>NC_090324.1:190611316-191322413 GCF_040869045.1 Eurosta solidaginis
GATTTGCCTAGGATCACCAGGTTTTAAGCAACCGATTCAGAAACAGGGGCTGCGAGTGCGGTTATTGTTACAGCAGTCGAATCCTTACCAGAATTGGGTTGAATAGCAGGAACATTAACAGCATCAGAATCGTCAGCATTAACAGAATTAGTGCTGTTCCCAACAGCATTCGCTTTGTTTCGAAGCTGGAGTCTTGTTCTTACTAGACATTGCAGTCGAATAATTAACAGTATCAACAGCAGTATCAGCAGCATTGGCATTTGCTACAGTAGATTTAGATTTATTAACAATTACAGCTGGAGCCGCGAGCTGTTGTGCATAAGACATATTACTCTTTTCATTATCTGAGTTAGCAGTAGAAAGCAATGTAGACGATGGCCCACCGTTATTAACAGCAGTATTAACACTTACAAAAACAGGTGATCGGTCGAACAATTGCACACACTGTTGAATGGGGGGGGCAAGAGACGGCGACAACGACACATGTGTAAGCACGCAACTATTAATATCACTGCGCAATGTTTTCTCAGCATTGAAAGAGCTGACACCACTTGACATTTTGTTGATACCATCAGTCGTCTCATCCACACAGTCTTCATTGTTTTTTTGAGAATTAGTTTTTGATTTAACATGAATGTTAATATCATTTTTTATTTCAGCAATTTGTTCAGTCAAAAGTTTAAATTTTACATCAATTGCAAGCAAGGCAGATTCCAGGCCAACTTTATGTGACGCTAAGACGGTGTCATATGCCTTACAAAGCTTGTCATAGGCATTTAAGCATTCCGTGCACACGTAACTGAGATGCCGGCTCTTAGCTAGCAATTCTACATCGTATGTAGACATGTTGCCTTCACAGCATGTACGATGGAAGAATTTTTTACAAAAGCCACCGCATGGCACAATTAGAGTCTCACCTCCGCCAAAACTCTTGTCACACTTAGCACAGAAACTATCCATTGCACCAATATTGGCAAAAAAAAAACAGAATACCAGGTTAAACAAAATAAAGTTCGTAGAGCGATAACACAACATGTCTGTACATCACGACTGTTCGTCGGAAACCGTTTGAGCAGAAAAAATTTCGAATATAACTGGGATACTTCATGTGAATTGGCAGTCGAAAAACTTAAGCGCAGCCTAATGTCACCTAAATTATTGCAATATCCTGACTTCACTAAAGAATTTTTAATAACAGTAGATGCTTCAAAGAATGGTTGTGGTGCGATACTTAGTCAAAATCACAATGGTAACGATTTACCAATTTGTTTCGCTTCAAAAGCATTTAGCAAATCAAAACAAAATAAAGCAATTATAGAACTAGAACTTTTGGCAATATACTTCGCAATTAAACAGTTTCGACCATACGTCTATGGTAAAGATTTCAGAGTTAGATCAGACCATCGGCCGTTAGTTTATTTATTCAATATGAAAGATCCTTCATCCAAATTATCGAGAATACGTTTAGAACTCCCTGAGTATAATTTCACAATCGAATACATAAAAGGTAAATCAAATGTAGGCGCTGACGCCCTATCACGTATAACAATAGATGAACTAAAAAACCCGACAAAAAATATACTGGCAGTACAAACAACAACAACATGACAAAACAAAAAGAGGAAACACAATTACAGAACGATGTCCAAAAAATTCAAACAGAAACATTACAAGTTTACGATAAATACGCCTATAATTTTTCAAAAAGAATCCCGAGGGCAAAATCAAATATAAATTATGATAGAAATGGAAAAATTAAAAATATACAAATATGCGCACATTTAAAACATAAAAAGCTCGAGTTACTTAATTTTGCGGTTGTTAGCAAAATAGCGAATATAGATGAGCTACTTTTGAGGTTGGAACGAAAGGCCGGCAATCACAATATTAAGAAAATAGAATGGTAAAAGGATGATACAATTTTTCATTACTTTAGTATTACAAAATTCAAAGATACCGGGAATAAGATTTTAAAACATTTAACTATTATATTAACGGAACCAGTTGAAACATTAACTGACGAAGACAAGAAACTTAAACTCATGCAAATTTATCACAATGTTCCGATATCAGGCGGTATTTCGGAAACAAAAAATTATACGCGAAAATACGCACTAAATACTACTGGAAAAATATGACACGCGACATTTCCAAATTTGTCAAAAATTGCGAAAAATGCCTATTAAACAAAGTTAAACCAAAAATTTAAGAAAATATCGTGCTCACACCAACTCCTTGCAAGCCTTTTGAAATTGTTGTTATAGACACGATAGGACCTTTGCCTGAATCAAACAATGGAAATAAGTTCGCTATTACCATGATGTGCGATTTAACCAAATACCTTGCGAGAATAGCTATACCGGATAAAACTGCAAAAGCAGTTGCATCCGCAATTTTCGAAGGTTTTGTCTTAACCTATGACATAATGGATTCAATAAAGTCCGATTTAGGGACAGAATTTACAAATGAAATTTTCTCGGAATTGACCAAGCTTTTGAAAATCAATCACAATTTTTCTACACCCTATCATCACGAAACCGTTGGTACTATTGAAAGAAACCATCGAGTATTTAGTGAGTACTTACGAGCTTACCTTAATAATAATTTTCCTGAGTGGGATGTCTATCTAAAATACTTTAAATTTTTGCATAATACAACACGTATACGGTCTTTGATAACAAATTTACACCATTAGAGCTAATACTCGGTAGAAAAGCTACTTTGCCAAATGAGTTAACAAAAGAAAAAATCGATCCAGTTTACAACATTGAAAATTATACTAACGAAGTAAAATACAGAATGCAAAAATCTTATATTTTAGCAAAAGAACTTATTGAAAAACATAAACAAAGAAATAAGAAAATGTACGATAGAGATGCTCGCCCAGTAAACGTAAATAAAAACGATATGGTACTAGTTCAAAAAGAGCCTCATGATAAACACAAAAATGTATATAAAGGTCCATACAAAGTGACTGCGGTAGACGGTGTTAATGTAAAAATGTTTGATAAAGCTAAAAACAAAGAAAAACCCATTCATAAAACCGTATCCAAAAAATTACTTAAAGAAATTAATAAATGAATTCTGACTTATACTTAATCAGATTTAAGATTTTACAAATTTTTTTTTTTTTTTGTTATATCGGCCTACTGATTTGTAAGATCGCGGGTTCGAATCGAGCTCAAGGCCTAACAATAATTATTTTATCATTATTATTATGATACATTTTTTCTTAATTGAAAAAATTATTAAATTAGAATAGAAGAAAGCAAAAATTTTAGAAAACTGCCAAAGCTCGTTGTATAGATCCATTTCGGGAACTGCTAAATTCCTTCATCGGCAACGTTTTGGCGTTTGGAGGGTGGAGCCGTGTTTAGAAGTCCACGAAAGTGGGGAAAGCTTCTGACCGCAATTCACCTGGGAATGGCCAGAGCGATTCTTTTGCATGCGGTTCAAACAGCTCACTACTACCGGTCGCTTGCGGCCAAGTATCCTCTGGGTAGCCGCTAAACATCCGTCTAGCGGTGAGCTAATGTGAGAAGGCGAAAACCTGGCTAGGCCACTCTGACATAATCGGTTTAAGGGCTAGCCGGGGGAGATCTCATCGGCAGCGTCTGTACACCTCTAGGTGCGGCTGCAAGCGGGCGTCTGTCTTGGAGCAAGCGGCTCGCTATATAAACGTGCAAGTAATATTTTCACCCCCGCTGAGCGGGTTGTGCGCTGGGCTTGGGACCCGCCACGTAAAACCATACTCCAATGAAATATAACAACAAGCTTCGGATAAATACACTCTCTATTGATGACGACCATGGCAAACGTTTGAAGGACAATGAATTGAGGGCATGCACCTCAACTTCCGCTCCCTGAATGGGATTGGTTGATGGCTGGTTGATGTCCTCGTCAAATCAAAATCTGACATCACCGCCATCCAAGAAATGCGTTGGACGAAGCAAGGAAGAAAGATCAAAAATTGTGTCATCTATTGGAGTGGCCATACGAATAAGCGCAGTTTCGGCGTCCGATTCGTGGTGGGAGAGAGACTTTGTCGCCAAGTGCTGGTGTTCACGCCTGTGGACGAGCGTCTCGCCGCTATCCGAATAAAAGCAAAATTTTTTAATATATCATTCATCTGCGCCCATGCGCCGACAGAGGAGAAAGACGATGAGGGGAAAGACACTTTTTATGAACAATTAGAACGCACATCGAGCGCTGCCCCCGTCATGATATAAAAGTCGTGCTTGGCGACTTTAACGCCAGGGTGGGCAAAGAAGGTGTTTTTGGCCCTACAGTCGGAAAGTTCAGCCTACACAATGAAACTTCTCCTAACGGACTGAGGCTGATTGACTTTGCCGGTGCTCGAAACATGGTCATATCCAGCACGAGGTTCATGCATAAAAAGATACATCAAGCTACATGGCTGTCTCCTGATCGAAACACCCGCAATCAGATCGATCACGTTGTGATAGACGGACGGCATGCCTCCAGTGTTTTAGATGTGCGCACGATCCGAGGACCTAACATCGACTCCGACCATTATCTCGTTGCAGCCAAAATACGCACCCGCCTCAGCGCGGCTAAAACCAATAAACAAAAAACACAAGGAAAGCTAGATATCGAAAAGCTTCAATCACAACAGACTGCCAATGATTTCGCAACTCAACTCTCACACCTGCTCTCTGAGAGCACAACTCAGCCTGAAGGCATACAGGAGCAGTGGGAGCATATCTCCAAAGCACTTCGTACTGCCGCCGAGGAAAAAACTGGTTACCGGCGGCCACGAAAAAACAACTGGTACGATGAAGAATGCCGCGTTGCCACCGAAAGAAAAGACGCTGCCTACAGGGCTACGTTAAAAGCGAGCGCGACAAGAGGAGTGTGTGAACGCTATCGTGAGTTGAAAAGGGAAGTGAGACGCCTTTTCAGGAAGAAAAAAGCAGAAGCAGAAAGACGTGAGTGCGAGAAGCTTGAGCTGCTAGCCACCAGGAATAATGCCCGAAAATTCTACCAAAAAATACGGCGACAGACGGAAGGTTTTAAAACCGGGGACAACTCCTGTAGGCACGAAAACGGCGACCTTAGAGAGTGCTTAGATTATGGAGGGAATACTTCTCTGCTCTCCTAAATGGAGGCAGCATTTCACCGAGCAGAGATGAAGAACCCGATCCCGCAATCGATGATGATGGAATATATGTCCCCCGCCCGATTATGACGAAGTTAGAATAGCAATAACCAGATTGAAAAATAACAAGGCCGTGGGCGCTGATGGATTGCCTGCAGAGCTATTTAAGTACGGCGGTGAGGAGTTGGTAAGGCGCATGCAGCAGCTTCTTACCAAAATATGGGCGGACGAGTGCATGCCCGACGGTTGGAATCTAAGTGTTCTTTGCCCAGTCCACAAGAATGGGGATACTGCAAAATGCATCAACTATCGTGGAATCAGCCTTCTTAATATCGCATATAAGGTCCTTTCAAGTGTATTGTGCGAAAGATTGAAGCCCACCGTGAACCGGCTGATTGGACCTTATCAGTGCGGCTTCAGACCTGGTAAATCTACCATCGACCAGATTTTCACAATGCGCCAAATCTTGGAAAAAACCCGTGAAAAGAGAATCGACACACATCACCTCTTCGTCGACTTTAAAGCCGCCTACGACAGCACGAAAAGGAGCTGCCTATATGCCGCTATGTCTGAATTTGGTTTCCCCGCAAAGCTTATACGGCTGTGCAAAATGACGTTGAACAACACCATCAGCTCAATCAGAATTGGGAAAGACCTCTCCGAGCCGTTCGAAACTAAACGAGGTTTCAGACAGGGTGACCCCCTATCGTGCGATTTCTTTAATTTGATGCTGGAGAAAATTATACTAGCTGCAGAACTTAACCGCACTGGAACAATATACTATAAAAGCGTGCAATTACTGGGATATACTGATGACATTGATATCATCGGCCTAAACACCCGCGCTGTTAGTTCTGTTTACTCGAAACTGGAAAAAGAAGCGGTAAAGATGGGTTTGATGGTGAATGAGGACAAAACGAAGTACCTGCTGTCATCCAGCAAAGAGTCAGCGCATACGCGCCTTGGCAACCACGCTACTGTTGGCAGCCATAATTTAGAAATAGTAAAAGACTTCGTGTATTTGGGAACCAGCATCAACACTAGCAACAACATCAGCACTGAAATCCAGCGAAGAATCAATCTTGCCAATAAATGCTACTTTGGACTAGGTAGGCAATTGAAAAGTAAAGTCCTCTCTCGTCGAACGAAATCATACTCTACAAGTCACTTATCGTACCCGTCCTGCTATATGGGGCAGAAGCATGGACCATGACAACAGCAGATGAAGCGGCTTTGGGAGTGGTCGAGAGAAAAGTTCTTCGAAAGATTTATGGAACTCTACGCGTTGGCGATGGCGAGTACCGAAGAAGATTTAATGATGAGCTGTACGAGCTATACGCAGACATCAACATAGTCCAGCGAATTAAAACGCAGCGGCTGCGCTAGCTAGGCCATGTTATGCGAATGAATGATGATGCTCCGGCCAAGAAAGTGTTTCTATCGGAACCCGCCTATGGAAGCAGAGGTAGAGGGCGGCCCCCACTCCGTTGGAAGGTGGAAAACGATTTAAACTCCCTTGGTGTGACCAATAGGCGCCGGTTGGCGTAGCGAAGGAGCGACTGGCGCGCCTTGTTGGACGGCCATAACCGTTTAGACGGTTAAGCGCCAATTAAGTAAGTAAGTAAGTAAGTTTTCCCCGTGCTCTGGGATGTATTAACATTTTTTTTTTTGTTGTTATATCGTCCTACTTCTATTCTGGTCCTTGCCAATTGATATTCACAACACTGCGACATTTGTTGCAGAATGAATGTGAAAATTGGACTTTTTTGATGGCAATGCTGCCATAGTGTCATATTTTATTGACACATTTTCCCCGTGCTCTGGGATGTATTAACAATTTTTTTTTGTTGTTATATCGGCCTACTGATTTGTAAGATCGCGGGTTCGAATCGAGCTCAAGGCCTAACAATAATATTTTATCATTATTATTGTTATGATACATTTTTTCTTAATTGAAAAAATTATTAAATTAGAATAGAAGAAAGAAAAAATTTTTAGAAAACTGCCAAAGCTCGTTGTATAAATCCATTTCGGGAACTGCTAAATTCCTTCATCGGCAACGCCATCAAACACATTCATTCTGCAACAGATGTCGCAGTGTTGTGAATATCAATTGGCAAGAACCAGAATAGAATTAGGAATAAAAAAGACAAACAAAAAACCGCTGTGGTGGCTGAATGGTTATAGAAGCGGCGCCTAAACGTTGCCGATGAAGGAATTTAGCAGTTTCCGAAATGGATCTATACAACGAGCTTTGGCAGTTTTCTAAAAATGATTTCTTTCTTCTATTCTAATTTAATAATTTTTTCAATTAAGAAAAAATTTATCATAACAATAATAATGATAAAATAATTATTGTTAGGCCTTGAGCTCGATTCGAACCCGCGATCTTACAAATCAGTAGGCCGATATAACAACAAAAAAAAAATTGTTAATACATCCCAGAGCACGGGGAAAAAGTGTCAATAAAATATGACACTGTGGCAGCATTGCCATCAAACAAGTCCAATTTTCACATTCATTCTGCAACAGATGTCGCAGTGTTGTGAATATCAATTGGCAAGAACCAGAATAGAAGTAGGAATAATGAAGACAAACAAAAAACCGCTGTGATGGCTGAATGGTTATAGAAGCGGCGCCTAAACGTTGCCGATGAAGGAATTTAGCAGTTCCCGAAATGGATCTATACAACGAGCTTTGGCAGTTTTCTAAAAATTTTTCTTCCTTCTATTCTAATTTAATAATTTTTGCAATTACGAAAAAGTTATCATAACAATAATAATGATAAAATAATTATTGTTAGGCCTTGAGCTCGATTCGAATCCGCGATCTTACAAATCAGTAGGCCGATATAACAACAAAAAAAAAATTGTTAATACATCCCAGAGCAAGGGGAAAAAGTGTCAATAAAATATGACACTGTGGCAGCATTGCCATCAAACAAGTCCAATTTTCACATTCATTCTGCAACAGATGTCGCAGTGTTGTGAATATCAATTGGCAAGAACCAGAATAGAAGTAGGAATAATGAAGACAAACAAAAAACCGCTGTGATAGCTGAATGGTTATAGAAGCGGCGCCTAAACGTTGCCGATGAAGGAATTCAGCAGTTCCCGAAATGAAACTATACAACGAGCTTTGACAGTTCTCTAAAATTGTTTCTTTCTTCTATTCTAAGTTAATAATTTTTTCAATTAAGAAAAAATTTATCATAACAATAACAATGATAAAATAATTATTGTTAAGCCTTGAGTTCGATTCGAACCCGCGATTTAACAAATATTAAAATGTCCATTTTCAAAACATGAAAAATAGCAATGTACATTTAAATTATGTGTATTGAAAATTTAATACCTACCGCTAATATAATTAGTAATATAACTAGTAATATAATTAGTAATATAACTAGTAATATAATTAGCAATACAACTAGTAGTATGTTTAGTAATTATTAATTACGCGATAACAGTAAGCTATAATAAACACCTAGAGTAGAAAATTAAAATTTAATACAAAATTGATATGGATGAACGAGTTAAAGTGGGGAAGTAATTAAGTAATTTAATGTAAAGAAATCTTGTTCCTCCAAATCAATTTACATCACTGCAGGGTAAAGGGATTTTTGCAGGACTGATCACCCTACAAAAATCTTTTCCCTAGGGGGGTGGTGTCATGGCACCACTAACGATATGGCAACGCATATTAAAAGAATGCAATATCGATAGTGGGCTGGCAATGCCGTCATTCCGAATGGAGTGCCATAACGGCATAGTGAAAATTTTCAAAAAGACAAATTCACAATCGCACAATTCGCACAATTCGCACTTACACGTCTCTTTAAGAATTGTTCTGTAGAATAGCAGTTTTATATCTTAAAATAAATAAGTTGTACTTTGGTGCATCCAATTGAGCATTGAACTCAAATAAACTTGTTTTATTTATTATAAAAAGCGTGTGGCAATTCAAGCGCCATCAGCATATTACGTGAGTATCAACCTGCACAAATGGAGCTCAACAACGAGCGTTTATATCGTGCTCCTTTTTAATTTTTCTTACAAATTGGCGGGACGGGACCTACTTGTTTTATACCGACTCCGAACGGCATCTGCGAGGCAGATGAGTTTTCACTGAGAGCTTTTCATTGCAGAAATACACTCGGAGTGCTTGCCAAACACTGCCGAGGGGCGACCCCGCTTAGAAAAATCTTATTTCTAAAATTTAGATGTTGCTTTGCCCGGGGTGTGAACCCAGGGCATTCGGTGTGGTAGGCGGAGCACGCTACCATCACACCACGGTGGCCGCCAAAGCTGTGTTAAGATATTAAAAATAAAACATACCGAATTTTAATTACGAATAATTTGCAGCAAATCCATGGCCATAAAAGCTCATAATTTAAAAAAAACATGTGTGCTGAGTTACCGGTTTCGAAGGGTCCTTAAATGATCACGGAAGGGTCCCAAAATGATATCGAAATAGTTCCGAAATGATCCCGACGGCATCCCGGACAAATCCCGAAAACTATACAGAAATGATGCCGGAAGGATCCCCAATTGATCCCGAAAAAGTACCGAAATGGCACTGGCGGGATCCCGAAATTCATCCAGGAATGATACCGGAAGGATCCCCAAATGATCCCGCATTAGTCCCGAAATAAGTCCGACATATTCACTTATTTAGCAATGAATTAAAGTAGCCAGTTTTGATATTTTTATATACAAGTGGGTGTGACTGTCGGTATGTACAAATGCAAATAAAAAGTTCGCTTTCCAATTTGCAAAAACATAGCTCAAAGTGTGTATGAGTTATCGCTCTTGAAAGTCCAAAAAATTTTATTTGGAAAGTAGGCGGTGAAACGCCCATTGTCCAAAAAAATTATGTGGATCAACTACATGCAATGTCAGTAATTTACATGCCAAATTTAAATAACGTGGCTTCTTTAGATACTTAAATATCGCATGTTTTGTGCGGAAATTTCTATATACAGAAAGAGGGGTGGCTACTGACCGATTACGCCCATTTTATTTATTTTTTTCAGAAAGCTTTCCTATCATAGCAGAATGTGGTGTACCAATTTTCACTCTAATAGTTGTATTGGAACGAAAGTTATTGCAAAAATTCACTTCAAGTTCAGTATTTATACTACGAGATTTTCGATATAGTTTGTTTATGATAAATTTCTAGTATTATTAACATAAATTTTCAAAAGTCTATAAGGTTTTTAATTTTAGGAATACAGGAGAATCGATTGGTACAAAACTTTATCTTGATCCAAATATATTAAAAGTCCAAAATTAATAGCTTTGCAAGGAATTATATTATAAAAGGAATAACAGTTTCGGCCCCTGATCGTTACAGATCAGCTTACATTTTCTACATCTTCTTTTTTGCAAGCTCTCAACATGGGCTACCCACCAAATCTACCATAACCAATTTACTCAACTCGCGTTTCTAAAGGTTTCAGACAAAATCTTCACACTGATGTAGTTTACAAGGATTTCAGTAAGGCATTTGACCAATAATGCCATTCTCTACTTGTTAACAAGCTGGTATTTTATAAAAACTCACATTCCGTCACCATAGGCGTTTCCTTTGGTGTTCCACAAGGCAGCGATCTTGGTCCAGTTTTGTTCTTACTCTTCATAAATATACTGCTACTACAGTAGAATTTTCAAAATTCTTAATGTATGCTGACGATATAAAATTTTTCAAGTCCTACTCATCGATTGAGGAACGGTATTTACTTCAAATGGATTTAAACAATTAGTTACTTGGTGCAACGTAAATTATGTAAGTATATGCCGCTCAATCTTAAAAAATGTAATTTATGTGTTATGTGAATTTTGCGACCAGTCTAGAGATTGCAAATAATTTTGTTTAATATGGTAGGTGTCACACCCATTTTACAAAGTGTTTTCTAAAGTTATATTTTGCTATATGTTTGTATGTTTAATTTTGTGTTCAATCTTACTTAAGATTTTTAGGAGTTAATGAGCTTAACACCGATAAATGATAATTGCTATTCAATTATTGGTTTTATTAGGAAAAACTGAAAAGAAGGAAACCTTTTCTGGCATATTGCGATGGTACCATTTCGAAAACCGCCACGTCATCATCTTCAGGCAATTTCGTAATGTTTATATTTATTTCAACAGGCTTTACCGGGAATCGACCCGCGGTCAAACTGCTGAAATCACAATCGCCTAACTATTGGGCTATTATGTTGTATTTGCTTTCTTGGCTTATTTCAGTTTTATCCTATTTTCACGCTCTCTCACAATTTGAGACATTCTGTCTCTACATTAATTTGTACTAGGCGTGCTTTTTTTTGTTATTGGTATTCTACCACTCCTCTTCACTGCAGAAGATAAGAATAAAACCAAAAATAATAATTTAATAACAATTATCAATTATGGGTGTTAAGCTCATTAATTCTTAAAAATCTTAAGTTATATTTTGGGTCAAAAAACCAATCCAATCACCATGTTTCATCCCTTTTTTCGTATTTGGTATAGAATTATGGAATTTTTTTAATTTTTTGAAATTTTCGATATCGAAAAAGTGGGCGTGGTCATAGTCGGATTTCGCCCATTTTTAATACCAAGATAAAGTGAGTTCAGGTAAGTATGTGAACTAAGTTTAGTAAAGATATATCGATTTTTGCTCAAGTTATCGTGTTAACGGCCGAACGGAAGGACAGACGGTCGACTGTGTATAAAAACTGGGCGTGGCTTCTATCGATTTCGCCCATTTTCACAGAAAACAGTTATCGTCATAGAAGCTATGTCCTTACCAAATTTCACAAGGATTGGTAAATTTTTGTTCGACTTATGGTATTAAAAGTATTCTAGACAAATTAAATGAAAAAGGGCGGAGCCCTGTCATTACTGCGCCATATCATTACTGGAGTTGAATGTTCAGATAATTTACTTATATACTGTAAATTAATTAAATTTTTTTATAAAAATTTGACTTTTAAACATTTTTTTAAGGCGTGTTCGTCATCCGATTTTGCTAATTTTTATTTGGAACACATATAGTAATAGGAGTAACGTTCCTGCCAAATTTCATCATAATATCTTCAACCACTGCCAAATTACAGCTTGCAAAACTTTTAAATTACCTTCTTTTAAAAGCGGGCGGTGCCACGCCCATTGTCCAAAATTTTACTAATTTTCTATTCTGCGTCATAAGATCAACTCACCTACCAAGTTTCATCGCTTTAACCGTCTTTCGTAATGAATTATCGCACTTTTTCGGTTTTTCGAAATTTTCGATATCGAAAAAGTGGGCGTGGTTATAGTCCGATTTCAGTCATTTTAAATAGCGATCTGAGATTAGTGCCCAGGAACGTACATACCAAATTTCATTAAGATACCTTAAAATTTACTCAAGTTATCGTGTTTACGGACGGACGGACGGACATGGCTAAATGAATTTCTTTTTTCGCCCAGATCATTTTGATATATAGAAGTCTATATCTATCTCGATTAGTTTATGCCGTTACGGGGTACCGTTATGCAAACAAAATTAATATACTCTGGAGCTCTGTTCAGCTGAGTATAAAAAAATTACTCAAGAAACAACTAAATACGAGTATATTATTACTGCATTACCTCACGAAGTCATAATGATGATTTGTTTATTCAAAATCCACCGGAAATAAATAAATATTCTGGATTAAAAAAAACTAGTCTCGCCTGTGGTCGAAATTCGACCAACTTTATTTTTTTCAACTCAGTCTATGCATCCAGTGTTTGGGGGTAGTGCAATACTCAATGCGTTAATAATTGAGCAGTGAGTGGAAATATAGCAAACTGGTCTAACTTACTTAAATTTTTCATTAAAATTTTGAATTTGATCGAAGACGTTATACTTTTTGATTGCAATTTCTTAAATTTGCTAGAAACTTTTCAAATGTAATTATAAAATTTTGGTATGGAGCTCCTTAAACAAAAATATAAATTCAAATTCAAATTCAAATTTATTAGTTGAACAAAGTGGTTGTGACAGTAAGACGGAGTCTTTTATAGCACATCGTATATGTAATATGTAAAATCAAATGAAATTGATATAGAATTATGGTGAAATTACTTGAAATTTAATTGAAAATAGTTTTTTCCACACCACCCGGGAGGTACGCCCTTGGCGCGCTACCGAAGTTAGTTTGGGGTGCTCGGTTCCCCAGTAGGCTTATATCACCCATATAAACTACCTATACATATATCGCCCATTTACTTCAATAGTGTCATTATTCAAAAAACATGAACTTTTAGTTAAAAACGAAGAAATGCGCTAAAGGAATTTAGCCTATTTTACACCCCCCGTTAGGTATCCACTTGGCGCTTTGCCAAGTTTAATTTTGTATAAATACATATGTAATATTAAGTGTGACACAAAACGAAAATTTCGAATAGAATAGAGGATACCTTCATAAAAAATTTATTAAAAATATAAACAAATTATGTTATGGGAAATAAGGCAGAGTTTACTAAAAAAACTTAAAGTGCGAAAAAATGAAGTGAAGTGAATAATCAGTTCCATATAAAAACGCATTAAGTGCACTTAGACTTTTTTCAGGGTTTTAATATTATCATTGTGGAAATATGAAGATTCTAATGTTCGGATATTTAATGTTGGTATTCCCATTACGATCTATGTACATAATTAATTTATATTAAATTTGTAAACACTGCATCTCATGAATAAATATGACCGTATCTACCATAAAATATCGTCTGTGAACGATATAATACTAAGATATAACAAAGCAGAACAAATTAGAAAGAAAAGAAAAGCCAAACAAAAAAATTTAAATTATTCACGCAAACATATTTACTAAAATAAAAATAATTTCATAACTTTAAGCGACATAAACAAATTAGGGTTATGGGATCTAAGCAACCGATTAATGGGCATATAATCCAACAATGTTATATAATATACGGCCTATGCAATACGGCCGCTATGATGCCGGTTGCCGTTTTGAGCTAAAATCAAAAACGTTTTTGGGACGTTTTAACGTGAAATTTTGCGATTCAGTCAAGCTGCATTTAAATAATAATAAACTAAGTTGAAATAAAATAAACAAGTAAAGGTGTCTAAGTTCGGGTGTAACCGAACATTATATACTCAGCGAGAGCTTCAATTGTACATTTCATTTCAGATAAATTACTTTTCTGTATAACACGTGGCACCGCCCGTTTAAAAAAAAATGTCTCCCCATTTCCTCTTAAAATAAAACTTGATAAGTGAAATATCATTGATTCAAAACTATTTTTTGTTAAGTTATAGCTTATTATTCTAGTCGACGACCTTTTTAAATTTGTTTTATATCTAAGTTGCCGTGGTCTCTAACCGATCCCGTCCATTTTTACTAGAAATATTTTCTACTATAGGGAGAATTTGTGTACCGAATTTTATTACGATCCGTTAATTTTTCTTCGAGTTATGGCTCCCGAAACATAGAAAATTGCTTAGTCATAAAGAGGGCGGTGCCACACCCGTTTTCAAAAATTTTAGTGTTTTCCAATTTAATGTTATAATTTAATTTAGAAAGTAAAATTCTATTGATACAAAGCTCTTTTTCGCTAAGATATAGCTTATTATTTTCGTCTACGACCATTTTAAAAATCTTGTATATAAAAGTGGACGTGCCCTTTAATCGATCTCGTCCATTTTTTCAAGAAATATTTCCTGCTATAGGGAAAATCTGTGTACCCAATTTTATTACGATCCGTTAATTTTTCTTCGAGTTGTGGCTCCCGAAACATAGAAAATTGCTTAGTCATAAAACGGGGCGGTGCCACGGCCATTTTTTAAAATTTGAAGTTTTTCCTATTTATTGTTATAAATCCACTTGGGAAATGAAATACCATTGATGTAAAGCTCTTTTTTGCAAAGATAAAGTTTCTTTTATGGGGGGGATTAGCCCCGAGCCCGGGTTTTCTGAGGGGTCCGCGATTTAGAGGTACGACATTTTTTTTTAATTCAGAAGAGTCCTTAGTTGTTCCATGTGCAATTTTTAAGCCGAATTTCAAAAGCAACGAAAATTTGCATTTCGCTTTAATATTATAGTGAAGTGTGAAAAATAAAAACCTAAATATGTGACCCTGCCTATGAAAAGGTGGTTTATGACTCAAAAAAAAAACAGCTGTTAACAGCTGTTTCTCGCAATTTCTTGTTTTAGTCATAAGCCACCTTTTCATAGGCCGGGTCACACATATAAAAAGAAAGGCTAAAATGTGTGTTAGTTGGTCGCCGGTGTTTGAAGAGATCTGTCGGTCGATTTTGTTCAAACTTTCACACAAGTTGCGTATACCTCACGCGGGTGGTTACTACATAGGTTTGGTTGCGATCGACGTACAGGGTCTCGAGAATTAGGCCGACGTGGACCCGGGTACCCCTAGAATGTGTTTATAGTATATGGATAACAAATGAAAGCTGTTGATGGGTGCTTTAGTAGAGGGTAATTTTCATACCCCTGGGTGACTAGGGTCTCGAGATATAGGCCAAAACGTGGGGCCGTGAATGCCTAGGCAGTGTTTATACAATATGGATATCAAATGAGAGCTGTTGATGAGTGCTTTTGTACAGAGTAATATATTATAACGCTGGGTGACTAGGGTCTCGAGATATAGGCCAAAACGTGGACCCGGATACCCCTAGAATGTGTGCGTAAATTGGATATCAAATGAAAGCTATTTCAATGAAATGTAATTTTCATTGTGATATTCGATTTAGTCGCATCAACCTGGTAAAACTGATAAATATGCTTGCGAAGCCGAAATAAAGACATGAATTAATAATACCCACATACCTATTTACATACGTAATGTTCGATTTGCCTGAAATTTGGTATATAAATTTACCTATATTAGTATTTACGATCCTTTTTTCCGGGAAGTAGACCAGAGATGGACTGGGACTGCGATTAGGACTAGGACCGGGACCAAGACTCGGATTGGGACTGGGACTGGAACAAAATACATACCACCCTCTGGGACAGGCAATAAGGCATTAAGAAGAATGAGAACTTGAGAGAAAAGAAAAGAGAGAAGGAGACTGAGAAAGAGATAGAATGAGACGAAGATGGAGATATATGAAGCGAAAAAGACGGAAGGAGGGGTGATTAAAAGGATTAGGAAAAAGTGATGAGGGGTTAGATGGAAAAGGCTTATTAAAATGTATGGAGATAGGCCAGATTTAGGGCAGAACAACGTCTGCTGGGTCTGCTAGGAAATATATAAAAAGCGGGCGTGGTTATCATCCGATTTCGTTCATTTTCAATACCAATCTATTCTGGGTCCGGATAAGCTCGTGTACCAAATTCGGTGAAGATATCTCAATATTTACTGAAGTTATCGTGTTAACGGACAGAAGGACGGACGGACGGACATGGCTCAATCAATTTTTTTTTCGACACTGATGATTTCGATATATGGAAATCTATATCTATCTCGATTCCTTTATACCTGTACAGCCAACCGTTATCCAATCAAAGTTAATATACTCTGTGTGCAAAGCACGCTGAGTATAATTAGCATAAAAGAAAATATAACAAATTTAATGTTATATTTTTGTAGCAAATTTATTTATTTTTATACTCAGTTGAGCAGAGCTCACAGAGTATATTAAGTTTGATTGGATAACGGTTGGTTGTACATATATAAAGGAATCGAGATAGATATAGACTTCCATATATCAAAATAATCAGGATCGAAAAAAAATTTGATTGAGCCATGTCCGTCCGTCCGTCCGTCCGTTAACACGATAACTTGAGTAAATTTTGAAGTAACTTGATGAAATTTGGTACGTAGGTTCCTGAGCACTCATCTCAGATCGCTATTTAAAATGAACGATATTGGACTATAACCACGCCCACTTTTTCGATATCGAAAATTTCGTAAAACCGAAAAAGTGCGATAATTCATTACCAAAGACAGATAAAGCGACGAAACTTGGTAGATGAGTTGAATTTATGACGCAGAATAGAAAATTAGTAAAATTTTGGACAATGGGCGTGGCACCGCCGACTTTTAAAAGAAGGTAATTTATAAATTTTGCAAGCTGTAATTTGTCAGTCGTTGAAGATATCATGATGAAATTTGGCAGGGACGTTACTCCTATTACTATATGTACGCCTAATAAAAATTAGCAAAATCGGAGAAGGACCACGCCCACTTTTAAAAAAATTTTTTTTTTAAAGTAAAATTTTAACAAAAAATTTAATATCTTTACAGTATATAAGTAAATTATGTCAACATTCAACTCCAGTAATGACATGGTGCAACAAAATACAAAAATAAAAGAAAATTTCAAAATGGGCGTGGCTCCGCCCTTTTTCATTTAATTTGTCTAGGATACTTTTAACGCCATAAGTCGAACAAAAATTAACCAATCCTTTTCAAATTTGGTAGGGGCATAGATTTTATGATGTTAACTGTTTTCTGAGAAAACGGGCGAAATCGGTTGATGCCACGCCCAGTTTTTATACACAGTCGTCCGTCTGTCCTTCCGCATGCCGTTAACACGATAACTTGAGTAATTTTTGAGGTAACTTGATGAAATTTGGTATGTAGGTTCCTGAGCACTCATCTCAGATCACTATTTAAAATGAACAATATCGGACTATAACCACGCCCACTTTTTCGATATCGAAAATTTCGTAAAACCGAAAAAGTGCGATAATTCATTACCAAACACAGATAAAGTGACGAAACTTGGTAGATGAGTTGAATTTATGACGCAGAATAGAAAATTAGTAAAATTTTGGACAATGGGCGTGGCACCGCCCACTTTTAAAAGAAGGTAATTTAAAACTTTTGCAAACTGTAATTTGTCAGTCGTTGAAGATATCATGATGAAATTTGGCAGGGACGTTACTCCTATTACTATATGTACGCCTAATAAAAATTAGCAAAATCGGAGAAGGACCACGCCCACTTTAAAAAAAATTTTTTTTTTAAGTAAAATTTTAACAAAAAATTTAATATCTTTACAGTATATAAGTAAATTATGTCAACATTCAACTGCAGTAATGACATGGTGCAACAAAATACAAAAATAAAAGAAAATTTCAAAATGGGCGTGGCTCCGCCCTTTTTCATTTAATTTGTCTAGGATACTTTTAACGCCATAAGTCGAACAAAAATTAACCAATCCTTTTGAAATTTGGTAGGGGCATAGATTTTATGATGTTAACTATTTTCTGTGAAAACGGGCGAAATCGGTTTATGCCACGCCCAGTTTTTATACACAGTCGTTCGTCTGTCCTTCCGCATGGCCGTTAACACGATAACTTGAGCAAAAATCGACATATCTTTAATGAACTTAGTTCACGTACTTACTTGAACTCACTTTATTTCGGTATGAAAAATGAACGAAATCCGACAATGACCACGCCCACTTTTTCAATATCGAAAATTACGAAAAATGAAAAAAATGCCATAATTCTATACCAAATACGAAAAAAGGGATGAAACATGGTGAGGTAACTGGATTGGTTTATTGACACGAAATATAACTTTATAAAATGGTTGTGACACCTACCATATTAAGTAGAAGAAAATGAAAAAGTTCCGCAGGGCGAAATAAAAAACCCTTAAAATCTTGGCAGGTATTACATATGTATATAAATAAATTAGCGGTATCCAACAGATGATGTTCTGTGTCACCCTGGTCCACATTTTGGTCGCGATCTGGAAAACGCCTTCACATATACAACTACCACCACTCCCTTTTAAAACTCTCATTAATACCTTTAATTTGATACCCATATCGTACAAACACATTCTAGAGTCACCCTGGTCCACCTTTATGGCGATATTTCGAAATGGCGTCCACCTATAGAACTAAGGCCCACTCCCTTTTAAAATACTCATTAACACCTTTCTTTTGATACCCGTATTGTACAAACAAATTCTAGGGTCACCCCTGGTCCACCTTTATGGCGATATCTCGAAACGGCGTCCCCTATGGAACTAAGGATTACTCCCTTTTAAAATACTCATTAACACCTTTCTTTTGATACCCATATTGTACAAACAAATTCTAGGGTCACCCCTGGTCCACCTATATGGCGGTATCTCGAAACGGCGTCCACCTATGGAACTAAGGATTACTCCTTTTTAAAATACTCATTAACACCTTTCATTTGATACCCATATCGTACAAACGCATTCTAGAGTCAACCCTGATCCACCTTTATGGCTATATCACTAAATGGCGTCCACCTATAGAACTATGGCCCACTCCCTCATAAAATACTCTTTAACACCTTTCATTTGATACCCATATCGTACAAACGCATTCTAGAGTCACCCCTGGTCCACCTTTATGGCGATATCTCGAAAAGGCGACCACCTATACAACAACCACCACTCCCTTTTAAAACCCTCATTAATACCTTTAATTTGATACCCATATCGTACAAACACATTCTAGAGTCACCCCTGGTCCACCTTTATGGCGATATTTCGAAACGGCGTCCACCTATAGAACTAAGGCACACTCCCTTTTAAAATACTCATTAACACCATTCGTTTGATGCCCATATTGTACAAACAAATTCTAGGGTCACTCCTGGTCCACCTTTGTGGCGATATCTCGAAACGGCGTCCACCTGTGGAACTAAGCATCACTCCCTTTTAAAATACTCATTAACACCTTTCTTTTGATACCAATATTGTACAAACAAATTCTAGGGTCACACCTGGTCCACCTTTGTGGCGATATCTCGAAACGGCGTCTACCTGTGGAACTAAGGATTACTCCCTTTTAAAATACTCATTAACACCTTTCATTTGATACCCATATCGTACAAACGCATTCTAGAGTCACCCCTGATCCACCTTTATGGCGATATCTCGAAAAGGCGACCACCTATACAACTACCACCTCTCCCTTTTAAAACCCTCATTAATACCTTTAATTTGATACCCATATCGTACAAACAAATTCTAGGGTCACACCTGGTCCACCTTTATGGCGATATCTCGAAACGGTGTCCACCTCTGCAACTAAGCATCACTCCCTTTTAAAATACTCATTAACACCTTTCTTTTGATACCCATATTGTACAAAAAAATTCTAGGGTCACCCCTGGTCCACCTTTATGGCGATATCTCGAAACGGTGTCCACCTATGGAACTAAGGATTACTCCCTTTTAAAATACTCATTAACATCTTTCGTTTGATACCCATATTGTACAAACGCATTCTAGGGTCACACCTGGTCCACCTTTATGGCGATATCTCGAAACGGCGTCCACCTGTGGAACTAAGCATCACTCCCTTTTAAAATACTCATTAACACCTTTCTTTTGATACCCATATCGTACAAACGCATTCTAGAGTCACCCCTGGTCCACCTTTATGGCGATATCTCGAAAAGGCGACCACCTATACAACTACCACCACTCCGTTTTAAAACCCTCCTTAATACCTTTAATTTGATACCCATATCGTACAAACAAATTCTAGGGTCACACCTGGTCCACCTTTATGGCGATATCTCGAAACGGCGTCCACCTGTGGAACTAAGCATCACTCGCTTTTAAAATACTCATTAACACCTTTCTTTTGATACCCATATTGTACAAACAAATTCTAGGGTCACCCCTGGTCCACCTTTATGGCGATATCTCGAAACGGCGTCCACCTATGGAACTAAGGATTACTCCCTTTTAAAATACTCGTTAACACCTTTCTTTTGATACCCATATTGTACAAACAAATTCTAGGGTCACCCCTGGTCCACCTTTATGGCGGTATCTCGAAACGGCGTCCACCTATGGAACTAAGGATTACTCCCTTTTAAAATACTCATTAACACCTTTCATTTGATACCCATATCGTACAAACACATTCTAGAGTCAACCTGATCCACCTTTATGGCTATATCTCAAAAAGGCGACCACTTATACAACTACCACCACTCTCTTTTAAAACCCTCATTAATACCTTCAATTTGATACCCATGTCGTACAAACAAATTCTAGGGTCACACCTGGTCCACCTTTATGGCGATATCTCGAAACAGCGTCCACCTGTGGAACTAAGCATCACTCCCTTTTAAAATACTCATTAACACCTTTCTTTTGATACCCATATTGTACAAACAAATTCTAGGGTCACCCCTGGTCCACCTTTATGGCGATATCTCGAAACGGCGTCCACCTATGGAACTAAGGGTTACTCCCTTTTAAAATACTCATTAACACCTTTCATTTGATACCCATATCGTACAAACGCATTCTAGAGTCAACCTGATCCACCTTTACGGCTATATCCCTAAATGGCGTCCACCTATAGAACTATGGCCCACTCCCTCATAAAATACTCTTTAATGCCTTTCATTTGATACACATGTCATACAAACACATTCCAGGGTTTCCCTCGGTTCATTTTCCTACATGGTTATTTTCCCTTATGTTGTCACCATGGCTCTCAACTGAGTATGTAATGTTCGGTTACACCCGAACTTAACCTTCCTTACTTGTTTTCGTTCAGTATAGTATAAGACGTACTATGTCTAAAATGAGGATTAAATCTTCAAATGCAAATCATTTTCGGGAAAATTATAAATAAATTTAATTAGTTTCAACAAAAGTTAACTCATTATTTGATTTCATGGTTTTTTGAAAGCAACTAAAATAAAAAACAAAGAATATGTTAAATAAAGACCTATGTATTTACGTGTAAGTGAAATTTGCCACAAAAAATGGGCAGGTCAAAAATTAATTCTATTTAATAATAGAAACAAAACCAGAAACTTTAATAAGGACATATTTGTGTGATAAATAATTAAAATAATAAATATAGTGAATTTAGAACTACATTTAAAGGGTTAATATATTAATTAAAAGATCTGTGCAATTGCATACATATATGAACATATAAATAAAAATAGAAAATAATAAAATGTTGAATTTCTATAATGACACTTAAATTGGAGATTTATTGAAAGTTCAAAATATTTAAAAGTGTAAAACCAAAAAGAGAATGTCATAAAAAGACAAAAGACATCTGTGTATAAGAATATTACATAACAAATTTTGATTGTATAAATGGTCTTATTTTCAAATTTACAAAGGTTTACTACATATAACAACATAATAACAAAGGTAATATAACAAAAATTTGAACGAATGTGAAAATAAAGGAGCAGCAGATATCGTGGGGTGACAGAAATTATTCAACAATAAACAAATCAAATACAACAACAAATAAAGGGATTTATCAGTCAGTTCAAAATCAGTAAAAAGAAGTAAGGAAGGTTAAGTTCGGGTGTAACCGAACATTACATACTCAGTTGAGAGCTATGGTGACAACATAAGGGAAAATAACCATGTAGGAAAATGAACCGAGGGAAACCCTGGAATGTGTTTGTATGACATGTGTATCAAATGAAAGGCATTAAAGAGTATTTTATGAGGGAGTGGGCCATAGTTCTATAGGTGGACGCCATTTAGAGATATCACCATAAAGGTGGATCAGGGTTGACTCTAGAATTTGTTTGCACGATATGGGTATCAAATGAAAGGTGTTATTGAGTATTTTAAAATGGAGTAATCCTTAGTTCCATAGGTGGGCGCCGTTTCGAGATATCGCCATAAAGGTGGACCAGGGGTGGCCCTAGAATATGTTTGTACAATATGGGTATCAAAAGAAAGGTATTAATGAGGGTTTTAAAAGGGGGTGGTGGTAGTTGTATAGGTGGTCGCCTTTTCGAGATATCGCCATAAAGGTGGACCAGGGGTGACTCTAGAATGCGTTTGTACAATATGGGAATCAAACGAAAGGTCTTAATGAGTATTCTAAAAGGGAGTGTGCCTAAGTTCTATAGGTGGAAGCCGTTTCGAAATATCGCCATAAAGGTGGACCAGGGGTGACTCTAGAATGTGTTTGTACGATATGGGTATCAAATTAAAGGTATTAATGAGGGTTTTAAAAGGGAGTGGTGGTAGTTGTATAGGTGGTCGCCTTTTCGAGATATCGCCATAAAGGTGGACCAGGGGTGACTCTAGAATGCGTTTGCACAATATGGGTATGGAACGAAAGGTGTTAATGAGTATTTTAAAAGGGAGTGGGCCTTAGTTCTATAGGTGGACGCCTTTTCGAGGTATCGCAATAAAGGTGGACCAGGGGTGACTCTAGACTTTGTTTGTACGATATGGGTATCAAATGAAAGGTGTTAATGAGTATTTTTAAAAGGGAGTGGGCCTTTGTTCTATAGGTGATCGCTTTTTCGAAATATCGCCATAAAGGTGGACCAGGGATGACTCTAGAATATGTTTGTACGATATGGGTATCAAATGAAAGTTGTTAATGAGTATTTTAAAAGGGTGTGGGGCTTAGTTCTATAGGTGGACGCCTTTTCGAGATATAGCCATAAAGGTGGACCAGGGGTGACTCTCGAATGTGTTTGTACGATATCAAATTAAAGGTATTAATAAGAGTTTTAAAAGGGAGTGGTGGTAGTTGTATATGTGAAGGCGTTTTCCAGATATCGACCAAAATGTGGACCAGGGTGACCCAGAACATCATCTGTTGGATACCGCTAATCTAATATATAAAATTCTTCTGTCACGGTTTTAGAGGCTTCACTCCTCCGAAACGGCTGAACCGATTCTCATGAAATTTTGGGTAGGTCTGAGAATCGGCCAACGTCTACCTTTTTTTTGCTACGTGCCTAGGGTCCTGAGATCAAAACGTGGACCCGGGTACCCCGAGAATGATGAGTGCTATAGTACAGGATAATTTTCATACCACTGGGTGACTAGGGTCTTGAGATATAGGCCAAAACGTGGACCCGGGTACCCCTAGAATGTGTTTATACAATATGAATATCAAATGAAAGCTGTTGATGAGTGCTATAGTACAGGATAATTTTCATACAACTGGGAGGCTAGGGTCTCGAGATATAGCCCAAAACGTGACCCGGGTACCCCTAGAATGTGTTTATACAATATGGATATCAAATGAAAGCTGTTGATGAGTGCTATAGTACAGGATAATTTTCATACAACTGGGAGCTAGGGTCTCGAGATATAGTCCAAAACGTGGACCCGAGTACCCCTAGAATGTGTTTATACAATATGGATATGAAATGACAGCTGTTGATGAGTGCTATAGTACAGGATAATTTTCATACAACTGGGAGGCTAGGGTCTCGAGATATAGGGCAAAACGTGGACCCGGGTACCCCTAGAATGTGTTTATAGAATATGGATATCAAATGAAATCTGTTGATGAGTGCTATAGTACACGATAATTGTCATACAACTGGGAGGCTAGGGTCTCGAGATATAGCCCAAAACGTGGACCCGGGTACCCCTAGAATGTGTTTATACAATATGGACATCAAATAAAAGCTGTTGATGAGTGCTATAGTAAGGATAATTTTCATACTCCTGGGTGACTGGGGTCTCGAGATATAGGCCAAAACGTGGACCCGGGTACCACTAGAATGTGTTTATACAATATGGATATCAAATGAAAGCTGTTGATGAGTGCTATAGTTCAGGATCATATCCATACAACTGGGAGGCTAGGTCTCGAGATATAGCCCAAATCGTGGACCCGGGTACCCCTAGAATGTGTTTATACAATATGGATATCAAATGAAAACTGCTGATGAGTGCTATAGTACAGGATAATTTTCATACAACTGGGAGGCTAGGGTCTCGAGATATAGCCCAAAACGTGCACCCGGGTACTCCTAGAATGTGTTTATACAATATGGATATCAAATGAAAACTGTTGATAAGTGATTTAGTGCAGGATAATTTTCATACAACTGGGAGGCTAGGGTCTCGAGATATATCGCAAAACGTGGACCCGGGTACCCCTAGAATGTGTTTATACAATATGGATATCAAATGAAAGCTGTAGATGAGTGCTATAGTTCAGGATCATTTTCATACAACTGGGAGGCTAGGGTCTCGAGATATAGCCCAAAACGTGGACCCGGGTACCCCTAGAATGTGTTTATACAATATGGATATCAATCGAAAGCTGTTGATGAGTGCTATAGTACAAGATGATTTTCATACAACTGGGAGGCTAGGGTCTCGAGATATAGCCCAAAACGTGCACCCGGGTACTCCTAGAATGTGTTTATACAATATGGATATCAAATGAAAACTGTTGATAAGTGATTTAGTGCAGGATAATTTTCATACAACTGGGAGGCTAGGGTCTCGAGACATAGCGCAAAACGTGGACCCGGGTACCCCTAGAATGTGTTTATACAATATGGATATCAAATGAAAGCTTTTGATGAGTGCTATAGTTCAGGATCATTTTCATACAACTGGGAGGCTAGCGTCTCGAGATATAGCCCAAATTGTGGACCCGGGTACCCCTAGAATGTGTTTATACAATATGGATATCAAATGAAAACTGTTGATGAGTGCTATAGTACAGGATAATTTTCATTCAACTGGGAGGCTAGAGTCTCGAGATATAGCCCAAAACGTGGACCCGGGTACCCCTAGGATGTGTTTATACAATATGGATAACAAAAATAACAAAGCTGTTGATGAGTGATTTAGTAGAGGATAATTTTCATACTCCTGAGTGACTAGGGTCTGGAGATATAGGCCAAACGTGGGCCCGGGAACGCCTAGACAATGTTTTTACATTGTGGGTATCAAATTGAGGCTGTTGATGAGTGCTTTAGTACAGGTAGTTTTCATATTGGTGACTAGGGTTTCGAGATAAAGGCCAAAACGTGGATCAGGGTAACACTAGGATGTGTTTTTATATTATGGGTATCAAATTGAAGCTGTTGATGTGTGCTTTAGTACAGAGTAAGTTTTATGCCGCTGTGTGACTACGGTCTCGAGATGTAGGCCAAAACGTGGACCCGGATACACCTAGAATGTGTTTTTACATTATGGGAATCAAATTGAAGCTGTTGATGTATGCTTTAGTACAGAGTAAGTTTTACACCGCTGGGTGACTACGGTGTCGAGACTTGGGCAAAAACATGGTCCCGGATACACCCGGAATGTGTTTTTATATTATGGGCATCAAATTGAAGCTGTTGATGTGTGCTTTAGTACAGAGTTAGTTTTACACCGCTGGGTGACTAGGGTCTCGAGATATAGGCCAAAACATGGACTCGGATACCCCTAGAATGTGTGTGTAGTATTATGGATATCAAATGAAAGCTGTTGCTGAGATCTCTAAAATTCATTGTGATATTAGATTTAGTCGCATCAACCTGGCAAAACTGATAAATATGCATGCGAAGCCGAAATAAAGACAAGAATTAATAATACCCACATACCTATTTACATACGTCCTATTCGATTTGCCTGACATTTCGTATATAAATTTGCCTATATTAGTATTTACGATGTTTTTTTCCGGGAAGTACACCAGAGACGGACTGGGACTGGGATTAGGACTAGGACTGGGACTGAGACTGAGACTCGGAGTGGGACTGGAACAAAATACATACCACCCAAGAGAAAAGAGAGAAGGAGACTGAGAAAGAGATAGAATGAGACGAAGATGGAGATGAAGCCAAAAAGACGGAGGGAGGAGTGAATAAAAAGATTAGGAAAAAGTGTAGAGGGGTAGGGCAAAGTTAGACGAAAAAGCTTATTAAAATGTATGCAGATAGGCCAAATTTAGGACAGAACAACGTCTGCCGGGTCTGCTAGTTTATTGATATATGTAATACCTGCCAAGATTTCAAGGGTTTTTTATTTCGCCCTGCAGAACTTTTTCATTTTCTTCTATTTAATATGGTAGGTGTCACAAACATTTTACAAAGTTTTTTCTAAAGTTATATTTCGCGTCAATAAACCAATCCAATTACCATGCTTCATCCCTTTTTTCGTATTTGGTATAGAATTATGGCATTTTTTTCATTTTTCGTAATTTTCGATATCGACAAAGTAGGCGTGGTCATAGTCGGATTTCGTTCATTTTTTATACCAAGATAAAGTGAGTTCAGATAAGTACGTGAACTAAGTTCAGTAAAGATATGTCGATTTTTGCTCAAGTTATCGTGTTAAGGGCCATGCGGAAGGACAGACGGACGACTGTGTATAAAAACTGGGCGTGGCTTCAGCCGATTTCGCCCATTTTCACAGAAAACAGTTAGCGTCATAAAATCTATGCCCCTACCAAATTTCAAAAGGACTGGTAAATTTTTGTTCGACTTATGGCATTAAAAGTATCCTAGACAAATTAAATGAAAAAGGACGGAGCCACGCCCATTTTGAAATTTTCTTTTATTTTTGTATTTTGTTGCACCATATGATTACTGGAGTTGAAAGTTGACATAATTTTTACTTATATACTGTAAAGATATTAAATTTTTTGTTAAAATTTTACTTTAAAAATTTTTTTTTAAAAGTGGGCGTGGCCCTTCTCCGATTTTGCTAATTTTTATTAAGCGTACATATAGTAATAGGAGTAACGTTCCTGCCAAATTTCATCATGATATCTTCAACGACTGCCAAATTACAGCTTGCAAAATTTTTAAATTACCTTCTTTTAAAAGTGGGCGGTAACACGCCCATTGTCCAAAATTTTACTAATTTTCTATTCTGCGTCATAAGTTCAACTCACCTACCAAGTTTTATCGATTTATCTGTCTTTGGTAATGAATTATCGCACTTTTTCTGTTTTTAGAAATTTTCGATATCGAAAAAGTGGGCGTGGTTATAGTCCGATATCGTTCATTTTAAATAGCGATCTGAGATGAGTGCTCAGGAACCTACATACCAAATTTCATCAAGATACGTCAAAATTTACTCAAGTTATCGTGTTAACGGACGGACGGACGGACGGACATGGCTCAATCAAATTCTTTTCGATCCTGATGATTTTGATATATGGAAGTCAACCAACCGTTATCCAATCAAACTTAATATACTCTGTGAGCTCTGCTCAACTGAGTATAAATATACAATTGTGACAACTATCAAATACCAAAAATTTAAAAGATTATCAACAACAAAATAAGGGATTTGGTGAGCCGTATCTAACACTTATTTTATTTAAGTTTATATTATTTATAAGTAAATACGTATATGTATATTAGAGTGAACACAAAACATATGGGATTTGCAAAAGTATTGAATTTTTTCGCTCCCCGCGCATTTTTTGATACCTTGACAATTGAAAATAAGATCTGCATAAAAATCTGATCACCTGTAGTGGGAAATAGCTACGCGCATTTGACCTAAAGTTCAAAAATTGACCTAAAAACTATGCATGGCTTTAGATACCAATATCTCTTTAAACAATGATTTTCGGAGAAATAATGTAATAATCGTTTTTATACAAAATGAAACTGGGAACATATTCTCCATATGATATTTATACCTGCCGTTATCCTTTCAGGACATATTGAGTCCTCAAAGTGAAATTTAAATTTTTTTGTTTGTTAAAAAGGCAAAAATTAATATTTAAAAAATAGAGAATTGCATAAGCTATACATCATTTAATAGGTTATTCAAAGTAGCTTTACACATCATAAATTTTTTAATTAACATGCACTATTATAGTCAAGAAAATGATTTAAAATAAGCAAGCCGCATTTTTTCAAACTTTTTTTTTACCAAACTGAAAATATCGTAGTAGGCTTTGCAATTAAAAAAAAATGTGGTATAGTTTCATTCTTAAGGTACGTACTTACCTAACGTCGCGGCATGTAACAGCAGCGTCGCGTCACTGTACGTCATAATTTGGTATATCGCACTAAAGCGGCAGTAGAGCGGCACGTCCGGGCAAAATAGTTGTTGTTGTTTAAGCATATAGTGGTTTAAAAATGACATAACATGCCTCTAAGTGTGATATACGAAGCAGCACCTGAGCGGCAGCAGCGCGTCAGTTTTGCCTAGTTGCTCAAATTTGTCGCTACGTGACGCGACGCGCAGTTCAGCTGCCGCTAAATGTGATATGCTCCATAAGAATACATGCAAAGAATATGTGGTCGTGACGTGCTGCTCAGCTGCTGTTACGTGACGCGACGCTAGGTGTGATATTACCTTTAGTAGGTTATGAAAATATTTCAGCCCATTCAATAGTGTGTTGAACCTTCTTTAAAGTGAACTTGTAGCGGAAGTGCTCATAAGTGTGTTATATTCAGTTCAAAAAAGTTTTGTTCAAATTTTTTTAAAACTATTATTGTAATGGCATTAAGATCCAGATGCATTCCCTTAATTGGTAATTATTTAATAATATCTTACGAGCTAAGTGCTATGTAAGGCTTTTCTATTGTATAAAGTAACAGTATCTTTTTTAAACACAGGCTGGAAAAAAACTCTTTGAATGGAAATATGCTTCCAAGCAGAAGAGATGTGTTAAGCTATTTATTTTATTTGATTCGTGATGAACATGAAACGGCAAAGGAAAGCATTCCTATTTTGTCCAATAGATTGATTGAGGTCTATACGAAATTCGGAATTCCGACCAAAGAAATGATGGAATAGAGAAAATGATTAAAAGGCGTTTAAATCAATACAACAAAATTATTAAATTGAAATGTGGTAAGGCAAAAAAACATTTTACTGACTCTCTGGACGTGTTATTTGACATATCTCATGCAAATGCCATTAAAAAATTGCAAAAGAATAAAAATACGAAAGCCATAAACTTTTTAAACGAACATCGCGTATCAATAGAAGCTGTGCGCTCAAAATTGGCTTTAGAAATTGAAGTACAGTCATCAGACCCACAAGCAGAACCAGAAGCATGTAATTTTAATGCCGTGGTACAGTCTAATGAAGCTCATGTGTCGCATTATGATTTAGATGACCAAATCGATGAACCACAGACAGAAGAAGAGGATTCCATTGACATATCAATACCTGAAGATGACTTTTCCATAGAGTATTTGAAACAAAATAATAGTAAATAAAAGGAAGATATTAATGCTTAACTCTAAGGTTCGAGGAACTGGTTAAAATATTAGAACAGTCAATATAAATATAAAAATGCGGTCGCTTCTTAAAAGCTCGACGGATACCTTTTTTTATTTACATTTTTTATTTTCGTATCAATACATATTTTTATTCACTTATACATATATATATTCACTTATACATATATAATACATATTTTTATTCTACATTTTGTGAAAAAAAGAGTACTACTTTTTGTAAAATTCGACACCGTTTTTTTCTTTGTAATCTTTCTTTCGTATCAATACATATTTTTATTCACTTAGTAAAGCCTACTACGTTTTGTGAAAAAAAAAGAGTTCTAATTTTTGTAAAATTCGACACCGTTTTTTTCTTTGTAATAATGCATGTAAATCAAAAAAACTAATGGTGTGTAAAGATACTAAAAAAAACTAATTAAATGAAGTAGAGTTTATCGTTGTTGCGCCAACAACTACAACAGTTTTTTTTTTGTTTAATGCACATTTAATTTGCCCTATCTCAACATTTTCATAGCCTGCTAAGAATGAAGCTATACCACGATATTTTCAGTTCGGTAAAAAAAAAGTTTGAAAAAATGCGGCTTGCTTATTTTAAATAATTTTCTTGACTATAATAGTGCATGTAAATTAAAAAAATGTATGATGTGTAAAACTACTTTAAATAACCTATCAAATGATGTATAGTTTATGCAATTCTCTATTTTTTAAATATTTATTTTTGCCTTTTTAACAAACAAAAAAATTTTAATTTCACTTTAAGGACTCAATATGTCCTGAAAGGTTAACGGTAGGTATAAATATCATATGGAGAATATGTTCCCAGATTCATTTTGTATAAAAATGACTATTACATTATTTCTCCGAAAATCATTGTTTGAAGAGATATTAGTCTCTAAGGCCATGCATAATTTTTAGGTCAATTTTTGAACTTTAGGTCAAATGCCCGTGGCTATTTCCCACTACAGGTGGTCAGATTTTTATGCATATCTTATTTTCTATTGTCAAGCTATCAGAAAATGCGCGGGGAGCAAAAAAAGTCAGCACTTTTGCATTTGTGGTCACTCTAATGTATATGTATATACATCAAAGTAAATTAAACTTTCTTGATTTTTGAATTTGTACACGCTGCTTTCCAGACATTTTTCTTATAATATAATTTTTGTAGTTATTTTAATTAACAATGTTTCATTCACCATCAAATAATACACGCACATCTACACCAAGAAATCACGTAAACGATTCGCTTATTGATTTAGATAATGAAAATTATCAAAATGACTTACCAAATCCATATGCGAATCAAAATAACGAAATTTTTGCTACAACTGTAAAACTTCCCCAATTTTGGACTAATTGCCCTGCCACGGACTATCTGGCGAAGGTAAACCTGGAGATGAGATGTGGTGGTCAAGAAATAACGTTGAGAGTAGACGAACGGAAGCAAGAGGTAGTGACATGTACAACTATGGTCGAAACGAATAGCAAATACTTCAAGAAACACAACCCAATGGCGGTGATAATAACTAGCAAGATAGAGGATTCGGTGAGTAAATTTCTCAGCCAATAATTACAGGTGTTCGCAAAGATGTCAGGAGTATCCAACGTTGCCACACACAAAATAGTTATGAGAGACGACCGTCCAATTAAGCAAAGGTACTATCTGAAGAATCCCAAAATGCAAGAAATTATCAACAAGCAAATCGACGAGCTGATCGAAAAAGGTTGCATCGAACCATCGAATAGTCCGCACAGCGCACCCATAGTTTTGGCAAAGAAGAAGAATGACAAATGGAGACTCTGCGTAGACTACCATCAACTAAACGCAGGATCAGTACCAGACGCATACCGTTTACCACGTATACAACATATTTTGGACAAATTAACAAGCGCGAGATTTATCAGTAGCCTCGACTTGAAAATGGATATTGGCAAATCCATATGGAAGCAAGCAGCAAGCAGTACACCGCATTCACAGTACCTGGGCGTGGACTATACCAATGGAGGGTAATGCCATTTGGCTTGCACTCAGCCCTAGCAAATTTCCAGAGAGCACTTGATCGTGTCATAGGACCAGAATTGGAACCATACTTATCTTGACGATATTATCATTACAAGCAAATAATTGGAAGAGCACATTGCACATTTAACAGAAGTATTTCGAAGACTGCATAGAGCGAACTTGAAGATAAACCCGGAAAATGTGAGTTTTTTAAGAATAGTTTGAAATATCTAGGTCATATCGTTAGCGAGGAAGGCATCCATACCGACCCAGACAAGATAGCAGCCATCAATGAACTGGAACCACTGAAGAACATACGAGAGTTACGACGATTTCGAGGGGTCGTGTCGTGGTATAAAAGATTCGTGCCGGATTTCTCACAAGTCTCACACAACCTCGATGCTTAAGAAAGGTAGTAAGTGGAGGTGGTCTGAAGAGCAGCAATCAGCATTCGAAGCGCTTAAGGCAGCACTGACGCAGGCACCGGTACTCGCTTGCCCAGATTTTTCGAGGAAGTTTAATTTACAGACGGATGCATGTGATTTTGGTCGTGGTGCAGTACTTACGCAAGGGTCAGGCAACGAAAAGCGAGTAATAGCATACGCAAGCCGCAGTTTAAACAAGGCAGAGATGAACTACTCACCCACAGAAAAGGAGTGTTTGGCAATAGTTTGGGCAATACGAAAGATAAGGCCGTACGTAGAAGGATACACGTTTACAGTAATAACAGATCACCTAGCGTTGAAATGGTTGAATGCGATAGAGAGTCCGACTGGTCGGATCGCGAGATGGGCGCTGGAACTACAGCAATACTCATTTGGCGTACAGTATCGAAAAGGAAAGTTGAAAGTTGTGGCAGTATAACTATCAAGGCAACCGATGGACGAGCAGTTGGGTACGTTGACGATGGATGACGGAAAAGCCGAGTGTAAGTGGCTTAAAGCAAAGAAAGCAGAGGAAAGAAAGGCCCCGGAGAAATTCCCAGAGTACGTTATAGAGGATGGAAAGTTGTGCAGACGCATAAGAAGTCAAGTGGATGGCGACGATGCAGTGCCATGGAAGCTATGTGTGCCGACTCCGCAGAGACGCAGAGTGCTAGAGGAGATTCACGACACACCGAGCGCAGGGCATATGGGCATCCGAAAATCGATAGCAAGAGCAACCACACGTTATTACTGGCCAGTGATGTTCAGGGATATAATAAATAACGTACAACAGTGTCACGCATGTCAAATATACAAACCGAGTCAACAGCCACACGTGGGTAAAGTGCTAACGAAGATTTCAGAGGAGCCTTGGGCAACAGTCTGTGCAGACTTTGTAGGTCCAATGCCACGATCGAAGCGTGGCAACACAATGGCATTAGTCCTCCTAGACAAATTTTCAAAATGGGTGCAGGTAGTACCAGTCAGAAAGGCAACGACAGAATGTTTAATAAGAGGATTTCGAGAGGATTTTGGCACGGTTCGGCGTCCCAAAAGTATTTATTACGGACAACGGAGCGCAGTTTATCACCAGACATTTTAAGAGATTTTTAGAGGAACTTGGCGTGAAACACTAATTAACGGCACCGTACATACCGCAGGAGAACCCGACAGAGATAGCAAACAGGAACATCAAGAGGATGATAGCACAATTTACGGGAAAAGAGCAGAAGACATGGGATTAGTTGTTACCAGAGATAACGCTGGCATTGAATACAAGCGTATGTGAATCGACCGGTTATAGCCCAGCATACATAGTACAAGGGAGGGAACCGAGAATTCCCAACAGCCTTTACGATGAGCAGACATTTGGTACAGGTGAGAAATTAGCGAACCCAGGAGAGAAGTCAACGAGGATGAAACAAATATTCGAAATGGTACGACGCACAGTGTTTGAATTTTTTCTTTGCAAAAATCATAACAATTGAACCAATGAAGATATTTTAAAAATGTCAAAGATACAGGGTGCTTCAAAAAAATTCGTCAAAGTCGAAAATTTTTAGAAAAATGCAAAAACAAAATGTTTTTAGTAAAAAATAAAAAAAAATAAATGAGATTTGTCTTATAAAGAAGTATTTAAGCATTAAATAAGATAAACTAATGATTTTGATAAGATAGCGTGGCACTGCCCACTTATGATAAAAAGTTGTATCTAAGTAGTCACGTAATCAATAACTACCAAAATCGATAGACGTATTGTTTCTTTTAAATGGCAATACTCTTATAAAACTCTAATGTCCGTTTTTGGTGCCACAATAACAAGGTGCTTCAAAATTCATCGTAAAATTTTACATGTTTTTTTTTAATTTACAAGCCAAATATGTACTTTATTAATAACTAAAAGTTATTGAAAGTGGTTCAATGAAATTTTATTTGAGCTACAGATTAAACAACCAACGAATTTTGGAAAAGGGAGTGGCACTGCCCATTTATGCTAAAAAGTGTGATCTTAGTAACCGCTTTACCAATTTGTACCAAACTCGATAGACGTATTGATTTCTATAAAAATTTAATACTCGTTTGAAGGCGAAATGCCTAAGCTTTGAAATAAATTTGATAAACTTTATAGAAATGCAATAACGAAAAGTATATATTTATAAATTACTAAATTAATTAATTCTTTTTTTTTTAAATATAAAATTAACTTGTACATAGATATCTTATTTTTCAATAAAGTAACAAAATTGATTAGTAAATCTCTTTTTCATTGTTGTGATAAGAAGTGAGAAACTTATTTTATCTTAACATAGTCATCGTCACTGAAATATATATCTAACTAAGCAACCATTTCTGAGCTATACGCATCTGTAAGATCTTTTTGTGTTCTTACATACCTCATAGATGATATGACTGGATCAGAAGAGATAGCTAACATGTTGAAAATGTCTTCGTTTTGTCTAACTCGTGATACTTTGCAGGTGTTCATACATCTATATCTTTTGTAGTCCTTGTTCGTAGATTCTTGAGCTTCTTCAGACAATTCTCCTAATGGTAAGCATTAGTACTCTATTAAATCTTTTCCATGTGCTAAAATTTTATGTACCGTTGGTGTAAGTTTCTTCTCAGGATACTTTTGGTGCAGCAACTCAGTAGTTTTAGATGCATATTCTCCAAATTTGGGTCCATTAACTGATTCATGGCAGTTTAAAATATTTAAAATTACTCCCAATCTTTTCACAATATCTCTATCAACTCCTGTTATGCGAGCAGTCACTTCATCGTTTTCAAAAAATATTCTTGAGGAGTTACTATCATTTGTATTTCCGTATCCATACTTTGGACAGTCAACTCTAAGGCCAATCTCTTTATAGAATGCATCCTGAATTATTTTTATTCTCCTGTTTTGTTTCTCCTTACATGTTGTATTGTCGTCGAAAACTTCTCCTTGTTGTGGTAGTGTATAAGCCAGCTTCAAAACAAATTCCATACATCTTATTCTAGCTTGCAAAGGAGATATTCCATACTCATAATTTAGTTCGTCAGTTATTGAATCATCACGATTTTCTAAGTCCTTTTGGCTCTTCTTACAAATTGGACATTTCATTGTAGATGTCGTATTTGTTATTAGGGCCCGTATTATGTATGTCACCGTGAATGTTTGCATCGCATTCACTTACATTCACATTCACCCAGAATTCGTATAGAATACGTATTCACTGAGACTGTCAAACCCAATACATAGCCAATATAGCCACTTATTACTTTTGTTATTTCGGAAAACTTTGCAGTGCAATTTTTTCGGAATAACTTCGTTTCAACGAGCTGGCAATATTGCAGCGAAACACCAATTGTAAAAAAAGAAAACAGTGTAAATTGCAATATTGATTGTCTGATTGCTAATGTTTTTAAAACCGGTTGCTTGTTTATTTTTCAATTGCGGTTGAATTTTGTATGTTTCTTTATCTTTTTCCCAAGTACTGTCGGCAATCGATTTGAGGATTTTGTTGCGGCCTTGCACTACAGCTACAATTTTGATACCATGCGCCTTGAAGTTCATACCACTATGGCCGTATGGGCTGCGCTCAAGCTTCCGTAGGCACAGCCTCGTTGCAGTTGTTAACGCTACACTGTTTGTAACGTTGACCTGTTCTTTCTCATAATCAAAGTTCATAATATAAAATTGAAATTTTTTACGACAAACAAAATTTCTGGTAAAAGTCCAGAACAGGGGCCGACTGCTAATACGCGTCCAAAAATATAGAGAGAGGTGTCAAAAGACGCGTATTGACCTCGACAACAATCCGAAGGTCCGTAGATATTTGCAGTTGAAGTTGGCAATTTTTAGTGGTTGTTGTAATGGTGTGCACTGAAAAAAATGTTGTGTAAAAAGGGATTTTGGCCGCATTTAAATTTTATCCCACCCCATTGGTACATCGGCCAGAGTAATTTTTGATAATCTCGGCCGAAGACCACCAACGCAGAAAGGTGTTATGCGCAAAAATACTATGGATGCCACCCCCGGTTTCGGAGGGGCCCGGGGTCATTTTTCGGTTTTTCGTTAATAAACTTTGAACGAGACAATATTTTTATTTTCGTTTGACACCTCTCACGATATTTTTGGACGCATATTAGCAGTCGACCCCTGTTCTGGACTTTTACCAGAAATTTTGTTTGTCGTAAAAAATTTCAATTTTATATTATGAGAAAGAACAGGTCAACGTTACAAACAGTGTAGTCGACCCCTGTTCTAGAGTATTACCAAATTTCTAATTTTTTTTTTCAATATTTTGTGTTCGAATTTTATTTTAAACTTCCTTCAGTGTTCTTTCAAGTTGTATGTCGGGGTTGATTCTGGATAGGTAATTTAACCTGTTACAGTACCCAGATGGAAGTTTAGCTAGAGTGACGCGCATTTCCCTAGGGAGCGTGAGTTCTTCCTCTGCTAGTTCTGGGAATTTTTCTTTGAGTATCGGATTTGTCGGGCAATTCCTGGCATAGAGGTCCGACGCTTGTTTGTGGATATCACTGAGGATTTGTTTGTGCTTTTTTGCTTCATACGGGTCTGTTCTCAGGTGACGTATTTCCTCATAATGTTTACGGAGATTACCGCTTAGCCCCTGGGCGGTGTAGCCTCATCAATCAGATCTCTGTTGGGATGCCCAGATTTCTGGGTATTCAACAGAAACTGTTTGGTTAGCATTTCATTTCAGTGTTGTTGTTGTTGTAGCGATAAATCGTTATGGATTTTGATGGTCCTTCACCGGATACATATCAGGTTTGTTCCGGTAACAAGCACCATTAAGGTACAAGCCCGACCATCTCGGGAACGATTTAATATGACCGCATTAAACCTTCTAGGCCATACCACCAATAAATTTTTCTGAAGGACTTTTATTACAAAAGAAATAACAGTTTGGGTCCCTGGCTGTAATTTTTATAGGTTTCGCCTTTTTTATTCCTGTAAAATTTGACGAAATATGCATCCACATTGAACGAAGCTCTAAATATAACCTTTATCGGCTGTCTATGGAATATTTCAATAATTTTTCTCACGAAATGTTAAGATTCTTCAGTTTTAACTCAAAAATTATAAAAAAACGACAATAAAAAAGCGAAGTGAATAAAGCAAACGCGACCCAGAAGCAAGTGAATATTTTGACAGCAAAAATGAGTGTTCGTGACACTTTGCGTCGCTATATAATACGAAAAAACGTAATACAATCACCTACAGTCACCTATAGTCACCGAAGTGAATGAATGCTCTTCTTATATGATACGAACTTGGTTTCACTTGGGTGAAAGTGACTCTTCGCGTCGCTTTGCGTTATACATAATAACGCCGTAAGTTCAAAACTTTTCCTTCGACCATTGTTAGAAGAAAATCATGCTTTATTGTAATGACATTCCGCTCTTCAATTTCACATATTTTTGGTTCTAATTTGGCAATTTGATTTTTTATATCACTCACTGTAGCTTTTATGAATTCCGAAGACTCCTTTTAGTATTTAAATAATATCGGGCGGCACAAAATAGTTGATGACGGACGTGGATTTTTCCAATATTCTGAAGCTTCATCTTTTAGTCGTAATGGAACAATAGAAGCCATAAACATATTACTACTTGTAATTGTTTCATCGTCTACATTTATTCTTTGTTTATATGCGCTTTGTCCTGCTGATCCATCACAGCCCCAATTAGTTATCAATGCTAGCTCCTTTGGCAGTGATTTCAACTTTTCTTCAATAAAACTTTGAAGGAGTCGTGTAGACGTATGATCCATTAGGTTTTGTAGCTCAATTTCAGGTGATACTTCGGTTATTTTGGAACTTAGAGGAACTGCTTCTTTCTTGGCTTGAGTAATTTTTTTGTATCCAGTAAAATATCGGCATTACGTTGCAATAATGACTTACGCAATATAATATATTTTTTCTTCATTAAACCGAGATCTATAAACAGGGCCAAAGCTTCTTCGGGAGTGTATTTCCTAGGCAGCGCATTTGGTGGTGTGGGAATGCTGTTTTTGATCCTCATCAGTCGCACTGGACTTGCTACCGCAACTGCTTCTGTTATATGAGACTTCACGTTTTCTTCGTCTTTTTTATATTTAATAGCCAGTGCTTCTGAAAGATGAGTCGTGGCCAAAGCTTTTGTGGTATCAGACAGCTTCCTTTTCCTTGTGTAGATAGAACACTCTTCTATGGGTTTTGTTGGTCTTCCTCTAGTTGGAAGTTTTGTCCGCTAGCCACTTTTCATGCTTACTTAGAAATTTTGAATTGTTACGATAGACGTCCTTCCATTTTCTTTCTATAATAATGCATTGTAAAGCAATTTTTTCTTCCAGGCCTTCCTTTTCTTTAATGCTTGTTTCACTCGCTAATTCTCTCATAATAGCCTCAACGAAGTCCCGTCTTGACTTTGTAGATACACCGCAAATAGTTTCGAGTTTTCTAGATATATATTAGAATTGGCTTCGAGTGTATCTGACTAAATATTAAACTGTGAACTATATTTAAAAATACTATTCACTTTATTTAGTTCCTTAATCTCCAAAAGACGAATGATAATGTGCATTGTATGATGGATAGCTTTATATACCTACTCAAATTATTAAAATGAATTTCAGGTATACAATTCGTAACTAAAACAAGTAAGGAAGGCTAAGTTCGGGTGTAACCGAACATTACATACTCTCATTACACACTCAGCTGAGAGCTATGGAGAAAAAATAAGGGAAAATCACCATGTAGGAAAATGAACCTAGGGTAACCCTGGAATGTGTTTGTATGACACGTGTATCAAATGGAAGGTATTAAAGAGTATTTTAAGAGGGAGTGGGCCATAGTTCTATAGGTGGACGCCATTTAAGGATATCGCCATAAAGGTGGACCAGGGCTGACTCTAGAATTTGTTTATACGATATGGGTATCAAATGAAAGATGTTAATGAGAATTTTAAAAGGCGTGGGCTTAGTTCTATAAAAAAAAAAAATTAATGTAAGGCGCGATAACCTCCGAAGAGATCTAAGGCCGAGCTCCTCTTCCAATTTGCGTCGTGCTCCTCTTGATTTTCCCTACAAATTGGCCGGACGGGACCTACATGTTTTTGCCGACTCCGAACGGCATCTGCAAGGCAGATGAGTTTTCACTGAGAGCTTTTCATGGCAGAAATACACCCGGAGCGCTTGCCAGTCACTGCCGAGGGGCAACCCCGCTTAGAAAAATTTTCTTCTAATTGAAAAACCTTATTTCTAAAATTTTGATGTTGCTTTGCCCGGGAGTTGAACCCAGGGCATACTGTGTGATAGGCGGAGCACGCTACCATCACACCACGGTGGACGCCTTTTCGAGATATCGCCATAAAGGTGGACCAGGGTTGACTCTAGAATGCGTTTGTACAATATGGGTATCAAACGAAAGGTGATAATGAGTATTTTAAAAGGGAGTGGGCCTTAGTTCTATAGGTGGACGCCTTTTCCAGATATCGCCACAAAGGTGGACCAGGGGTGACTCTATAATGTGTTTGTACGATATGGGTATCAAATTAAAGGTATTAATGAGGGTTTTAAAAGGGAGTGGTGGTAGTTGTATATGTGAAGGCATTTTCGCGATATCGGCCAAAATGTGGACCAGGGTGACCCAGAACATCATCTGTCAGGTACCGCTAATTTATTTATATATGTAACACCACGAACAGTATTCCTGCCATTATTCCAAGGGCTTTTGATTTCGCCCTGATATATAAACGGTAGGTCACCTGGTGATATGAGTGGCGAATTTACGTTTTGCAGTGCTATAGGGTGTTCTGTTATAGACTACGTTATATCCTCGTTTGAGCTTCTACCAGCCGTTAAGAGCCTTTCAGTTAGCAAAAAATAATATTCTGATCACATGCCGCTTTGCGTAGTTTTGGAGGTTTCAGATAAAAACGCTAAGGACACCTCAAGGAACTGCCCACCCAAGTTAGTGTGGAAGCCGAAGCACATGCAAAGGTATGTCAATCTTATTAGCTCAATGCCCAGCAGCAGTTTTGACATTACAGATGTTAGCATTGATGTTATGGTGTCTTCCTTACAAAATAAAATAAAATCTGCTGCCCCAGACAGTCCTGGAAAATCAAAATACGTCCCAGAAAATAGTTGCTTTGACAACCAGTGCTTTAAAGCCCGTAGAAAAATGTTAGTACACCTAGACGAGTGGAGGAGTGGCTTGGAAGCAGCTAGTATATCGTATGTCGCATTACGTTCAAGTTACTACAAGCTTTGCTCTGAGAAAAAACTGGAAAATGAAGGAAAGGATATTGACCTCTTAAGTACTATGAGAAGCACAAGGGACTGGTGGCGGATTGCTAACTCTTTGAAAAGTCAACCCCATAGGGTTTCGTGTAGTCTGTCGCTGACAGATTTCTACAACCACTTCAAGTTATTGTTATCTAGTACAGTAGAAGCACCTTGCATGCATTGGACGTTACCTTCAGTGATAGACCTTTTTCTCGATTCTCCTTTTGAGCTCCGCGAGTTACAGCTTGTATTGAAAAGTCTAAAAGACAACAAAGCTCCGGATCAAGATCGAATTTCTTATGAATTTTACAAGTACGCCCCGCAGTGTCTCTTAATAGAACTACTGGCTTTGTTCAATGCAATATTTCTTAAGAAACAAATTCTGCAATGTTTCCGCAGCGCAATTGTTATCGCCCTCTTCAAAAAAGGCGACCCTGACCTTCCTTCCAACTACAGGGGACTATCACTGCTTGACACCATATATAAGATTTTCGCTGCTTTGCTTCTGAGTCGCATTAACGCTTGGCTCGAATGCAATAATGTTATTACCGAGTTCCAGGCGGGCTTCCGCAAAAACTATTCAACAATTGACAATATGTTCAACCTGACCAGCATTGTACTCTTGAACTTTAGTGCGAAAAAGAAAACTTTCGCTTTCTTTGTCGATTTTTCATGTGCTTTTGACACAGTTCCAAGGAATTTGCTTTTCTACAAGCTTGCCCAGCCCGGTCTATCTAGTCACGTTATTGAGGTACTTCGCTTAATTTATGAAGATACAACTAGTCAGGTTTGGATGGATGGAGCGCTTTCGAAACCATTTTCTGTTAAACAGGGTGTACGGCAAGGGTGCATGCTAAGTCCAGCTCTGTTCTCTTTATATATTAATGACTAAGTGACATTCTCCCCAGTGGTGTAAAAGTTGCTGACGTTGTAGTTAAAGTTCTTTTGTACGCTGACGATATTGTGCTTCTGGCAGACTCTGCGACAGATATACAGAAAATGATAGATGCGCTTTACCTTTACAGTAAGCAGTGGGGTTGAAGTTAATCTCTCTAAATCCAAAATATTAGTTTTTAGGGAAACTAGCAGCCATAAGTCAAGAGATTTTAAAAATGTAACTTCTGTAAACTGCTCGGTTTGCAACTTATGTACTGCTGAAGACACCTTGCATTTTATTGGGATATGTCCTATTTACAAAGATATCCGTTTTCAATGTTTTGGTGAGAAAGTTTTGGACCTGCAAAAGGTTTTAACTATTCTTAGTGGTGGTAGCTATCACTCGCTACGCTCTTATATAAGTAGTTGCGTTAAATATAGGGAACTTATTGTAACAGAATTTGTTTAAACTATTGTTTTTAACTATATGTGCTATGTAGACACACAACAATTAATGTTATTGTCTAAGATGCACTATTTACTATTTTAAAGTATAGTCTTACAATTTCTACTTTTGTAATTCTTTGTTGTAATATAATAACTATCTCTCTCTCTCATTTAGTTGATGTGGCAAACATTTTTTTTGATGTAATCCATCAATAATGATTCATGAATGAGACGTCATAAATTCAAGTTAATCAAATGTATTAGTGGATTTTTTATAGGGGGCCCGTAAAGTGTTTAGTTCCGGGCCCGGATTATCTCTCTACGGCCCTGTTTGATATACATATAAAAACTCTGCGTGGCTATATACCGATTACGGGCACTTCTTGTAGGAACCTTACTCGTGTTCGAAAGTAGCGGCATGACAAATTTCGTTACAACAATTAGCAACAAACGAGAATTTTGTCTGGCTATCAGACCAGCTTTGGTGCTAATAGATGCCGAAGGAACGGAGGTGCGCTTAAACGCGGCGTGAACCGCTCTTGGTTGTGAACAGAAAGGAGCCATACATGTTTTAAAGAAATCGCGTCTACACCAAGTATTAGGGGTTAGCCTAAAACATCGCGTTTTGCATGTGACATATATTTGCCCGTTTTATAAATATGCATTCTTCGGTGGACGCGGCAGTGCTAGTCTCTAGGACCGAATGAAGGACAGTCTCTCCACAATGAGCTACTCATTGGATGACAAATTTTGAACAATCCGCAAGAAATTGAGCCATGCTACATTGAAATACCATGCTTTGGTCCCGGAAAAAACCCCGAATGACTCCAGTACATATACCAAGCTACCGGTGGAGATGCAGATTTTGTACGTACGTTTTTGTTTTTTTTTTTCAGTAGATGTGCGTATATATGTGTGTCGGGTGTTAAAACAACATTAAATCAAGAAATACCTACTCGTAGATGAAAGCTATTACGATCAATACATCGTACAATTGTTTGTATGTCCCTCTGAAAATCAAATATTTCTGCTGCAATAGTAAACAAAATTTACTTTTACTTATTTTCAGCAAGTAATTTGAAACCAGGATTTCGGCTGTTAAAAAACTGAAAAATGTTTACTTAATTTACTTAACTGATCATGAAATACTTATAGCTTCAAAGCACAGTAAAATATTCAAGTTTTTTTTTGTCTGCTGACGACGACAGCTCGCATCCATTCAAGTAATATCTGAAGTAAAATGAAAAAAAAAATTTGTTTTCTTGTTGGGCCAAATATATTCGTTATGCTTGCTTTTGCGGAGCTATACGGCCGAGAAATTAGAAGGCAAAATTAAATTTTCGTTTTCCCTCCTACGCGCTTCGACGATCTCACGTCTTCCTCAGGGAGTCTAATGATTTTATTTAAAAACAATTCATTAACAACAATCATAATTACAATTAAATAACATTAATTTGGACACTTACATTATTAAATTAAACTTAGTTCATTTTTGAGTACTTTTTATATTTATTTACACACAGTACCAACATACATATATATTAACTATTACTTGCTATTTCTGCATCTATCTCTGTACTGCATGACCGCTGTGTAAGCGTTGCTTATTTTGTCCATATCCTCTTTAAAATTCATCACCGTGTTTAATTGTTGTAGTATGCGAAGGCTTTCTAACGTCATTCTCACATTTCCTCTGTTCTCGATGTCTAATATTTTTGTATTTGCGAAATCCGCTACATGTTTTTTGTTTGTAAGGTGGTGTGCTAGCGCTGTTGTTGTTTTTTCGTTTTTAGCATCAGACATATGTTCTTCAACACGTACTCCCCGTACTTCGTTGTACCTATGTAGCGCTGTTTACATATTTCGCGATCATTGCCTTTACATCTAATTTCTTATACAACGTTGTGTTGTTTTTCTTTCTCAATACTGTCCTTTGTTCTTGTGAATAATCTGTTTATGGTATTGTGTGGTTTATGTGCATACTTTATGTTATCATCTTTTACTATTTTTCTGAGCGCTTGGTTGTTCGTTAGTCCAGGTATATAGCTTAATCCAATGTATCGACCCTCTGATTTATACCTATGATGTTTTTCGCAGTACTCAATTGGTTTATTGTATTTTTAACTAGCTTTTAGATTACTGTAATTGGATAGCTATTTTTTAAAAGTAAATTTTTAACTTTGATTTTGTTAGTGTCAATAAACTGTTCGTCACTTAGCAACCCTGTTCGCGTAAAGTGAAAATTAAAGTGTGTGCTGTCAAAACATAAGAAACAATATAAATAATAAAGCTCTAAGTGAGATAAAAACAAAAAAAGTCACCCTATGGGTACAAGAAATAAGTGAGTTTCCCCCTGAAAACAAAATACGGCAAAAACAATAGTGCTTAAAAATAGAACATAAAAATAAAAGTGAGACTCCATATCGAAAACATAAACAAAGTGAAACCAAAAAAAAAGAAAACACAAACAAATATATACGTGTACATAATTGGCGCCAATTTTGGTATGTAGATATTTTCACCCACGCCTAAAGGTAGGCAATATATTCCAACCGTCACCAGCTCTGATGACTAATATTCTCCTTCATAAATAAGAGTTGCCAGGATACTCAAAATAAAAAAATAAATAAAATAAAAAAATATCCACATTAACTTAATAAACGTTAATAAATTAAAATATAATACAAAATAATAAATAAATAAATAAAAATAATAGTATAATAATAATAGTAGCATAATATTAATAATAATAATAATAAAAATAATAATAAATATATTGGTTTGATGAGCTTGAGGCCGTAAAGTAAATAAAAAACGTTTATTTTCCTTTTTCAAAAATATTTAATTGGTCGATATTTCGACTTCAGTCGATCAAGCACATCATTGCGTTCATGATGATGACTTCAGGTTGAAGTCGATATATCGACCAATTAAATATATTTGAAAAAGGAAAATAAACGTGTTTTATTTACTTTACGGCCTCAAGTTCATCATCAAACCAAAATATTTAATCATATCAAATAAGGCCAACAAAATATAGAAATAATAATAATAACAATATAAGAATAAGCCAATATAAAATAAGTGAATAGCGAGTGGCGAGAATGCCACTTAACCGCACTCCTCCTAAGGGAGGGGGACCCCTGCTATCTCAGCAAACCCCAACCCATCAAATCAGCCAGCAGCAACACAAGCTACCGCTGACCCAACCGACCCAATCTCAACCGCTCACCTCACGAACAACAGCAACAAAACTCGGAGCTACAAAAAACTCCCACAATCCCTACTGGGAGCGCCGGAAGTGTTGAGCAGCAGATAGAGTTCCCCCAGCAGCCATTGCAACTACTCTATAGTCAGCAACAAGTCGCACCCACCCAAAAAGTCACTAGCCCGACTCCAACGACCAACGAATGGAAGAACGTACCACCCCTAAACGCCAACGCGAAAGCCCAGGTAAGAGTACAGGGTCAAAAAAACAGGCCAAGCTCGAACAATATTGGCTTGGTAAGCGCCAAGTAAATGCCCCATATACGGAAAATAGATTTTCCGTCCTTGAAGACGAAGAACCAATCCAACCCAAAGACAAAGAACTGAAACCTCCCCCGATTTTCGTCGACAAAGTCAGGAATGTATCTCCACTGATGAGTTTATTACAAGAAATTGCCCCAAACTCGTTTCACCTTGTTGTGCCGACAATAAATTGTATTTTACTCGGGCTCCAATTTCCCAATAAAAATTCAACAAGTATTTAAATTTCATTTAAATAAATCAAAAGTGCGTGTTTTATTGTTACGACTATATTTAAACGGTATGCAGCCTCCTGAATCCAGGAATCAGACAGTTTGGCCACGCGCCACTTCAAGAAGGAAGCAACCGAAATTAAAACACCAAATGAATGGTATGTTAGTATAAGTGTGTGTGCGCGCCTACAGCACTGACTGGCCTGGGGGACACCAACTAAAATATATTTAATCTTCATTGGCAAATAATGCCAATACATGGCGACCGTGACAATGTGTCGCAACAATTTATATAGTTGAATTCATTTTCTTTAAACATGGAAAATTTGGCAATCCACGTGCCCACATCACATTCTATATACATAACGGGTCCCAATAACGGACCCCTAATTCCCGTTACAAACACCACACGCTAACACACACACAGGCGAACACAACTTAAATACAAATTCCAGTGCATGCGAATATATACAAAATAAGTGGATGCGTTTCGAGCGAGATTGTGTAACTATGCAGCTACAACGTAAACAAATTACATTCGACAAATAGTGGCAAAGGTGGTACACCTTGGAGGACGGCGCCGGAGCGCCAGGTGCGTTAGCAGAAAAGCTGTATGTATGAGTATATGTATAAAGTAGGGTACATATGTAAATTTTTGCATGGAAATGGCCAAATTCGTTTTATTAAAAAGATTCACGTTTTTTCAATACTGCTTGTTCAATTTTGCCAAATTAAACTCCTTTCAACCAATTAAATTTAAAGTACATTAGTATATAAATTTTTTCGTTTTCCAATAATGCAAGATTTTTAAACCTTACGTATCATACATATATTGAGCACATAAGTATACGCATATTTCGGTTGTCCAATAACTCAAAATTTGTAAATTACTTTCACATTTCTTGTATATTTTACATTATGTATACATACAATACAAACTCGAACGCAATCACGTGTATTAACTTGCATTTGAAGACCCTAATGCATGATACCTTCCTTTGCATGGCAATTTCATATGTTTTCAGGTGGCTTTTGCAAACGACACTTCTAGAATTTCGTAAGTTCAATCTTAACGTTTCTTTTTCCCTACCAGATACAATTAGGAAACCCTAGCTCAGTTCAGTGCGCCCTTAACGCACACTACAAAATAACTCTTCATTCCAATTCCGCTTCTTCCTCGAAATTTCTTCTTTTCAATTAATTTGATTTAAATAACGGGCTGGAAATACATCAAGCTCTTCGAAACTTGTGATATTTTATTTAATAACTTCTAACACCAAATATATAAAATAATGATTTCGCTTCGGCAACGACATCACTCGTTTTCACTTTATATACTTTTGTTTAAATCAAACAAGATTTCTCTTCAATTTTAAACGCATTTTTTCTTCGAGTTTAAATACAAATTCATATCTCATTGAACCGTTCATTTAGCCACAATTTCCAGATTGATATCCGCTATAACACTCCTTACAAATTCCTTATTAATTCCATCCAAATGCTGATACACCTTATAAAATTCTTATTATATCATATTCAATTTACTTAATAAATCAATACATATGGGATTTTTTTTAAATAAAGCGGTGCGTCCGTGGATATATGAGATTTTTTTGCATAAAGCGGTGGTTCCGTAAATAACCAAAGAGACTTTTTTTGCGTAAACGGTGGTTCCGTGAAAAACCAATGGAATTTTTTTTTTAATCCCGGTGCGTCCGAGGATATTCATATTACAAGTTTGAAAAGATGCGGTGCGCTCGTATCTATAAAAAAAAAACCATAGAATTTTAATAAAAACGGTGCGTTCGTAATAACACCAACACATTGAGATCTTTTTAATAAAGCGGTGCGTCCGTTATCAACAGCCAGGTCCTTTTACCAACATAAAATATTTTCCTTTGAAATCAAATTAAATTAAATTACTTCAATATACATTCAATTTATCATTAAATATTCAGTCTTTCATTAAATTGCCGGATAATTCTTTCAATTTCACATCAACATTCAATTCAATTTCAATTTCGGTTAAATTTTCGTAAGCAATTTCTATACATTCGACTTTAATCAGTTTAAATATTTCTTCTTTGCTTCCTACTACATATGTTTCTTAGAAACAAGAAAGTAGTTCCCAAAATTTCAGAGCATGACTCAGATTCCGAAACTTCAGATTCCAATTCCAAAAATTTTAATTCCGAAAGTTCCGATTCCGAAAATCTTGATTTTAAAACCCCAGTTTCCGAAGGCTCAACCACATATTCGCCCAGTACAATCAAAAACCTTGTTGTTAGACTTTCTTTGTCCGGAGAGTTTCACGGATTTGAGGAATTGCCCGAAACACATATTTCAAATCCTTCTAAAACGAACGTTTATCGGCATGTGTGTTGGCATTATGCGTGAAAATTATAGCGGCGAGCCCCTGGGTCTTGAATCTTTCATTAATAAAATTGAATTAATCGAAGAATTTGTCGACGAAAATTTAACTGGCACTTGTATTTCATTTATTAAATCCAAACTCGGTGGTAAAGCTCGAGAAGCGATACCAACTTAAATACTTTCAGTTAATGATATAAAAATAGCACTACGTAACCGTATAAAACCCGACAACTCGAAAGTTGTGGCTGGAAAAATTGCAATTTTGCAAATAAACAATAATAACTATACTGATTTTGCTAAACAAGTTTAGGAATTAGCCGATTCATTAAAACGTTCGCTTATTATTGAGGGCAATTGTTTGACAGCAACTTACTGTCTGGTCATACGGCTGTACAGGTAAGCAGAAAATCTAAGGCAGTTATGCTAGATGCTAAAGGCAAAAAGCTACTAAATTTTGTCGAGGATGTGGGCGGAGTTATACTAAACGGTAGGTCACCTGATGGATCGGGCGTTTCGGGATATTCATACCTGGGCATCAAATGTCGGGTTGAAAGACAACGCGGATAAGACGGATATGGTCTTGTTTACAAAGAGGTACAAGGTCCCAAATTGGATCAGGCCTAAGTTAGGAGGATTGACCCTACAGAAGAAATCTTGCACAAAGTATATACGAATCATCCTAGACAGTAAGCTGTAAATGAAGCTCAACGTGGAGGAGAGGGTCAAGAAGGCCTCAACGGCACTCTATGCATGTAAAAGAATGCTGGGGTGTACGTGGGGCTTATCGCCCTCTCTTTCTCATTGGGTTTTTACAGCGGTTGTAAGCCCTATCCTATACTATGGAGTTCTTGTTTGGTAAAAAGCCACACAAAAAGCACCCTACCTCAAAAAATATAGGGGATATGCAGACTATCAATGCTTAGCATTACGGGAGCCCTGAAAACAACCCCGACAGCTGCACTGTATGCCATTCTGTACATTCCACCTATAGACCTGGTGCAACCAGGCTCGGTGCCTCGGGGCAGCTTGAGCGCCATAGTAGTATAGCGTCATCAATCACAAGGCGAACAGACTACCTGATTCCCTATCTGGGCTTCGAGGGCGATCTTAAGACCACAAAAAAGGTGGACGGTTGGCGCAAGGGTGCTCAAATGGCGGACGAGGCAATACACGTGTACACAGATGGTTCCAAAGTAGCGGAAGGAGTTGGGTCTGCGGTATACTGTGCTGATCCGGAAATAAACAGATCCTACAGGCTGCCGGATAACTGTAGCGTTTTCCAAGCGGAAATAGTAGCCGTAACCAAAGCAGTAGAAACCCTGGAAAAAATAGCCCAAGCTGCAATATTGTTAACTTTTATATTGACCGTCAAGCAGAAATTAAGGCAATAATCTCGCATACCACAGCATCTAAATGCGTGTTAGAGTGTAAGCAGTCCCTGGAGAGAATCGGGACAGGGAGAAGCATACATCTATATTTGGTCCCAGGGCATATGGTATTAGATGGGAATGAAAAAGCGGATGAATTAGCTAAAAAGGGCACCTCCCTTGAAGCTTGCTCCGTAGACGTCCCAATTAGACTGAGCGAAATTAAGCGAAGGCGAGAGGTGTACATGGACCAAGCAGGAAAGGCGTGAGTTTAAGCGCGGGGCTGTAAAGTGTCGAAAATTATGTGCAGGTCTTACAACCTTAGACTAACACAGTTGCTTTATCATTAAAAAGAGAGGACTGTAGACTCATGACGGGTATACTGACTGGACACTGCCTTCTGGCGTCAAATGCCTTTAAATTAGGCTTGGTAAGTGATAGCAGATGTAGGAAGTGCGGGCTGGAGGAAAAACGATCGAGCACGTTCTGTGCTCTTGCCCTGCGCTTGCCAGGCTAAGACTCCAGCTATTAGGAGTGATACAGCTGTCAGATCTAGAAGCAGCAAGTGGCTTAAATCCTTGGAAGCTTCTAGTATTTTCCAAGAGGACGGAGTTATTTTATAACATAGGTCCTGGTTTTTTATAGGGTTTTTCAGTTTGGTCGTTAAAACAAACTTCTGGTAACACTACGGACTTATTCAGTCGATGTGAGGTCCTCATGGACCGGCCAGTTCAACCTAACCTAACCTTCTGTTTTGTTTACAACTAATATTTTTATATTACTACCACCATTATAATTATTTATTTTCAATAAAAAGTCCATAAGGTCATTTACGCAGCAATAAATAGCCTTATTTTCTATTATATTATCCTCCATACATTAATATTGGGCCAAAATGGGTTTGCATTAGCGTTTTCTATAACATTGGATGTATATTGCTCTACAACCCTTGACTTGCTGTGTTCATTATAATGGACCACCCACAAAAAAGTAACCCGAGCAGGTAAAAATCAAATTTGATTTTTTTATATCTTCTTAGGGCCTAAGTGGTGGGAATATTGCCCTAAAAAAATTATTTCACAGCTAGTTTGGTTTAGCCATTGAAAGGGTTAAAGAAATCGCGTCGACACTTGTTGTTGTTAGGAGTTAGCCTAAAACATCGCGTTTTGCATGTGACATATATTTGCCCGTTTTACAAATATGCATTCTTCGGTAGACGTGGCAGTGCTAGTCTCTAGGACCGAATGAAGGACAGTCTCTCTACAAGGAGCTACTCATTGGATGACAAATTTTGAACAATCCGCGAGAAATTGAGCCATGCTACATTGAAATGCCATGCTTTGGTCCCGGAAAAAACCCCGAATGACTCCAGTACATATACCAAGCTACCGGTGGAGATGCAGATTTTGTACGTACGTTTTCGTCTTTTTTTTCAGTAGAAGCATGCGTATATGTGTGTCGGGTGTTAAAACAACATTAAATCAAGAAATACCTACTCATAGATGAAAGCTATTACGACCAATACATCGTACAATTGTTTGTATGTCCCTCTGAAAATCAAATATTTCTGCTGCAATAGTAAAAAAATTTACTTTTACTTATTTTCAGCAAGTAATTTGAAACCAGGATTTCGGCTGTTAAAAAACTGAAAAATGTTTACTTAAATTTACTTAATTGATCACGAAATACTTATAGCTTCAAAGCACAGTAAAATATTCAAGTTTTTTTTTCTGCTGACGACGACAGCTCGCATAAATTCAAGTAATATCTGAAGTAAAATGAAAAAAAAAATTTGTTTTCTTGTTGGGCCAAATATATTCGTTATGCATGCTTTTGCGGAGCTTTACAGCCGAGAAATTTGAAGGCAACATTAAATTTTCCTTTTCCCTCCTACGCGCTTCGAGGCTCTCACGTCTTCCTCAGGGAGTCTAATGATTTTATTTTAAAAAACAATTCATTAACAACAATCATAATTACAATTAAATAATACTAATTTGGGCACTTACATTATTAAATTAAACTTATTTCATTTTTGAGTACTTTTTATATTTATTTACACACAGTACCAACGTACATATATATTAACTATTACTTGCTATCTCTGCATCTAACTCTGTACTGCATGACCGCTGTGTAAGCGTTGCTTATTTTGTCCATATCATCTTTAAAATTCATCAACGTGTTTAATTGTTGTTGTATGCGAAGGCTTTCTAACGTCATTCTCACATTTCCTCTGTTCTCGATGTCTAATATTTTTGTATTTGGAAAATCCGCTACATGTTTTTTGTTTGTAAGGTGGTGTGCTAGCGCTGTTGTTGTTTTTTCGTTTTCGTACTCCCAAAGCTCGCTTCGTTGTACCTATGTAGCGCTGTTTACATATTTCGCGATCATTGCCTTTACATCTAATTTCGTATACAACGTTGTGTTGTTTTTCTTTCTCAATACTGTCCTTTGTTCTTGTGAATAATCTGTTTATGGTATTGTGTGGTTTATGTGCATACTTTATGTTATCATCTTTTACTATTTTTCTGAGCGCTTGGTTGTTCGTTAGTCCAGGTATATAGCTTAATCCAATGTATCTACCCTCTGATTTATCCCTATGATGTTTTTTCGCAGTTCTCAATTGGTTTATTGTATTATTAACTAGCTTTTAGATTACTGTAATTGGATAGCTATTTTTTAAAAGTAAATTTTTAACTTTGATTTTGTTAGGGTTAATAAATTGTTCGTCACTTAGCAACCATGTTCGCGTAAAGTGAAAATTAAAGTGTGTGCTGTCAAAACATAAGAAACAATATAAATAATAAAGCTCTAAGTGAGATAAAAACAAAAAAGTCACCCTCTGGGTACAAGAAATAAGTGATTTTACCCCTGAAAACAAAATACGGCAAAAAACAATAGTGCTTAAAGATAAAACATAAAAATAAAGTGAGACTCCATATCGAAAACATAAACAAAGTGAAACCAAAAAAAAAAAAGAAAACACAAACAAATATATACGTGTACAATATTGGCGCCAATTTTGGTATGTAGATATTTTCACCCACGCCTAAAGGTAGGCAATATATTCCAACCGTCACCACCTCTGATGACTAATATTCTCCTTTATAAATAAGAGTTGCCAGGATACTCAAAATAAAAAAATTTATAAAATAAAAAAATATCCACATTAACTTAATAAACGTTAATAAATTAAAATATAATACAAAATAATAAATAAATAAATAATAATAATAGTATAATTAATAATAGTAGCATAATAATAATAATAATAATAATGCGAATGCGGATAGAGGTGCTGGGCATGGACTGTCTGGCAACCGCCGAAGAGGTTGCCGAGGCTGTTAGGAAAGCTGCTGGCGGGGAAATGACGGGACAGGTCCGTGTGTCTATTTTCTCGGCAAACCAGCGTGAACAGAAGATGGCAGCCATTGAAGTGGACGAAGCTGTTGGCGTCCTTTTACTAGCCAAGGGCAAGATCTGTATCGGCTGGCTGCAATGCAGGCTTAGACAGAGGGTAGACGTGCAACGATGCTTCAGGTGTCTAGGCTACGGACACCAAAAAGCAGACTGCAAAGGCCCTGATAGAAGCAGTGCTTGCTGGAAGTGCGGACAGAGTGGCCACCAGGCCTCGGCCTGCACGGAAACTCCAAAGTGCTTTTTATGCAGGCAGGGAAGGTCGACCACTTTCCCGGGTCTGGAGCATGCAGCACCTTCAGGGAGGCACTCGCTGCCGCAAAGGCCAAACAGGCGCGCAAGTGACCAGGTTCATCCAAGGCAACCTGAACCGAAGCAGGTTAGCCGATAGTCTGCTGGACCAACTGGTTCTTAAAAACAGAGCCAGCTATGCCATCATCAGCGAACCTTATAGAGTCAGGAGTGACTGGCACGTAGACTTAACAGGTGCTGCTGCGATCTGGATCCTAGACGCTGGCACCCACGTACGAAGCCGAGTTGTCGGAAACGGCTAAGTACGCGTAACAGTGCGCACACCACAATAGTGAGCTGCTACCTGTCCCCAAACGATCCAATTCAAGGGTTTAAAGATAAGCTAGAACTACTCGAAGACGATTTGCGTGATGAAACCGGTAACGTGGTCGTCGCTGGAGATTTCAATGCTAGGGCTGTTGAGTGGGGAATGCCCCAGACTAACTCCAGAGGAAGGCTAGTGCTAGAAATGGCTGCCCGACTTGGATTGGTCATTCTGAATACCGGCACGACGCCGACGTATCGGCGACCAGGCTTTGGACACTCCATCCCTGATATTACATTAGTATCGGAAAACCTGCTGTCAAAGGCGGCTGGATGGAGGGTGATGGAGGATATCACGGGTAGTGACCATAACTACATCACCTTCCATCTCAATGAATCAGGGCAAAGTCGGACAGGGAGACCGCCCCGTATGAAAACAAAATGGGACGCCTCTAAGGTTGACGCTGCAAAGTTCTCCGCTGTTGTACAAGCGAACGCACGACATATAGTCGACAGTGCCGAAGCGGTGAACGCTACGGTAGAAGCCACCATGCGTTGCCTGAACAACGCATGCAAGACCTCAATGCCACGAAAAGGGCCTAGGAGAGGTAAAAAAACAAGTGCATTGGTGGAGTAGCGAAATCGCCGAACTACGCAGGGTATGCCACAGAAAGCGAAGGCTGGCAACCCGCGCACGCAGCAGGCCTGACGCGCTAGAGCATGCGGAGGCATACAAAAGAGCAAAAAGGTTCTCTGTGCCGCCATAAAGCAAAGCAAACTTGATAGCTGGAGAAAGCTTTGCAAAGAAGTTGATCGTGATCCTTGGGGACAAGGGTATAAAATAGTAATGGGGGAAATTCCGCCCACCGAACCAAACGATGGATGAGGGAAAGATGCGAAGTATAGTAGATGCTCTGTTCCTCACTCGCACAAGCAGAGAGGGTGACCACGTCACCAACGAAGGCCACGACGTGCAGCCGTTCAGTGAAGGTGAGCTAAAAGCGGCCCTACACAGAATGAAGCCCGGTAAAGCGACAGGACCGGATGGGATACCAGCTGAAGCAATAAGACTGGCTGCTAAGAGCAGTCCTGAGTTGCTGTTGCACATGTATAACAAATTCCTGGAAGCCAGGATCTTTCCTACAAGGTGGAAGACAGCGCACCTCGTGCTAATCCCGAAAAGCAAGGGAGACCCGAACTCCCCGTCGTCTTTTCGACCATTATGCATGCTCGACACGGCCGGGAAAATGACGGAAAGCCTCCTTAAACAACGGCTGATAGCAGCCATTGACGATGGAGGTGGTCTGTCCCATCGGCAGTATGGGTTCCGGAAAGGTCACTCCACAATAGATGCCATAGCCGAGGTTATAAATGCGGTATGGAAAGCCGAAACCGCGTGCCACCAAGCTAGGCCGGTTGTCTTACTGGTCACGCTGGACGTGAAAAATGCCTTCAATTCCGTCAGGTGGGACGATATGCTCGATGCGCTGAAACACTCTTTCAAGGTTCCTCCTTATCTACTAGCCATATTAAGGGACTACCTAAAAGATTGCTGGCTCACGTACGAAACAAATCAAGGTCAGAGAAAGGTAAAGATAACAGGCGGGGCAGCCCAGGGATCGGTCCCGCTTGCTTCCGCTTCGGATTCTATACTCTTGTACGGCGCAGAAATTAGGGCGGACGCAATGAAATTCCGAAAGTATCGAGCAGCTATTACTTCTGTCCAACGCAGAGGGGCGCTAGGAATTGCCTCAGCTTACCGCACGGTATCCGCAGACGCAGTTATTGTTATAGCGGGAACCATACCGATACATCTTCTCGCTGAGGAGAGGAAATCAATTTACCACATCCGAGGAGAAGTACGTAGAGATGTTGCTGCCGCGCAGGCGCGAAAAGATTCTGTCCGACGCTGGCAACAGCAATGGAGCTGCAGCACTGCAGGCAAGTGGACCAGGGAACTGATTCCCGAGCTGGAGCCATGGTTAGAACGGCGACATGGAGAGGTCGACTTCTACCTGACACAGTTTTTAAGTGGCCGTGGCTACTTCCGGGAATACCTCCACAGGATAGGCAAGGTTGAAAATCCGAATTGCTTATACTGTGGGCTCATAGACGACGTAAGCCACACCTTTTTCGAATGCGATCACTTCGCACAGCAACGAAGAAAAGTGGAAGTAACACTAGGCGACCTATCCCCGGGCAGTGTCATCCATAAAATGACCTGCGGTAATGACAGATGGGACATGGTCAGCAGATATGCAAGGAATATTCTCCTCGCTAAACGGCAAGATGGCTGCTTAGCCCAATAACGTGAAAGTAACCAAAGAGCTCACGTAGCGCGCTTCCGTGCCCGAAGTTATGCTAAACGCGGTCCCAGTTGCGGAAAATGCGCGGGCCGTGGGAGGTTAGGTTTTAGTGGGTAGCCCATGAAGAAAAAGAAAGGGAGTCACACACTCGGAGAGGCTCGCTGCTACAGAGAGTAGCACCGAGGCTTAACAACCCGGCTAGTACATAAAGCATTTCCTCCTTCTACGTAACAAAAAAAAAAAAATTTTAAAAAAATAATAATAATAATAATAAAAATAATAATAATAATAATAATAATAATAAATATATTGGTTTGATGAGCGTGAGCCCGTAAAGTAAATAAAACACGTTTATTTTCCTTTTTCAAAAATATTTAATTGGTCGATATTTCGATCAAGCATATCATTGCGTTCCTGATGATGACTTCAGGTTGAAGTCGATATATCGACCAATTAAATATTTTTGAAAAAGGAAAATAAACGTGTTTTATTTACTTTACGGCCTCAAGCTCATCATCAAACCAATATATTTAATCATATCAAATAAGGCCAACAAAATATAGAAATAATAATAATAATAATATAAGAATAAGCCAATATAAAATAAGTGAATAGCGAGTGGCGAGAATGCCACTTAACCGCACTCTTCCTAGGGGGGACTCCTGCTATCTCAGCAAACCCCAACCCATCAAATCAGGCAGCAGCAACACAAGCTACCGCTGACCCAACCGACCCAATCTCAACCGCTCACCTCACGAACACAACAGCAACAAAACTCGGAGCTACAAAAAACTCCCACAATCCCTACTGGGAGCACCGGAAGTGTTGAGCAGCAGATAGAATTCCTCCAGCAGCCATTGCAACTACTCTATAGTCAGCAACAAGTCGCACCCACCCAAAAAGTCACTAGCCCGACTCCACCGACCAACAAACGTACCACCCCTAATCGCCAACGCGAAAGCCCAGGTAAGAGTACAGAGTCAAAAAAACAGCCAAGCTCGAACAATATTGGCTGGGTAAGCGCCAAGTAAATGCCCCAGATACGGAAAATAGATTTTCCGTCCTTGAAGACGAAGAAACAATCCAACCTAAAGAGAAAGAACTGAAACCTCCCCCGATTTTCGTCGACAAAGTCAGTAATATATCTCCACTGATGAGTTTATTACAAGAAATTGCCCCAAACTCGTTTCACCTAAAGCTAATAGGTAACGACCAAGTCAAAGTCCAAGATGTAATGGCACATGTGAACTGGCCTTAAGTTCACCAATCATCACTCACCACAACAAATATAAAATGCAACCCTGCATCAGCTGGCGTTCCGATGGTCGAGCCGTGAGATGAGAGAAATGTTCACGGTTCGGCCATCTTGTTCGATTACACATTTTCTGATTGAACTGAGCGGCTGTGCCGACAATAAATTGTATTTTACTCGGGCTGCAATTTCCCAATAAAAATTCAACAAGTATTTAAATTTCATTTAAATAAATCAAAAGTGCGTGTTTTATTCTTACGACGATATTTAAACGGTATGCAGCCTCCTGAATCCAGGAATCAGACAGTTTGGCCACGTGCCACTTCAAGAAGGAAGCAACCGAAATTAAAACACCAAATGAATGGTATGTTAGTATGTGTGTGTGTGCGCGCCTACAGCACGGACTGGCCTGAGGGACACCAACTAAAATATATTTAATCTTCATTGGCAAATAATGCCAATACATGGCGACCGTGACAATGTGTCGCAACAATTTATATAGTTGAATTCATTTTCTTTAAACGTGGAAAATTTGGCAATCCACGTGCCCACATCCCCTTATATATACATAACGGGTCCCAATAACGGACCCCTAATTCCCGTTACAAACACCACATGCCAACACACACAGGCGAACACAACTTAAATACAAATTCCAATGCAATAAGGGTACATGCGAATATATACGAAATAAGTGGAGGCGCTTCGAGCGAGATTGTGTAACTATGCAGCTACAACGTAAACAAATTACATTCGACAAATAGTGGCAAAGGTGGTACACCTTGGAGGACGGCGCCGGAGCGCCAGGTGCGTTAGCAGAAAAGCTGTATGTATGAGTATATGTATAAAGTAGGGTACATATGTAAATTTTTGCATGGAAATGGCCAAATTCATTTTATTAAAAAGATTCACGTTTTTTCAATACTGATGGTTCAATTTTTCCAAATTAAACTCCTTTCAACCAATTAAATTTAAAGTACGTTAGTATATACATTTTTTCGTTTTCCAATAATGCAAGATTTTTAAACCTTACGTATCATACATATATTAAGCACATAAGTATACGCATATTTCGGTTGTCCAATCACTCAAAATTTTTAAATTACTTTCACATTTCTTGTACATTTTACATTATGTATACATACAATACAAACTCGAACGCAATCACGTGTATTAACTTGCATTTGAAGACCCTAATGCATGATACCTTCCTTTGCATGGCAATTTCATATGTTTTCAGGTGGCTTTTGCAAACGATACTTCTAGAATTTCGTAAGTTCAATCCTAACGTTCCTTTTTCCCTACCAGATACAATTAGGAAACCCTAGCTCAGTTCAGTGCGTCCTTAACGCACACCACAAAATAACTCTTCATTCCAATTCCGCTTCTTCCTCGAAATTTCTTCTTTTCAATTAATTTGATTTAAACAGCGGGTTGGAAATACATCAAGCTCTTCGAAACTTGTGATATTTTATTTAATAACTTCTAACACCAAATATATAAAGTTAATGATTTCGCTTCGGCAACGACATCACTCGTTTTCACTTTATATACTTTTGTTTAAATCAAACAAGATTTCTCTTCAATTTTAAACAAATTTTTTCTTCGAGTTTAAATACAAATTCATATCTCATTAAACCGTTCATTTAGCCACAATTTCCAGATTGATATCCGCTATAACACTCCTTACAAATTTTTTATTAATTCCATCCACACCTTATAAAACCCTTATTATATCATATTCAATTTACTTAATAAATCAATATATATGGGATTTTTTTTTAAATAAAGCGGTGCGTCCGTGGATATATGAGATTTTTTTGCATAAAGCGGTGGTTCCGTAAATAACCAAAGATACTTTTTTTCCGTAAATGGTGGTTCCGTGAAAAACCAATGGAAGTTTTTTTAATCCCGGTGCGTCCGAGGACATTCATATTACAAGTTTGAAAAGATGCGGTGCGCTCGTATCTATAAAAATAAAACCATACAATTTTAATAAAAGCGGTGTGTCCGTTATCAACAGCCAGGTCCTTTTACCAACATAAAATATTATCCTTTGAAATCAAATTAAATTAAAATACTTCAATATACATTCAATTTATCATTAAATATTCAGTCTTTCATTAAATTGCCGGGTAATTCTTTCAATTTCACACCAACATTCAATTCAATTTCAATTTCGGTTAAATTTTCGTAAGCAATTTCTATAAATTCGACTTTAATCAGTTTAAATATTTCTTCTTTGCTTCCTACTACATATGTTTCTTAGAAACAAGAAAGTAGTTCCCAAAATTTCAGAGCACGACTCAGATTCCGAAAATTCAGATTCCAATTCCAAAAATTTTAATTCCAAAAGTTCCGATTCCGAAAATCTTGATTTTAAAAGCCCAGTTTCCAAAGGCTCAACCACATATTCGCCCAGTACAATCAAAAACCTTGTTGTTAGACTTTCTTTGTCCGGAGAGTTTCACGGATTTGAGGAATTGCCCGAAACACATATTTCAAATCCTCCTAAAACGAACGTTTATCGGCATGTGTGCTGGCATTATGCGTGAAAATTATAGCGGCGAGCCCCTGGGTCTTGAATCTTTCATTAATAAAATTGACTTAATCGAAGAATTTGTCGACGAAAATTTAACTGGCACTTGTATTTCATTTATTAAATCCAAACTCGGTGGTAAAGCTCGATATGCGATACCAACTCAAATACTTTCAGTTAATGATATAAAAATAGCACTACGTAACCGTATAAAACCCGACAACTAGAAAGTTGTGGCTGGAAAAATTGCAGCTTTGCAAAAAAACAATAATAACTACACTGATTTTGCTAAACAAGTTGAGGAATTAGCCGATTCATTAAAACGTTCGCTTATTATTGAGGGCAATTGTTTGACAAAAACTTACTGTCTGGTCATTCGGGTGTACAGGTAAGCAGAAAATCTAAGGATGTAGTGCTAGATGCTAAAGGCAAAAAGCTACTAAATTTTGTCGAGGATGTGGGCGGAGTTATACTAAACGGTAGGTCACCTGGTGATATGAGTGGCGAATTTACGTTTTGCAGTGCTATAGGGTGTTCTGTTATAGACTACGTTATATCTTCGTTTGAGCTTCTACCAGCCGTTAAGAGCCTTTCAGTTAGCAAAAAAGAATATTCTGATGTTGTTGTTGTTTTTGTTGTAGCGATAAGGTTGCTCCCCGAAGGCTTTGGGGAATGTTATCGATGTGATGGTCCTTTGCCGGATACAAATCCGGTACGCTCCGGTACCATAGCACCATTAAGGTGCTAGCCCGACCATCTCGGGAACGATTTATGTGGCCACATTAAACCTCCAGGCCATTCCCTCCCTCCCTACCCCCAAGTTCCATGAGGAGCTTGGGGTCGCCAGAGCCTCGTCTGTTAGTGAAACAGGATTCGCCGCGGATAGGTGAGGTTGACAATTGGGTTTGGAGAAGCTATATATTGCGCTGGCAACCTGAAAGGTTGCGCTACACAGCCCCTTGAATCTGGTATTTTAGTCGCCACTTACGACAGGCATACCTACCGCGGGTATATTCTGATCCCCCAACCCGCTGGGGTAGAATATTCTGATTATATGCCGCTTTGCGTAATTTTGGAGGTTTCAGATAAAAACGCTAAGGACACCTCAAGGACCTGCCCACCCAATTTAGTGTGGAAGCCGAAGCACATGCAAAGGTATGTCAATCTTATTATCTCAATGCCCAGCAGCAGTTTTGACATTACAGATGTTAGCATTGATGTTATGGTGTATTCCATACAAAATAAAATAAAATCTGTGCAATGTGTAAAAGATTAAACTATGCAAAAAGAAGGCAATTGGGAAAAACTTTACAACAACTAAGGCATGACGTAGCTGAATGCGTTTATAACCATTTCAACTATCGTAGGAGTGCGAGTTCGACTCCCACTCCCGGGAGAAAAGGCTTTGAAGAGATTTACAAGGTATAATCGAAACAGCTGTCGCCTTTTCCGTCCTGATGTCACGTTGTTTAAATTTTTCCCAAATTATTAAATAAATTATAAAAATTAAAAAATTGCTTCAAACAAATGTTTTCATACATTTATAAAAGCAATATGGGCAATCCCCGATTATTAAAATCATAAAATCTGCTGCCTTGGACAGTCCTGGAAAATCAAAATACGTCCCAGAAAATAGTTGGTTTGACAACCAGTGCTTTAAAGCCCGTAGAAAAATGTTATTACACCTAGACGAGTGGAGGAGGAGTGGCTTGGAAGCAGCTCGTATATCGTATGTCGCATTACGTTCAAGTTACTACAAGCTTTGCACTGAGAAAAAACTGGAATATGAAGGAAAGGATATTGAGCTCTTAAGTACTGTGAGAAGCACAAGGGACTGGTGGCGGATTGCTAACTCTTTGAAAAGTCATCCCCATAGGGTGTCGTGTAGTCTGTCGTTGACAGATTTCAACAACCACTTCAAGTTATTGTTATCTAGTACAGTAGAAGCACCTTGCATGCATTGGACGTTACCTTCAGTGATAGACCCTTTTCTCGATTCTCCTTTTGAGCTCTGCGAGTTACAGCTTGTATTGAAAAGTCTAAAAGACAACAAAGCTCCGGATCAAGATCGAATTTCTTATGAATTTTACAAGTACGCCCCGCAGTGTCTCTTAATAGAACTACTGGCTTTGTTCAATGCAATATTTCTTAAGAAACAGATTCTGCAATGTTTCCGCAGCGCAATTGTTATTGTCCTCTTCAAAAAAGGCGACCCTGACCTTCCAACTACAGGGGACTATCACTGCTTGACACCATATATAAGATTTTCGTCGCATTAACGCTTGGCTCAATGCAATAATGTTATTACCGAGTTCCAGGCAGCGGTGTGAAGTTAGCCCCCCCAACTAAAAATTTTTAATTTTTTAAAATGCTAATCGTTTGATAGTCGTTTGATAATGATTGATACGCTTCTATTTTCGTTTGATAGTTATTCGTTTGTTAGAAAAAAAATTTAAATATCTATGTGAAGTTAGCCCCCCCAACTAAAAATGTTTAATTTTTTAAAACGCTAATCGTTTGATAGTCGTTTGATAATGATTGATACACTTCGATATTCGTTTGATAGTTATTCGTTTGTTAGAAAAACGAAATTTTTTAAAACACTAATCGTTTGATAGTCGTTTGATAATGATTGATACACTTCGATATTCGTTTGATAGTTATTCGTTTGTTAGAAAAATGAAATTTTTTAAAATATCTATGTGAAGTTAACCCCCCAATTAAAAATTTTTAATTTTTTAAAACGCTAATCGTTTGATAGTCGTTTGGTAATGATTGATACACTTCGCTATTCGTTTGATAGTTATTCGTTTGTTAGAAAAACGTAATTTTTTAAAATATCTATGTGAAGTTAGCCCCCCCCCCCCAACTAAAAATTTTTAATTTTTTAAAACGCTAATCGTTTTATAGTCGTTTGATAATGATTGATACACTTCCATATTCATTTGATAGTTATTCGTTTGTTAGAAAAACGAAATTATTAAAATATCTATGTGAAGTTAGCCCCCCCAACTAAAAATTTTTAATTTTTTAAAACGCTAATCGTTTGATAGTCGTTTGATAATGATTGATACACTTCGATATTCGTTTGATAGTTATTCGTTTGTTAGAAAAAACGAAATTTTTAAAATATCTATGTGAAGTTAGCCCCCCAACTAAAAATTTTTAATTTTTTAAAACGCTAATCGTTTGATAGTCGTTTGATAATGATTGATACACTTCGATATTCGTTTGATAGTTATTCGTTTGTTATAAAAACGAAATTTTTTAAAATATCTATGTGAAGTTAGCCCCCCCCAACTAAAAATTTTTAATTTTTAAAACGCTAATCGTTTGATAGTCGTTTGATAATGATTGATACACTTCGATATTCGTTTGATAGTTATTCGTTTGTTAGAAAAACGAAATTTTTTAAAATATCTATGTGAAGTTAGCCCCCCCCAACTAAAAGTTTTTAATTTTTTAAAACGCTAATCGTTTTATAGTCGTTTGATAATGATTGATACACTTCGATATTCGTTTCATAGTTATTCGTTTGTTAGAAAAACGAAATTTTTAAAAATATCTATGTGAAGTTAGCCCCCCCAACTAAAATTTTTTAATTTTTTTAAAACGCTAATCGTTTGATAATGATTGATACGCTTTTATATGCGTTTGATAGTTATTCGTTCGTTAAAAAAAAATTTAAATATCTACATGTGTCAAATTGCCCCAGTTGATAATTTTTCAGGCTCTAGAGGCCTAGGAGGTCGAAGCGATGTCTATGTCATTATCTGGTTGATAATACGTGATAATGCAACTGGCTGCACTCCCCTCGTTGCGGCTCTTAAGTTAGAAGGGCATACACATTTTATGTCATTTTTATATATAGGAAGAAGATAAACATTAATTTCAGGGTACCTCTTATCCGTAGTTTTGATTATATCTGTTAAACGGCTTTAAATAAACCAAATAGTTTACTTTTATGTCATCAGCATCTTTATTTGATATCCATTTTGTACAATTACATAAAAAAATTCCGGGGTCCCTAATATGGGTTTCGACACCATAGGCAATAATAATAAAAAAGAATTTAGCCGATTGTCATATCCAATAGGTACACAAAATTTCATGAGAATCGGTCCAGCTGTTTCGGAGGAGTATGGTAACGAAAATTGGGCCACGAGAATTTTATAAGGAGCGTTACATATGTACAAACTTACATACAGGTTCAATTAATAAAAGAGTGTTAAAAATATTAAAATTTCATGTGAAGTTAATCCCCCAATTGATAAGTTATAATTTTTTCGAGTTGGGTACATGTATGCATATTTTTCTGAGTTTTAGTATTTTTTCATAACGAATTTTGGTCCCAAAAATAAACGTGTTGTGGCAACAATATAATGCAGTAGAATTCAAAACTACATACATATATTAAAATTTAAGCCTATATTTTTGCATTGATTGTTGTACCGTTAACTTCAAGTGATAGCCACGTCGGCGCCGACGAAAATCAACATACTGTAGACCATTAAGGTGAATAATTAGGGCTGATCACATTCAGCACGGCGTCTACAGACTACAACCACAATAAAGATAAGCTTGGCGAAAACCGTAGCGAATGTCAGGGTCAAATAGATTATATTGCACAGAGTAGTGGGTGATGAAAGCAAGTCCTTTCTGTGACGTTGTAACCGTGTGCAACTCCAGAACTTCTAGGAAAGTGAGACCGCCCAAGGCAGGAACTGCACTGGAGGGATGACGCAAACGTATATATTCTGTAGCTGCAAACAGTGCACAACGGGACAGGTACTAAGAGATTGTGTCCACGACGTGCTTGTGTGTTTTTGCTGGAAAAGATAGGGGAAGATGGGGGCGGGGGCTGATGCTCGGTATTGCTCCTGACTGTGCTACTATGATTGTAGTGATGGGTTGGAGCGGCCGTGAGAGTAGGAGGCGCCGATCGGCGCCAGCAACAGCGGGCAGCAGATATAGTATGCAAAGCAGGGTTGCTGCTGGAGTGTTGCACAGGTACGCTTCTGCGTCGGCCGCGGGGCGTCGTTAGACGTGAACAGCAGGGAGCCACAAATGCGTTGAAAATTTTTCGGGGACGGGTATGGAGCAAACCAGCAAGGTATGGAGCAAACCAGCTGCAGGGAACTGCTCCGAGGATAACAATTTATGGGAGGGACGCAACAAATAAAATGGAAAGTGCAGTTATGCTAGTTTCGAAATTAAAAATGAAGTAAATTTAAAATTATAAATATTTGTGATTATTTAGAAAATAAAACTATGTAACACATTGTTTTAACACGAAAATAAAATAATTAAAAAAAAATTTTAAGTTAAACGGTTTTATTGAAAACAATACTTACATGAAGTAATAATAATACGAAAAGCTAGAAAATAATTAGGTAGGTCCTAGGTACTAGTCATCACACTCTTTATCAATCTATGGCATAGATCAGATAATTAAATAAAAGCGTTGGACGCGTCATATTTCTATAGATAGTCATAAGTAAAGCCAACTGAATCTTAATCAGGTTATGCTACGCCTCACATTTTTAGAAATTTTACGCGCCCAACGATTTTATTTAATTGTCTGATCTATGCCATAGATTGATAAGGAGTGTGATGACTAGTACCTAGGACCTACCTAATTATTTTCTAGCTTTTCGTATTATTATTACTTCATGTAAGTATTGTTTTCAATAAAACCGTTTAACTTAAAATTTTTTTTTTAATTATATTATTTTCGTGTTAAAACAATGTGTAACATAGTTTTATTTTCTAAATAATCACAAATATTTATAATTTTACATTTACTTCATTTTTAATTTCGAAACTAGCATAACTGCACTTTCCATTTTATTTGTTGCGTCCCTCCCATAAATTGTTATCCTCGGAGCAGTTCCCTGCAGCTGGTTTGCTCCATACCCTGCTGGTTTGCTTCATACCCGTCCCCGAAAAATTTTCAACGCATTTGTGGCTCCCTGCTGTTCACGTCTAACGACGCCCCGCGGCCGACGCAGAAGCGTACCTGTGCAACACTCCAGCAGCAACCCTGCTTTGCATACTATATCTACTGCCCGCTGTTGCTGGCGCCGATTGGCGCCTCCTACTCTTACGGCCGCTCCAACCCATCACTACAATCATAGTAGCACAGTCAGGAGCAATGCCGAGCATCAGCCCCCGCCCCCATCTTCCCATATCTTTTCCAGCAAAAACACACAAGCACGTCGTGGACACAATCTCTTAGTACCTGTCCCGTTGTGCACTGTTTGCAACTACAGAATATATACGTTTGCGTCATCCCTCCAGTGCAGTTCCTGCCTTGGGCGGTCTCACTTTCCTAGAAGTTCTGGAGTTGCACACGGTTACAACGGGACAGGTACTAAGAGATTGTGTCCACGACGTGCTTGTGTGTTTTTGCTGGAAAAGATAGGGGAAGATGGGGGCGGGGGCTGATGCTCGGTATTGCTCCTGACTGTGCTACTATGATTGTAGTGATGGGTTGGAGCGGCCGTAAGAGTAGGAGGCGCCGATCGGCGCCAGTAACAGCGGGCAGCAGATATAGTATGCAAAGCAGAGTTGCTGCTGGAGTATTGCACAGGTACGCTTCTGCGTCAGCCGCGGGGCGTTGTTAGACGTGAACAGCAGGGAGCCACAAATGCGTTGAAAATTTTTCGGGGACGGGTATGGAGCAAACCAGCTGCAGGGAACTGCTCCGAGGATAACAATTTATGGGAGGGACGCAACAAATAAAATGGAAAGTGCAGTTATGCTAGTTTCGAAATTAAAAATGAAGTAAATTTAAAATTATAAATATTTGTGATTATTTAGAAAATAAAACTATGTAACACATTGTTTTAACACGAAAATAAAATAATTAAAAAAAAATTTTTAAGTTAAACGGTTTTATTGAAAACAATACTTACATGAAGTAATAATAATACGAAAAGCTAGAAAATAATTCGGTAGGTCCTAGGTACTAGTCATCACACTCCTTATCAATCTATGGCATAGATCAGACAATTAAATAAAATCGTTGGGCGCGTAAAACTTCTAAAAATGTGAGGCGTAGCATAACCTGATTAAGATTCAGTTGGCTTTACTTATGACTATCTATAGTCTCACTTTCCTAGAAGTTCTGGAGTTGCACACGGTTACAACGTCACAGAAAGGACTTGCTTTCATCACCCACTACTCTGTGCAATATAATCTATTTGACCCTGACATTCGCTACGGTTTTCGCCAAGCTTATCTTTATTGTGGTTGTAGTCTGTAGACGCCGTGCTGAATGTGATCAGCCCTAATTATTCACCTTAATGGTCTACAGTATGTTGATTTTCGTCGGCGCCGACGTGGCTATCACTTGAAGTTAACGGTACAACAATCAATGCAAAAATATAGGTTTAAATTTTAATATATGTATGTAGTTTTGAATTCTACTGCATTATATTGTTGCCACAACACGTTTATTTTTGGGACCAAAATTCGTTATGAAAAAATACTAAAACTCAGAAAAATATGCATACATGTACCCAACTCGAAAAAATTATAACTTATCAATTGGGGGATTAACTTCACATGAAATTTTAATATTTTTAACACTCTTTTATTAATTGAACCTGTATGTAAGTTTGTACATATGTAACGCTCCTTATAAAATTCTCGTGGCCCAATTTTCGTTACCATACTCCTCCGAAACAGCTGGACCGATTCTCATGAAATGTTGTGTACCTATTGGATATGACAATCGGCTAAATTCTTTTTTATTATTATTGCCTATGGTGTCGAGACCCATATTAGGGACCCCGGAATTTTTTTATGTAATTGTACAAAATGGATATCAAATAAAGATGCTGATGACATAAAAGTAAACTATTTGGTTTATTTAAAGCCGTTTAACAGATATAATCAAAACTACGGATAAGAGGTACCCTGAAATTAATGTTTATCTTCTTCCTATATATAAAAATGACATAAAATGTGTATGCCCTTCTAACTTAAGAGCCGCAACGAGGGGAGTGCAGCCAGTTGCATTATCACGTATTATCAACCAGATAATGTTATAGACATCGCTTCGACCTCCTAGGCCTCTAGAGCCTGAAAAATTATCAACTGGGGCAATTTGACACATGTAGATATTTAAATTTTTTTTTAACGAACGAATAACTATCAAACGCATATAAAAGCGTATCAATCATTATCAAACGATTAGCGTTTTAAAAAATTAAAAAATTTTAGTTGGGGGGGCTAACTTCACATAGATATTTTTAAAAATTTCGTTTTTCTAACAAACGAATAACTATGAAACGAATATCGAAGTGTATCAATCATTATCAAACGACTATAAAACGATTAGCGTTTTAAAAAATTAAAAACTTTTAGTTGGGGGGGCTAACTTCACATAGATATTTTAAAAAATTTCGTTTTTCTAACAAACGAATAACTATCAAACGAATATCGAAGTGTATCAATCATTATCAAACGACTATCAAACGATTAGCGTTTTAAAAAATTAAAAATTTTTAGTTGGGGGGGCTAACTTCACATAGATATTTTAAAAAATTTCGTTTTTATAACAAACGAATAACTATCAAACGAATATCGAAGTGTATCAATCATTATCAAACGACTATCAAACGATTAGCGTTTTAAAAAATTAAAAATTTTTAGTTGGGGGGCTAACTTCACATAGATATTTTAAAAAATTTCCTTTTTCTAACAAACGAATAACTATCATACGAATATCGAAGTGTATCAATCATTATCAAACGATTAGCGTTTTAAAAAATTAAAAATTTTTAGTTGGGGGGGGCTAACTTCACATAGATATTTTAAAAAATTTTGTTTTTCTAACAAACGAATAACTATCAAACGAATATCGAAGTGTATCAATCATTATCAAACGACTATCAAACGATTAGCGTTTTAAAAAATTAAAGATTTTTAGTTGGGGGGCTAACTTCACATAGATATTTTAAAAAATTTCGTTTTTCTAACAAACGAATAACTATCAAACGAATATCGAAGTGTATCAATAATTATCAAACGACTATCAAACGATTAGCGTTTTAAAAAATTAAAAATTTTTAGTTGGGGGGGCTAACTTCACATAGATATTTTAAAAAATTTTGTTTTTCTAACAAACGAATAACTATCAAACGAATATCGAAGTGTATCAATCATTATCAAACGACTATCAAACGATTAGCGTTTTAAAAAACTAAACATTTTTAGTTGGGGGGGCTAACTTCACATAGATATTTAAATTTTTTTTTCTAACAAACGAATAACTATCAAACGAAAATAGAAGCGTATCAATCATTATCAAACGACTATCAAACGATTAGCATTTTAAAAAATTAAAAATTTTTAGTTGGGGGGGCTAACTTCACACCGCTGTTTCAGGCGGGCTTCCGCAAAAACTATTCAACAATTGACAATATGTTCAACCTGACCAGTATTGTACACTTGAACTTTCGCTTTCTTTGTCGATTTTTCATGTGCTTTTGACACAGTTCCAAGGAATTTGCTTTTCTACAAGCTTGCCCAGCTCAGTATATCTAGTCACGTTATTGAGGTACTTCGCTTAATTTATAAAGATACAACTAGTCAGGTTTGGATGGATGGAGCGCTTTCGGAACCATTTTCTGTTAAACAGGGTGTACGGCAAGGGTGCATGCTAAGCCCAGCTCTGTTCTCTTTATATATTAATGACTTAAGTGACATTCTCCCCAGTGGTGTAAAAGTTGCTGACGTTGTAGTTAAAGTTCTTTTGTACGCTGACGATATTGTGCTTCTGGCAGACTCTGCGACAGATTTACAGAAAATGATAGATGCGCTTTACCTTTACAGTAAGCAGTGGGGTTGACAGTTAATCTCTCTAAATCCAAAATAATAGTTTTTAGGGAAACTAGCAGCCATAAGTCAAGAGCTTTTAAAAATGTAACTTCTGTAAACTGCTCGGTTTGCAACTTATGTACTGCTGAAGACACCTTGCATTTTATTGGGATATGTCCTATTTACAAAGATATCCGTTTTTAATGTTTTAGTGAGAAAGTTTTGAACCTGCAAAAGGTTTTAACTATTCTTAGTGGTGGTAGCTATCACTCGCTACGCTCTTATATAAGTAGTTGCGTTAAATAAAGGGAACTTATTGTAACAGAATTTGCTTAAGCTATTGTTTTTAACTATATGTGCTATGTAGACACACGGCAATTAATGTTATTGTCTAAGATGCACTATTTATTATTTTAAAGTATAGTCTTACAATTTCTACTTTTGTAATCCTTTGTTGTAATATAATAAATAACTATCTCTCTCTCTCTCATTTAGTTGATGTGGCAAAAATTTTTTTTGATGTAATCCATCAATAATGATTCATGAATGAGACGTCATTAATTCAAGTTAATCAAATGTATTAGTGGATTTTTTATAGGGGCCCGTAAATTGTTGTGTTGTTCCGGGCCCGGATTATCTCTCTACGGCCCTGTTTGATATGCATATAAAAACTCTGCGTGGCTATATACCGATTACGGGCACTTCTTGTAGGAACCTTACTCGTGTTCGAAAGTAGCGGCATGACAAATTTCGTTACAACAATTAGCAACAAACGAGAAGTTTGTCTGATGACAATTTTGAACAATCCACAAATTGAGCCATGCTACATTGAAATGCCATGCTTTGGTCCCGGAAAAAAACCGCGAATGACTCCAGTACATATACCAAGCTACCGGTGGAGACGCAGATTTTGTACGTACGTGTTTGTCTTTTTTTTCAGTAGAAGCATGCGTATATATGTGTGTCGGGTGTTAAAACAACATTAAATCAAGAAATATCTACTCGTAGAAGAAAGCTATTACGATCAATACATCGTAAAATTGTTTGTATGTCCCTCTGAAAATCAAGTATTTCTGCGGCAATAGTAAAAAACATTTACTTTTACTTATTTTCAGCAAGTAATTTGAAACCAGGATTTCGGCTGTTAAAAAACTTAAAAATGTTTACTTAAATTTACTTAATTGATCATGAAATACTTATAGCTTCAAAGCACAGTAAAATATTCAAGTTTTTTTTCTGCTGACGACGACAGCTCGCATCCATTCAAGTAACATCTGAAGTAAAATGAAAAAAAAAAAATTGTTTTCTTGTTGGGCCAAATATATTCGTTATGCTTGCTTTTGTGGAGCTTTACGGCCGAGAAATTAGAAGGCAAAATTCAATTTTCGTTTTCCATCCTACGCGCTTCGACGCTCTCACGTCTTCCTCAGGGAGTCTAATGATTTTATTTTAAAAAAACAATTCATTAACAACAATCATAATTACAATTAAATAACATTAATTTGGACACTTACATTATTAAATTAAACTTATTTCATTTTTGAGTACTTTTTATATTTATTTACACACAGTACCTTACTTCTTACTTGATTGGCGCTTAACCGTCTAAACGGTTATGGCCGTCCAACAAGGCGCGCCAGTCGCTCCTTCGCTCCGCCAACCGGCGCCAATTGGTCACACCAAGGGAGTTTAAATCGTTTTCCACCTGGTCCTTCCAACGGAGTGGGGGCCGCCCTCTACCTCTGCTTCCATAGGTGGGTTCCGATAGAAACACTTTCTTGGCCGGAGCATCATCTTTCATTCGCATAACATGGCCTAGCCAGCGCAGCCGCTGCGTTTTAATTCGCTGGACTATGTTGATGTCTGCGTATAGCTCGTACAGCTCATCATTAAATCTTCTTCGGTACTCGCCATCGCCAACGCGTAGATGTCCATAAATCTTTCGAAGAACTTTTCTCTCGAACACTCCCAAAGCCGCTTCATCTGCTGTTGTCATGGCCCATGCTTCTGCCCCATATAGCAGGACGGGTACGATAAGTGACTTGTAGAGTATGATTTTCGTTCGCCGAGAGAGGACTTTACTTTTCAATTGCCTACCTAGTCCAAAGTAGCATTTATTGGCAAGATTGATTCTTCGCTGGATTTCAGTGCTGATGTTGTTGCTAGTGTTGATGCTGGTTCCCAAATAAACGAAGTCTTTTACTATTTCGAAATTATGGCTGCCAACAGTAGCGTGGCTGCCAAGGCGCATATGCGCTGACTCTTTGGTCGATGACAGCAGGTACTTCGTTTTGTCCTCATTCACCATCAAACCCATCTTTACCGCTTCTTTTTCCAGCTTGGAGTAAGCAGAACTAACAGCGCGGGTGTTTAGGCCGATGATATCAATGTCATCAGCATATGCCAGTAATTGCACGCTTTTATAGTATATTGTTCCAGTGCGGTTAAGTTCTGCAGCTAGTATAATTTTCTCCAGCATCAAATTAAAGAAATCGCACGATAGGGGGTCACCCTGTCTGAAACCTCGTTTAGTTTCGAACGGCTCGGAGAGGTCCTTCCCAATTCTGACTGAGCTGATGGTGTTGCTCAACGTCATTTTGCACAGCCGTATAAGTTTTGCGGGGAAACCAAATTCAGACATAGCGGGATATAGGCAGCTTCTTTTCGTGCTGTCGAAGGCGGCTTTAAAGTCGACGAAGAGGAGATGTGTGTCGATTCTATTTTCACGGGTTTTTTTCAAGATTTGGCGCATTGTGAAAATCTGGTCGATGGTAGATTTACCAGGTCTGAAGCCGCACTGATAAGGTCCAATCAGCCGGTTCACGGTGGGCTTCAATCTTTCGCACAATACACTTGAAAGGACCTTATATGCGATATTAAGAAGGCTGATTCCACGATAGTGGGTGCATTTTGCAGTATCCCCCTTCTTGTGGACTGGGCAAAGAACACTTAGATTCCAACCGTAGGGCATGCTTTCGTCCGCCCATATTTTGCTAAGAAGCTGCTGCATGCGCCTTACCAACTCCTCGCCGCCGAACTTGAATAGCTCCGCAGGCAATCCATCAGCGCCCACGGCCTTGTTATTTTTCAATCTGCTTATTGCTATTCTAACTTCGTCATAATCGGGCGGGGGGACATATATTCCATCATCATCGATTGCGGGATCTGGCTCTTCATCTCTGCGCGGTGAATTGCTGCATCCATTTAGGAGAGCAGAGAAGTGTTCCCTCCATAATATAAGCACTCTCTGGACATCAGTTACAAGGTCGCCGTTTTCATTCCTACAGGAGTTTGCCCGGTTCTTAAAACCTTCCGTCTGTCGCCGTATTTTTTGGTAGAATTTTCGGGCGTTATTCCTGGTGGCTAGCAGCTCAAGCTCCTCGCAATCACGCCTTTCTGCTTCTGCTTTTTTCTTCCTGAAAAGGCGTCTCGCTTCCCTTTTCAACTCACGATAGCGTTTACACACTCCTCTTGTCGCCCTCGCTTTTAACGTAGCCCTGTAGGCAGCGTCTTTTCTTTCGGTTGCAACGCGGCATTCTTCATCATACCAGTTGTTTTTTCGTGGCCGCCGGTAACCAAATTTTTTCCTCGGGGGCAGTACGAAGTGCTTTGGAGATATGCTCCCACTGCTCCTGTGTTCCTTCAGGATGAGTTGTGCCCGCAGAGAGCAGGTGTGAGAGTCGAGTTGCGAAATCATTGGCAGTCTGTTGTGATTGAAGCTTTTCGACGTCTAGCTTTCCTTGTGTTTTTTGTTCCTTGTTTTTAGCCGCGTTGAGGCGGGTGCCTATTTTGGCTGCAACGAGATAATGGTCCGAATCGATGTTAGGTCCTCGGATCGCGCGCACATCTAAAACACAGGAGGCATGCCGTCCGTCTATCACAACGTGATCGATCTGATTGCGAGTATTTCGATCAGGAGACAGCCATGTAGCTTGATGTATCTTTTTATGCATGAACCTCGTGCTTGATATGACCATGTTTCGAGCACCGGCAAAGTCAATCACCCTCAGTCCGTTAGGAGAAGTCTCATTGTGTAGGCTGAACTTTCCGACTGTAGGGCCAAAAACACCTTCTTTGCCCACCCTGGCGTTAAAGTCGCCAAGCACGACTTTTATATCATGACGGGGGCAGCGCTCATATGTGCGTTCTAATTGTTCATAAAAAGTGTCTTTCACCTCATCGTCTTTCTCTTCTGTCGGCGCATGGGCGCAGATGAATGATATATTAAACAATTTTTTTTTAATCGGATAGCGGCGAGACGCTCGTCCACAGGCGTGAACGCCAGCACTTGGCGACAAAGTCTCTCTCCCACCACGAATCCGACGCCGAAACTGCGCTTATTCGCATGGCCACTCCAATATATGTCACAATTTTTGATCTTCTTTCTTCCTTGCTTCGTCCAACGCATTTCTTGGATGGCGGTGATGTCAGATTTTGCTTTGACGAGGACATCAACCAGCCGGGCATCTGCACCAATCCCATTCAGGGAGCGGACGTTCCAGTTGCATGCCCTCAATTCATTGTCCTTCAAACGTTTGCCATGGTCGTCATCAATAGATAGTGTATTTATCCGAGGCTTGTTGTTATATTTCATTGGAGTATGGTTTTACGTGGCGGGTCCCAAGCCCAGCGCACAGCCCGCTCAGCGGGGGTGAAAATATTACTTGGCACGTTTATATAGCGAGCCGCTTGCTCCAAGACAGACGCCCGCTTGCAGCCGCACCTAGAGGTGTACAGACGCTGCCGATGAGATCTCCCCCGGTTAGCCCTTAAACCGATTATGTCAGAGTGGCCTAGCCAGGTTGTCGCTTTCTCACATTAGCTCACCGCTAAACGGGTGTTTAGCGGCTACCCAGAGGATACTTGGCCGCAAGCGACCGGCAGTAGTGAGCTGCTTGAACCGCATGCAAAAGAATCGCTCTGGCCATTCCCAGGTGAATGGCGGTCAGAAGCTTTCCCTATTTTTGTATTTGCGAAATCCGCTACATGTTTTTTGTTTGTAAGGTGGCGTGCTAGCGCTGTTGTTGTTTTTTCGTTTTTTGCATCAGACATATGTTCTTTAACACGTACTCCCAAAGCTCGGTTCGTTGTACCTATGTAGCGATGTTTACATATTTCGCGATCATTGCCTTTACATCTAATTTCGTATACAACGTTGTGTTGTTTTTCTTTCTCATTACTGTCCTTTGTTCTTGTGAATAATCTGTTTATGGTATTGTGTGGTTGCATACTTTATGTTATCATCTTTTACTATTTTTCTGAGCGCTTGGTTGTTCGTTAGTCCAGGTATATAGCTTAATCCAATGTATCGACCCTCTGATTTATACCTATGATGTTTTTTCGCAGTACTCAATTGGTTTATTATATTTAGATTACTGTAATGGGATAGCTATTTTTTAAAAGTAAATTTTTAACTTTTATTTTGTTAGTGTCAATAAATTGTTCGTCACTTAGCAACCCTGTTCGCGTAAAGTGAAAATTAAAGTGTGTGCTGTCAAAACATAAGAAACAATATAAATAATAAAGCTCTAAATGAGATAAAAACAAAAAAAGTCACCCCCTGGGTACAAGAAATAAGTGATTTTCCCCCTGAAAACAAAATACGGCAGAAAACAATAGTGCTTAAAAATAAAACATAAAAATAAAAGTGAGACTCCATATCGAAAACATAAACAAAGTGAAACCAAAAAAAAAAAGAAAACACAAACAAATATATAAATAAATAAATGTAAGGCGCGATAACCTCCGAAGAGATCTAAGGCCGAGCGTCTCTTCCAATTTGCGTCGTGCTCCTCTTGATTTTCCCTACAAATTGGCCGGACGGGACCTACATGTTTTATGCCGACTCCGAACGGCATCTGCAAGGCAGATGGGTTTTCACTGAGAGCTTTTCATGGCAGAAATACACCCGGAGCGCTTGCCAAACACTGCCGAGGGGCGACTCCGCTTAGAAAAATTTTCTTCTAATTGAAAAATCTTATTTCTAAAATTTTGATGTTGCTTTACCCGGGGTTTGAACCCAGGGCATACGGTGTGGTAGGCGGAGCACGCTACCATCACACCACGGTGGTCGCCAATATATACGTGTACATAATTGGCGCCAATTTTGGTATGTAGATATTTTCACCCACGCCTAAAGGTAGGCAATATATTCCAACCGTCACCAGCTCTAATGACTAATATTCTCCTTCATAAATAGTCGCACCCACCCAAAAAGTCACTAGCCCGACTCCAACGATCAACGAATGGAAGAACGTACCACATCTAAACGCCAACGCGAAAGCCCAGGTAAGAGTACAGAGTCAAAAAAACAGGCCAAGCTCGAACAATATTGGCTGGGTAAGCGCCAAGTAAATGCCCCAGATACGGAAAATAGATTTTCCGTCCTTGAAGACGAAGAACCAATCCAACCCAAAGAGAAAGAACTGAAACCTCCTCCGATTTTCGTCGACAAAGTCAGGAATATATCTCCACTGATGAGTTTATTACAAGAAATTGCCCCAAACTCGTTTCACCTAAAGGTAATAGGTAACGACCAAGTCAAAGTCCAAGATGTAATGGCACATGTGAACTGGCCTTAAGTTCACCAATCATCACTCACCACAACAAATATAAAATGCAACCCTGCATCAGCTGGCGTTCCGATGGTCGAGCCGTGAGATGAGAGAAATGTTCACGGTTCGGCCATCTTGTTCGATTACACATTTTCTGATTGAACTGAGCGGTTGTGTCGACAATAAATTGTATTTTACTCGGGCTGCAATTTCCCAATAAAAATTCAACAAGTATTTAAATTTCATTTAAATAAATCAAAAGTGCGTGTTTTATTGTTACAATATTTAAACGGTATGCAGCCTCCTGAATCCAGGAATCACGACAGTTTGCCCACGCGCCACTTCAAGAAGGAAGCAACCGAAATTAAAACACCAAATGAATGGTATGTTAGTATGTGTGTGTGTGCGCGCCTACAGCACTGACTGCCCTGAGGGACACCAACTAAAATATATTTAATCTTCATTGGCAAATAATGCCAATACATGGCGACCGCGACAATGTGTCGCAACAATTTATATAGTTGAATTCATTTTCTTTAAACGTGGAAAATTTGGCAATCCACGTGCCCACATCACATTCTATATACATAACGGGTCCCAATAACGGACCCCTAATTCCCGTTACAAACACCACACGCCAACCCACACACAGGCGAACACAACTTAAATAGAAATTCCAATGCAATAAGGGTGCATGCGAATATATGCAAAATAAGTGGATGCGTTTCGAGAGAGATTGTGTAACTATGCAGCTACAACGTAAACAATTACAATCTTAACGATTCTTTTTCCCTACCAGATACAATTAGGAAACCCTAGCTCAGTTCAGTGCGTCCTTAACGTACACTACAAAATAACTCTTCATTCCAATTCCGCTTCTTCCTCGAAATTTCTTCTTTTCAATTAATTTGATTTAAATAACGGGCTGGAAATACATCAAGCTCTTCGAAACTTGTGATATTTTATTTAATAACTTATAACACCAAATATATAAGATTAATGATTTCGCTTCGGCAACACCACTCGTTTTCACTTTATATACTTTTGTTTAAATCAAACAAGATTTCTCTTCAATTTTAAACGCATTTTTTCTTCGAGTTTAAATACAAATTCATATCTCATTAAACCGTTCATTTAACCACAATTTCCAGATTGATATCCGCTATAACACTCCTTACAAATTTTTTATTAATTCCATCCACACCTTATAAAACCCTTATTATATCATATTCAATTTACTTAATAAATCAATATATATGGGATTTTTTTTTTAAAGAAAGCGGTGCGTCCGCGGATATATGAGATTTTTGCCGACGATAAATTGTATTTTACTCGGGCTGCAATTTCCCACTAAAAATTCAACAAGTATTTAAATTTCATTTAAATAAATCAAAAGTGCGTGTTTTATTGTTACGACTATATTTAAACGGTATGCAGCCTCCTGAATCCAGGAATCAGACAGTTTGGCCACGCGCCACTTCAAGAAGGAAGCAACCGAAATTAAAACACCAAATGAATGGTATGTTAGTATAAGTGTGTGTGCGCGCCTACAGCACTGACTGGCCTGAGGGACACCAACTAAAATATATTTAATCTTCATTGGCAAATAATGCCAATACATGGCGACCGTGACAATGTGTCGCAACAATTTATATAGTTGAATTCATTTTCTTTAAACATGGAAAATTTGGCAATCCACGTGCCCACATCACATTCTATATACATAACGGGTCCCAATAACGGACCCCTAATTCCCGTTACAAACACCACACGCTAACACACACACAGGCGAACACAACTTAAATACAAATTCCAATGCAATAAGGGTGCATGCGAATATATACAAAATAAGTGGATGCGTTTCGAGCGAGATTGTGTAACTATGCAGCTACAACGTAAACAAATTACATTCGACAAATAGTGGCAAAGGTGGTACACCTTGGAGGACGGCGCCGGAGCGCCAGGTGCGTTAGCAGAAAAGCTGTATGTATGAGTATATGTATAAAGTAGGGTACATATGTAAATTTTTGCATGGAAATGGCCAAATTCGTTTTATTAAAAAGATTCACGTTTTTTCAATACTGCTTGTTCAATTTTGCCAAATTAAACTCTTTTCAACCAATTATTTTAAAGTACATTAGTATATAAATTTTTTCGTTTTCCAATAATGCAAGATTTTTAAACCTTACGTATCATACATATATTGAGCACATAAGTATACGCATATTTCGGTTGTCCAATAACTCAAAATTTGTAAATTACTTTCACATTTCTTGTATATTTTACATTATGTATACATACAATACAAACTCGAACGCAATCACGTGTAGTAACTTGCATTTGAAGACCCTAATGCATGATACCTTCCTTTGCATGGCAATTTCATATGTTTTCAGGTGGCTTTTGCAAACGATACTTCTAGAATTTCGTAAGTTCAATCTTAACGTTTCTTTTTCCCTACCAGATACAATTAGGAAACCCTAGCTCAGTTCAGTGCGCCCTTAACGCACACTACAAAATAACTCTTCATTCCAATTCCGCTTCTTCCTCGAAATTTCTTCTTTTCAATTAATTTGATTTAAATAACGGGCTGGAAATACATCAAGCTCTTCGAAACTTGTGATATTTTATTTAATAACTTCTAACACCAAATATATAAAATTAATGATTTCGCTTCGGCAACGACATCACTCGTTTTCACTTTATATACTTTTGTTTAAATCAAACAAGATTTCTCTTCAATTTTAAACACATTTTTTCTTCGAGTTTAAATACAAATTCATATCTCATTGAACCGTTCATTTAGCCACAATTTCCAGATTGATATCCGCTATAACACTCCTTACAAATTCCTTATTAATTCCATCCAAATGCTGATACACCTTATAAAATTCTTATTATATCATATTCAATTTACTTAATAAATCAATATATAGGGTTTTTTTTTTAAATAAAGCGGTGCGTCCGTGGATATATGAGATTTTTTTGCATAAAGCGGTGGTTCCGTAAATAACCAAAGAGACTTTTTTTGCGTAAACGGTGGTTCCGTGAAAAACCAATGGAATTTTTTTTTAATCCCGGTGCGTCCGAGGATATTCATATTACAAGTTTGAAAAGATGCGGTGCGCTCGTATCTATAAAAAAAAAACCATAGAATTTTAATAAAAACGGTGCGTCCGTAATAACACCAACACATTGAGATCTTTTTAATAAAGCTGTGCGTTCGTTATCAACAGCCAGGTCCTTTTACCAACATACAATATTTTCCTTTGAAATCAAATTAAATTAAATTACTTCAATATACATTCAATGTATCATGAAATATTCAGTCTTTCATTAAATTGCCGGATAATTCTTTCAATTTCACATCAACATTCAAATCAATTTCAATTTCGGTTAAATTTTCGTAAGCAATTTCTATAAATTCGACTTTATAAAAAAAAAAAAAAAATGTAAGGCGCGATAACCTCCGAAGAGATCTAAGGCCGAGCTTCTCTTCCAATTTGCGTCGTGCTCCTCTCGATTTTCCCTACAAATTGGCCGGACGGGACGTACATGATTTTATCCCGACCCCGAACGGCATCTGCACGGCAGATGAGTTTTCACTGAGAGCTTTTCATGGCAGAAATACACCCGGAGCACTTGCCAAACACTGCCGAGGGGCAACCCCGCTTAGAAAAATTTTCTTCTAATTGAAAAACCTTATTTTGTAAAATTTTTGATGTTGCTTTTCCCGGGGTTTGAACCCAGGGCATACGGTGTGGTAGGCGGAGCACGCTACCATCACACCACGGTGGCCGTCGACTTTAATCAGTTTAAATATTTCTTCTTTGTTTCCTACTACATATGTTTCTTAGAAACAAGAAAGTAGCTCCCAAAATTTCAGAGCACGACTCAGATTCCGAAAATTCAGATTCCAATTCCAAAATTTTAATTCCAAAATTTCCGATTCCGAAAATCTTGATTTTAAAAGCCCAGTTTCCGAAGGCTCAACCACATATTCGCCCAGTACAATCAAAAACCTTGTTGTTAGACTTTCTTTGTCCGGAGAATTTCACGGATTTGAGGAATTGCCCGACACACATATTTCAAATCCTCCTAATTCCGATACAAATATGGCAACTCCTGAGGAAAAGCGAACGTTAATCGGCATGTGTGCTGGCATTTTGCGTGAAAATTATAGCGGCGAGCCCCTGGGTCTTGAATCTTTCATTAATAAAATTGACTTAATCGAAGAATTTGTCGACGAAAATTTAACTGGCACTTGTATTTCATTTATTAAATCCAAACTCGATGGTAAAGCTCGAGAAGCGATACCAACTCAAATACTTTCAGTTAATGATATAAAAATAGCACTACGTAACCGTATAAAACCCGACAACTCGAAAGTTGTGGCTGGAAAAATTGCAGCTTTGCAAATAAACAATAATAACTACACTGATTTTGCTAAACAAGTTGAGGAATTAGCCGATTCATTAAAACGTTCGCTTATTATTGAGGGCATAACTCAATCCAAAGCACACGAGATGGCTATCGAACAAACAGTTAATGTTTGTCGGTTAAACGTGAGATTTTGCTTTTGCGATTCCAAAGACGTAGTAGCTAAACTGATTGTTGAACAATCAAACGAAATAAAAGAACGCCAAGTTTTAGCGTTTAGGGCTAGTAGAAATAATCAGTATAGAAGTTTTGAAGGTACAAATCGTGGTCGCGGTTTTCACAACCAATATCGTAATTCTAATACATATAGGCAAAACAGGCAAAATTTTAACAACAACTTTACTCGAGGCAATCAAAGGCAAAACTTTCGTCCGACATATAGTCGTTTCCAATGCAATAGTAATAGCAGTAACAACAGCAACAATACAGGCAATACAAATGATTCTCGAACTTCCAACAACAGAAATAGAAATGCGAATGTCAGGACTTTAAACGCGGAAGCCCCTCAGTAGCGAACACTGAGGGAGGAAGCGACAGATTACTAATAGATTCTTCACAAAAATCCAATCCTTTAAATATTTACTGTTTAAATTTAAATTTCTCTGACTTCATCCAAATTAACCTAAATGGTTCTAAAAAACTTTGCACATTTCTTGTCGACACACAAGCCGACATCTCCTTAATCAAAATTTCTTGTATCAACAAAACTTCATCAGTTAATCATAGGTAGGATAGGCTAGGCACTTTTACAACCAAGATACATTTTTCTAATTTTTTCATCACACATACACTACACGTGGTAAATAATGATTTTAATATCCCGATAGACGGAATACTAGGGAAAGATTTCTTAAAAGAAAACAAATGTAATATCAACTATAACTCAAATAGTATTTCTTTTTGGATAGGCAACGAAAAAATATCACTTCCAATCCTGCACGGAACGGAACGGACGATACTTGCGTTATTCCACCTCGATGCGAAGTTTTTCGAATTTTTGATTTAAAGAAATCACCATAATCACTTTTCGTGGACTTACAAGAAATCACAGATGGTGCTTTTACAGCAAGATGTATCATAGATGCAAGTAATCCTATTCTAAAAGTAATAAATACTACCAACAGCATAAAATATATAAAAAATTGTAACATTCGCACTGAGCCTATTTCTAATTATGACGTTTATAAAATCAACAAAACGTCAAAAGAAAATAATCGCATTGACGAGTTAAAGAGAATTTTAAAAAACCAAATGCCTAAGTACGCCGCAAGCAATTTACTAGACTTATGTTTAGAATATTCGGACATTTTTGCCCTTAACGATGACAAAATGACACTAAACAATTTCTACGAACAAAGATTAAGACTGAATGACACCACGCCGGTGTATATAAAAAATTACCGCTTACCGCATTCGCAACGCGAAGAGATAAACAAGCAGGTTAGCAAATTGTTAGAAAACGATTAAATCGAAGAAAGATATTCCAACTATAACAGTCCACTTATTATAGTTCCAAAAAAAGATACGAATGGGCAAAAGGCATATAGGATGTGTGTAGATTTTCGAGCGGTAAACAAAAAGCTCATCGCCGATAAATTCCCTCTCGCTAGAGTGGATGACATCCTTATAAATTTGGCAGATCGAAGTATATTTCAACGCTAGATTTATTTTCCGGTTTTCATCAAATACCGTTACATCCCGACTCGCGAGATATAACATCCTTTAGTACCGATCGTGGATCATTTAGATGGAAAGTTTTACCTTTTGGCTTAAACATTCTCAAGAATGATGACTATAGCTTTTTCTGGTATACCACCTAACGTAGCATTTTTATACGTTGACGACATTATCGTCATAGGTTGCAGCGGAGCGCATCATATTAAGAATTTATCAGAAGTTTTCAGCACTTGTCGGAAATTTAACCTAAAATAAAATCCTAATATATGCCATTTTCTTAGACCAGAAGTAACGTTTTTGGGTCACAAGTGTTCGACAAAGGGCTTGTTGCCAGATTCGTAAAAAATTTAAGCAATAATTAAATATACAAAACCAACCGACAAAGGCGCTGTGCGACGCTTCGTAGCGTTTGCAAATTACTATCGAAGATTTATTCCTAATTTTCGTTCCTGGCAGCACCCTTGAATCGCTTGAATAGGAAAAAGGTAGACCTTATTGGGGACAGTGCTTGTGAAAACGCATTTCAATCATTAAAATCCGGTTTAATGTCACCACATCTACTACAATATTCAGATTTCAAAAAAGAGTTTATTATTACAGTCGATGCGTTCAAAGGAGGTTGTGGTGCTATACTCAGTCAAATCCATGAAGCTAACGACTTACCCATAAGCTTTGCGTCGAAATCATTTAACAACGCAGAATAAAAGAAACCCATAATAGAGTTAGAGCTACTAGCGATTTACTTTGCCATTAAGCATTTCAGGCCATATATTTACGGAACTCATTTTCTTGTTAAATCTGATCATAGGCCACTTGTATATCTTTTTAATATGAAAGATCCAACATCGAAACTTGCGAGAATACGACTCGAGTTAGCAGAATACAATTTTGAAATAGAATACATTAAAGGAAAGTCAAACGTTGGTGCCGATGCACTTTCACGTATCACTTTCAAGGAAATAAAGAGTCAACAAAAAACGTTTTGGCGGTACAAACTAGAGCGATGACAAAACAAAAAAACGACACAGACGTACAAAATAGCGATAACGACACAGAGAGTCCATATAACGCAAAGGTCTGTCCTAGGACCTCTTTTGTTTAGTTTATTTTTGAATGATGTGTTCTCAGTTTGTAAATATGTTAATGTACACGCATATGCTGATGATATCCAATTGTACTTGTCTAGTCGGATTGGTCTTGTTGACGATTTATGTTTCAAAGTGATCTGTCAAATAGTGATCTGTCAGCTATATCCCAATGGGCAAGTGATAACAATTTATGCCTTAATGCGTCTAAGTCATATGTGTTGCCAATATGTAATAGAGTAGTGCATGTTGAGGATATTCCAGAACAGTTTATCGGTAATAGTACTCTACACATTACAAACAAAACTAAAAACTTAGGCTTTGTCGTCAACTCAAGGCTGACCTGCTGTGATCACATTAATGGTACTGTCAGTAAGGTGTATTGTACCTTACGTAGTTTGGGAATGTCTGCGTCGTTCACGCCTTTGGAAACTAGGCGAAAATTAGCTAAACAGCTTATCATTCCCCACTTAACGTATGCTGAACTTGTCTACAGCAAGCTTGATTCAATTTCCGCTCACAAAATTAATGTCCTATTTAATAATGTTACCCGTTATATTTATGGTCTAAAGAAATTCGATCACATATCCCAATGTAGGAACGATATTCTAGGTTGTAGTATTCATGACTACCTTGCTGTTAGAAACTGTATGTTCATATTCAAATTACTAGAATGGAGGTCCCCAAACTATTTGTATGAAAAGTTAAATCCAACAAAATCCGTTAGGGTTCATAATCTGGTTATACCGAAATACAACTACCTGACATCATCCAGACTGTTCTTCATCAACGCTGTGAGGCTCTGTAACAACATCCCAGAGTCTGTTAAATCCGTGATGAACAGGAATAACTACAAGGAAATTATACATAACTGCTTTAAATCGAGATAATGAGTGCGATTGTATATAACTACTTCCTACTATCGGTACACTCTCTGTCTTTTTCGTCTTTTTCGTCTTTTTTTTTTTTTTCTTGTCTTCTCCCATTGATTTTTTTACTTAGAGTTCAATTAAATTTAAGTTTAATGCATTTTATTTAATTTAATTTTATTATGTTAATTAATGTTAGTTGATGTACTCTTAAAATACTGTTGTCTTACATGTACAACCGCTGTTTGTTGTTAAATAAATATATGAAATTTGCATACAAATTCTCTAAAAAGGTTCCGCGTATCAGATCCATAATTTTTCACGATGATAAAAATAAAATTTCTAGAATGCATATCAACGCGCATATGCGTCGTAAAAAGATCGAACTACTTAATATGGAGATTGCTAACGAAATAACAAACTTAGGAGAGTTACTTTTGAAGTTACAAGCAGTTGCTAACAGACCCAGTCGAAACCATAATAGACGACAATACAAAAATCAAAATCATGACAATTTATCACAATGACCTTATATCAGGCGGTCACTGCGGTGTTAAAAAGCTTTACGCGAAAATTTGTACTAAAAACTATTGGAAAAGTATGACTCGCGACATTGCAAAATTTGTTAAGAATTGTCAACAATGTTTGTTGAACAAAGTCAAAGCTAAAATCAAAGAAAATCTAATACTGACTCTAACGCCGAGTAAACCATTTGATATAGTTGTTATAGATACAATCGGACCTTTACCACAATCAAGTTACGGTAACAAGTTCGCAGTTACCATTATATGCGATTTAACAAAATACCTGGTAACAATAGCTGTGCCAGATAAAAGCGCTAAAACAATAGCTTCAGCAATTTTCGAAAGTTTTATTTTGATATATGGACTTATGAAATCCATCAAGTCAGATTTAGGTACCGAGTATAAGAATGAAATTCTTGCAGAACTTATCAAACTTTTAAATATCAAACACGACTTTTCAACAGCATATCATCACGAAACGGTATGCTCAATCGAACGTAACCATAGGGTATTTAACGAATACCTTCGGGCTTATCTTAATGATACATTTTCTGATTGGAATACATACTTAAAGTATTTTACTTTCTTGCACAACACAACATCCAATACTGTGTTCGATAATAAATTCACTCCCTTTGAACTAACATTTGGTAGAAAACCAGTTTTACTAAATGAGCTAAAGAAAGAAACCATTGATCCAATATATAATATTGAAAATAATGCAAATGAGGTAAAGTACCGCATGCAAAAGTCCCATACATTAGCAAAAGAGCTCATAACTAAACACAAAGAACGTAATAAATTGTATTACGACAGAAATACACGTCTTTCAAATATAGAAGTAAACGATATGGTTGTAATACAAAAAGAACCACGCAACAAACATACAAGCATTTACGAGGGTCCACATGTAGTCGAAACAAGTGGATGGCGTAAATGTAACGATCCTTGACAAAGAAACTAAAAAGCCAAAAACAATACACAAAAATAGATTACAAAAAGTAAGATAAATCGTTTTTCCATTGTATACCATTGCATAAACACAAAAAGAAAAAAAAAAAGTTTTGAATCTAAAATTTTCCTCATAAGCATTGCTACATACAAAGCAAACTTCATGAATTACCTAGTAAACAACCCTATACATAAGAACAAAAATAAAAATCAAAACTATTTTATAAGTTTTTTTCATCGTTATTGTAACAAAACAAAACATTCCTAAGGAAAACTAGAAATTAATGTACCAACACTTTCAACTAATGTACAAAGTACTTAGAAAAAAAAAAAAACAGATTTGTCATACCAAATTTTCATATTAATCTATACTCAATACTTGTATACTGAAATACAAAAAAAAAACAACTACATTGTATAAATCGATTTAAGTAGTAGTATAAAACTATACTAATTATACTAAATAAGGTTAACAACTAAATTAAATAAGTTTAACACTCTTTAAAATTCATTGGAACACAAGTTGATGCCGGGTTAAATCTCTTTTATTTAAAATTATTTTGCATAAATGATCGAATTTAAAATTAAAAGGGAAGGAACATCCACTTATCAAAATTAAATACGTTCATTATTTCGCTACTCTAACTGTGTCTTGAAAATGCACACTAAACTTCCTTAACGTAATGACGTAACAAAGTGAGAAATTCTTCATTCAACAGGCTTGATCACCCAGCCGACTTCTTCTTTTGCCAAAGGAGGGTGATGTAATGGCACATGTGAACTGGCCTTAAGTTCACCAATCATCACTCACCACAACAAACATAAAATGCAACCCTGCATCTGCTGGCGTTCCGATGGTCGAGCCGTGAGATGAGAGAAATGTTCACGGTTCGGCTATCTTGTGCGATTACCCATTTTCTGATTGAACTGAGCGGTTGTGCCGACAATAAATTGTATTTTACTCGGGCTGCAATTTCCCAATAAAAATACAACAAGTATTTAAATTTCATTTAAATAAATCAAAAGTGTGTGTTTTCTTGTTACGACGATATTTAAACGGTATGCAGCCTCCTGAATCCAGGAATCAGACAGTTTGGCCAGGTGCCACTTCAAGAAGGAAGCAACCGAAATTAAAACAACAAATGAATGGTATGTAAGTATGTGTGTGTGTGCGCGCCTACAGCACTGACTGGCCTGAGGGACACCAACTAAAATATATTTATTCTTCACTGGCAAATAATACCAATACAAGGCATCATCTCTCGATGGCTACAAAACTATCGTGACCCAATTAGAACTGAAGAACACAGAGTTCTTTACATATAAATCAAAACAAGAACGTTCATTTAAAGTAGTTCTTAAAAATATGCACTTCTCGATAGATAGCAAAGAAATCGTAGACGCACTTAAACATTTTGGCCACTCCGTTACTAACATATGGAACATGAAACACAGAATCACCAAAAATCCGCTACCCGTGTTCATAATTGAGCTCAAGCCCGATACCAACAATAAAGAGATTTACGAAATTAAAAGTCTCATACATTCAAAAAATGTATTCGAGCCCCCACACCCAACGCGTGAAATACCCCAATGTGCTAACTGCCAGCAATATGGGCATACGAAATCGTACTGCCGTCGAAAATCGGTATGTATAAAATGTGCTGGTAGCCACATGTCTGCAGAATGTAGTCGAAAATCCAATTCTGATGATGTCAAATGCGCTTTATGCGAAGGTAATCACCCAGCCAATTACAAAGATGCGCGGTCCATAAAAACTTACAAGACATAAAATACCCACCATTGAGGAAAAAAACTCACCCAAGTACTGTTGTCTTACATGGAAAAGAGAAATTCAATCAACAAGGTGCATCCTCAAGCCAAGTCAACCCAACCAGCAACACTATATTGTACGCTCAAGCCTTAGAAGGGCCCCAACCCAGCTCAAACTTACAAAACATAAAATACCCATCATTGAGGAAAAAAGCTCACCCAAGTACTGTTAGCTCACATGAAAAGATAAATCTAAACAACAAGGTGCATATTTAAGCCAAGTCAACCCAGCCAGCAACACTAAATCGTATGCTCAAGCCTTAGAAGGGCCCCAACCCAGCTCAAACTCTAGCAATGCTAACCCAAATAACATAGACGCATCTACCCCAACCCAAAATGGTAGCGAAGTGCGAGAAATGATTGCTCTATTGAAACAAATTATGCAGCAAATCACAATAATGATGACACTTCTTGTCACCCTCACTACTAAAAACTTTTCATCCCCGGCCCCTTAAAGATCATTATCTGGAATGCCAATGGACTTTCCAAGCATTTACTTGAAGTAAAGGCATTACTCCAGACCCACAATATAGACATACTTCTCATATCTGAGACCCACTTCACTGATAAAAGCTACATTGAAGTCCAAAGATATAAGTTTTATCGCACAAAACACCCAGATAACAAAGCACATGCTGGATCAAGTATCCTAATAAGGAGCAGTATTAAGCATTGTAATACAAACTCGTACCGCACGAATGCTATCCAAGCCACTAATGTTACTGTCGAAGACTCGAATGGCCCAATTACGCTCTCAGATCTCTATAGCCCACCCAGACACGCTATCACTGCGGAAGAGTATGAACATTTCTTTAAAACTCTTGGAAATCGATTCTTAGTTGGCGGTGATTACAACGCAAAACACACCTTCTGGGGCTCTCGCCTTATCACCCCTAAAGGAAGGCAATTATATCACGCTATTAGCCGCCTCATATTGGCCCTCAGATAAAAATAAACTACCCGACTTGATCGATTTCTGTGTGGTAAAAGGCATATCTTCTCCAGAAATAACTTGCAAATCGTGCTTTGAATTGTCTTCTGACCACTCCCCAATATCGGTAACAATTGATAATCTCACACCCGCAGCTAATCATTGTAGCCTCTATAATCGGAAGACTAACTGGGAGTACTTCCGATCTATGATCTCGTCTAATATTGACTTAAAACTATCGCTGAAATCCGAAGAAGATATGGCTGAAGCAGTCGAACACTTTAACAGGTGTATCCAACAAGCTGCATGGAACTCAACTCCCACCCTCAGCAGGCAAAAAACCGTGGGCGTTACACACGAAGTAAAAGCCAAGCTTAAAGAAAAGCGCATCGCACGGAAAAGGTGGCAGAAAACCCGGCATCCCGATGACAAAAAACGGTTGAATGCATTAACTAATGAACTTAAATCCATCTTTAATAAGGAGCGCAACAGAGAAATACAACAATACCTCAGTAATATTGATGCAACAACTGCAACTGATTACTCCCTTTGGAAAGCGACTAGCAAGCTTAAGAGGCCAATTATCTCAAATGCACCTATACGAATGGAGAATAACGAATGGGCAAAAAGTGATGTTGAAAAAGCAAATACTTTCGCACGCCACCTAAAACTAGTATTCACCCCGCATGATATTGAACCCCACTAAGAATAGCTAAGGAAGTGGAAACTTCCTTAGGTCATACATATCAAATGGACCCACCCATAAAAAAATTCTCAATATCGGAGGTAAAACATTATTCTATAACATTACATTCTATAACATTACATACTCAGTTGAGAGCTATGGTGGCAACATAAGGGAAAATAACCATGTAGGAAAATGAACCGAGGGTAACCCTGGAATGTGTTTGTATGACATGTGTATCAAATGAAAGGTATTAAAGAGTATTTTAAGAGGGAGTGGGCCATAGTTCTATAGGTGGACACCATTTAGGGATATCGCCATAAAGGTGGATCAGGGTTGACTCTAGAATTTGCTTGTACGATATGGGAATCAAATGAAAGGTGTTAATGAGTATTTTAAAAGGGAGTGGGCTTTAGTTCTATAGGTGGACGACTTTTCGAAATATCGCCATACAGGTGGACCAGGGGTGACTCTAGAATGCGTTTGTACAATATGGGTATCAAACGAAAGGTGTTAATGAGTGTTTCAAAAGGGCGTGGGGTTTAGTTCTACAGGTGGACGCCTGTTCGAGATATCGCCATAAAGGTGGACCAGGGGTGACTCTAGAATGTGTTTGTACGATATCGGTATCAAATTAAGGGTATTAATGAGGGTTTTAAAAGGGAGTGGTGGTAGTTGTATAGGTGGTCGCCTTTTCGAGATATCGGCATAAAGGTGGACCAGGGGTGACTCTAGAATGTGTTTGTACGACATCGGTATCAAATTAAGGGTATTAATGAGGGTTTTAAAAGGGAGTGGTGGTAGTTCCATAGGTGGACGCCGTTTGGAGATATCGCCATAAAGGTGGACCAGGGGTGACCCTAGAATTTGTTTGTACGATACGGGTATCAAATGAAAGGGGTTAATGAGCATTTTAAAAGGGAGTGGGCCTTAGTTCTATAGGTGAACGCCTTTTCGAGATATCGCTATAAAGGTGGACCATATGGGTATCAACCGAAAGGTGTTAATGAGTATTTCAAAAGGGCGTGGGGCTTAGTTCTATAGGTGGACTCCTTTTCGAGATATCGCCATAAAGGTGGACCAGGGGTGACTCTAGAATGTGTTTGTACGATATCGGTATCAAATTAAGGGTATTAATGAGGGTTTTAAAAGGGAGTGGTGGTAGTTGTATAGGTGGTCGCCTTTTCGAGATATCGGCATAAAGGTGGACCAGGGGTGACTCTAGAATGCGTTTGTACAATACGGGTATCAAACGAAAGGTATTAATGAGTATTTTAAAAGGGAGTGGGCCTTAGTTCTATAGGTTGACGCCTTCTCGAGATATAGCCATAAAGGTGGACCAGGGGTGACTCTAGAATGTGTTTGTAAGATATGGGTATCAAATCAAAGTCATTAATGAGGCTTTTAAAAGGGAGTGGTGGTAGTCGTATATGTGATGGCGTTTTCCAGATATCGACCAAAATGTGGACCAGGGTGACCCAGAACATCATCTGTTGGATACCGCTAATTTATTTATATATATAATACCACGAACAGTATTCCTGCCAAGATTTCAAGGGTTTTTTACTTCGCCCTGCAGAACTTGTTCACTTCATTCTACTTAATATGGTAGCTGCCACACCCATTTTACAAAGTTTTTTTCTAAAGTTATATTTTGCGTCAATAAACTAATCCAAATATCATGTTTCATCCCTTTTTTCGTATTTGGTATAGAATTATGGCATTTTTTTTCGTAATTTTCGTTATCGAAAAAGTGGGCGTGGTCATAGTCCGATTTCGGCCATTTTTTATAACAATACAAATTGAGTTCAGACAAGTACGTGAACTGAGTTTAATAAAGATATATCGATTTTTGCTTAAGTTATCGTGTTAACGGCCGAGCGGAAGGACAGACGGTCGACTGTGTTTAAAAATTGGGCGTGGCTTCAACCGATTTCGCCCTTTTTCACAGAAATAAGTTATCGTCCCAGAATCTAAGCCCCTACCAATTTTCACAAGGATTGGTAAATTTTTGTGCTACTTATGGCATTAAAAGTATCGTAGACAAATTAAATGAAAAAGGGCGGAGCCACGCCCATTTTGAAATTCTCTTTTATTTTTGCATTTTGTTGCACCATATCATTACTGGAGTTGAATGTTGACATAATTTACTTATATACTGTAAAGATATAAAAAATTTTGTTAAAATTTGACTTTAAAAAAAATTTTTTTTAAAGTGGCCGTGGTCGTTCTCCGATTTTGCTAAGAGTAACGTTCCTGCCCAATTTCATCATGATATCTTCAATGACTGCCAAATTACAGCTTGCAAAAGTTTTAAATTACCTTCTTTTAAAAGTGGGCGGTGCCACGCCCATTGTCCAAAATTTTACTAATTTTCTATTCTGCGTCATAAGTTCAACTCGCCTACCAAGTTTCATCGCTTTATTTGTCTTTGGTAATGAATTATCGCACTTTTTCGCACTTGTTCATTTTAAATAGCGATCTGAGATGAGTGCTCAGGAACCTACATACCAAATTTCATCAAGATACCTCAAAATTTACTCAAGTTATCGTGTTAACGGACAGACGGACGGACATGGCTCAATCAAATTTTTTTTCGATCCTGATGATTTGATACAGGGATGCACCTTAACGTTAAGCTAATCGTTTATCAAAAAATTTCCACCGTTTCCGTTGAAACACTTCGAAATATTATCGATAAAGAAATTATCAAGATAAAATGTATCTCGTTTTTAACCGAAACGAAAAGATTTCGTTAACGTTAAAAACGTTAACGAAAACGTGATACTTTATGTTTGAATTGTGCTGGCAATGCTATAGCCATGGTGAAGCCGTAAGGTGGCAACAACGAGCGCACATACACACACAAACTCTATGTAATTTGTTTGTGTAATTCGTTGGTGGTAATGTCAAAAATACTCTGAGAAATGTTCGTACTGTCAAAATTCATGAGAAAAGTTGCAATCAGCTTGGATAATTCTTTCACCTTTAATGACTCCGCCATCAATCAGCTTTGCCAGCATAGTTTGAAATTAATAATCAACATAAACGATTTGATTTCGTTTTGATATGGCAGAAAACGAAACGAAATCATTTCGTTAATTTGACGATCTTAACGTTACTAAACAAAACGAAATGACTTCGTTTCGTTTATTAACGTTGATTATCGTAACGAAATGATATCGTTTCGTTGGTTAAGCATGCCTGATTTGATATATGGAAGTCTATATCTATCTCGATTCCTTTATACCTGTAAAACCAACCGTTATCCAATCAAAGTTAATATACTCTGTGAGCTCTGCTCAACTGAGTATAAAAAAGCTGCGGGCTACGACCTTATCAATGGCACTATTCTAAAAAATTTACCCCACGAAGGCATACAATTCTTGACACAATTGTTTAATGCAGTACTAAAAACTCAATTCATACCCCCACAGTGGAAAGTTTCGCAGATGAAAATGATTCTCAATCCCGGAAAGCCAGCTGATACAGTTGCGTCTTACAGACCTATTAGTCTGCTGCCTATCGTCTCAAAAGTCATGGAAGTTCTCTTCCTTAAAAGACTCTTGCCCATAACAAAAGAACGTAAAATCATACCCAATCACCAGTTTGGCTTCAGAAGAGGGCACGGAACAATTGAGCTGGTCCACAGACTCACCGAGCAAATATACTGCGCTTTTGTGAAGAAAAAATACTGCACAGCTGCTTTTCTAGATATTTCACAAGCTTTTGATCGCGTATGGCATGACGGACTTCTCTATAAAGCAAAATACACCCTCCATATAAACTACCTCTTATTTATACAATCATATTGTGACGAATATTAGCAACACTAAGGGATACTATCATCTCTAAGCCGATGCTAAGCAGTAACTTGTATGCACATCAATAGATTAATCATTATGTCTACACATATGTACGTACACGCAGCGGAGAAGAGACGCACAAACACATGTAGATATCTTATCTGAGATGGTCCCAAAAGTATGCAATTATAATTGTGGAAGTGTCGCTCACAAATACACGCGCATATAAGAAGCTATACACGTGCATGTGTAGTTATAAATTTATAGCTGATAACTAACTAGTAAGTTCTGGAAATGGAAGCGCCTAGAAATATGTGAACGAGGAAACCGCAAAGTATAAAAGCAGCAACAGTAGAGGCGCGACAATCAGTTTGATTTAAGCATTCCATCTGTCGAGCAGTAGCAGTGTTATTTTTGGAAGTACTTTAATAAAGGCCATTTTGCATTATTGAATAGTGGTGTTATTTATTCAACGGTTTAGTGATTCGAATGTTAGCAGAAGGGTGCAAATAACGTAAATGCACCGTTTATCGAACGGCCTCCTCTATCCGACCATTTTAGTTTTTATTGGTTTAAACATATAAAAAGTAGCTAAAAAGCCGTAAAACCGGCCCCATTCGCTTCAAGAAATCATCGTGCGTCAATTGTCAAAACTTGAGTTTCAAACGTTAACGGATACTCTGTCAGTTTAATAAAACCTACGCAGCAGTACAGTTCGCATCAAATTTGATGCGAAAAAAACACAAACCGGACAAAACAAGTATTGAGATTTTTCTAAACTATTCAGCGGTAAGTTTGCCATTTATTTATTTTATATGATTTATTAGTGTTTTAACGTCTTTAAATTTTAATATGCAAGAAAAATTTGTTTATCTTAATATATTAATCGGTCAATTAATTGTGGACGGAAAGAGGGGCTCTAAAAAATATTAACGTTCCTAATACCGACCATTTGGTCGGTAACAGAAATTTTCAAGTTTGTAACTTAAGCTAATTTTCTATTTTTTTAATGTTATTTTGTGAGTGTTTAGTGCTTATTTACTTATTCTTTAAGATATTTTTTTATAATACACCGGTATCCGACCTATTAATACTTTAATGGAGTTTTTGTAATTTACGTTAAATTTGCTCTATTTTTGCGCTTTATTTCCAATTCATTTCGAAAAACCAATCGGGTTTTAAAGTCTTTTGCTTTAAGTTTATTGGATATAATTGCATAATTACTATATTGCTAATTCTTATAAGTCCGTGGAAGTAGAAAATTCCTAAAAAATTTGAATAAACCTCGGATTCGAGGACTTATTAGGTAAATTTCGGTTTTGTCGGAATCTGGATACGATTTATTTCGCTGTCCCTGTTTCCGTCCAACTCCGGTGCTTTTGGTTTTTGTGTGCTTGTTTGAAATCGCATGTATTTTTTCCAGGTTATTCGTATTCGCAGGAGAATATGGAAAATCGTTACAAGAGATAAGAGAAAAAAAATTAGCATAAACCAGGCTGGGAAAATTTACAAGGTTCCAAAAACAATGATATTAGACACATTAAAAGAAAAGTATAAAAATCCATGCAATATAGGGGGTGCAACGGTATTTACAAGTTCTGAAGAGATGTATCTGGTGCAATGGATTCTAGAATTGGGTGAAGTTGGTTTTCCGATAACGAAGACCCAGTTGCTAGACTCTGTCAATAAGTTAATTAAGAGTTTAAACCGTAAAAATCCTTCCAAAGATGGCAAACCGGGTAAAAAATGGTATAATGGGTTTCTAGCTCGCCACCCGGAAGTTTCAAAGAGTTCCACAATCTCTCACAATATGCAGAGCCATGGTTTCGGAGAATAATATTAGGAGTTGGTTTTCAAAATACGGCAGTATTTTGTGGAAAATGATTTATTGGAACTTCTCCAAGATCCTAAACGTATCTTCAATTGTGATGTGAGTGGTTTTTATCTGTCGCCTCAAGAAAAGCAAGTATTGGTCAGAAAAGGCTCGAAAAAAGTATACAATCGTACTGCTAACGACGAGAAAGAGTGTTTGACGGTTTTACTTACAGTAGCTGCTGATGGAGCAATACCTCCTCCATTAGTAATGTTTCCGTATAAACGCTATGTTTCGTCGCATATCACAGTCAGCATGCCTAAAGGGTGGGGAATGGGTCACCCTGACTCTGGGTGGATGACCAGTGAGGCATTTTTTGAATACATCACAATTGTCTTTCACCCATGGTTAAAGAAAAAGGAATCAAAATACCAGTCGGTCTTTTTCTGGATGGTCATTCATTCCACATTAACATTAATCTGAGTGAATACTGTAAAGAAAATAAAATAATTTTAATAGCATTTTATCCCAATGCTACCCATCGTCTACAGTTTTTGGATGTAGGGGTATTTTATCCTTTAAAAATTTTTTGGCGTAATGATGTCCGAGAATGGCGTATGATAAAAATGGGAACGTATATTTTGCATAAGTCTATAAATGCAACACTTTCGCCTGAAATTATTTCAAAAGCATTCCAGACGTGTGGCTCTATCCGTTTAATGAGGATGCTATAGATTTCTCGAAGCTAGTAAAAGAAATTCCCAATTACAAAAATAACAACCTAGCAGTATCTACTCCTAATCAACTCGTCAAACACAACACAGATGAGAGTCAACCATGGGATTTACTAAATGAAGTTGAAGCGCGTTTGAATAAGGAAGTTGTGAATAAATTTAAAAATCTTGACTCTGAAATTGATCTTGAAGAGAGATTTCTTGAACTCTAACAGCACCAACAGTGAATTCTGGAAAAACATACATTCTGAAAAAAAATTATCTATGAATGAATCTTCCTTTCAAAATAATCTCCCTTGCACCATATATCAAACTGCTTCTGATATAATCATTACTGAAGATTTTTGGTTAGCTAAAAAAACAAGCCCAAGCAAGAGATTCAATTTCAATACAGATTTAAACCTTCAATATAGGCAACAACAAGAGCAGAAAACACCAGTCAAGATATCAGAAGACAACGCCACCGGGTATCCTACACCTTTTAAAAACGCCCTTTTTGGCCGGCAAATATAGAAAAGAAAAGAGAGACCACCACAGATAACAAGGGTCAATTAAAAAAAAACCAAAAATGTATCCCACTGTAGCAACTAGCGACCAATTCATGGAGTATCAACGACGAGTTGAGGCAGAGAAAGTAGCTAAAGAGAAGGAAAAACAAGTAAGGACGGGACTGTCTTCGGCTGTGCCGAAGACTTCATACCTTTCATGAATGGGGCTGAACAATAGTCTTATCCCATTCGTAATCTCCGAATAATCGGATGTATAAGATATGAAATATATAGTGAACAGATCTACATACCTAAACGATTTTTAAGATAAATATAAAATAAAAAACAGGTAGGTACTTTGTGTGCGGATGGAAAGTTTCAGGTTTTTTGTGGTCTGCGTGTAAAAACTATGACTACGAATCACGTATTTCAACAATATATGACCTAGACGTAACTATTTGATGAAATTTTATGAATTTTGAAGCTTCTAGCCGTAAAAAAGGGGCAAAAAAATACTGTTTATATGGGGTATATAATATATGTACCACCGATCTCTATGATTTTTTCAGACAACAATATATGCTATATACGTAAGCATTTGGTGAAATTTGAAGCTTCTAGGTGTTAAAATGGGGCAGAAATTTCGCAAAGTTTCTTATCTGAACAATCGGTTGTATGAGATATATACTATATATACCACCGATCTCAATGATTTTTTCAGACAACAATATATACTATACACATAAGCATTTGGTGAAATTTGAAGCTTCTAGCTGTTAAAATCGGGAAGAAATTGCGCAAAGTTTCTTATCTGAACAATCGGTTGTATGAGATTATATATACCACCGGTCTCTATGGTTTTTTCAGACAACAATATATGCTATACACGTAAACATTTGGTGAAATTTGAACATATCTAAACGATTTTTAAGATAAATATAAAATAAAAAATAGGTAGGTACTTTGTGTGAGGATGCAAAGCTTCACGTTTTTTGTGGTCTGAATGTAAAAACTATGACTACGAATCACGTATTTCAAAAATATATGACGTAAACGTAACTATTTGATGAAATTTGATGAATTTTCAAGCTTCTATCCGTAAAAAAGGGGCAAAAATGACAGTTTATATGAAGTATATAATATATATACCACCGATCTCTATGATTTTTTCAGACAAAAATATATACGTAAGCGTTTGGTGAAAATTGAAGCTTCTAGGTGTTAAAATGGGGCAGAAATTTCGCAGTTTCTTATCTGAACAATCGGTTGTATGAGATATATACTATATATACCACCGATCTCAATGATTTTTTCAGACAACAATATATACTATACACGTAAGCATTTGGTGAAATTTGAAGCTTCTAGCTGTTAAAATGGGGAAGAAATTGCGCAAAGTTTCTTATCTGAACAATCGGTTGTATAAGATATATACTAAATATACAACCGATCTCTATGATTTTTCCAGACAACAATATATGCCATATACGTAAGCATTCGGTGAAATTTTAAGCTTCTAGCTGTTAAAATGGAGCTAAAATTGCGAAAAAATATATATATACTATATATATATACTATATATATATACTATATATATATACTATATATATATACTATATATATATACTATATATATATACTATATATACCACCATATATATACTATATGTACCACCGATCTGTATGATTTTTTCAGACAACAATATATGCTATATACGTAAGCATTCGTTGAAATTTAAAGCCTCTAGCTCTTAAAATAGGGCAGCAATTACGAAAAGTTTCTTATCTGAACAATCGGTTGTGGGGGATATATACTATATATACGACCGATCTCATTAATTTTTTCAGGCAACAATATGTGCAATATACGAAAATATATTGTGAAGTTTGAAGCTTCAATCTGTTAAATTAAGTAAGATATTACAAAAATTCTCTTTTTCTGAAAAATCGGTTGTATGGAGGATATATGATATAGTGGTCCGATCCGGCCGGTTCCGACTAATGTCTAATCCGAAACCCAAATACACCCGCTCACCAAATTTTATCACGATATCTCAAAAATTGAGGGACTAGTTTGCATACAAACAGACAGACGGACAGACGGACATGGCTAAATCAACTCAGCTCTTCAACCTGATTATTTCGGTATACTTAATGGTGGGTCTATCTATTTTCCTTTAAGGACTTACAATTTTGGGTTTCGTGACGAAATTAATATACCATTTCATATTCATGAAAGGTATAAAAATAGGTAGGTACTTTGTGTGAGGATGCAAAGATTCACGTTTTTTGTGGTCTGCATGTAAAAACTATGACTACGAATCACGTATTTCAAAAATATATGACGTAAACGTAACTATTTGATGAAATTTGAAGAATTTTGAAGCTTCTAGCCGTAAAAAAGGGGCAAAAATGACAGTTTATATGGGGTATATAATATATATACCACCGATCTCTATGATTTTTTCAGACAACAATATATGCTATACGCGTAAGCATTTGGTGAAATTTGGACATATCTAAACGATTTTTAAGATAAATATAAAATAAAAAATAGATAGGTACTTTGTGTGAGGATGCAAAGCTTCACGTTTTTTGTGGTCTGCATGTAAAAACTATGACTACGAATCACGTATTTCAAAAATATATGACGTAAACGTAACTATTAGATGAAATTTGATGAATTTTGAAGCTTCTAGCCGTAAAAAAGGGGCAAAAATGACAGTTTATATGGGGTATATAATATATATAGCACCGATCGCTATGATTTTTTCAGACAACAATATATGCTATATACGTAAGCATTTGGTGAAACTTGAAGCTTCTATCTGTTAAAATGGGGCAGAAATTGCGCAAAGTTTCTTATCTGAACAATCGGTTGTATGAGATATATACTATGTATACCACCGATCTCAATGATTTTTTCAGACATCAATATATACTATACACGTAAGCATTTGGTGAAATTTGAAGCTTCTAGCTGTTAGAATGGGGCTCAAATTGCAAAAAAAAATATATATATACTATATATATATATATATACTATATATATATATACTATATATATATATATTATATATATATATACTATATATATATATACTATATATATATATATTATATATATATATATACTATATATATATATACTATATATACCATCATATATATATTATATATATCACCGATCTCTATGATTTTTTCACACAACAATATATACTATATACGTAAGCAATCGGTGAAATTTGAAGCTTATAGCTGTTAAAATGGGGTAGATATTGCGAAAAGCTTCTTATTTGAACAATCGGTTGTATGAGATATATATTATATATAGAACCGATCTCTATGATTTTTTCAGACAACAATATATGCTATATACGTAAGCATTCGGTGAAATTTGAAGCTTCTAGCTGTTCAAATGGGGCTAAAATTGCGAAAATATATATATATATACTATCGGGGTTATTCTGTGTACTTGACAAATTGTCAATAAGTTGACAAGTAATCAAGATTTTTATCAAGTTGACAAATATTTCTATTCTGTGCATAGCTTGACAACTCTAAAAAGCTCTACGACCTGTGCTTTTTACCATATTGGGGTGAACTAAATTAGCTAAGCGTGGGGCAGTTGAGGGCGAGCAGTTTAATGTGAGTTATAAGGGAGTCATTTGACGCGGTTGTAGATGTATGAGTCGTGGCACAGTGGATGACGTACCCGACTTACACGTTTGGGGTTGCGGGTTCAAAGCCCACTGCAAGCAAGAATTTTTTAAATTTATTATTTTTTTTATTTTATAAATTTATTATTTTTTTTTTTATTTTATAAATTATTATTTTGATGGACTGTATTTTATTTTCATTTAAATCAACGGTTTAGTGCAACAATCGCGGAATGGAAAAAACGTAAGAGTTAAATATTGTTCTTAATTTTTTGTAACAAATATTTTAAAATCATAGTTTTTTCAAAGAAATCAAAAGTGGAACTTGCTACGCATGAGCACTTGGAGCGATATGTCTCATTTTATGCTTCTAACCCCGAAATTGGAATAGGGAAAAATAATCCGCTGGGTTTTTTGGGGGTCATTTCGGCATGGCTTTGGGGACTGCCTCGGGGCATTTGGGGTTTCCCTCGGGGTCATTTCGGGACGGGTTTGGGGACTCGCTCGGGGTCATTTGGGGGACATTGCGGGATTGTTTTGGGGTCCCCATCGGGTGCATTTGGGGGTCGTTACGGGATCTTTTTGGGGACTCTCGGGATAATTTGGGTGTCTTCTGGGATGATTTTGGGGACTCCATCGGGGTCATTTAGGTGTCGTTCCGGAATGTTTATGGGACTCCCTCGGGGTATTTCCGGGGTGGTTTTGGCGACTCCCTCGGGGTCTTCCCAGGGTGTATTGGGGTCGTGCCGGAATGTTTTTAGGTACTCCCTCGGAGTCATTTGGGAGAATTCTGGGATGGTTTTGGGGACTCCATCGGGTCCTCCCGGTGTCATTTAGGGGTCGTTCCGAGATCTTTTTGGAGACTCTCTGGTGGTAATTTGGGGGACATAACCCCCAAATAACCTCGAGGGAGTCCGCAAAACCATTCTGGAATGACCTCGGGAGAGTCCCCAAAAAGATACCGGAACGACCTCTAAATGCCGCCGGGAGGACCAGATGGAGTCCCCAAAACCGTTCCGGAATGATCCCCAAATGACCACGAGGGACTCCCCAAAACCTCCCCGTAATGATCCCCAAATGACCCCGCGGGAGTCCCCAAAGCCATGCCAAAATTACCCCTACACAACCCCCGAGAGAGTCCCCATAAACATCCCGGAACGACCCCCAAATACACCGAGGGAGTCCCCAAAACTGTACCGGAATGATCCCCAAATGACCCCGAGAGTCCCCAAAACCTCCCCGTAATGATCACCAAATGACGCCGCGGGAGTCCCCAAAATCATGCCAAAATTACCCCTAAACGACCCCGAGAGAGTCCCCATAAACATCCCGGAACGACCTCCAAATACCCCGAGGGAGTCCCCAAAACTGTACCGGAATGATCCCCAAATGACCCCGAGAGAGTCCCGATAAACTTGCCGGAAAGACCCCCAAATGCCCCGAGGGAGTTCTCAAAACTGTACCGGAATGATCCCCAAATGACCCCGAGGGAGTCCCCAAAACGATACAGGAACGACCCCCAAATGACCCCGGGAGCACCCAATGGAAACCCCAAAACCATCCCGGAATGTCCCCCAAATGACCCCGAGGGAGTCCCCAAAACCGTCCTGAAATTACCCCCAAAATCCCCAGAGGATCTTCCCACAATAATAGAAAAAGTAATAAATCTTCCATTTTCTCTCGATCGCACAATAACAGAATTCTAATTTAAGTTTATCCGTATAAATTAAATTATCAAGAGCGTTTGACTTATTGACAATTTGTCAGCGAAAAGGCTTTTTATTTTTTACATAGAATAGCAATTACTTGATAAATTATCAAACCTGACAAATAAGCAAGATGGTGAATTTGTCAAGTGCACCGAATAGGGCTGTATATATATATACTGTATATACCACCATATATATACTATATATACCACCGATCTTTATGATTTTTTCAGACAACAATATATGCTATATACGTAAGCATTCGTTGAAATTTGAAGCCTCTAGCTCTTAAAATAGGGCAGTAATTACGAAAAGTTTCTTATCTGAACAATCGGTTGCGGGGGATATACACTATATATACGACCGATCCCATCAGTTTTTTCAGGCTACAATATGTGCAATATACGAAATTATATGGTGAAGTTTGAAGCTTCAATCTGTTAAATTGAGTAAGATATGAAAAAAATCCTTTTTTTCTGAAAAATCGGTTGTATGGAGGATATATGCTATAGTGGCCCGACCCGGTTCCGACAAATGTCTAATCGGACACCCAAATACACCCGCTCACCAAATTTTATCAAGATATCTCAAAAATTGAGGGACTTGTTTGCATACAAACAGACAGACGGACAGACGGACATGGCTAAATCAACTCAGCTCTTCATCCTTATTATTTCGGTATACTTAATGGTGGGTCTATCTATTTTCCTTTAAGGACTTACAATTTTGGGTTTCGTGACGATATACAACGAGAAACAACGTTTGACAACCTTTAAACAGTTTTAATAACTATCTCAAAAATTGTCGCTCTGATGCAAACAACTGATGAGTTATCTACTTAAATTTGTTGAACAAAACGACTTACGTATTTTAAGCATGCTAACCTTTAGCCCGGTAAGCAAATTAAAAAAAAAACGCAATATGTAGGCTACACGAGAACGGAGACGTCGAGTAACCAAAACATATGCGTTAAACAAATTCGTACACGTTATTTATCAATTTAACTCTAGAATTAAAGGATATAAAACGAGAAACAACGTTTGACAACCTTTAAACAGTTTTAATAACTATCTCAAAAATTGTCGCTCTGATGCAAACAACTGATGAGTTATCTACTTAAATTTGTTGAACAAAACGACTTACGTATTTTAAGCATGCTAACCTTTAGCCCGGTAAGCAAATTAGTTTCAAATTTTCATGAAAGGTATAAAAATAGGTAGGTACTTTGTGTTAAGATGCAAAGCTTCACGTTTTTTGTGGTCTGAATGTAAAAACTATGACTACGAATTACGTATTTCAAAAATATATGACGTAAACGTAACTATTTGATGAAATTTGATGAATTTTGAAGCTTCTATCCGTAAAAAAGGGGAAAAATGACAGTTTATATGAAGTATATAATATATATACCACCGATCTCTATGATTTTTTCAGACAACAATATATACTATACACGTAAGCATTTGGTGAAATTTGAAGCTTCTAGCTGTTAAAATGGGGAAGAAATTGCGCAAAGTTTCTTATCTGAACAATCGGTTGTATGAGATATTTACTATATATCAACCGATCTCTATGATTTTTTCAGACAACAATATATACTATACACGTAAGCATTCGGTGAAGTTTGAAGCTTCTAGCTGTTAAAATGGGGCTAAAATTGCGAAAATATATATATATACTATATATACATATATACTATATATACCACCATATATATACTATATATACCACCGATCTGTATGATTTTTTCAGACAACAATATATGCTATATACGTAAGCATTCGTTGAAATTTAAAGCCTCTAGCTCTTAAAATAGGGCAGCAATTACGAAAAGTTTCTTATCTGAACAATCGGTTGTGGGGGATATATACTAGATATACGACCGATCTCATTAATTTTTTCAGGCAACAATATGTGCAATATACGAAAATATATGGTGAAGTTTGAAGCTTCAATCTTTTAAATTGAGTAAGATATTACAAAAATCCTCTTTTTCTCAAAAATCGGTTGTATGGTGGATATATGCTATAGTGGTCCGATCCGGCCGGTTCCGACAAATGTCTAATCGGACACCAAAATACACCCGCTCACCAAATTTTATCAAGATATCTCAAAAATTGAGGGACTAGTTTGCATACAAACATACAGACGGACAGACGGACATGGCTAAATCAACTCAGCTCTTCAACCTGATTATTTCGGTATACTTAATGGTGGGTCTATCTATTTTCCTTTAAGGACTTACAATTTTGGGTTTCGTGACGAAATTAATATACCATTTCATATTCATGAAAGGTATAATTAGACAGAGCTCAAAAAAGGAAAGAAAAGAGCTAGCAAACTAAGGCAAAAAATGAAAAGAGCCAGCAAGCTAAGGCAAAAAATGGTATCAAAGTAGATATTGCAGAAGCAAAAGAAAAAATTGAGTCACAAGAAGGTGCGTTTGTTGTTGTGCAGTATGAGGGAGAATATTTCCCCGGTATTGCAATCGAAAATATAGATAACAATTTGAAAGTAAAGACAATGACAATGAGTGGAAATTACTGGAAATGGCTGGTGAAAGACGATATCCTAGTCTATGATATTTCAGACAAAATTTGCAAAATTGAAGGTTCGGATCTAGTATCAAGCCGTGGGACTTATGATGTTCCACTAAACGCATATAAGTGGTGGTGTATATATGTATTAATTTATTTTTGCTAGTTTTATATATAATTTTTAATAAATATTGAAGTAATATTCAAAAATATTGTGTTTTTAAAAATTTATTCTACCATTCTGAGCCATATTACTGATTTTACAAGAAAGGAATTGGGTGGTCGGAATCTAGGTACTTAGTGATCGGATACAGGAGCATTTGTAGTCAGTCGGTGGGAAAACGGTGCTTTCAGATTATTTTCAGACTTAAAAGATTAAATCGAAAAAAATATATATTTAAGCTTTTATAAGAAAAAAGTGTGCATATATTTTCAAATTAAAGTTCCTTTTCTATCAGAAAACCATATTTTCTAATAACCTCTAGGGTTTTTATTTTATCTTTTGAGCGATTCATTTTGCGATATCGATCAGTGGTCGGAATTCGGTGCCTTTGCGTTAAGGGGAATTGTAGTAAATTCGTTACAATTGGTGTCAGAAGAGGAAGTGTTGAATAAATTCTGGAGATTTCGAATACAACTTGGACATGGCAAAGTTAAGTGAATTGAAGATCCAGCAACTGAAGAAGGAGTTGGAGAGCCGTGGATTGAATACAACCGGCATTAAACTAGAACTTCAGGAACGACTACGACAGGCAATGGAATTAGAAGGAATTGACGTGGAAGATGGCGATGAGACAACAAAATTGGAGGAGAAAAATTAAACACCGCAGACAATGGCGAACACAGACCTGAACATGATATTGGCTGCAATATCGGCACAAATGTCCGAAATGTCATCATAAATATCCACCAACATGACATCTCAACTGGATGAACAGAAGACAAGTATTGCATCTCAACTCGAATCGCAGGAGACACGCATAACATCGAAGTTTGAAGCACAAGAAACGCGAATTTCAGAAATGGCGACACAGATTACATCAAAGATGGAAACATAACTGAAAGAACAAGAGGCAAGCATAACAGTACAACTCGAAGCGCAATAGGCGCGTATATCATCAAAACTCGAAAAGCGTATGGACGAGAAAATAATGCAGTTTGAAGAAAAAATCGAAGCCGAGGTGGATGCTTTGAGAGGTCGTATACAGGAGTTGCAATTAAATCACCCAGCTGTTTCAGAAAGCAATCCAAAGGTAAAAACACCATCCTTTGACGGTTCTGTTCCTTTCCAGGTCTTTAAGTTACAGTTTGAGAAGACCGCAGCAGTGAACAACTGGAATGCTGAAGATAAAGTTGCAGCTCTATTCGTAGCATTGAAGGGGCCAGCAGCCGAAATCCTACAGACGATTCCCGAAGGAGAGCGGAACAACTATGAAGCATTGATGGCCGCTGTCGAGAGACGTTATGGAAGCGAGCAGAGAAAACAGATATAACAAATTGAGTTGCAAAACAGTCACCAAAGAGCGAATGAGACTTTGTGCAGGAGTTTGCCTCGGATGTTGAAAGATTGGCTCATCTCGCAAATGCGGACGCACCCGTGTAATACACCGAGGGTAAAAATCCATAGTTTTATAAATGGCATATTTGCCCCAGCTATTGAAAGTCCTGTGATATCTGTGTCGCAAATTGGAGGGAAATCAAGCAGTCTTACCGTCAGAGGGAATGTGGATGGCAAAGAACGTGTACTGACTGTAGATACGGGCGCATCTCATTCCTTGATTCGATCTGATTTGGTCTACAGGAGAGTAAAGCCATTACCGGGAGCAAGGTTGCGCACGGTCACTGGCGAGTATAACCAAGTCCTGGGAGAAGTGATCTGTGAAGTGTTAATTGGGAAGGTCATGGTTCTACACAAATTCGTTGTAGCGGAGATTATTGATGAAGTCATATTGGGAGTGGACTTCTTAGTTGACCTTGACATCAGGATCGACATTCAGAGAAGGATTAAGCATTATAAGAACCAGGATATACCACTTAACTTTAGTTTGGAGGAAGGGTTCAATAGTAATCGAGTACTGGTGGAGAAGACTCGACAAAGGCCACGAAAGTCAAAGGCAAAGGTTGATGGATCGAATGGGCCAAATAAAGCGAAATCAAAAGTACCTGCGAGAGAAACACTGGCATTGACAAAACCAAAGGGATGCACGAAAACGAAGGAAAGAATTTCCCAGAAGGAATGCGAGGGTAGTATCAAACCGGGGCCCACCACTGTTGTGAAACGTGGGGACGATACTGATTATGCGAACCAATCCGTCAAGCGCAAGCTCTGCGAAGTAGTTCGTTGGCCAAACAACAGAGTGGGAGGGAACGATCCAGGATAATGAGTAGTAAGATGAAACGTAGGTACGATGAGAACAATAATTCGGAAGGTTTCTTGGCGGGAGATTTGGTACTGTTATACAACCCTCACCGGCGGAAAGGTGTTCCATCCAAATTTCGGTGCAGTTTGGAAGGCCCGTACAAAGTTGTGAAGATCAGTGATACCATGTACCGCATACAAACCATTGCCAAACGAAGAACCAAAATGAAAGTGGTTCATTTGGAAAGGCTGGCAGCGTTTAGATCGAGAGATTTGTCTGATCGGGACGATCAGACTTAGGTGGAGGGCAGTGTGACGAATATTAGCAACACTAAGGGATACTATCATCTCTATTAAGCCGATGCTAAGCAGGGAATTGTATGTACATCAATAGATTAATCATTATGTCTACACATATGTACGTACACGCAGCGGAGAAGAGACGCACAAACACATGCAGATATCTTATCTGAGATGCTCCCAAAAGTATGCAATTATAATTGTGGTAGTGTCGCTCACAAATACACGTGCATACAAGAAGCTATACACGTGCATCTGCAGTTATAATTTTATAGCTGATAACTAACTAGTAAGTTCTGGAAATTGAAGCGCCTAGAAATATGTGAACGAGGAAACCGCACAGTATAAAAGCAGCAACAGTAGAGTCGCGAAAATCAGTTTGACTTTAATAAAGGCCATTTTGCATTATTGAATAGTGGTGTTATTTATTCAACAGTTGAGTGATTCGAACGTTAGCAGAAGGGTGCAAATAAGGGGAATTGCAGTAAATTCGTAAAAATATCTAAAAGATCGTTATTTTTTCGGTAAACAAGGTGTGGAGCAGACTGCCCTTTATGAGTGCTTAGCAGACGTCCCGCAAGGCAGTGTAATGGGCCCAATACTTTATCTACTTCACACGTATGACCTCCCAATAACACAAGGCGTCACTATAGGCACGTTTTCCGATGATACTGCGGTACTGGACGCTGATGCTGACCCTAGCGTGGCTTCACTCAAGCTCCAAGAAAGTTTAAATAAAATTACCCATTGGCTGAAAGAATGGAGGATCAAATCCAATGAATCAAAATCCGTTCAAGTGACGTTTACTACCAGACGTAACACTTGCCCACCCGTTAAACACAACGATATTAATATACCACAAAGGGACGAAACAAAGTACCTTGGTTGCACCTCGACAGAAAATTAACTTGGAGGACCCACAAATTCAACAAAAGAAAAGCCCTTGGAATCAAACTAAGAAATCTGTACTGGCTTATGAACCGAAATTCACAATTATCTGTTGGTAACAAAGTCCTGCTTTACTCACCCATCATAAAACCCATTTGGACATATGGAATACAACTGTGGGGAGCTGCAGCAAACTCAAACATAGAAATTCTCCAAAGATTCTAATCGAAAACCCTTAGAATGATTGTAAACGCACCCTACTATGTGACCAACAACCAGCTACATCGGGATCTAAAGGTTCCAACAGTAGCTGAAGAAATCAAAAAGTATGCTATTTCATACAACACGAGGCTTCTAACTCACCCCAATCCATTCATTCTAGCCCTGTCAGCAAAACCAACTAATTTCACGCGGCTGAAAAGAAAGTCAATCACAGATCTTCAACACTGGTTAATTCTTAAAAAAAATGGTTGCAGTATATGAAATATATATGAAAATTTCTTTGCTCCAAGAAGTCAATACCAATCAGAAGTTTATACAGTGAAATGCTATCTGAAATTACATGTACTAGAATGGGAAAACTATGCTCATCTATAATAATGCATGCTTCGAATTCACAAATTACAGTGTGAGAAAGAGAGCCAAGTCCAGAAAAACGCACTCCACAGTTATGTAATGTCGGTGACCCAATTGTTTTATACTGGTCGTGGGACATCAACGTTAAATCACTACCAGTATCTATAATCGCATCGATTTTTTCTCCACCCATTTCTACCGACTTCAAACAACCCGTATTACACACTACAAAATTAGTCTGTTTGTCATAAGTTGCTTCTTTTGGAAATTCTGATGCGATATGTCCATACTTACTACATTTAAAACATTTTCGTCCTTGGGCTTTTGTTGGACACATTGCACTTATATGATCCTTCTCGCCACAGTTAAAACAAATCTTTTTAACTACTCTCTGTTGTACGCTACTATCATTTGATAATCTCTTAACAACGGAAGATTCGCTCAAGCTAATTTTTTCTAAATCTAGGAAGGCTAGTTTATTTTGTTTTTCTGTTGCCACAGTGAAAATTGATTTTGGTATGTTGCGCATTTAATACTTTTAGTATGTCTTCCACGTCTTTAGTTTTAATTATAGCAAATACATCATCTACGTATTTTGTAATGTATTTGATGCATATGTCGTTGGTTTTTAGTTCAGCTAGGCTATCGTCAATAATTTTATCAAGTACGATATCTGCGATTGTCGGATATAGTGGACTGCCCATTGGCATACCGTGAACCTGTTGGGTTTTTTCTCCACCCATTTCTACCGACTTCAAACAACCCGTATTACACACTACAAAATTAGTCTGTTTGTCATAAGTTGCTTCTTTTGGAAATTCTGATGCGATATGTCCATACTTACTACATTTAAAACATTTTCGTCCTTGGGCTTTTGTTGGACACATTGCACTTATATGATCCTTCTCGCCACAGTTAAAACAAATCTTTTTAACTACTCTCTGTTGTACGCTACTATCATTTGATAATCTCTTAACAACGGAAGATTCGCTCAAGCTAATTTTTTCGAATGCTTCTATTAAGTTTTCCTTTGTATGAAATTGTTGCATCTTTGCTTGATTGCACAATAAACGATCAGGAATTCCCCCAATTAAATGCTCCACCAAATCGGAATCTTCGACAGTAATTTTATTACTCATAATAATTTTGTCATGAGCATACTCCCTAAATGTTTCATTCTTTCTGCTGTTCAATCTTGCTCATCTTTGGTCTATACATTCGCTCTATCTCCAACATCAAATTATCAAACGTCATCTCCATATGTTATGCTTTTGAATGTAGCCACTCAATTGCCTTTTTCTTCAATTTCATCGGGATTAAAGCCTTAGCTTCAATATCACTGATATTGTGTGCTATTTTGATAAAATTTAACTGCTTCTTCCACACATTAAACTCCCATCTCTCCAGTTGCAATTCACTGCCGTCACGTCTTCCGTCAGCATTGTTATCTTCAAGTATTTCACCATCAGTGACTCCTCTTCGTCGTCCATTGCTTTCTTCGTTTAACTGATTATAGTGCATGCCAACTGCTGATGCAGCACCTTCCCCTTCTGTATCGTCATTCACCCAGCAACCACTTGGATCATACTCCATAAGTCGCGCAATTAATTCAGCCTTTGTACCACCGACTGCGAGTCCCAACTCTCTTGCCTTTCCTCGTATTTGCTGCACAGACCAATCATTTGCACCCATCTTTCTGAGATTTCTATCCAGTCCTCTCGTTATTCATATGAATACCACATACGGACGAGCCACCAAATGTAATACCAGATTTTAAAATGAAGAATAAATGTCTTTATTGATACAAAATTAAACGTGTGCGATGTTTACAATTTGAGTGCTTCAAGAAATCTCCATCTTAAAAATTTTCATCAATGACAAATCGAATTTCAAATTAAGTAATATTCAAGATCAACATAATTCGTAGAAATATAACAAGACAAGTATATCGAAAGACAGTAATATAATAAATTAACCTACACATATGTCGTTGGTTTTTAATTCAGCTAGGCTATCGTCAATAATTTTATCAAGTATGATATCTGCGATTGTCGGAGATAGTGGACTGCCCATTGGCATCCCGTGAACCTGTTGGTAAACTTTTCCATTATTTTTACCATCATCCCTGCAAAAATCGCGTGTACTCCATGCATGCATGTATGGAGTACTCGCTATGGACCAACCGAGTACTCCAAAATTAACCACAATTCATACAAAACATATGGTCCAATTAACATTGCGATGTCCTAGGACTGGACCATATACTCCAGCTCCGCATTACATCAGAGTAATCCATGGAGTACCCACAGTCCAATAAACATCGTGTAGTGATTACAATCGTTAAAAACGAGCAATGATCGGCTTACAATGTGTTCGTGTAGAAACATGAGTTGGGCCATTGCTGCATTACAGTGGAGTATAATGGTAAGTACTCCAGTGGACCACATGATCCAACGATTTTTCAGGGATAGTCCCTTTTGTACATCAATTACTAAATATGTAGATGATGTATTTGCTATAATTAAAACTAAAGACGTGGAAGACATACTAAAAGTATTAAATGTGCAACATACTAAAATCAAATTCACTGGGGAAACAGAAAAACAAAATAAACTAGCCTTCCTAGATTTAGAAATACATAGAATTAACAATTTAACATTCAACCGGTATGCAAAAGAAGTTGCGTCTGGTAGAATTATAAACTACCATTCCAATCATCCGAGGTATCAAAAAATTAATACAGCGACCAGTCTAATAATGAAAATATTTTCGCTAAGTGACGAACAATTTATTGACACTAAGAAAATCAAAGTTAAAAATTTAATTTTAAAAAATAGCTATCCAATTACAGTAATCGAAAAGCTAGTTAATAATACAATAAACCAATTGAGTACTGCGAAAAAACATCATAGGGATAAATTAGAGGGTAGACACATTGGATTAAGCTATATACCTGGACTAACGAGCATTCAGGCGCTCAGAAAAATAATAAAAGATGATAACATAAAGTATCCACATAAACCACACAATACCCTAAACAGATTATTAACAAGAATAAAGGACAGTATTGGGAAAGAAAAACAACTCAACGTTGTATACGAAATTAGATGTAAAGGCAATGATCGCGAAATATGTAAACAGCGCTACATACGTACAACGAAGCGAGCTTTGGGAGTACGTGTTAAAGAACATATGGCTGATGCAAAAAACGAAGAAACAACAACAGCGCTAACACACCACCTTACAAACAAAAAACATCTAGCGGATTTCGGAAATACAAAAATATTAGACATCGAGAACAGAGGAAATGTGAGAACGACGTTAGAAAGCCTTCGCATACAACAACAATTAAACACGATGATGAATTTTAAAGAGGATATGGACAAAATAAGCAACGCTTACACAACGGTCATGCAGTACAAAGATAGATGCAGAGCTAGCAAGTAATAGTTAATATATATGTTGGTACTGTGTGTAAATAAATACAAAATGTACTCAAAATGAAATAAGTTTAATTTAATAATGTAAGTGTGCAAATTAATGTTATTTAATTGTAATTATGTCTGTTGTTAATGAATTGCTTTTTAAAATAAAATCATTAGACTCCCTGGGGAAGACGTGAGAGCGTCGAAACGCGTAGGAGGGAAAAGGAAAATTTAATTTTGCTTTCTAATTTCTCGGCCGTAAAGCTCCGTAAAAGCAAGCATAAAAAAAAAATTTGTTTGCTTTGCTTTTTTCTGTTGCTGAAATATTTTTCAAATACAAATGTAAGCTGTGTACAAAAATTCCAAACCGACAAAAAACTCATTGCCGATTAAATTCAAAGTAGCCAAAACCGAATTTGATTTTTTGTTAACTGGAATTTGTAGACCATCAAATTCATCCGTTGCATCCCCTCTTCATTTAGTGCCCAAAAAAGAAGCTAATGACTGGCGTCCATGTGGCGATTTTCGTAGACTGAATGTTATTACAGTGCCTGATCATTATCCTTTAGCTCATATACACGATTTCAATATGAATCTTCGAAACAAAATTATATTTTTAAAAATTGATTTAGTGAAAGCATACCATCAGATACCAATGGCCAAAGAAGATATCTTCAAAACGGCAATAACAACACCTTTCGGTATGTTCGAGTTTTTGCGTATGCCTTTCGGATTAAGAAATTCTTCACAAACCTTCCAGAGCTTTATTAATGTATTTGCATACACTGATAACATACTTATTGCGAGTGAGAATGAAGAAGAACATTTAACACATCTACGTGGACTTTTCGAACGACTATCCGACTATGGGACAAATATTAAATCAAGTAAATGTATTTTTGGTGTTAACAATATTGATTTTTAGGGCACAATATTTCTAGTTCTGGAATCAGGCCATCCGATGAGAAAACAGCAGCCATACGTAATTTTGAACGTCCAAAAACTATTAAACAGGCACAAAAATTTATAGGAATGGTAAACTTTTACCATAGGTATATTCCAAATCTAGCTGAGTACACGAATGTGATATATGATTTAATTAATAGAACAAACAAAAAACGCGATAAAACATTAACATGGGACGACACATCAACTCAAAGCTTTGAACGTATTAAAGAAAAGTTTGCATCTAAGGTATTATTAAATCATTTTAATAAAGATGCGAAATTTTCCTTAAATGTTGATGCATCTAATACGGCAATTGGTGGTGTCATACAACAACACTTTAATGGTACATCTGAGCCATTAGGTTTTTACTCGAAAACGCTTTCTCCATCAGAGACAAAGTATAGCGCATTTGATCGAGAGTTATTAGCCATTTATTTAAATATCAAGCATTTTAGATACCTTTTAGAAGGGCGACAGTTTACGGTTAACACGGACCACAAACCATTAACTTTTGCTTTAAGCTCAAAAACGGAGCGCAGCCCTAGGCAAACAAGACATCTTGAATTTGTTGCGCAGTTTACTAATGATATACAGTATTTAAAAGGAAAAGATAATGTTGTAGCTGACACATTGTCACGAGCTTTTGAAGTTGATTCAATTAAAAATTCAGAGCTAAATTTTAAAGTTTTTCAAAATGAACAACAAAACAACAATGAACTAAATGAACTAACGAACAGTCAAAAATTTAATAATCTTAAGTTAATCAAAATTCCTGTACTAAATTTTAATATTTTTATGTGAAATTTCGGGTGAATATCCCCGACCGTATATTCCATACAATTTAAGAAAAACGACTTTTGAAATGTTACATGGAATATCACATCCAGGTACAAAGGCTACTCGTAGATTAATAATTAAAAAATATTTTTGGCCAGATATGAACAAACAACTTAATCTATGATCTCGAGAATGTATCAGTTGCCAAAAGTCGAAGGTTTATCGTCATACAAAAACACCTATTTTCAAAATTCCAATACCAAAAAGGTGATTTGAGCATATCCATTTGGATATTGTAGGCCCTTTACCAATAACAAAGGGACATCAAAATATTTTTAATTTAAGATAGATTTACTCGTTGGCCGGAGGCATATCCATTAAAAGATATTTCTGCTGCAACTATTGCAAAGAAATTGTTTAATGAATATATTTCTCGTTTTGGCGTTCCTTTAGAAATAACAACAGATCAGGGCACTCAGTTCACATTTGTTCTCGGAACTAACTAAATTACTTGGGAGTCATCATATAACAATATCTGCCTACCATCCTCAACCTAATGGAATGGTGGAACGCTTTCGTAGACAGTTGAAATCATCAATAATGGCTAGAAATGGGCTCAGAGATTGGTATCAAGAGTTGCCGATAATACTTTTAGGTTTGGGATCAACTTTCAAAGCATATGTTTCGGCTACACCTGCAGAAATGGTTTATGGTCAAAATTAACGGTTACCTGGTGAGCTTTTTGTCTCGGTTAATGAAAATTTAAGTGCATCAGATGTCTTAAGTAGTTTTTGTGAACACTTTAAAAATTTTAGATCAAATTTAGTCCATCATCAAAATTCTTCTAATATTTTTATTTCAAAGGACTTAAGATTGTAAGTTTGTTTTTGTGCGTGTTGTAAACAAACATGCTTTACAACATCCATATGAGGGTCCTTATAGGGTTATCGAAAAAAAATTTCAAGGTGGAAATAAATGAATAAATAAAAAATATTGCTGTTGATCGTTTAAAACCAGCCTTTATTGATGTTGCACAAATTCCTAACACTAAAACCAAAAAGAAAGTTACTTTTAATTTGTTTAACAAAAATTCTTCGGAAGGGGGAGTAATGTAGGGTTCTTATTATTTTTATTTAACTTTGTGTTTGTAATTTTAATATGTTTTATTAATATTTTAATTTTCAATTTTGATTTTTCAATTATCAAAAATTTTCATTGTTTGAAGTTGGTAAAATAAAAAATAGTTAAAAGATCAAAATAAAATATAATCAAAATACGTTTTTACAAAAAGAATTTTTAATTATAACCTACAAGAGTAATATTTATTAACAAAAATAGGCCTATGAACTGCGGCTGATGCATACGAATCAATTCATATAACTTTTATATGATTTTACGTACGCTAACTATGCGAAACAGCCTGTCAATTGATTGTACGGAAATTTTGTTAGCGTATTAATATATACATAGTAGAGTAATATACGGCCTATGCAATATTTCGACCTAAAATCGAATACGTTTATGGGTCGTTTTTTCGTTTAATATCCAACTTGAAATTTTCCGATTCAATCAAGTTACATTTAAATAATAATAAACTAAGTTGAAATAAAAGATAATAAAATAAAATAATAAATATCAAAATAAATTAGCATAAAAGACAATATACAAATTTTAATATAATATCTTTGTAGCAAATTTATTTATTTTTTGTTCAGTATAAGACGTGCTATATCTTAAATGAGCATCCGGAAATGCAAAAAACATTTTTGGTCAAATTTGCCATTAATTGTTATAAATAAACAAATTTAGTGAGTTTGAACAAAAGTTGGCTCATTATTTGTGATTTCATGTTTTTCTGAAAGCAACTAAAATAAAAAACAAAGAATCTGTTAAATAAAGATCTATGTATTTACGTGTAAGTAAAATTTGCCACAAAAAATGGGCCGGTCAAAAATTAATTCTAATTAAAATTTTTTTTTGTACGCTACAAATTATTTTGGAACAATTTTTAGGATTTTGGTAGAGGCCACTATAGGTAAGTGGCAACAATGGGAAACCATGTTTTATTCTTACACCGTCTGGCGCGTACGCATATGTATGTAGGTGAAACATTTGAGCAACACGACTACGCATCTTTTCGAATTTCGATTTCAGCGGGGTTACATAATATGTAGGTTTGTGTCTTAGAGCACTTGCATAATTGGTCCTACAGATGGTGCGCTTTTGTGCACGAAAGTAAATTTCGATATTTGGATTGTTCGAATTTACAAACAAATTTTTCTATTAATTATAAACAAATAGAGTAATATTTGCTAAAAAAAATAGACCTATGCACTGAGGCTGATCCATACGAATCGATTCATATAACTTTTATATGATTTTACGTATGCCAAGTATGCGAAACAGCCTGACAATTGATTGTATGGAAATTTTGTAAGCGTATTAATATATAGATAGTAGGTAATATACGGCCTATGCAATACGGCCGCTATGATGCCGGTTGCCGTTTTGATCTAAAATCAAAAACGTTTTTGGGACGTTTTTTATACTCAGTTGAGCAGAGCTCACAGAGTATATTAACTTTGATTGGATAACGGTTGGTTGTACAGGTATAAAGGAATCGAGATAGATATAGACTTCCATATATCAAAATCATCAGTATCAAAAAAAAATTCGATTGAGCCATGTCCGTCCGTTAACACGATAACTTGAGTAAATTTTGAGGTATCTTGATGAAATTTGGTATGTAGGTTCCTGGGCACTCATCACAGATCGCTATTTAAAATGAACGATATCGGACTATAACCACGCCCACTTTTTCGATATCGAAAATTTCGAAAAATCGAAAAAGTGCGATAATTCATTACCAAATACGGATAAAGCGATGAAGCTTGGTAGGTGAGTTGAACTTATGACGCAGAATAGAAAACTAGTAAAATTTTGGGCAATGGGCGTGGCACCGCCCACTTTTAAAAGAAGGTAATTTAGAAGTTTTGCAGGCTGTAATTTGGCAGTCGTTGAAGATATCATGATGAAATTTGGCAGGAACGTTACTCTTATTACTATATGTATGCTTATTAAAAATTTGCAAAATTGGAGAACGACCACGCCCACTTTTTAAAAACAAATTTTTTTAAAGTCAAATTTTAAAAGAAAAGTTAATATCTTTACAGTATATAAGTAAATTATGTCAACATTCAACTCCAGTAATGATATGGTGCAACAAAATACAAATATAAAAGAAATTTTCAAAATGGGCGTGGCTCCGCCCTTTTTCATTTAATTTGTCTAGGATACTTTTAATGCCATATGTCGAACAAAACATTACCAATCCTTGTGAAATTTGGTAGAGGCTTAGATTCTATGACGATAACTGTTTTCTGTGAAAAAGGGCGAAATCGGTTGAAGCCATGCCCAGTTTTTATGCACAGTCGACCGTATGTCCTTCCGCTCGGCCGTTAACACGATAACTTGAGCAAAAATCGATATATCTTTACTAAACTCAGTTCACGTACTTATCTGAACTCACTTTATTTATATTAGTGTAAAAAATGGCCGAAATCCGACTATGACCACGCCCACTTTTTCGATATCGAAATTTACTAAAAATGAAAAAAATGCCATAATAATATACCAAATACGAAAAAAGGGATGAAACATATTAATTGGATTGGTCTATTGACGCAATATATAACCTTAGAAAAAAACTTTGTAAAATGGGTGTGACACCTACCATATTAAGTAGAAGAAAATGAAAAAGTTTTGCAGGGCGAAATCAAAAGCCCTTGGAATCTTGGAAGGATAACTGTTCGTGGTATTACATATATAAATAAATTAGCGGTCCCCGACAGATGATGTTCTGGGTCACCCTGGTCCACATTTTGGTCGATATCTCGAAAACGCCTTCACATATACAACTACCACCACTCCCTTTTAAAACCCTCATTAATACCTTTAGCTTGAAACCCATATCGTACAAACACATTATAGAGTCACCCCTGGTCCACCTTTATGGCGATATCTCGAAAAGGCGTCCACCTATAGAACTAAGGCCCACTCCCTTTTAAAATACTCATGATCACCTTTCGTTTGATACCCATATCGTACAAACAAATTCTAGGGTCACCCCTGGTCCACCTTTATAGCGATATCTTGAAAAGGCGTCCACCTATAGAACTAAGGTCCACTCCCTTTTAAAATACTTATTAACACCTTTCATTTGATACCCATATCGTACAAATAAATTCTAGAGTCAGCCCTGGTCCAACTTTATGGCGATATCTCGAAAAGGCGTCCACCCATAGAACTAAGGCCCCCTCCGTTTTAAAATACTCATCAACACCTTTCGTTTGATACCAATATTGTACAAACGTATTCTAGAGTCACCCCTGGTCCACGTTTATGGCGATATCTCGAAAAGGCGTCCACTTATAGATTTAAGGCCCACTCCCTTTTAAAATACTCATTAACACCTTTCATTTGATACGCATATTGTACAAAAAAAGTCTAGAGTCACCCCTTGTCCACCTTTATGGCGATATCTCGAAAAGGCGCCCACCTATAGAACTAAGGCCCACTCCCTTTTAAAATACTCATTAGCACTTTTCATTTGATATCCATTTTGTACAAACGCATTCTAAAGTCACCCCTGGTCCACGTTTATGTTGATATCCCGAAAAGGCCTCCACGAATAGAACTAAAGCCCATTCCTTTTAAAATACTTATTAACACCTTTCGTTTGATACCCATATTGTACAAAAGCATTCTAGAGTCACCCCTGGTCCACCTTTATGGCAATATCTCGAAAAAGCGTCCACCTATAGACCTATAGAATTAAAGCCCATGCCCTTTTCAAATACTCATTAACACCTTTCATTTGATACCCATATTGTACAAACGCATTCTAGGGTCACCCCTAGTCCACGTTTATGGTGATATCCCGAAAAGGCGTCCACCCATAGAACTAAGGCCCATTCCCTTTTAAAATACTTATTAACACCTTTCGTTTGATACCCATATTGTACAAAAGCGTTCTAGTCAACCCTGGTCCACCTTTATAACGATATTCCGAAAAGGCGTCCACCTATAGACCTAAGGCCCACTCCCTTCTAAAATACTCATTAACACTTTTCATTTGATACCCATATCGTACAAACAAATTCTAGAGTCACCCTTGGTCCAACTTTATGGCGATATCTCGAAAAGCCGTCCACTTATAGAACTAAGGCCCACGCCCTTTTAAAATACTCATTAACACCTTTCATTTGATACCCATATCGTACAAACAAATTCTAGAGTCACCTCTGGTCCACCTTTATGGCGATATCTCGAAAAGGCGTCCACCTATAGAACTAAGACCCACTCCCTTATAAAATACTCATTAACACCTTTCATTTGATACCCATAACGTACAAAGAAATTCTAGAGTCACCCCTGGTCCACCTTTATGGCGATATCTCGAAAAGGCGTCCACCCATAGAACTAAGGCCCACTCCCTTTTAAAATACTCATTAACACCTTTCGTTTGATACCCATATTGTACAAACGCATTCTAGAGTCACCCCTGGTCCACGTTTAAGGCGATATCACGAAAAGGCGTCCACCCATAGAACTAAGGCCCACTCCCTTTTAAAATACTCATTAACACCTTTCATTTGATACCCATATAGTACAAAGAAATTCTAGAGTCACCCCTGGTCCACCTTTTTGACGATATCTCGAAAAGGCGTCCACCTATAGAACTTAGGCCCACTCCCTTTTAAAATACTCATTAACATCTTTCATTTGATACCCATATCGTACAAACAAATTCTAGAGTCACCCCTGGTCCACCTTTATGGCGATATCTCAAAAAGACGTCCTCCTATAGAACTTAGGCCCACTCCCTCTTAAAATTCTCTTTAATACCTTCCATTTGATACACATGTCATACAAACACATTCCAGGATTACCCTAGGTTCATTTTACTACGAGGTGATTTTCCCTTATTTTGTCTCCATAGCTCTCAACTGATTATGTAATGTTCGGTTACACTCGAACTTAGCCTTCCTTACTTGTTTCGTTTAATATACACGTGCAAACTTTTCCGATTCAGTGAAGTTGCATTTAAATAATAATAAACTAAGTTGAAATGAATGAATATATAAAAAAATAAAATAAATGTAAGGCGCGATAACCTCCGAAGAGATCTAAGGCCGAGCTTCTCTTCCAATTTGCGTCGTGCTCCTCTAGATTTTCCCTACAAATTGGCCGGACGGGACCTACATGTTTTATGCCGACTCCGAACGGCATCTGCAAGGCACTGAGAGCTTTTCATGGCAGAAATACACCCGGAGCGCTTGCCAAACACTGCCGAGGGGCGACCCCGCTTAGAAAAATTTTCTTCTAATTGAAAAACTTTATTTCTAAAATTTTGGTGTTGCTTTGCCCGGGATGCGAACCCAGGGCATACGGTTTGGTAGGCGGAGCACGCTACCATCACACCACGGTGGCCGCCTCTCTTTGTCTAAAATGAGGATTAAATCTTCAAATGCAAATCATTTTCGGGCAAATTTGCCATTAATTGTTATAAATAAATTTAATTAGTTTCAACAAAAGTTAACTTTATATTTGTGATTTCATGTTTTTTTTTTTTTTTTTTGAAAGCAACTAAAATAAAAAACAAAGGATCTGTTAAATAAAGACCTATGTATTTAGGTGTAAGTGAAATTCGCCACAAAAAATGGTTCGGTCAAAAATTTATTCTATTTAAGATTTTTTTGTAGGCTACAAATTATTTTGGAACAATTTTTTAGGATTTTGGTAGAGGCCACTATAGGTAAGTGGCAACAATGGGAAACAATATTTTATTTGAACTGAAAATGAGTGAGGCAGTAGTTCTCTAACCGCTTGGCGCGTACAAATTTGTACATATGTAGATAAAACATTTGAGCAACGCGACAATGCAGCTTTTGGAATTTCAAATTCAGGGGGGTCTATGCACTGCGGCTGATCCATACGAATCGATTCATATAACTTTTATATGATTTTACGTACGCTAACTATGCGAAACAGCCTGTCAATTGATTGTACGGAAATTTTGTTAGCGTATTAATATATAGATAGTATATAGAAGCTCGGCCTTAGATCTCTTCGGAGGTTATCGCGCCTTACATTTATTTTTTTTTTTAGTATATAGATAGTAGAGTAATATACGGCCTATGCAATATTTCGACCTAAAATCAAAAACGTTTTTGGGTCGTTTTTTCGTTTAATATGCAACTTGAAATTATCCGATTCAATCAAGTTACATTTAAATAATAATAAACTCAGTTGAAATAAAAGATAATATAATAAAATAAAATAATAAATATCCAAATAAATTAGCATAAAAGACAATATACAAATTTTAATGTAATATCTTTGTAGCAAATTTATTTATTTTTTGTTCAGTATAAGACGTGCTATATCTTAAATGAGCATCTGGAAATGCAAAAAACATTTTAGGTCAAATTATATTGGTACAACATTTTTAGGATTTTGGAACAGGCCACTATATGTAAGTGGCAACAATGGGGAAACCATGTTTGTATGTAGGTGAAACATTTGAGCAACACGACTACGCAGCTTTTCGAATTTCGAATTCAGCGGGGTTACATAATATGTAGGTTTGTGTGTTAGAGCACGTACATAATTGGTCCTACACAAAGTGCGCTTTTGTGCACTAAAGTAAATTTCGATATTTGGAGAAATTGTTCGAATTTACAAAAAACTTTTTCTATTAATTATAAACAAATAGAGTATTATTTGTTAACAAAAATAGGCCTATGTACTGCGGCTGATCCATACGAATCGATTCATATAACTTTTATATGATTTTACGTATTCAATTGATTGTATGGAAATTTTGTTAGCGTTTTAATATTGTAACGAATTTAGTGAAATTCCTCTTATTTGCAACCTTCTGCTAACGTTCGTATCGCTAAACTGTTGAATAAAATAACTCCAATATTCAATAATGCAAAATGGTCTTTATTAGACTACAATAACACTTATACTTCGCAACTGATAGCGTGCTTAAATCAAACTGATTGGTCGTGCCTCAGCTGGTGCTGCTTTTATACTCTTCCGTTTCCTCGTTGGCATATTTCTAGGCGTTTCTATTTCTAGAATTTACCACTTGTTTACCAGCTATAAACTACAGATGCACGTTTATAGCTTCTCATATGCGCGTGTATATTGAGTGATACTTGCACAAATGATTGCTTACTCAGATATATGCATCTCAGATATATGCATGTGTATGTGTGAGAAATACTTTGCTGATGATTGCATACTTTTGTGAGCTTCTCTCCGCTGCTGGCATGTACATATGTGTAGATATAATGATTTATTTGTTTATGTACATACAAGTCACTGCTTAGTATCGGCTTAGATATGATAGTATCCCGTAGTGTTGCTAATATTCGTCACACTGCCCTCCACCTCAGTCTGATCGTCCCGATCAGACAAATTTCCCAATCTAAACGACGCCAGCCTTTCCAGATGAACCACTTTAATTTCGTGGTTTACCAATGGTTTGTATGCGGTAAACTACATCGTTGAACCGTTTTACAACTTTGTATGGGCCTTCCCAGTTACACTGCAATTTCGGGGACAAACCTTTTTTTTGTTGTGGGTTGAATAAAAGCACCAAATCTCCTTCCTGAAAACCTTCCGAATTAAGTGCTTTATCGTATCTGACTTTCATCTTGTCTCTCATTCTTTGCTCGTTGCTTTACAAGATCGTATCTCTATCAGCTCTTCTTCCAAGACACCAATGGATCTATCATCTATCCCAAACTTCAAATCAGCTGGTAGTCGAAGGTCATTGCCAAAAAATTACCTTTGCGGGAGTTTGGCCCGTTGTCTCATGCACTGCCGATCGGTAAGCCATCAAGAATAATGATATGTGTGTATCCCACTCCTTATGGTACTTGTCTACTACTTTCCTTAAATGCTCCTCCAAGGTTCTATTGAAACGTTCCACCATACCATCGGACTGAGGATGCAATGCAGTTGTCCGTGTTTTTCGAATGCCCAACCTCTTACCCATTTCTTGGAACACAGCTGATTCAAAATTCCTGTCTTGGTCAGAATGTAACTCCATTGGTACACCATACCTTGCAACCCTATCATTTGTAATCACTTCTGCTACTGTTTCCGCTTCTTGGTTGGGGATTGGGTATATCTCTGGCCATTTACTGAAATAATCCATAACCACCAGTACGTATTTGTTTCCGCGGTTGCTAGTAGGAAATGGACCTGCGACATCCATGGCGATCCTTTCAAATGGTGCACCTGAAATATACTGCTTCATCTGGCTATGACTTCGTCTTTTGGGCCCTTTCGCTCTGTTGCAAACCTCGCAGTTGGCAATCCACTCGGTGACCGACTGACGACAACCAACCCAATAGAATCTCTGCTTAATTTTCTCGAGTGTCTTCGTGATTCCAAGATGACCTCCACTTGGACCGTTATGTAGTTCACTGATAACGTCGGGAATTCTTTTCCTTGGAACAACTATCAGTTTCCTCTTACTTTGACCACCCTCACTCTCCCACACTCGATGCAAGCAACCGGATATCAATTCTAAACTGTTCCACTGTGCCCAATATGACTTCGCAATGGGACTCTCTGCTCATATCTCCTCTCTATTTGGTCTTCGTTTCATTCGAGCCCTTGCATAACATGTGACAGATCTGTATCTTCTAGCTGAGACTTCCTTAGTTGTTCCTTGTCCCATTCATCTGTACATGTTACAGTCACTATCCGGACATCTATAATGTCTTCTTTAGCCTTGGTAACGGCTAACGTTCCCACTTGTGACTTCACATGCTACTTCCCCTAGAACCGTGGTGTCTTCTCCAGTGGCTGTACGCAATCTTGCTCCATACAATGGTCTTATCTTCTTGTTAACTAAATCCGCTCGAATGATGGAATGAAATGTACAAGTATCTACAGTCAGTAAACGTTCCTTTCCATCCACATGTCCTTCGACAGTAAGATTATTTGACCTTCTTCCAATTTGCGAGATAGAGATTATGGGGCATTCAATTGAGGGAGCCAGCTGTCGCCCCTTGCGGCTGACTCGCTTTAGTTTAACGATTGAGTGGACTGGGGGATTTGCTCATCTCCTTCAGCTCTGCGTTTACGGCCACCCATATTATTGGAACTGTTGGGACCGGTGCTGCAATGACGTGCAATGTGCCCTGGCTTTCCACACTTAAAGCATTTGACGGCACCATCGTTTTTCTGCTGCGTTCCTTTTAATGCTTCCAAAATTGTGTCTACCCAGTCTGGCCTTTCCACTTCCACGCGATGAGCTTTGTATGCGGGCTTACTCAAAAGTGACGCTGTTTCCTGGATCAGTTCATGGGATACCGTTTCAGCAAACGTTAGTTTTGGATTCGCATATGTAGCTCGTTTCATTTCCACATCCCGTATGCCATTTATAAAACTCTGAATCTTTAGCCTTTCAGTGTATTCCACAGGTGCGTCCGCATTTGCGAGATGAGCCAATCTTTCAACATCCGGCGCAAACTCCTGCAAAGTCTCATTAGCTTAACGGCAGCTATTGGTTCAACGATTTTTACATACGGGAAAAAACTTGTAAATTTTAATTTATGTTTAAGGCGAGAATTTCCTTTTGTGTTTTTGATCGCTGATATAGCGAAACCGACTATATGCGATTTTTTATGCAAATATAAACTTCTCATTTATATTAAAAACAATTATTTAGTAGATCCATTAACAAATGTATCAGTTAACAGAGATTCGTACTATTGTAATGTTTCTCTTCCAAATTTTTTTTCGGTAGAAGATCAATACACAAAACTGTTGAAAGAATTTCCCTCCCTTATAACTAAGCCAAATTTTTCGAAACCGGTTAAACATGCCACGGTACATAGACCTGTTACAGAAGGCAATGTAGGGTTCTTAAATTATCTTGACTCAATTATTTTTAAATACGTATTTATATCTGGCTTTAGGTCCGTGTTTAATAATTGAAAAATTAAAAACACCCTTTGATTTTGTTTGATTGATATGTGCGCTGTGATGTTGTTGTTGTTGTTGTTGTAGCGATTAGGTTACTCCCCGAAGGCTTTGGGGAGTGTTATCGATGTGATGGTCCTTTGTCGGATACAGATCCGATACGCTCCGGTAACACAGCACCATTAGGGTGCTGGCCCGACCATCTCGGGAACGATTTATATGGCCACATTAAACCTTCAGGCCATCCCTCCCTCCCCACCCCCAAGTTCCATGAGGAGCTTGGGGTCGCCAGATCCTCGTCTGTTAGTGAAACGGGATTCGCCGCTCGAAGGTGAGGTTGACAATTGGGTTGGAGAAGCTATATATTGCGCTACACAACCCCTTGAATCCCTTGCGCTGTGATCTACGTCGCTCTTATAGTTGAGTCGTGTGTTAGTCGGAATATTAATAATGTGTAACATTTCTAGTGTGAAGCGTTTTTTATAGTGTTGTTCCTGTTGCAAAGTTTGGTGTGTGGTCGCTGTCTGCACGGTGGGCCATGAGTGCTGTTTTTTGATTACTAACTTGATGAAAAAATTTAAAATCAGACTTATGCTGTGAAATTCTCGTTCTGAGTTTGGACTTTGTAGTACCTATATATATATTATTGCACGTTTCATCGCTATTGCCTTTACATGGTATCTTGTAAACTACGTTATTTTTTCCATTATTGGTATTTTCGATTTTGTTTTAATAAACATGTTTTTAAAGTGTTAATAGGTTTATGCGCAATTTTTGCGCTTTCTTTATCATAGAAGTCAGATTTTGCTAAACGCTCTGATAGCTGTGGTACATAAGCCACCGACTCCCCAATAATAGCGGATATAGTTATGGAAAAATTATTAGATGACACTATGCTGAAGTTGCGACATAAACCACGAATACTTACCAAATACGTCGACGACTTATTCGCGATAATAAAAGAAAATGAAATACAAAACACACTTGACACACTAAAGCATATATGACACTACTTTGTTTTCTTGTATTTTTTGTTTGAAAAACTAACTTTAACCTATCGAAAGTCAAAATACAAAAACAATTCGGCAGTAAGCTGAAGAGGGACAAATATGCGCTCAAAATTACCTGGGTTGACGTTTAATTGTAAACTGAACGAAACTCAAATTGAAAAAATAATTATTACAAAAAGGAAAAATAATTTGAAATACAATTTAAAAACAGGAAAAATGAAATTAAGACGGGAAGAAATTACGTCTACCATATTATTAATAAAGTTCAAAACGCGGAATTTATTTGGAACCACACGCTTCCTGCATATAAACTGAAATACAAAAAGGAACAATTTTGAATTGAGCTGGTGAAGGAAATAAATTCAATATTCACTCCCAATGTACCCTTCCAATACGGTGAGGTTTCAAGATCAATTTTAATGTTATTTGAGAAGTAGAGAGGTATGTGGTGAGGGTCATCAACATATTGTGCCATCATCTCGTTCACAACACCTCGTCCAAGCAAACATCCCACATAATTTCCTTTGGCTTACGGGTTTGTGGGCACGTTTACGCATAAGTGGTGCAACTTAAAATCGTACTTTAGTACAGAGAAGCAGCGGATAGAGAATGCAAGGCGAAGTGGAGCAAGCGTTGATGAGAGGAGTCCCTGGAAATTTTATGGCTCCTTGAAATTCCTGGTCGTCGTGAGCCAGCATACACCGTCGGTGAATAATTTCAATAAAAGAAGTTTGGAGGTAATGCATTTTTCTTTTCTCTATTGTTGTATAGAAGTTTGAGTAGAGTAGAGCCCAATGTAGATCCGATCCATATGAGTTTCCTCCCCGCGGTAGAGCCTGTCACAAGAGACGACTAAATCTCGTACATGGGAGTAAATAACCGCTGTTCGGCTTTTTGATATCCTCATGAAGGCATTCAAAAAGCACAATGGAGCATACAAAATAATAGTAATGTCTTCTGGTAAATCTACAATCGCCCATATGTTCAAATCCACCAGAACCATATTTCAGAGCGGAGTTTCCCAAGGCAGCCGGTTCTATGCACCGGAGCGGCTCGGGATTTTTCCCGACCAGGGGCTGTCATTTTAGTGTAACCCCATTTAATTTGTTGCGGGAAAAGAATCTTTTTAGGACGGTCACACTCTTGTCAGTGTGTCAGTGTGTCACGTGCAAGGGATGGTTGCATCGGACATGTTGTTCTGGGCTGGACCCCAAAACCCGACGTCCTTGTAACTTTTATAAATCTTTTGTGGCTCCTTACTGTTCACGCCCAAGGGCGTCCCGTAGTATGCGCCTAAATCACTACCGGGACGACCCCTCTTAGAAAAACTTTCTTCGATCTGGAAGAACTTGTTTCTTACATTTTGATGTTCTTTTGCCCGATGCCTGAACCCACGGCGATGCTGATGGTTGGCTAACCAAATATTCGCTCCGGTTTCCGGAGTGATATCGGTCAAAACCACCTTCGCTAGCTGGTTTTACACGCTTTGGTAGCGGAATTATCCTTGCCTATTGGAATGAGGTAGGACTTCAGTGACAAATTGAAAACGTGTAGTTTACTCCCTCATCGCCAAGGTGTCGTCATGGCTATACCATCTGGGATAATTGACTTGGTGGCTTGGCCTTTTTAATGCCTTCCTTAACCTCGGTTGAGATTCCATATATGAGGGTCCTGACCCTTATCGTGATGAGCTCGGCCGTGAAATGAACAACAATGTTCTCGGGAATCATATAATGTCGCCATTTGGGTGTTTAGTCGCCTCTTACAACAGGCATACCTGCCGCGCCTATATTCTTAACCCTCTAACCCCCTTCTTGTTTGCTTCGTGTCTCCGATATGGTTACCGAGCTTAGAAGAAAAATACACCAGAGGAAACTGCAGGTCTGTCGAAACGCCGCTCTCAGAACTGTAATGGGATATCTTATATTACTGTAACATCATCCACACAGTAAGGCGACACATCACACCAACCTTCTTTTCAATTACAATGAGAAACCAACGCCTTTAAAAGACCTCTCATAATGGTCCTCTGTAGACACAGCAAGTTCCTTTGGACCCCCGTTAGGACATTGATGACAATTTGTGATTGGTCGCACCTATTGGGTGGGGCGAAGCTCTGCTACAACAACAATAGAGCAGATGATGATTTATAACTTTAACTATCATATCGCGTCTTGCATATAAATAATTTTAAATATTTTTTAGGTTCTCAGACAAGAAAACAACGATGATCTCGACGACTGCATTGAATTCTTAGATGAAGATATCGACGCGGAACAGTTCAACTCTGATAGCCAGCCATTAGAAGCCATCGGCGCTACCGATGCAAATAGTTCTAAAATAGTTTCCGATGTAGTCCTTTCACCATTAGGTACCAATGAAGATAGTGTTCAACTTGTAGAAAAAAAATCAAATAAGTTGGGCCATGTTTTAAAAAAACGACGTACTAAAAAAGAAAATGATGCAAATGACAACGCTTCTGCTTTAATCGCAGCATCCCTAAATTTAACTAATGCTTATTGTACTGCATCCAAAAATGAAAAAGCAAACAGTTTTGCCACCTACATTGCTGATGAAATATATAAACTCGATGTTGTTCTTCAGCTATCAGCTAGAAAAGATATGCATAATATTTTGATAAATTTGCAAATGTAGGAGCAAAATCGGAACGGCCAATGCGACTAGTATATACTATTTGCGAGTTTACCTTTTTATTTAACACTGTATGAACTTTAACTATGTACATATAAAATTTTTCATATTAGTTTGCTACTGAAAATATAATTAGAGAAGTTTTTGGATGCTTCCACGATGGCAAAAGCTCTTTCAAACCGCAATATATATATGTATACTCTTCTTTTTTTTAGTAGGGTGCATCTTAATTGATTATTCTGCTTTACTGTACTTGAAGCATGGTTTGGCGCAGTGTACAATAATTAAAATTTAATTGTAATATATAAATATACCATGTCAATAAATACAATTTAAATTAAGTTTTTCTTTCCTTTATTCCATAACTAGCCTTTACCCGCGGCCCCGTCCGCAAGGAGAAAATGAGATATATGGGCTATTCACGTTAGCCTGCTTATCAAGTTATCTGCTTAAACATTTTTTTCTGTCTAATGCATTTTATTTTTGTAATTTAGCAAATTTAGAACTAAATGATAACCTGATAGGATCCCCAAATGATCCCGAAATTATCCAGAAAAAGCCAAGAAATGATCCCGACGCTATCGCGGACGGATCCCGAAGGGTTCCATAACTATCCCGAAACAGTAACAAAAAAAATCTCAAAATGACTCCTATGGCATCCTCTAAGGATCCAGAAATGACCTCGGAAGGGTCCCCAAATGATCCCAAATGGTCCCGAAATGACCCTGATGGATCCAGCAAACCATCAAGAAATGATGCCGGAAGGGACACCAAATGATCCCGAAAAAGTGCCGACGGGATCCCGAAAACCATCCAGAAATGATACCAAAAGGGTCCCCAAATTATCCCGTATTAGTCGAGAAAAAGTCGCGAAATGACCCCGACGGGATCCCGGTCGAATCCGGAAAACCCTCCAGAAGTGATGCCGGAAGGGACATCAAATGTTCCCGAAAAGGTCCTGAAATTACTACGACGGGATCCCGAAAACCATTCACAAATAAGGTCGGAAAGGACCCCAAATGATCCCAAAAAAGTCCCGAAATGACCCCGACGGGATCCCGGACGGATCCCGAAAACTATCCAGAAATGATACCGGATAGGTCCTCAAATGATCCCGTAATAGTCCCAAAATGACCCTGACGGGATCCCGCACGGATTCCGAAAACCATTCAGAAATGATGCCGAAAGTGTCCCCCGACGGGATCCCGGACGGAACTCGAAACCCATCCAGAAATGATGCCGAAAGTGTCCCTCGACGGGATCCCGGACGGATCTCGAAACCCATCCAGAAATGATGCCGGAAGGGTCCCCAAATGATCGCGAAATAGTCCCGAAATGATCCCGGACTCATCCCGAAAACTATATAGAAATGATCCCGAAATAGTCCGAAAAAGTTCCGAAATGACTCCGACGGGATCCCGGACGGGTGCCGAAAACCATCCAGAAATGATCCCGGAAGGGTCTCGGTATGACCCCAACGGGATTACAAACAAGGTGAAGCTAATTATAAAACCATGTTAATAAGGCAGCAGGCGCATTGGAGCGATGAAAAGTTACAAAGAAACATACAGGTAAAGCTAATAAAAGCGTGCTAATAAAAACAATTGAAGGAGGGTGGATGGCGGGAGGAGACGGAGAGCACCACCGACTGCTTTTCCAAAATTGTTTAGTTCTCGATCTGTATGAGCCAGATACCAAAAACTATTGATTTAGAACATTTATATTGAGTTATAACAATTTATAGATTTTGCTCCAGAGGGGGTGAGGGGAAGGGGGGGGGGGGGGTGAGGAGATGGAGGGTGTCACTGCTCACTTTGTAAGCCCTCGACTTATTTGACCTATTGAGTTTGTAATATTGGTGGTCAGTAAAGGTAGTCATAATGTGTAAAAATTATTAAAAAGTAATTTTTCGAAGGGGTCGTGGGACCCCACCCCCTTTCCATGTTCGAAAAAAATTTCACTAGTAGACTGTTGTCTGTGTCCCAAATTTCATCAAAATCCGTGTAGTCGTTCTGGCGTAATTCAGTCACAAAGATGAAAAAATATAATAATTAAACTGTAACTGTACCTAGGGGGCAGGAACCTCCCCTCTTTTTAAAAATATACAGCTAGTAGATACTTCTAGACTATTGGCTATATGTGTGCCAAATTTCATCCAAATCCGTCCAGCCGTTCTTACGTGATTGAGGCACATAGACAAACGTCTGGACATACAAACATCAAAACATCTAAACATCCAAACTTTCCCATTTATAATATATATTAGATTAGATTAGATTATTTATCTTTATTTTTATTTCTTTCTATACAAGATGTATCAATATAGAAGTATTATAATAGAACGTTGTCCCTTTATGCACCTGTGCAACAAGCTTGCATGGGTGGGACCATAATTAATTTAAAGCTGCGAAATAGTTTTCAAAATTTCGCCTTATTTCATCTGCACCCCTCTTTGGCATATTTCTTTCGCTTGAAGTTGACGTATAATTGCTTCCTATTATTTGGTCAATTTCAGCATCCGAAATCGCGTCGAAACTACTTTTTGTGTGCATATTTTGGGTTCCTAAAAGATTATGCACACATATGCAAGCGAGCACTACTTGAACGGCTGCAGCTGGAGCTCGGTGTATGGCAGAAAATAAAACACGAAAACGATTTGCCAGAATTCCAAAAGTGCTTTCGACAACACGCCTGTTTCTCGAAACCATGTAATTATATTTAATTTCGGAATCTGTAAGTCTCAGATGAGAGTAAGGCTTCATCAAATACTCCTTGAGAGCAAATGCGTCATCGGCTAATAGTACATACGGTGATAAAGTTGATGATAACGGAAGAAAACTTGGAGGAGGTATTTTAACTTCATTTCTTTCTATAGCGTATTTCAATTCCGAGTTTAGCCAAATTCCGGCGTCTCCTACTCTTCCGTTAACACCTACATCTGCATAAATAAAACGGTAATTGGCATCTGCGACTGCCATCAACACAAATGAATGATATCCTTTATAATTAAAATATGTAGATCCACTTTTCCTCATTGGCAGTATCTTACAATGCTTCCCTGAAAAGTGTCATTATAGCTTGTAATTGAACTCCTTAATAATAAATATATTTTAATTTACCATCTAAAGCACCGATGCGATTCGGAAATCCCCACATTTCATAAAAATCCTTCGCAATATTCAGCCAGTCCTCTTCCGTTGCTGGAAATTTTAAATACTCCTCGTTTAAAGCTAAATATAGGGCAGGAATAGATTCCTTTAAAATTTTTGAAATTGTCGATTGCTGAATGCGGAATGGCAATTGAAGAGACATTTGGTTTTCACCTACGATGGTAAAAAGTTGTACAACATTTCAAGGGGAAATCACACACACTGCTTCTGAACGAACAGTTGCTTGCGTAAAAATGACACCTTAAACTAAAAGCGCCATTTCGTTTGGGGTTTTATCCTACATATATAAGCAGAGCACGCTACCATCACACCAACACCACGGCGGCTTACATCGAAACCGATCAATTATTTCTATCAAAATTGGTTATATTCGGAAAATATCTCAAAACAAATACCAAATTAGTTAAGAATTTATCCCAAAAACTACACCCAAAAAGTCCGCAAAAGTGGTCGCAGATTAATCCCGAAATAATCTTTGTTAATTCCAGAAATATAAGACTTGCTTCCCCCAGAAAACCTCAATCCGTCGCCAAAGACCCCAAGTAGTCCACATTATCAGCATAAAAACCCAAATGAAGTGCTGGTTTTTAGTAGATTTTATGCTATGTCTGTTAGTTACCAGTGGCCAAATAGCGCAGGGTCAATTGTAATCGTTCTCCTGGCCCAATACAGCTCCTCATTTTTGTATCTTTTTTCGTGATGTACGGACGCACTTTTTCCAGCAGCATCTCGAACTGAGCAGGAGTCATTCGTAAGATGTTTCGATATAGCTTGCTGTCTTCGCACTGAATTTCCCTAAATAGCTTACAACTAAATCCTACCACGAAAATAAAGTATATATATAATGCAAGTAAATTCCTATTTAAGGTATTGTAGTTTACAATTCTTTGCTGCTCTCCCCATTCCGATGGATGTCCGGCAAGGTGAGCGCGCGAAACTGCAACCCTAGTAAAAAGAACGTGACTTGGCGAGGCAACTCAACCCTAGAATCCCTCATGTCAGGAATCTTGAGTTGGATATTATGCGAGTGGTAAATGAACAAAAACTTGCCAAATGGGAAGAACATATTAAGAACTGTAGCCTCTCTGCTGGTGTCGGTTAATTCTGGTTAACCGTCAAATCTTTGCCTAGCTGGAAAAAATACAATGCTGAAATTTCCATCGCATTTGGCGATCAAACTCTCGACGAAATGCGCTAGCGCTTTCTGCCGGTAATTCATAGTGCATCATTCAATAGAAAAGGCTATAAGTCCTACAAATAGACGGACACATAAGCAAAAGCACGCCCATTACCGTCACCACCACAGAGGGTACAACATCCATGTATATTGTATATTTCTTCTTTGTATTCTTGCAAACTGCATTATTAATTAATAAGTTTAGGGCTTACCCTCTGTTTCTCTTTTTAAAAGCCATTGTGCGGCGTATTTTTTTTTCTTTAGTTTCTGTTTCCCTCTTATGGTAAGAGCGGAAGCCTGCAACAAACAATTTGTTGCAATATTTAAAATTTCCAACTCCATTATTTTTTATTTATTTAGTTTTAATTTATCAAAATAAAATGTATTGTCAGAAAAAAATGAACGAAAATATCCAAGTGTCACAAAATATAAAGAAAAAACGGGCGAATGTCAAAAAAACCTATCGAAATACGAACTGGCTAGTTTGTTTTTAACAGCCTAGATTGTATTTTCTTTGCATTTCGATAGCTTTTTCTTACATAGGTTGCCCGTTTCCACTTACATCAAAATTGTATGTTCCATTTCTTTCGCACAAAATACAGGAAAAATACAAGAAAATAAAGTAGTGTCATATAGGTATAAACAATTTTGACAAAAATATAAAATTTACTATAGAACTAGAGAACGACGAGGAATTACCATAACTCGACTCCACAATAAACATACAAGGAAATCAATTAAAACTAAAGTGGTATCAAAATCCTACAGCATCAGGACGAATTATAAACTTTAATTCAAAACATCCGAAAACAATGATTATGAATACAGCAAAGGGCTGTATACGGAAAATGTTGCAGACCACAGATGAAGTATACCACAAAGAAGTTAAAAAAGAAATTTTCACATTACTAAGAAACAATGATTTTCCGAAAAAAACCATACAAACTTTATTAAGAAAAACCAAAAATTCAAATAGGCCAAAAACTCCCGATAAAACAATTATTTTCAAGTCGGTGGCTTATGTACCGCAGCTATCAGAGCGCTTAGCGAAATCTGACTGCTATGATAAAGAAAGCACAAAAATTCCGCATAAACCTATTAACACTTTAAAAAACATATTTATTAAAACAAAATCGAAAATACCAATAATGAAAAAAAATAACGTAGTTTACAAGATACCATGTAAAGGCAATAGAGATGAAACGTGCAATAATATATATATAGGTACTACAAAGTCCAAACTCAGAACGAGAATTTCACAGCATAAGTCTGATTTTAAATTTTGCCATCAAGTTAGTAATCAAAAAACAGCACTCATGGCCCACTGTGCAGACAGCGGCCACACACCAAACTTTAATGAGACTAAAATACTGCAACAAGAACAACACTATAAAAAACGCTTCACACTAGAAATGTTACACATTATTAATATTCCGACTAACACACGACTCAACTATAAGAGCGACGTAGATCACAGCGCACATATCTACAAACACCTGCTCACTAAAAAACAGTACCACACTCCACGTCAGACAAAGCAGACGTGTTAATAAAAGTATGTATTTATGTGATATGTAAAATGCAAAATTTGTTTATTGTGAATGTTTATTATTTTTGTTAGTTGCTACAATCCTGAAGATGATTGCCGTTGAGCAATCGAAATATATCGATTTAAAAGAAAAATCAAAGGGTGTTTTTAATTTTTCAATTATTAAACACGGACTTAAGCCAGATATATATACATATTTAAAGATAAAAGGTCGCCAAAAAATTCATAACTCAATTATTTTTATTTAGCTTTGTGTTTAAGTTACTTTGAACTTTGTAATTTTAATATGTTTTATCAATATTTTAATTTTCACTATTGATTTTTTAATTTTCAATAATTATTCAATTTTACATCATGAAGATATAATATTTTCTTTTGAATAATGTCTATGTGAATATGAATATTAATAAAAAATAAAGCATTCTACAAACCTACTAACCGACTCAAAGGAAATCGCCAACCACTTCTGCTCGGAATGGACTGAATACAGTGCGGATCGAAACTTATCGACCGAATTCCATTGTGCAAAAGATAGAGCCAAACATTTATTGCCAAGTGCACCACCAAACGCACAAGCAAAAGCCCTCGAAACCCCTATCAACTTTTCAGAACTTACACATTCTTTAAAACAACAAAGGAAGTACGCCAACGCCACTAAATATGTGGGGCATCGAACATTTCTCAGTAAATATTTTTCAAATTGCGTTCAACCGCCTTAGTACAATCATTTTTCAACATTCATTAGATCACTGCATCTATGTCGACGACTACATTATGGCTAAAAGTAATTCGAACGTCGACAACATGTTACTCTCCTCAGTAATAAGCGATATACATAATTGGGGTCAAGAAGCCGGGGGAAAAATTAACCTCCGAAAAACCAATACTACATATCTGCAGGAAACACGGATGTAAACCCCAAAACCTAACAATCAACAACACCCAAATCAACTACACTTACGGTCATAAAAAGAGCCGACAACAATGTAGTCCCCTTTTACATCGTTTCTACGGTCATTGCAGCTACGTAACGAAACTTTTTAGTTATTGTGATTAACATCGACAATTCCTTAACTCATAAGGTGATATCTTAAAGCGAAAAAGTTAGAAAGTTCCTAGCAGCTTGAGTAAAAGCAAACATGTTTTATAAAAGTAATATCCTTGGAGAAAAAATTAACATAATTGTCCACGAAAGGCAAATCACGCAAAATTTGGAAATCGTAGGCGGAATACATCGCAATAAAATATTCTTAAAAAGATTATGGACGAAATATATTGAATAGGCGACTTTAATATCTCATTTTCGAAGTGGACGACCACGAAACCCTAATGTACGCGTAGATAGGAATATCGTCATCATGGCTCTTCTGAATACATTTAAAAATACTCCAGAAACTTCCGCGGAATTGAAGGATAATATAAACATGAAAACTACAATAGAAACGGCACAGTGTCTCTGGAGAAAAAATAATTTGATGGCCCATGGTCAAAAAAGAACCCACTTTCCACCACAAAAAAAGCGATCCCGCACGGTAACTGGTATTACAAAAACATAAATTGGACAGGGAACGATTGGTCTTGATTCATATTTTCTTATGAGTGCAAAATAAGTTTTATTCAGTTAAGGTAACGTATTGGAGAGGGTGCGAATCAAATCAAAAACGTATTTTCAGCGTATCAAATTGCTGGTAGTAATGCTAAAATCTATATTTATTTAATTTATTAACAAATCAAGTGTATTTATATTTTTTACAAGATTCTTACACTTATATTTTTGCGTGCTAAGAAGCGACCTTCTCCAATTAAGTTAGAATCCAAAAAGAGCAAATTGTATTCACGAACGTAGGGAAAGCAATTGACAGAGCAGCCAGGTAAATGCAAAGCAGCGCAAAAGAATTAAATGTATTGTAGACGTGGGCAATACATTCACAGCTAAGCAGAAGTTAAGTAGTGCAAAGAGAGCGAATTGTATTTGCGAACGTAAGCAAAGGCAAACTCAGAAATACAACGCCGATCAGTCTCGGCGTACGGCGTTAAACTGGAAGCTGCGTAACATACTCCCCTCCGTGAACTTCGTGCTGCTCCGCTGTACGTGGTTCACTTCGCACATCAAGCTTCGCAAGCTTAACAACTGGCCTGGTATAAAATCCTTCACTGGTTTTGATTACAGCACTGCGTACCTTACCGTCAGTTGATTGATTGACGTCCACAACGATCCCTTTTTTTCAAGTATTTCGTTTAACGTTTTCGTCAACGACGATCACTATATCCCCAATTCGTATAGGGGTAGCGGTTTTGTCGAACCATTTTGTCCTTCTTGTCAGCCAAGGTAAATATTCTCGTAACCATCTTTTCCAGAAATGTTCAGCCACTTGTCCAGAGATTCGTAGGTTTTTATTCAGTGTCGCATTATCAGTATCATCAAAGCAGAATTTTCTTTCCCCGTTTGAACTACCCAGCAGAAAATGGTTAGGCGTAATCGCATCTGCCTCTGGTGCATCAAGCGGAAGTGGTCTAGAGTTTAAAATGAACTCCACCTCTGCCAAAGTCGCTCTTAGTATATCTGCCCGTAAATTAGCCGGAGGTAATATGTCCATAAGTACAGATTTAACAGAGCGTACCATTCTCTCCCAACAGCCTCCCATATGTGGTGCTGCGGGCGGTATAAATTTCCATTTGATGTCCGGGTGGCGGTCTTTGAGTTTATCGGCTGACAGTTTTTTAATTTCGCTTTCCAGTATGCGGTTGGCTCCACGAAAATTCGTACCATTATCTGACCAAATGCATGCTGGCACCCCACGGCGAGAAACAAACTGTTTCAGCACAAGCAAGAAGCAGTCAGTTGAAAGTGATGACGCCAACTCGATATGGACGGCGCGTACTGTTAAGCAAGTGAAAAGGACACCCCAGCGTTTCTCTCGTCGTCGTCCAACTATAACTTCAATTGGACCAAAGTAGTCGACGCCCGTATTTGTGAAAGGACGAGTAAAGGCCCCAAGCCTTTCTATCGGTAAAGCTCCCATTTCTGGTGGATGGGGGTCGCGCGATTATTGCGGCACACTTGGCAGGTTTTCACGGTGTCCTTTATTAATGCCCTCAAGCCTTGTATCCAATACCTTTGCCGCATTTCGTTCACCACGATTTCATTATGGTGATGGTGAAACTTACGATGATAAAAGTCTGCTATGAGACGTGTCACCTGGTGATGACGGGGCAGAATCGTAGGGCGCTTTACCGAGTAACTAACTCCTTCTATTGCGTCGACTCTTCCTTGTACTCTCAAGATTCCATATTCGTCCAAGAAGGGAGAGCATTTGTAAATGCTACTTTTCGGAGATATATTTCCACCCGCAATAAGACATGAGATCTCTTCGTAATAAATTTCCTCTTGACAATTGCGAATAATAACACATTCGTATCCTTCGACGTCTAGCTTACTCCACAAATTAAACATTTTGGAAGACTGCAATATCTTCAACGCGATTTTGTTGAGGAAGCGTATTACATAGCCTTGCGCGTTTCTTAGCCTCTCCCACCTACACAATCTATCAGATTCGGGGCTAATGATCTTAGGAGGTGACATCGTTTTTCGTATTAACTCCATATGAAACAGAGGTTCTGACTCACAGACTAGATTTCCCTTCGGCCATTCACTTTCAGGAAGGGTTAAAAAATGCGGGCCCTTAAACCATCGGGCGTCCGAGTCTAACACCGGTTCCCTCGACCACTTGGTACCTTCGTCGGCCACGTTTTCTGATGTGGGGACCCACCTCCATTCATCCACTAACGAGTCTTCCAATATTTCGCCTACCCTTACATCCACGAGCTGCTGAAATTTTCTTGCATCGGATAGGATCCAGTATAATACATTTTTCGAGTCAGACCAAAAATCCTGCGTTCAAGGGAAACCGAAAGCTCCTTTTCTAAAAATTTTGCTAATCGTAACCCAAGAATCGCAGCCATTAATTCCAATCTGGGAATCGAAATGGGCTTCAAAGGCGCCACGCGGGTTTTCGAAGCCACCGGACTGCAAACAAATATGTTCCTTCTTTCTGCGCGCAAATATGCGACCGCTGCGTAAGCGTCCATACTGGCATCCACAAAAACGTGCAGCTCGACCCTCTCGGCGGAGTTAACTAAGGAACAACAACGAGGAACACGCACATTTGTTATAGATCCTAGGCGGCTTAACCAGGTCTTCCACTTTTCCTCTTGCTCAGCCTTAATGCACTCGTCCCACATGACACCTGATCGCCATATCTCTTGCATTAGTACCTTCGCATAAATAAGATAGAATCCCAAAAGTCCTAAGGGGTCAAATATTCTCATTAACCGAAGTATCTCACGTTTAGTTGGAGATTTATCCACACCATAAACTTCTCTCGAAAACCTATCATGGAACGTGAACACGTCGTCGACCGGAGACCACCACATTCCCAAAATTTTCTCTTGATAGGTACTTGGGTTTTCGATATGTTTGTCCTCTTGATGAAAATGTCCGCTTAAGGCACCCAACACGGCTGTCGAGTTCGATTTCCAGCTTCTCATATCGAAACCACCGTCAGCGTGGATACCACGTACAACTGAAGCCTGTTCTATCATCTCCTCCTCTGTATTTGCACTTTGAAGCCAGTCATCTACGAAGGTGTTTTCGATTATCACATCTACCGCGGCAGGGTGCTGGTCCCGGAATCGCTCAGCGTTTTTGTTTTTTACGTAATTGGCTGATGAAGGCGAACATGAGGCTCCGAACGTCATTACCTGCATGATATATATATCGGGATCTCTTGATTTGTCTCCCTCACGCCATAAAAATTTCTGCGCAGCTTGGTCGTCTTTATTCACTAATACTTGATGATACATTTCGCCAATATCGCCACATAAGGCGATTGGCTTTTCCCGAAATCGGATTAGTATGCCTACAAGAGACTTCGTGAGATCTGGGCCTTTCATAAAAAAGGAATTTAGGGACATATTATTAACAGCCGCTGCCGCATCCCACACCAGACGAGTTTTGTTTTTGTTAACGTTAGCAACAGTAAAAATTGGAATATACCACGATTTATCACTCTGGCATGAATCATGCTTACCAAGTTTTTTCACATACCCTCTGCGCTCGTATTCTGCGATATAAGAAACTGTTTCAAACCAGGATCGCCACTAAACACTGCAGCCTGCGGCTTGCCATTTGAAAGGAGTCGGGTGGCTTTACGTTGTCGGACTTCCACAAAAGACCCGTCTCCCATCTTCTTTCGTTAGGACGATATCTTGTTGTAGACTCCATAATTCGAAGAGAGCGTTCGTCTTCCTTTGAGATGAGGGGTTCAACTGCTCGAATTCCTACCGACTCTAAGGAAAAGTATGACTGAAGCAGCTTCTCCAAACGGCCGCTATTATCGCAATCGCAAACGTGCATCACCCTCTGCGAAGTATCTTCATTGTTGCTATTCTTACCGAATACCGACCACTCTAGCTCACACCTAACTGCGATGACGTTGTCTAACTCCGATTGCCGAATTTCTAGTGGTACGCAAAGTATAATGTTGTCTAAGCCTATAAGAACTCTGGCTCGTACTGCTTCATAGGGATAAACTGGTACATTCTTTAAATGTTCACGTTCTGATATGTCTTGTTCATTCAAAGATTGTAATGGTAAATTTAGTTTTGACACTGTACGAGCATTATGCAGATAGAAATCTGGCGCTCCTCTATTCTGAGCTGATATTTTCACTCTAACTGTCTTTGTTTTTAATTCATTCTGAGTTATGTCGCCCGTCCATTGCAGACAAAGCTCTTTCTGCGGGCCGTCTAAACCCAACTCGTTTGCTAAACTGTGCTCTATTAGCGTGCATGCTGATCCTTCGTCAGCGAATGCGTACGTATTTACGACTTTGTTTTGGCCAAACAATGTCACAGGTATATAACGAAAGAGAGTGCGCTTACTATACTTCAGGTGACATAAAATGGGAGACGTCGTCTGATTTTTGACGTCTGTTTGATTTTTCGTTTGCACGTCGCCGTTGGTTTTAGTAATGGTATGCAAGAGTGGGTTATGAGCCATTTGACAGCCGTCAACACCACATTTCTTCTCTGAGTTACAATTCCTAACGAAATGCTGTTTAAAACAACGAATACATAGCTTTTCCTTGCGCACAAATTCCCACCTAGCCTATTTTTTCATAGCTAGAAACTCACTACAATTTGTCAATAGATGATTAACGTGGCATTTCGGACAATCAATTTGCTTCCGATCTCCCCCAACTACGTCGTGCGTCATAAGGATTTCACGTTGCTGCTTACGACTACCCCTTTTTTCTTCTACACGAGACGAGGATAAAACAGAGCTGCCGATAGGCGTAACCTGACTGGCACATATGGCCAGAGCGAATAACCACTCGTCAAATGCAATGATGTCAACTCGTTGGTGCGTTAACCTATAACGTCCCCAATCTAGCTTAAGGTCATAAGGCAACTTGGCCAGCAAATCGTTGAGCAACATTGGGTCATTTAAATAAGTGTCTAACCCGATTGCTTGCATGGTCGTTCTGTAGTTTTGAACGGCCAATGCGAAATTAATTAAAGTATCCATTTTATTCATCCTTACCTCTGGGTATTGTCTTAGCTTAACTTGCAATGTTTGCTGTATTACGTCGGCACGGCCATATAACATGCGCAAGGTTTCGAGTGCAAAAGGAGCAGTGCTCGGCGTCATGAGCTTTCCCCGTACAGCTTCCAGAGCCTGACCTCTTAGGCATTTTTGTAGACGAATCAATTTCTCTTGATTGCTAAAACCGCAGCGCTCTGTAGATTGCTGGAAATTGGTGATAAAAACTGGCCACTCCTCCAGGTTACCCGAAAATAGCGGTAGATCCTTTGAAATTACGTGTCGTGCAGAAATATGAGATGCAGACAACGTTATGTCGTTCTCCGAGTTGTGTCCATATAGCTGATTGCCAAAGGAAGCGTTGAAAAATTTGGTAGGTTATGGAATGACGTTGGCGGTAAAGCGCGGTCATATTGGTTAGAGCGATTTGAAAAATTCCGAAATGTGTTTGGTTGGTAACCAATAAACGGTTGCGAAGAACTTATCGGATAATGCAATGAAGCCGTCGGCACGTCTATGGGAAATTTGTTTGAACGGGCTCCGCAACTCTGTATACCAGAGAATAAGGACATGCCTTCCCGGTGGTTGCCCGATATGCTGAACACGGGACCCAGATTTGGTGCGAATGCATTTGATACGTTTGTGCCGCTAGATGCAGTATTCTGCGAAGAAATTTCAGAAAAAATTCCAGAAGAACAAGTAGTCGTATGCATTTGTTGTGCATAATTGCGACCAATCACGCCGGTCGTTGCGGGAAAATTTTGAGAAAGGCTGTAATTCAAGAGGTGGAAAGTTACTTTGCGGCTGACCGCATGTCAAAAACGGTTGATGGAACATACTGACAGTAGGGTTATTACGCAACCCCATTTCCGACGACTGTGTTCCCAGTTCTAGCGACGCATCGTTACGAATAGATATAGGTGGCAGTGAACTAGGAACGTAGCTGCTAGAACCGGTACCCCATCTTACTTGCAGATTACTTTCAATACTTGCGGCGTCTCTGGCAATATTTGCTGGTGCAGACCGTGCTCGCTTTTTAGGATTTTCCCTTTCTTTGAGCAAAGTTCCCGCCCGAGTTCGCCGAGGCGAAGGATCACGTGACGACCCTTCTGATGGTTGATGTACAGGTGAGGTTGCTTGCAAGGGCATTGGTGTAGATGCGACGAATGTTTGAGTGGCATGAGTACCAGCCGCAGTTATTGCAGGTGCATGTGCTTCAGTGGACGTGCAAACAGTAGACAAAGCTGTGGCGCCGGTTGGAGCGATTTGGCCATCCAAGTTAACAGTGGCTGCATTTTGGTCAACCGAATGCTGTTCTGTCTGAACATTCATTTTCGTTTTTCAGGTTATGATTACACGTGCCTATTTGATCGTTTACAAGATGCGGAAGCACCAAAGTATTTTAAATTATTGGAGAGGGTGCGAATCAAATCAAAAACGTATTTTCAGCGTATCCAATTGCTGGTAGTAATGCTAAAATCTATATTTATTTAATTTATTAACAAATCAAGTGTATTTATATTTTTTACAAGATTCTTACACTTATATTTTTGCGTGCTAAGAAGCGACCTTCTCCAATTAAGTTAGAATCCAAAAAGAGCGAATTGTATTCACGAACGTAGGGAAAGCAATTGACAGCGCATCCAGGTAAATGCAAAGCAGCGCAAAAGAATTAAATGTATTGTAGACGTGGACAAGCAGAAGTTAAGTAGTGCAAAGAGAGCGAATTGTATTTGCGAACGTAAGCAAAGGCAAACTCAGAAATACAACGCCGATCAGTCTCGGCGTACGGCGTTAAACTGGAAGCGGCGTAACAGTAACGTGAGAGTTGCTTAGATTTTGCTAATGGGGAGTTAAACTAATTCCGCCGCCTACATTGACAGCATTCAACACGGCATCTCACCAAGAATTTGGGGCTAGTCGAGCAAAGTAATCTGAACGCATCTGTGAATCCATATTTTTGTATTTTTGGGGTTAACCACGCATTACAAAACTGGATTAAATTTATTTATTTTGCACTATCCAGAGAATATGACTCGTCCCCAGTCACTCCGAGGCCAGTTTCTTTTTTCGCAGAACCAGCTTAGCAGGAAGGATTTTTGTGCTAAGAAGCTGGATTTATTCTAGCCAGGGACCATCTAATTATTTTAACTCAAGTGACGGCGGACCAACAATATTATAGTTTTCGTGTTTATACCATCCTTCAATTCCGCGAAAGTTTCTGGAACAATTTTAAATGTATTCAGAGGATAGCTCCTCTTATAATTATTACTTATATGAAATATAGTTGATTTTACGAAAAATTCTGGGGATTTTCTAACTTTCTCGCCGTAAGATACCACACAATTAGCTAAGGAATTATCGATATTAACCACAATAATTAAAAAGTTTCGTTACGCAGCTGTAGTGACTATAGAAACGCGGTAACAGGGAAACAGTTTCCTCGACTTTTTTTTTGACCGTAAGTGTATGTGGGCAACTTAAAAGTACTTGGCATAACATTTACAAAAAACTTCAAATGGAAAGTTCATGTTTCAAACCTAAGGAAATCTATAACTACCAGAACCAACATAGTCCGTTACCTATCGGGAAAAGGCTATGCACATACTCTAACATACCTCACAAGCTCATCCTGAGTAAAATCGATTGCAGATTATTTGTATACCACCAAGCGATTCGGAAAAGCCTATACGTATTTCCCACTACACCCATCGCTAACCTTCTAACAGAATCAGGACTGCCGGGTCTGGAAGAACGGCATAATTCATCACTTGATAGACTTTTCCCAAAAACAATCTACAAGCAAAACTCAGTCATTGACGCTGATGTCACCAAGGCAATGGCCAGTAAAACGCATCCGGCTCCCTTCTGCCATTCATCGCATTATTAGCAATCCGGCTCGGGACCTTTTGGACAGATCCCAACTTAACTTTCCACATAAGACACCTCCGTGATTCTTCAGCCCATGATCATGCTTAATTGATCTCGCCAAACTCCTGAAACACAGGGCATCCGTCGAAGCCTACCGCCAAGCATTCTACGAGTTAATATTCACATATCGAAACCAAAACTACCAAATACTGTACACGGATGAATTAAAAAATGTACACAACTCGGCCCATGCTGTAGTCGATTCCCAAGGACTAACACTTAAACACAATAACTCGAACGGTATAACTTCAATATTCTCTGCAGATGCAGCTGCTATACTCGATGCTTATATCCACCGACATCCTATCAGTGCTAAAAGCTATAAAAAACCAGTTCAATTTGGATTGCGGATTAGTGAACGCAATTCGTGACCACCTATACAAAAACAAAAATATAGTACTTATATGGTGCCCAGGACATGTTGGCATAACAGGCAATGAATGCGCTGACAAAGCTGACTTGCATCTCACCAACAATACTTAATTATTTAACTGAGAAAATTGATTTACAGCGTTACATTCAGCACCAGATAAAGCACACTACAAAGAAATAAACCTTAACCTTACGCCACCAAGATATCCAACTAACATTGAAAAGCTCAAAGTCATAATTTTTTCACGCCTACGGCTCGGGCACACTAACTACACCCACTCACACCTATTAGAAAAAATAGAAACAACCACTGCCAATATTGTCAGACTTCTACCACACCTATTTGCATAACCCAACAATCGAAAACATCAATAATCGGCCTTATCACGCACTCCATCGTATACTGTCTTTCGGAGAAGTTACTACAAAAGCATTCACGCATTTCGAACAACTCCGAACGTACCTAAATTGGAAATTCGGAGAATAGCATTCACTGAACACACTGTAAATGTCAAATTTTCAAATTTCCCACAATTTTTCTACGACAATTCACGAAAAATTGAAATAAATTAAAACAAATTGAAAAAATTATAAAAATGTAAGTATTTATTGAGTAAACGCGTAATCAGTATTTAATTTGTCAAAATACAGGTCCAAAATAACAAGGCAACAGTATGCAGATTTGCTGGAGTTGCTGCAAGAAAAGCCCTCTATGGCACACGGCTTTTCAAAGTGCTCTGAGGAAGAAGCGTCGGAGTTCTGGAAAAAGGTGGCGGAGGAGCTTAACAGCATGGGCCAACCTCAGAAAGACATCACTAGCTGGAAAAAGGTAAAATGTGTAATTTACTGTGCCTTGCGTGTGTGTATAAATGTATATATATCGTTTTTACTAGGTATGGCTAGACTGGAAGGCGTATATTAAAAGGAAGCTAGCGGAAAACAAAAAAGAACAGACAGCTACTGGTGGCGGTCGAAATAGGCAGCACCATTTTAATGAAATGGAGGAAGCTGTCGTCCGATTGACAGCACTAGAGACTAGCACGAATGGAATTGAAAACACTGTGCGTGTTGGGCTATCTATTGCAGCCGACTCTGAAAATGAGATCGAGGCTGACGTGTCAATGACGTCATCGAGCCGCAGTCCAGCGCCTCCGAGACGTGTTTCCTCTGCGCGCAAGCCAACTGATACAAATACAGCAGAAGTACTTCAAGACCATTTTTTGCTTCAAAAGGAATTTCAGGAAAAGACCATAGCACACTATTCAATACAGGAACAAAAGTTGGAAGATTTTTGTTCCGGTATACGACGCTTATACCGAGCAATGGAAAAGCACTGCGACCTGAAGAATGCAGAAGTGGAAGAAACTCGTAGACACAACCAATCCATGGAAGATTTGATCAATGCTAAAAATTCAATAAAAAAACAAATGGTATTAGTTGAAGAAAAAAGCTTAAATGCGATTTCCAAATAACACTGAAATTTATACATATGTAAGTATGTATATGTACATTCCTTTATTTATATACAAGTAAGTGCCTATCAAAAGTTTCAATAAAAAAGTGTAAATGAATTAATACATATATATATATGTACATAGCTTTATTTATATACCAAAAGTTTCTATAAAAAAAGTGTAAATGAATTAATACATATAAGTCTTGCTATTTTTTAATTGAATATTATAGTCGTGTTAATGTTGAAGGGGAAGTTTCATACGCTTGATTAAAATGGTTTTCTTCAACATTTTCTGAAAAATCATCAACCACGCGATAATGGATACAAATATTGTGCAATGCTGCGGTAACGTTCACTATTTGGCAAACCTTCATGGGTTCATAATAAAGCTCACGAGCACCCAGAAGGCATCTGAAGCGGTTCTTAAATACACCTATGGACCTTTCTATAGTATTTCTCGCTTTTGCATGTATTTTATTGTAGTTTCCTTCGGCGCTTCCTGTTGTAGGTGAACGAAAAGGTGTCATTAACCACGGCTCTAGAGCGTATCCAGCGTCTCCTGTGGAATAAATAAAATCATTTTAGCTAAAAATTATTCAAACGGTCTATATCTGTATACACATACCCAAAAGCCAAATGTTTCGTTCGCCGTTTAGGTATTTATTTTCAAAAAAATTTCGCGCGCTGCTTACGTTCCAAATATGGGCATCGTGGTTTCTGCCAGGATACTGCGCATTCACGTAACGAATTCTCATTTTATTATCGCATATCTGCAATAAATAACAAATTAGAAAGATATTTGAAATATCAGTTTTTGCAAGACTTACAATCATAGCATTGATGCTATAGTACCCTTTACGATTAAAATACAGGAATTTGTCTTTACCTGGCGCAACAATTTTAATGTATGTTCCGTCTACACATAAAATCGCACCAGGAAATCCATATTTTTGATAAAAGTCCATATTTGCTTGTCTTTTTTCTTCGTTGCTCAAATCAAGATTCACCCACTGAGGACATAGATCACCTTGAAGAGTGGATAACACGTCTTTTAATACGCCACAAAATATGGATTGAGCCATGGGAATGTCAGTCCTCTCCCACTCCATGCTGGTACCCACCCTCCGCACAAAAACGTAATACGGAAGACAAACGATGGAGCGAAGAGATGGAGCATGGCCTATGTGAGCGTGCATTCCCATCTAGGACACTTAAGACGTACAAAAAGGCCGCCTTATTCAAGCGGTAATTTTTAGTAAACCTGTTTCATAAAATAAAGTTAACCTATGAAGTTATTCCTATACTTGCATTGTGTCCTCGACATCGAGCGGATTGCTTGCGTCCCTTAATATTTTTCGTTGAATTTTCATATTTGATCTACTTCTTTCACCTTCCGCCTCCACCAACATTATAGAAAATATCAACGAAGAATCCATAACACTTAAAAGCTTTGTTTTTTCCTATATATATTTCAGTTTAATTAAATTTATTTACCCTTGTATTTATTGAAATTTCAATTTATTGCAAAACATCTGATTTCGAAACGTCAAAATTTTAAATTTGCATATGGCAACAACTTTTTCGAATTCACATGGGTTGCATGATAAAAAATTGCTCCGATTCGGAGCGGACATTTACATTCGAAGATTTGCTACGATGGATTGTGTGATAGGGCAGAATATCTACAAACACATAAAAGCAATTAATATCAATATATAGCTATACCGTAACACCACGCCACATATACATAACATACATTAATACATATACTTTTTTTTTACATTTGACTACCTATCCGATTTTCATTTATTTATTTACAGTCTTGTAGACCTAGATTAGGTACATGTATGTATGAGATCATTATCTAAATGGTATTGCTTTGCCATAGTTATATAATAATTTCTTTAATTTATTAATATTTTGGCGGCCACCGTGGTGTGATGGTAGCGTGCTCCGCCTACCACACCGTATGCCCTGGGTTCACACCCCGGGCAAAGCAACATCAAAATTTTAGAAATACGGTTTTTCAATTAGAAGAAAATTTTTCTAAGCGGGGTCGCCCCTCGGCAGTGTTTGGAAAACGCTCCGAGTGTATTTCTGCCATGAAAAGCGCTCAGTGAAAACTCATCTGCCTTGCAGATGCCGTTCGGAGTCGGCATAAAGCATGTAGGTACCGTCCGGCCAATTTGTAGGGAAAATCAAGAGGAGCACGACGCAAATTGGAAGAGAAGCTCGGCCTTAGATCTCCTCGGAGGCTATCGCGCCTATATATATTTATATATATATATATTTATATATATATATATTAATATTTTGACATTGTTTTATTTCACATGGTGGTAGTTCGTTGTACGAGTATTCTCTCAATCCCTCGTAGTTTATATTGTTCTTGTCGAATTCTGATCGAACAGCTGGTAGACGAAAGTTATTTCTGTTTCTTGTGTGGTAACCATGAACCTCGTTGTTATATGTTACTCTCTCATTTAAATATTTCGGCAGGTTGCCTAATTTGCCTAGTTGCCAATTTAAACTTTCTAGCATAAGAATAAACCTTTATTTTGTTTCACCTGTAGCTTTGCAATGTTCGAGTCGGCTAACATGAATAAAATCGTAGGGCAGGATATGAAATGAGGTTCTATTCTAAAATATGTTTATTCATTTACCTCCAGTACAGAAGAATATAAAGACGGATTATTGAAATTGTATTGTGTCGCTTTATTTAAGTTTCACTTTGCCATCAAGTTGTAGGCAAATATATGTAAAATACCATTTAAGAATTTATATTGTATTAATTAGTATTTTCTCACGACACGAATTACAGCAAGTCCCAATTTTTTTTTTTGAGCCACTCACGCACTGGGTTGCATTCGGTCAACTAGTACATGAACAACTGATGCATGTTTGATGTGGTGAGTTGCGCTTAGGGTGTCGTTACATCACCCCCTTTCGGAAGAAGAAGTCGGCAGAGTGATCATTTCTGCTAGCTTCTTCTTGCCCGACATTATTTAATGTAAAATATGTTGTATATTGGGCTCAAACATACATCAGCCTATGTTCCAATTAATATATAGTTTAAACTATAGATAATTTAATTTATTATATATTATATATTTAATGTACAATGTTATTGGAAATTTTTGCACTGCAATATGCAAATAGTAGTTGCATGATATATGTATAAAATTTTGATTCAAGAATTCAGTTCAGTTTTTTTTTGTATTTTTAATGTATTTTGTACTATTAGTTAAAGTATTTTTTTTGTTTATAACGTTTAAAGTATTATTAACTTATAATATAGTATTTTTTCGTTTTGTTACAATTTCATTTATCTTAAGTGTATAGTTTAACATTTGTTTGTCTTATGTTTTTGAAACTAGGGGGTTTTTGTTATGCCATTAATTCGCATACGTTTATGGTTTAGCTTTTAGCTACTAAGTCGTATGTTTACATCTTATATTTATTTGTAAATTTGATTCATTTCAAGTGTTTTTTTTGGAATAGAAAAACGTTTCAAACTAGTTATTATTTGAGTGTTACAATTCTAAATTTTGTATTTGTAAATAAAGCGTGAGTTGCCTAAAGTTATTTATTGTACCTTTTGTACACGATTTTTGTGTACAGTTTTTAATTTTTTCTTTTCTTTATCAAAAACTTTTAGATTCGTCCCATCTATTTCTTTAACTACATACGGCCCCTGATATATACTTGTATGTTTATCGCGTGGTTCTTTTTGTGTTAGAACCTTATCATTTACGCTAACTGTTGACGGACAGGCATGTTTGTCATAATAATATTTATTTCGAACTTTATGTTTGTTTAAAAGTTCTTGTGCCAATATGTGTGATTTTTGCATGCGGTATTTCGCCTCTTTCGCGTAATTCTCTACATCATAAATTGGATAAATTTTTGCTTTTTGAAGTTCACTAGGTAAAATGGGTTTTTACCGAATACTAATTCGAACGGTGTAAATTCATTATCGAAAACTGTATTCTATTGTGAAATAATGTGAAATACTTCAAGAAAGTATCCCAGTCCGACAACGTATCATTAAGATATGCTCGCAATTATTCGTTAAATACTCGATGGTTTCGTTCGATTCAACCTAGCGTCTCATGATGATACGCTGTGGAAAATCGTGTTTGATTTTTAAAAGTTTTGTCAGCTCTGAGAACACTTCATTTTTATATTCCGTGCCTAGATCAGATTTGATAGAATTCATTGGACCATATGTTAAAATAAATGAGTCGAATACCGCAGAAGCTATTGTTTTCGCACTTTTATCCGGAACCGCTACTGTTACTAAGTATTTTGTTAAATCGCAAATTATGGTAACTGCGAAACTGTTACCATACTTCGATTCTGGCAACGGTCCTATTGTATCAATGACTACTATTCCTAATAGTTTACAAGGTGTTGGTGTTAACACTAGCTTTTCTTTAGTTTTTGGTCAGTATTATCTCTATCGTCTTTAATATTTTGTTTCCACTTTGTTTTAACTTTAAAACAGTACAATATTTGAAAAATAAATCGTCTATTGGCCATTCTATCTTATTAATACCGTGATTGTCGGCTTCGGATTCTAACCTCGAAAGTAACTCGTCTAGATTTGTTATTTCGTTAGCAATCTCAGTATTAAATACTTCAAATTTTAGTTTTCTCATCATAGAAAATTGTGGATTTAATACGTGGTTTTATTAGAAAATGTAAATGAAAATTTGTCATAAACCTTGACTGTCTGAGTCGTTAGAAATAGTTGGTAAATTTGTATCAGATTGTTGTTTTGACATCGCCCGTGTTTTTACCGCAAGAATTTATTTAGTCGAGTCCTTTATTTCGCCAAATGAGATGCGTGAGAGTGCGTCAGCACCAACATTACTTTTTCCTTTGATATACTCTAATGTGAAGTTGTACTCGGCTAGTTCAAGACGTATCCTTGCTAATTTTGATGTCGGATGCTTCATATTAAACAAATAAACCAAGGGTCTATGATCTGATTTTACGAGAAAGTTGGTTCCATAAATATATGGTCTGAATTTCTTTATCGCAAAATATATCGCTAATAACTCTAATTTAATAATTGGTTTCTTTTGCTCCGCCTTAGTGAATGACTTAGACGCAAAACAAATGGGTAAATCGTTATCTTCATGAACCTGACCCAGTATAGCACCACAACCTGCCTTGGATTCATCGACCGTAATTATGAACTGTTTTTTGAAATCCGGATATTGTTGTAACTGTGGTGACATTAAAGCGGATTTTAATGATTGGGATGCGTTTTCACAAGCACTGTCCCAAATAAAGTGTACCTTTTTCCTATTCAAGCGGTTTAAAGGTGCTGCCAGAGAAGCAAAATTAGGTACATATAAACCTTCGATAATAATTCGCAAACGCTACAAAGCGTCACACAGCGTCTTTGTCGGTTGGTTTTGTATATTTATTAACTGCTTCAATTTTTGACGGGTCTGGCAACAAGCCCTTTTCCGAACATTTGTGACCCAAAAAGGTTACTTCTGGTCTAAGGAAATGACATTTATTAGGATTTAATTTAAGCTTAAACTTTCTACATGTGCTGAAAACTTGAGACAGATTTTTAATGTGATGTTTTTCGCTACATCCAATGACTATAATGTCATCCACATACAAAAAAGCTACGTTAGGCGGAATGCCTGAAAAAGCAATCGGCATCATTCTGGAAAAAGAGTTAGGTGCAACGTTTAACCCAAAAGGTAATACTTTCCATCTGAATGATCCACGGTCAGTGCAAAACGAGGTAATGTCGCGTGAGTCGGGATGAAGCGGTATTTGGTGGAATCCCGAAAAGAGATCAAGCGTTGAAAAATATTTGGACGGCCAAGATTGTCAAGAATGTCATCTACTCGAGCGAGCGGAAATTTGTCGGCTATTAGTTTTTTGTTTACTAGTCGGAAATCTACGCACATTCTATACGCTTTTTCGCCGATAGTATCTTTCTTTGGCACAATTATAAGTGAACTATTATAGTTTGAAAAGCTTTCTTCGATTAAATCATTTTGCAATAGTTTACCAACTTGGTTGTTTATTTCTTCGCGCTGAGAATGTGGAAGGCGATAATTTTTGATGTACACTGGCGTTGTGCCTAAAAGTCGGAGTTTTTGTTTGTAGAAGTTGTTTTGTGCCATTTTGTCATTATTCAATGCAAAAATATCCGAATACTCTAAACATAAATCAGGCAAATTACTTTCTGCATATTTAGGTATTTGTTTTTGTAAAATTAGTTTTAGTTCGCTAACACGATCAGATCGATTGTTTGTTTTGTTGATTTTGTAAACGTTATATTTAGATAGTTTTTCTGTACGAATGTTGCAACTTTTTATGCATTTAATTGTATTTGTGGTATTTATAACTTTTACTATCGGATTTTCGGTATCGATGATGCATCTTGCTGTAAAGACGCCTTCGGCTATTTCTTGTGAGTCCACGAACAGTGGTTCTGGTGACTTTTCTAAGTAAAAAATTCGGAAAACTTCGCATCTTGGCGGAATAACACGAGAGTCACTTTCCGTACCGTGAAGGATTGGAAGTGAGACTTGTTTGCCTTTTATCCAAAAAGAAATACTATTTGTCGCGTAGCTGACTTCGCATTGGTTTTGTTTTAAAAAATCTTTACCTAATATTCCGTTCGACGGAATATTGAAATCGTCATTCATTACATGCAATGTATGCTTAATAAAAAAATTTGAAAAATGTTAATTTGCTGTGAACGTTCCCAAGGTAGGAACCACATCTGAAGTAACTCCCGTAATATTAATTATATCATTATCATTGATTGATAAATTTTTGTTAATGCATGAGATTTTAATTAATGACATGTCGACTTGCGTGTCGACTAAAAAGGTGTAACATTTGTTAGATCCGGTTATGTTTAATTGGATATAGTCTGAGAAATGAAGATTTAGACAGTAAATTTTTTTTGTAGAAAATTTTTTAGAAGAATCGGTTAATCGTAAATCTCAGCTGGTAGTTTGCGTTGTTACTACTTCTAGGAGCGGAAGTTCGTCGATTCGCATTATTCGCGCGATCGTTATTACTACTATTGTTGCTGTTCTTGCCCTGATACCGGTTACCGTTTGAAGAACGAAAATTTTGACGTTGATTGCCACGATTTGAATTGTAAACGTTATTGAAATTTTGCCTATTTTGTCTGTAACCATTAAAGTTACGATTATTTTGATTGGAAAAATTACGACCCCGATAACCACCTTGAAAATTTCGAAAATTGCTGTTACCGTGAGACCTGAAAGCGAGTACTTGGCGTTCTTTAACTTCGTTAGACTGTTCAACTATTAATTTTGCTACGACATCTTTTGAGTCGGTGAATGAAGTAGAAGCGAGAATTGACTTAACGAGGCTTGACTTTGTATTCAACCGGCAAACGTTTACAGTTTGCTCAATCGCCATTTCATGCGCTTTAGCCTGGGTTATACCCTCAATAAATCGCGAACGCTCCAATGAGTCCGACAATTCCTCAATACGTCTAGCAAAATCAGTATAGTTGTTGTTATTTACTTGTAACGCCGCGATTCTTCCAGCCACGACCTTCGAGTTGTCTGGTTTTATCCTATTACGTAGAGATATTTTAATTTCGTTAAAGTTTCATCGGCAAACTCTTCGAGTAATTCAATTTTATCTGTAAAGGTCTCGAGTGCTAGAGGATCACCGCTGTAGTTTTCTCTAATCGAAGTAGCACACATGCTAATGAAATTTTTCTTTTCCTCAAGTGTTGCCATGATTTGATCGTTAAGATCTGAAGCTGAATTAGAAGAAGGTAAGGCAACGTTTGTACTAATTGAATCGTCAGGATTTGACTTTAAATTAGAAGAAGGTGAAGTTAATTTTGCACTGTTTGTATCGCTAAGATTTGGATCCGGGTTGAGAGAAGTTAAATTTTTGCTAGATAAATCTTCGAAGCCTGCGAAATCTGTCGCCAAAGATAATTTATTTTTCTGGTTTGTGGCGGTTTCGGTCGAAGATGAAGTTAACCTTTCGTAGCTTGAAACTGATTTATCGGATCGGAATCGGATTCCGAACCTCAAGTTTTGCGAACTCGCTTCCTATTTCTAAGGTTGTACATATGTAGTTATCAGAATAGCAAAAAGAATTCAGTTCAAACTATGAAATTAATGAAGCGCTTGTTTGAATGTCCAAATTTATATTTGAAGCTGAAATGATGAGCAGAAAGAAATTTGAAAACAGGAACTTATTTACAGTGAATTGTCGCTGGCGAAATATTTAGAAATTTAGTGGAAAATTTATTTGACACTGCACTATCGACATGAAAAATCTGTAGGAAGTAATTGAATTTGAAATTGGTTCAAAGTATATAGGTATGTGGTAATCACAGACGCACCGCTTTATTTAAAAAGATCTTAATTGGTTTTTCACTGAACCACCGTTTTATATAAAAAATCTCATTTGGTTTTACGAAACCACCGTATATAATGAAAAAATCCAAACTTTACAATATGTACAATATGTGCGTGGAAATAGGTCAAAAATGCCCAAAAATTTGAAAAAAAAAATATTTGTAAAAGACTATTTGAAAAATAGGTTTAGGGAACCCGTTAGGAGTTTAGGGAAATACCGTTTGCAAAAATCGCACTTTTGGATTCACTTTAAATCACTTTATAACATACATAACCTGTAAAGTTCACATGCAAAAGAAAATATTCGTGTGTAATAATAATGGTACACATGCAAACAAAACAAATGTAGATGAATAGATGTGGTTAATATTTATGCAATATTTCCCATTTAGCATTTTACCAATTATGTAAAAGAAATATAATTTTAACACTAGTTTTAAGCAGAAGTAGTTAGTACTAATTTGAAAAGAAAAATTGTGGTTGTAAGAGTGGTTTTAGGCAAAGTAGTTTTAACAATAACTTTAAGAGAAGGTAGCTTTAGGCAAGTGTAGTTGTAAATATGAAAAATTAGTGGTATTTTTAATCAAAAGTAGTTGTAGTAAAGTAGTTTTGATTAATCATATTTTTAACTCTAACTTTAGTTAACAAAAGTGATTTTTTCTCTTCGCGCAAAATATTTATATAAACGAAAGGTGATAAGTTTAAGTTAGCATTGTAGACTTAGTCACTTAATTTAAGCTAATATAGTTTTAAGTTCACCGTATTTTAAGCAAATGTAGCTTTAAGTTTGTAAATTACTACATTTGGAGAACGGTCCTCGTGGAACTAGTACTGGTCGCACAAAAGCCTGGTGCTACCGTAAGTAAGGTTATTTTACGTGCTCCCACGCCGCAGTCACAAAAAGTAAGGTTATTTTAGGTGCTTATGCGCCGCAGTTACAAAAAGTTAGGTTATTTTAGGTGCTTGTTAAATTTTTCGGTATTCCCGTACTAAAGCGTGAATATGTTGTTTGTCAATAGCATGATGTATGCGATGCAGCCGGATAAAAATTGAAGACTTGAAAAAATGAGAGATGGTGGCGTACGGCGCCATTTTGTGTCCACGGCTACGTGTATGGATGCTTTTAATTTTCACTCGCGGCTGGCCCGCGCCTCACGGTCGCCATCTAAAATATGTTTATTCATTTACCTCCAGTACAGAAGATTTATAAAGACGGACTATTGAACCTGTATTGTGTCGCTTTATTTAAGCTTCACTTTTCCATCAAGTTGTAGGCAAATATATGTAAAATACTATTTAAGACTTTATATTGTATTAATTTGTCTTTTCTCACGACACGAATTACAGCAAGTCTAATTTTTTTTCGAGCCACTCACGCGCTGGGTTGCATTCGGTCAACTAGTACATGAACAGCTGATGCATGTTTAATGTGGTCAGTTGCGCTTAGGGTGTCGTTACACTATAATGGAAACCATAATTGTATAATATTTGCTGACGTGCTTGCATGTTCGGAACATAAATAAATTTTTTTTTTTTGATATTTTTGCCTCTGTATATTTAAGATGCTCATCGTACTTTAGTTTCTCATCAATTATAATTCCTAGGTATTTGATTTCATTGACTTTTTGTATGGTACTATTTGCTATTTTCAAGGCTATATTATTTTCTTCGGCATGCTTTCTTTTTTTTTTTTGGTTTGGGTTTGTTGGCCAGAGACTTTGTCTCCACACAACAGGTTTTTCCTCCTGCTTTATGGTTTGCGTTTAGTTTCTGCACGAGAATGCAGACTTTGATGATTGGATTCCTTTTATTATAATTCTGTTGCTACACGAACGTATAGATATATTTCCATGTATTTATGATGAACAAATGTTTGTAAAACGTATTTGCATTAATTGCAAAATGACAGGAACAATGTTGCCATATCTCATTTAGATGGTGTCTTATTTTGTTTTTTGGTGCTTTAATTCACGTATTTTTATTTTTTTTTTCCAATTATGTTTTGGGAGATTAGGATGGGTATATGAAATGTGGTGGACGGTACTAGCATCTTTGGTACACCAAAGTTTTGCAGGTGATATGAGTGTTTGATAATAGTACAGATGTTTTTTCTGTTTTTCTTTTAAATTTTTAAACAGTTTATTTCAAAAAGTTATTTTTGCTTTGGTATAAAAGTCTGCAAGCTGAGTGATCTTATTTGGATCAAACCCTTGGAAAACTTGTTCAAAGCTGGTACACTCTGCAAAAATATTTAGACCTGTGCGAGCGTATTCTAGAAGTCTACACTCAAAGGCTTTGTGGATATAGTTGTTGATGTGTCCACATGAACATACGTTAGAATCTGTTATGCTGATTTTATGTAAGTAAGCACCGTCATACGTGCATCCAACGAGAACTCTGTTTAGAGTTTTTATTTGTTTAGGCGTTAAATTGCAATTGCGAAACCATGTTTTGTTTTGTCTGTTAGGAAAAAGCGTGGAGAAAAGGATTTGTTTGTCTCTGGCGTAATTTATGGTTTCTTCGTACCATGTGTCCATTATTTGATTTTTTATGACTCTGAGGGGTTCTTCTTTAGATAATTTGACTAGTTTTATGTTATCACAGTTTAGTGCGTTTTTTGCGAGTGTGTCTGCCTTTTCATTCCCTATAATGCCTTTATGACTGGGCGTCCAGATTATGTCTACTTTGTCGAAGTTTGTCTCCTGTATAAGTTCATGTATTTTCAAGATGTAACAGTTTTGTGTGCGGTCTTTGGAGAGGAGTTGGCACGCCCCTAGGCTGTCTGTGAAGATTGCGATGTTACTGCATTGTTTGTCTCTAGCCTGTTTTAGTGCCATATATATTGCTACAATTTCTCCAAAGTATGAAGAGAAATTAAGATTGAGTTTGAAGGATGATTCAACTTTGTGAGTATGGTTATATATTCCACAGCCTGTGGCTGTGGTGCCAACAGATGCATCTGTGAAAAATATGTTGTGGTTGTACGTTACGTAATGGTTTAGAATGCTGCCATATATAGATTTTATTGTGCTTGAGGGCAGGTTAGACTTTTTGTCGGGTAGTGTTGATGTTGTTACTCTGAGGTTGGGAGAGAGTACAGACGTGTCTACCATTTGAAGTCTGTCGAAAATTTCTTTGTATTCGTTGTATGTTTGGCTATAGCTAGATTTAACATTAGGCTGATTCGCTAGAAGTTGGGGTCTCGAGAGACAATGTTTATTATTTCTTTAGCCGTGAGCCATTTTCCTCTTTCAGTAGGTGGGAGTTCGTTTGAAATTGCATATATAAGTGGCACTGGGGTTGCGGGGGTTAGGCCTAATCCTCTCCGAAGGAAGCTGTTTTGGTACGTTTGAATTTTTTTGTTTGTTGTTTCGGGAAATGGGAAGTGGACGTTCTGCAATACTCAATTTTGCTACGTACAATGGATTTATATTAGTTTAGTGCTACTTGAGGGTGCAGCCCGGACTTGATGGACGTTATTGATTTAAAGAGGTTTGAGTTTTTCCTGGATTGCTTTATTACATCATCATAGTGCTCACTAACAGCTAGGGATGCACTTATGCTTCGTCCTAGAAATTTAAATACTCGTGCCTGTTGAAGGGATCTATTTTGATATGTGATGTCAAAGATGGATTTGGAACTTTGGCTTAAGGCCATGACATTAGTTTTGTCCGGGTTGAACGATAAGTTTAGTTGTTGACAACAGCTTGCCAACTCATGGAGTTTAGCTTGCAGGTTATTTGAAGCTTGTTCAAGGTTGTGGTGGAACGACATTATAATGAAATCGTCAGCGAATTGGAACAATTTGGTGTTGGAGTCTTCAATGGTGTGTAGGTTTTTGGTATATATATTGAAAAGACACGGGGACAGAAGTCCGTCGTTAGTTGGATTTTTTCTTTTCCTAACTGAAGATTCCTAGAGGCCAGAAAGTTTGTGATCCAACAGATATATTGATGGTGGATGTTGGTTTGTTCAGAATGGTTTTAGGTTGTTTTCTGCTAACGCAGTTGTACGCGTTGCTGATGTCGGTTGAGCAGATGAGGACTTTAAGACCTCTACTTTTGAGTATTGCAGCTTCGTGCAAGAGGTAATTAATACAGACAGTTGCGGATTTGTTTTTCCGATTGGCAAAGGAGTGCTTGGGGAGTATTTGATCTTCTAGAAGGTTGGAAATTCTGTCTTTAATGCATAGATTTATTCAAGTTAACAGTACACTTCCCACAGTGCCCTTATGGCAATCATAAACAAATATTCCATTTCTCAAGCCACTGGCATTTCAGTAAGCAGACTAAACAAATATTGTATTTCTCAAGCCACTGGCATTTCAGTAAGCAGACTAAACAAACATTATATTTCTCAAGCCACTGGCACTTCATTGAATAAACATTCCATTTCTCACGCATCGGTTTTCAGGGGCAAATCCGATGCAACGCTTATATTGTGAATATTAAATTAAGTTATAAATAAGAGCAATTGTGGAAAATAAAGGCAGTTTGGTTTCTGAGTTTGGTGTCAATGTTACACTCTGTAACTAACCATACAAAATTATTATTTTTTTTAAAAACCCCTCCTAAAGTAGGAGGCGCCCGGCGTGTGGGGCACGCGTTGTAAAAAATAAGTATCGTCAAAGGACGAGAAAGAATAAAAAAACACAAAAGTTAAACAACAAAATTTTTTAAATAAGTATCGTCAAAGGACGAGGAAGAATAAAAAAAATACAAAAGTTAAACAACAAAATTTTTAAATAAGTATCGTCAAAGGACGAGAAAGAACAAAAAAAATACAAAAGTTAAACAACAAAATTTTGTAAATAAGTATCGTCACTGGACGAGAAAGAACAAAAAACACAAAAGTAAAACAACAAAAAATTGTTTTCAAAACTTTAACTAACTACCATTGTGAATTCATACAAGTGGTTTAAAAAAAACATTGACAATAGTAAACAGCTTCAATCATCTGTTGAATCGCTGTTCGAATACTTAAATCATTTAATGTGAAGTTCGTGGGTTGAAATTTGAAAATTGACTAGAAAAATACAAGTGAGCAGCTAACAGCAAAATAAGTCCATGGAGAAATAAATTTAATAAAGTGTGCAAAAACAAAAACAAATTTAAAAATCTAATTCTTGAATTACTCGTATCACAACAACAACAAAACAAACATACAACCATAACGTTAAATAAGAGGAAGAAGTAAATGAGAGGAGAAGAGCAGTTCAAAAAGGAGCAGAGGAAAAAATAGGAAGCTGTATATAAATTCGATGTTACAGGACCAGTGAGAGCAGCAGTACGGCAGTGAAGTATGATTAATTTTTATGCTATTTAGTGACTAAAGATTCATTCTTGTACTTACGCTATTTAAAAAAAAAAAAAAACAATTACTAAAAATATTTAAGTGTGGATTTGTTGATACAAGTATTTAGAAGTATGTCGTTAGAAAGTGAAAATAGCCGCGACTAACGCTTCATTAAAATTAGAGGTAGCGGAGTTGCGCAGGTAAATCGAGGGGATGACTCAGGCAGCTACCATTGCGGAGTACAAGCCTGAGATCATCAACCAGCAAATAAAGTGCGAGGAGTCTTCAGAGATAATAAAGTCTTTGCCCGAATTCACGGGAAAGCAAAATAGATATGTTAGTTGGAGGGAATCCGCTAATAACACAATGAGTTTATACGTTAGATGCAGCCTGTTCAAGCGAGCGATTAGCGCACGCACCTTTTATTGAATTTGTACCTTTTGAATTAATAACCCTAATCACCATACCACGGTAACACACCCAACACTTTAAATGCGTGGTTGGCAACGCGTGCGCTACTCGCTCGCCTGAACGAGCATCAGCTGTCAGTCATGTTGACATTTTTTTATTATATCTTTTTTCTCACATATAAATTGAATTCGATTCGAGTCGTTAATCCTCCCGGTTCGCCAAAAAGAACGAAACCAGCCTGTTTGAATTAAAATCCGATTTTTCTATCAATTATATTTATAAAGTTTAAATAAACCGAGCTTGAAATTTGTAGTGTAAATACGCGCCTTTTTTTCATCAACTTTGTGAAAGTTAATAAGAACGCCGTGCGAAATAACCCTAACTAGTGGACATAAGCGTACTGCAGACATCTACGGAAGAAAAACAGTTCACACAAGTTGTGCAAGAAATTTGATTGCGTTCCACGCTTTTCCGGAAGCCCCGAGCGCCACCCTCGTCACCGTCGTCAACATCACCAGCATTGCCGTCCGAGCGAGCATTCCCGGTAGCTACAGCAAAGGTATTTCGCTGCACTAACTATATTAAGAAATATATTACCCAGGAAGCCAATGATTTGCTATCAAATCATGGGACAGTGCTAAATTTTGATGCCATTTTGGCACGATTAGATTTCGCGATCATGACATACGGTACTGACAGTTCAGTCACTAGGGAACTTAATGCCAAGAATAGGCGAGATGCTTTACGCATATTTATAACCGGACTGAATGGGAATTTATCAAATATCCTGTTTTTATTGTCGCCAAGTGATCTGCCGAACGCTTTGGCAAAGGCCCAAGAATTGGAGTCTAACAATATGCGAGCAAATTTTGCTTTACAGTTCGGTAGACCGACCCATTTTTCGCATTCAGCAAATAATGGGCAAAATAATTATAACCATAGAAGAAACTTCAATTATAATCTGAGATTTGCACAAGAACAGCCTCAAAGAAATTTCGACCAAAGAATTGAAAGGGTGCAACCACGCCCCAATGGATGTTGATTCCAGCATCAGGGTACAAAATCGGCCGCAGCTAAAACCTGCTTATAATTACCAAAGTAATAACAATCAAAGTGGTAATATAGAAAAAAGACCACATGGAAGCACGCAGCAGACCGTGCAACCGCCAATAAGGCATTACGTGTCAAGAATATAAATGAGGATCATTTTTTAAACCAAAATTAGCTTTGCCGTACATTTTTTTGTATGACAGGGCAATAGGTAAAACTTTTATAATCTTAGTTGACACAGGAGCAACTAGCTATTATATAAAGTCAGGTATTTACAAGAATAGAAATGAACTGGCTATACAAAAAAGAGTTAAAACAATTAACGGCTATTCAATAATACGTTACTATCATTTTATAACTTTGTTCGGTAAAAAGCAAGTTTTTTATGAAATTGAAAATTTAGAAGCAGATTTGCTAATCGGATATAACTTCTTGAGAGATATAAAAGTGGTAATTAATTTTGAAAAGAAGAGGTTGATAATAAATAACGATAAAGAAGAAGAAATATTTAGCTTGGGAAGTGAATCCGAGCGGCAGGAAAATTTAGAAAATGAAAATACTTTGGGAGCAAGGACTTCTAAAGTGCCACCCGATGGTAATACCGGCAAAAGAAAGGAAGATAAAAAGAAAAACATTCGGGACAAAGAAATCCTGAGACGCCAGCCGGAGAGAATTCCGGCAAGTTTTAAAATAAAACACTTTAATAAAAATAATTTGAATACAAATAATTCGGGAGAAGATCCTGAAAAGCCAGTCGTTGAATTATCCGACAACGTAAATAGTGAAAAGGGAGTGTTGAATACAATTACCTTGGAGGAAGAATCCTTTGAAGCACCAGCCGATGTATGTTCTGGCTATACAGAAGATAATTACAAACCTTGTAGTAGGAAAGGGTCAAATAAATTTATTGTTATGGAAAAGGAAATAATAGCGGAAATTAAGAAAATTTCTAAATACTTTTCTACAATTGACCTTGAGTCGGGATTTCATCAAATTTTGATGAAGGATAGTGATGTGGAAAAGACAGCATTTTCAGTTAATAACGGCAAGTATGAATTTCTAAAAATGCCTTTTGGACTGAAAAACGCACCTAGTATTTTTCAAAGAGCTATGGATAACGTTCTTAGGGATTACATTGGCAAATTTTGTCACGTATATATAGATGATATCATTGTGTTTTCGAAAACATTTACGGAGCACACGGAGCATTTAAAGAAGGTTGATACGTTGAAGAAATCAAATATGAAAATTTTTTTTTTTTGATATTTTTGCCTCTGTATATTTAAGATGCTCATCGTACTTTAGTTTCTCATCAATTATAATTCCTAGGTATTTGATTTCATTGACTTTTTGTATGGTACTATTTGCTATTTTCAAGGCTATATTATTTTCTTCGGCATGCTTTCTTTTTTTTTTTTGGTTTGGGTTTGTTGGCCAGAGACTTTGTCTCCACACAACAGGTTTTTCCTCCTGCTTTATGGTTTGCGTTTAGTTTCTGCACGAGAATGCAGACTTTGATGATTGGATTCCTTTTATTATAATTCTGTTGCTACACGAACGTATAGATATATTTCCATGTATTTATGATGAACAAATGTTTGTAAAACGTATTTGCATTAATTGCAAAATGACAGGAACAATGTTGCCATATCTCATTTAGATGGTGTCTTATTTTGTTTTTTGGTGCTTTAATTCACGTATTTTTATTTTTTTTTTCCAATTATGTTTTGGGAGATTAGGATGGGTATATGAAATGTGGTGGACGGTACTAGCATCTTTGGTACACCAAAGTTTTGCAGGTGATATGAGTGTTTGATAATAGTACAGATGTTTTTTCTGTTTTTCTTTTAAATTTTTAAACAGTTTATTTCAAAAAGTTATTTTTGCTTTGGTATAAAAGTCTGCAAGCTGAGTGATCTTATTTGGATCAAACCCTTGGAAAACTTGTTCAAAGCTGGTACACTCTGCAAAAATATTTAGACCTGTGCGAGCGTATTCTAGAAGTCTACACTCAAAGGCTTTGTGGATATAGTTGTTGATGTGTCCACATGAACATACGTTAGAATCTGTTATGCTGATTTTATGTAAGTAAGCACCGTCATACGTGCATCCAACGAGAACTCTGTTTAGAGTTTTTATTTGTTTAGGCGTTAAATTGCAATTGCGAAACCATGTTTTGTTTTGTCTGTTAGGAAAAAGCGTGGAGAAAAGGATTTGTTTGTCTCTGGCGTAATTTATGGTTTCTTCGTACCATGTGTCCATTATTTGATTTTTTATGACTCTGAGGGGTTCTTCTTTAGATAATTTGACTAGTTTTATGTTATCACAGTTTAGTGCGTTTTTTGCGAGTGTGTCTGCCTTTTCATTCCCTATAATGCCTTTATGACTGGGCGTCCAGATTATGTCTACTTTGTCGAAGTTTGTCTCCTGTATAAGTTCATGTATTTTCAAGATGTAACAGTTTTGTGTGCGGTCTTTGGAGAGGAGTTGGCACGCCCCTAGGCTGTCTGTGAAGATTGCGATGTTACTGCATTGTTTGTCTCTAGCCTGTTTTAGTGCCATATATATTGCTACAATTTCTCCAAAGTATGAAGAGAAATTAAGATTGAGTTTGAAGGATGATTCAACTTTGTGAGTATGGTTATATATTCCACAGCCTGTGGCTGTGGTGCCAACAGATGCATCTGTGAAAAATATGTTGTGGTTGTACGTTACGTAATGGTTTAGAATGCTGCCATATATAGATTTTATTGTGCTTGAGGGCAGGTTAGACTTTTTGTCGGGTAGTGTTGATGTTGTTACTCTGAGGTTGGGAGAGAGTACAGACGTGTCTACCATTTGAAGTCTGTCGAAAATTTCTTTGTATTCGTTGTATGTTTGGCTATAGCTAGATTTAACATTAGGCTGATTCGCTAGAAGTTGGGGTCTCGAGAGACAATGTTTATTATTTCTTTAGCCGTGAGCCATTTTCCTCTTTCAGTAGGTGGGAGTTCGTTTGAAATTGCATATATAAGTGGCACTGGGGTTGCGGGGGTTAGGCCTAATCCTCTCCGAAGGAAGCTGTTTTGGTACGTTTGAATTTTTTTGTTTGTTGTTTCGGGAAATGGGAAGTGGACGTTCTGCAATACTCAATTTTGCTACGTACAATGGATTTATATTAGTTTAGTGCTACTTGAGGGTGCAGCCCGGACTTGATGGACGTTATTGATTTAAAGAGGTTTGAGTTTTTCCTGGATTGCTTTATTACATCATCATAGTGCTCACTAACAGCTAGGGATGCACTTATGCTTCGTCCTAGAAATTTAAATACTCGTGCCTGTTGAAGGGATCTATTTTGATATGTGATGTCAAAGATGGATTTGGAACTTTGGCTTAAGGCCATGACATTAGTTTTGTCCGGGTTGAACGATAAGTTTAGTTGTTGACAACAGCTTGCCAACTCATGGAGTTTAGCTTGCAGGTTATTTGAAGCTTGTTCAAGGTTGTGGTGGAACGACATTATAATGAAATCGTCAGCGAATTGGAACAATTTGGTGTTGGAGTCTTCAATGGTGTGTAGGTTTTTGGTATATATATTGAAAAGACACGGGGACAGAAGTCCGTCGTTAGTTGGATTTTTTCTTTTCCTAACTGAAGATTCCTAGAGGCCAGAAAGTTTGTGATCCAACAGATATATTGATGGTGGATGTTGGTTTGTTCAGAATGGTTTTAGGTTGTTTTCTGCTAACGCAGTTGTACGCGTTGCTGATGTCGGTTGAGCAGATGAGGACTTTAAGACCTCTACTTTTGAGTATTGCAGCTTCGTGCAAGAGGTAATTAATACAGACAGTTGCGGATTTGTTTTTCCGATTGGCAAAGGAGTGCTTGGGGAGTATTTGATCTTCTAGAAGGTTGGAAATTCTGTCTTTAATGCATAGATTTATTCAAGTTAACAGTACACTTCCCACAGTGCCCTTATGGCAATCATAAACAAATATTCCATTTCTCAAGCCACTGGCATTTCAGTAAGCAGACTAAACAAATATTGTATTTCTCAAGCCACTGGCATTTCAGTAAGCAGACTAAACAAACATTATATTTCTCAAGCCACTGGCACTTCATTGAATAAACATTCCATTTCTCACGCATCGGTTTTCAGGGGCAAATCCGATGCAACGCTTATATTGTGAATATTAAATTAAGTTATAAATAAGAGCAATTGTGGAAAATAAAGGCAGTTTGGTTTCTGAGTTTGGTGTCAATGTTACACTCTGTAACTAACCATACAAAATTATTATTTTTTTTAAAAACCCCTCCTAAAGTAGGAGGCGCCCGGCGTGTGGGGCACGCGTTGTAAAAAATAAGTATCGTCAAAGGACGAGAAAGAATAAAAAAACACAAAAGTTAAACAACAAAATTTTTTAAATAAGTATCGTCAAAGGACGAGGAAGAATAAAAAAAATACAAAAGTTAAACAACAAAATTTTTAAATAAGTATCGTCAAAGGACGAGAAAGAACAAAAAAAATACAAAAGTTAAACAACAAAATTTTGTAAATAAGTATCGTCACTGGACGAGAAAGAACAAAAAACACAAAAGTAAAACAACAAAAAATTGTTTTCAAAACTTTAACTAACTACCATTGTGAATTCATACAAGTGGTTTAAAAAAAACATTGACAATAGTAAACAGCTTCAATCATCTGTTGAATCGCTGTTCGAATACTTAAATCATTTAATGTGAAGTTCGTGGGTTGAAATTTGAAAATTGACTAGAAAAATACAAGTGAGCAGCTAACAGCAAAATAAGTCCATGGAGAAATAAATTTAATAAAGTGTGCAAAAACAAAAACAAATTTAAAAATCTAATTCTTGAATTACTCGTATCACAACAACAACAAAACAAACATACAACCATAACGTTAAATAAGAGGAAGAAGTAAATGAGAGGAGAAGAGCAGTTCAAAAAGGAGCAGAGGAAAAAATAGGAAGCTGTATATAAATTCGATGTTACAGGACCAGTGAGAGCAGCAGTACGGCAGTGAAGTATGATTAATTTTTATGCTATTTAGTGACTAAAGATTCATTCTTGTACTTACGCTATTTAAAAAAAAAAAAAAACAATTACTAAAAATATTTAAGTGTGGATTTGTTGATACAAGTATTTAGAAGTATGTCGTTAGAAAGTGAAAATAGCCGCGACTAACGCTTCATTAAAATTAGAGGTAGCGGAGTTGCGCAGGTAAATCGAGGGGATGACTCAGGCAGCTACCATTGCGGAGTACAAGCCTGAGATCATCAACCAGCAAATAAAGTGCGAGGAGTCTTCAGAGATAATAAAGTCTTTGCCCGAATTCACGGGAAAGCAAAATAGATATGTTAGTTGGAGGGAATCCGCTAATAACACAATGAGTTTATACGTTAGATGCAGCCTGTTCAAGCGAGCGATTAGCGCACGCACCTTTTATTGAATTTGTACCTTTTGAATTAATAACCCTAATCACCATACCACGGTAACACACCCAACACTTTAAATGCGTGGTTGGCAACGCGTGCGCTACTCGCTCGCCTGAACGAGCATCAGCTGTCAGTCATGTTGACATTTTTTTATTATATCTTTTTTCTCACATATAAATTGAATTCGATTCGAGTCGTTAATCCTCCCGGTTCGCCAAAAAGAACGAAACCAGCCTGTTTGAATTAAAATCCGATTTTTCTATCAATTATATTTATAAAGTTTAAATAAACCGAGCTTGAAATTTGTAGTGTAAATACGCGCCTTTTTTTCATCAACTTTGTGAAAGTTAATAAGAACGCCGTGCGAAATAACCCTAACTAGTGGACATAAGCGTACTGCAGACATCTACGGAAGAAAAACAGTTCACACAAGTTGTGCAAGAAATTTGATTGCGTTCCACGCTTTTCCGGAAGCCCCGAGCGCCACCCTCGTCACCGTCGTCAACATCACCAGCATTGCCGTCCGAGCGAGCATTCCCGGTAGCTACAGCAAAGGTATTTCGCTGCACTAACTATATTAAGAAATATATTACCCAGGAAGCCAATGATTTGCTATCAAATCATGGGACAGTGCTAAATTTTGATGCCATTTTGGCACGATTAGATTTCGCGATCATGACATACGGTACTGACAGTTCAGTCACTAGGGAACTTAATGCCAAGAATAGGCGAGATGCTTTACGCATATTTATAACCGGACTGAATGGGAATTTATCAAATATCCTGTTTTTATTGTCGCCAAGTGATCTGCCGAACGCTTTGGCAAAGGCCCAAGAATTGGAGTCTAACAATATGCGAGCAAATTTTGCTTTACAGTTCGGTAGACCGACCCATTTTTCGCATTCAGCAAATAATGGGCAAAATAATTATAACCATAGAAGAAACTTCAATTATAATCTGAGATTTGCACAAGAACAGCCTCAAAGAAATTTCGACCAAAGAATTGAAAGGGTGCAACCACGCCCCAATGGATGTTGATTCCAGCATCAGGGTACAAAATCGGCCGCAGCTAAAACCTGCTTATAATTACCAAAGTAATAACAATCAAAGTGGTAATATAGAAAAAAGACCACATGGAAGCACGCAGCAGACCGTGCAACCGCCAATAAGGCATTACGTGTCAAGAATATAAATGAGGATCATTTTTTAAACCAAAATTAGCTTTGCCGTACATTTTTTTGTATGACAGGGCAATAGGTAAAACTTTTATAATCTTAGTTGACACAGGAGCAACTAGCTATTATATAAAGTCAGGTATTTACAAGAATAGAAATGAACTGGCTATACAAAAAAGAGTTAAAACAATTAACGGCTATTCAATAATACGTTACTATCATTTTATAACTTTGTTCGGTAAAAAGCAAGTTTTTTATGAAATTGAAAATTTAGAAGCAGATTTGCTAATCGGATATAACTTCTTGAGAGATATAAAAGTGGTAATTAATTTTGAAAAGAAGAGGTTGATAATAAATAACGATAAAGAAGAAGAAATATTTAGCTTGGGAAGTGAATCCGAGCGGCAGGAAAATTTAGAAAATGAAAATACTTTGGGAGCAAGGACTTCTAAAGTGCCACCCGATGGTAATACCGGCAAAAGAAAGGAAGATAAAAAGAAAAACATTCGGGACAAAGAAATCCTGAGACGCCAGCCGGAGAGAATTCCGGCAAGTTTTAAAATAAAACACTTTAATAAAAATAATTTGAATACAAATAATTCGGGAGAAGATCCTGAAAAGCCAGTCGTTGAATTATCCGACAACGTAAATAGTGAAAAGGGAGTGTTGAATACAATTACCTTGGAGGAAGAATCCTTTGAAGCACCAGCCGATGTATGTTCTGGCTATACAGAAGATAATTACAAACCTTGTAGTAGGAAAGGGTCAAATAAATTTATTGTTATGGAAAAGGAAATAATAGCGGAAATTAAGAAAATTTCTAAATACTTTTCTACAATTGACCTTGAGTCGGGATTTCATCAAATTTTGATGAAGGATAGTGATGTGGAAAAGACAGCATTTTCAGTTAATAACGGCAAGTATGAATTTCTAAAAATGCCTTTTGGACTGAAAAACGCACCTAGTATTTTTCAAAGAGCTATGGATAACGTTCTTAGGGATTACATTGGCAAATTTTGTCACGTATATATAGATGATATCATTGTGTTTTCGAAAACATTTACGGAGCACACGGAGCATTTAAAGAAGGTTGATACGTTGAAGAAATCAAATATGAAAATTTCATTGGAAAAATAGAAATTTTACAGAAAGGAAGTAGAATTTTTACTGTATATTGTAGCTAACAATATTATTAAAACCGATCCGGAAAAGATCGAAACGATTTCGAGGTATCCATTACCTAAAACAGTGAGACAACTTCGTAGTTTTCTGGGGATGGCAGGTTATTATAGAAAATTTATTAAAGATTATGCAGCGATAGCGAAACCATTGACGAAGCATTTATCAGGGAAAAATGGACATGTGTCACAGCACATGTCTAAAAAAATTGAGGTTAGATTAGAACAAGACGCAATTATGGCTTTTGAAAGATTAAAGAAATTACTGGCAAACCAAGTCGAACTCAGCCGGATTTTACAAAAAAAATTTATATTGGCAACAGATGCCTCAAATGACGCATTGGGAGGAGTATTAAGTCAGGAATGAAAGCCCATTGCTTTTATATCGAAAACATTAAATTCGACAGAAAGAAATTATGCGACAAACGAAAAGGAGCTTTATGCCATAGTTTGGGCATTAAAAACTTTAAGAAATTACCTTTATGGGGTATCAGATCTGGAGATTCACACAGATCATCAGCCATTATCTTTTTCGGTTTCTCAAAGAAACCCTAATGTTAAAATGAAAAGATGACACACTATAATCGAGGAATATGCTCCAAAAATAATTTATAAGCCAGGTAAAGTGAATATAGTAGCGGATGCGTTGTCTAGGCAATATTTAAATCAGGTACCTGATGACTCATCGGATCGTGCTACGCAGCATTCTGCGGAAAGCTCAGATAATGTGGAAATTCCGGAGACAAAAAAAACCGTTTAATCAGTTTAAACAGCAGATATTGCTGAGTAAAGGACGTTTTACCATACATGAGTCAGTGATAAACTTTGGTAGGACAAGACATCTTATTGAATACGATACGGTGGAAAATTTGATAACAATTTTAAAGGAATTTATACAACCCAGTCTTGTGACTGCAATTCACTGTACACCAGAAGATCTCTATGAGATTAAAACTAAGTTAAAGGAAACGTTTACAAATAAATTTTTATATGCGAGGAATTTTGCTATAGATGTAACAAACAGGGAGGACCAAGGTGCGATAATAGAACAAACACATAACAGAGCACACAGAAGTTTTGAAGAAAATATAAAGCAAATTTGTAAGATGTACTATTGGCCTGAAATGCATAAGCAATTCAGAGAATATATTAGAAACTGCGATACTTGTAATAGAAAAAAATATGATAGGCACCCGAAGAAAATACCGATTGGAGAGGCTCCTGCACCTGATGAGGAAGGAATAGAGATTCATATGGATATATTTTATGCTCAATCTTTGAAATTTATTACATGTATTGACGCATATTCAAAGTTTTCGATTATTAAACGAATTGAGGATAAGACTGAGTTGGAAGATAAAGTATTGGAGATATTACAGGGTTTCCCTAATGTAAAGATGATAACACTAGATAATGTACCAGGATTTACTACTGTGCAATTTAAAACCTTGATGGAGATACTTCATATTGAGGTTTATTTTTGTAACCCAAATCACAGTACTACAAATGGACAGGTTGAGAGAGATCATTCAACGATAATTGAGATTGCGAGATGTATGAAGCAGGAATATGATTTGATCAGTTTTTCTGAATCAGTATATAGAGCGGTTCAACAATACAATAAAACTAAAAAATTTGTAGGATGTACTATTGGCCTGAAATGCATAAGCAATTCAGAGAATATATTAGAAACTGCGATATTTGTAATAGAAATAAATATGATAGGCACCCGAAGAAAATACCGATTGGAGAGGCTCCTGTACCTGATGAGGAAGGAATAGAGATTCATATGGATATATTTTATGCTCAATCTTTGAAATTTATTACATGTATTGACGCATATTCAAAGTTTTTGATTATTAAACGAATTGAGGATAAGACTGAGTTGGAAGATAAAGTATTGGAGATATTACAGGGTTTCCCTAATGTAAAGATGATAACACTAGATAATGAACCAGGATTTACTACTGTGCAATTTAAAACCTTGATGGAGATACTTCATATTGAGGTTTATTTTTGTAACCCAAATCACAGTACTACAAATGGGCAGGTTGAGAGAGTTCATTCAACGATAATTGAGATTGCGAGATGTATGAAGCAGGAATATGATTTGATCAGTTTTTCTGAATCAGTATATAGAGCGGTTCAACAATACAATAAAACTATACACTCCGTAATTGAGAATAAACCTTTTGAGGTACTTTATAATAAAATTAAACATGATACTGCGCCACAAAAATTAGTACTGGCCCAAGAAAAGATGTTAGACAGACAAAATAAAAACGTATTCAAGTGGTGATATTATATACGAAAAAATCATAGGAGAGAGAAATAAATTAGGACCTAGGTATAGGAAACTGATAGTAAAGGAGGATTTAGGCAATAGTAGAAATAGAATAGTGCATAAAGATAATATAAAATCTTAATTATACATTTTTAGATGATACCAGTAATAATTGTATCACTAATTGCTCTAGCGATATCAGATATAATAGACGTATCTACTTTTAAAATATTGCAAAATGAAGATGTAATAGTTATTTACATAAAATATCCAAAAATTATATTTGATTGTAAATTGTTTGAAGTAAGGCCAATTGCCCAAATAGATGGTAAGCTATTAATTGCAAAAGAAATTGCAAAATGTAACGACAAATATGTTAATGTTGAAAATTGTAAAAAAGAATTGATAAATACCTATTGTAAAATTAATAATACAAATAGTTGCTTGTCAGATATTTTAACTGGAAATAAAGCTAAATGTAAAAAAATTAAAGAAGGCAATAAACAAATAGATGAAATAAAACAGGGTGCTATATTAGTTTCAGGGAAGCATATTATCAATAATCAGGAAGTAGATGGAATTTATTTAGTTACATTTGAAAATCAAACAAATATTGATAATGTTACATATGAAAAAATAGATTCAAAAATATGGCAGTATGTCAGGAATAGTAAAGTAAGTAATTTTGAAATTGTAGATTACATTGAATAAACATTCCATTTCTCACGCATCAGTTTTCAAGGGCAAATCCGATGCAACGCTTATATTGTAAATATTAAATTAAGTTATAAATAAGAGCAATTGTGGAAAATAAAGGCAGTTTGGTTTCTGCGTTTGGTGTCACTGTTACATTCTGTAACTAACCATACAAAATTCTTATTATTTTTTAAAAACCCCTCCTAAAGTAGGAGGACGATAATTTGCATTTGATAAAGACGGGTATGAGGGCTATAGGCCTGAAGTTGTTCAGATCACGTACATCCTTTCCTTTCTTAGGGATCGGGACTATCTTGGTGGTACGCCACTTTTCAGGGATGTTGTTTGTTAGGAAAACGTTATTAAGTACTGTTCTGATGTTGTTGAGTGTTGGATCCGGTAAGGCTCTCAACATGGCATATGTTATCCCGTCGACCCCACCGGCTGACTTCTTTTTCAGCAAAATGGATTTTAGTTCATCAAAGCTGATTGCATGCGAATTTTCTGGGATTGTTTCACTGTTGATTGGCATTGTTTCGGAAATGGGTAGGGGATTTGTAGGTAATCCTTGTCATTGTCTGGGGACCATTCAAATTTGTTCGAGTTTTTGAAATCTCTTAATGCCTTTACAAATCTCCAGGAATCTTTTGTTGTTGGGTTTTCATTGAGTTCTTTAATTTTTAATTCGAAGCTTTCAGCTTTGGCTTTTTGACAACTTTTTTATGCTCCTTTTTGGTGTCCTGAAGAATTTGAAAATTTTCCGGAGAGGGTTGACGTTTAACTTTTTGATAGGCAATTTTAAGGAATCGATAACTTTTTGCCACGGTTTCGTTCCACTAGACTTTGGGGGATTTATTTTCTTTGATGACATGCGTTGCAGCTTTAATTTCCTGGTTAAATTTTAGGTGGATTTCGCCAATGTCCGGTTCTATTTCCATGTGTTTCAGATTTTCCATAAGCTTTTTGTTGGAGCGGAACTTTATGCCGGACATTCACCCTTATCGCGAGTTTTTTTTCGCCCGAAAATATTCACAGTTTTTGTTCACCCTATCGCAGAGGGTGGCGAAACAATTTTTCGTGTTCGAAAAAGATTTCACCTTATCGGCAACTCCTTGTTCGGGCGAAATGAACACCCAAATTTGTTCACTTATATTTTACAGGCGAACGAGAGGAAAATAAAATGTAAGTAATTTTTTTTGTTTTGAAATTTGGTACTCGTATAAGTATATGTACTTTTATTATTAGAAATAAATCAATAAATAATGCACAATCGGAAGCTGAGTGGAAAAAAAGTGAAATTCCTGTATTGCTAAGTATTTAAATTCTCTTTTTTATGACAACGTATCAGTCGGCCAAGTTATCCATTGTGGTCAAAACAACGGTTCCAAAATGTGGAGCACCTCGCTGAAACAAGATTGGCTAAGATGCACTCCTTGGTCCTTTAGAACGCCTTTCCCTATGCGAAAAAACGAACACATGTACTCAACGTTACAATTGGTGGAACTCCAAATTTGTGCTTCAATGGGGGGCAAGGAGTTGGTAAGATATCTAGCAAATATTAGAATGCCGGCTTGTTTACCCTGTAATATTGGCGAAAGCGAATTGAAAAAAATATAACTTGTTATTCAAAAGTGCTGAAAATAGTAATTTTTAGCTTACAGTGAATCATTTAGCTTCAAAGGGTTACAACTGTCCCTTAATTGCCTCCGAATCACTTTCACATTTATATTCTCCTCGCGCCCAATTAATACCAACCTAAGTGCAATACTAAACATTATTTTATACATTTTTTATTTCTATTTTTGTTGTATTTAAAGGAAATATATGCTTCTTTACAAAATTTACACAATTGCAAGTAAATTATTTGTTCACTGCTAGTTAACAATAGAGCGTCAGCTGTTTCGAAGTGAACTTTTGTTCGCCCGAAATTGCCGATAGGCGGAAAAAGTTCACCCGAACAAAAAAAGTGAAGGCGAACATTTTTCCGCGTGAACTTCGCGATAAGAATGATTGTGATTGCGACAGTTTCAATGATGATTGGAAAGTGGTGACTTCCGCCCAACCTGACATTGTCTACTTTCCACTTAAAGGGTATGCTGCAGTTGGAAAACGATAGGTCTAGAACTGATCCTGTGTTTGACGTTAAGTCTGATTGGAAAGTGGGCGAACCATCATTTAGACATAAGTTATGTTCGTATATTATGTTATGTAGGTTATTGCCTCTGCATGTTTTTGTTGATATTAATTTAAATAATACATCCACATATAGTACACAACTAACTGATCTGTTTGAATCATTCTGTATGTATCAAACAATTTATTTCGATACTCGTATAACGGATATATCTAGAACAAAAATCGATTTACTATTTTCGGATAACAATGATATTGTTTGCGAAAGGTTAGATGAACATCAAATAACTGATCATGAAACAATCCAATTTAAAATTAAATGTAGTCCACAATTAAAAATGAGAAGTATTAGAAAAATAATCTCATGGGAGTATTATAATAATGAATCACTTCTTAACCAACTGCGTCTGTGTGATTTCAGTAATTTTGATCATATCGATTTAGAGAGTAAGGTTTTGCTGATTAATAATAGCATTTTAAATATCATGCAAAATCTTACCAGAGAAAAAGTAGTGCATTTAAAAATACATAATAAATGGTATGACAATGAGCTAGCCAATATGAACAAATTCAAATTTGAACTTTTCAAACTGGCTCAAATCTCAGGAAACTGGGACGAATACCGGTATATAGAAAATAAATACAAACAGTTGGTAAAAATTAAAAAAGTTAAGTATATGGAATATAATATAAATAAAAATTGTCATGATAGCAAAATGATGTGGAAATATCTAAAACAGGCCATAAGTATGGGAAAAGATGATACATCAATAAAGAAGATTTTAATAAGCGGTCAAATATACAATGGCGAATCGGAAATTGCTGTCAACTTAAATAAACATTTTGTTGATAGTATTACTGATATTTGTAATAATATAGAGGTATTTGATAGAGTAGTATATATAACTAATCAAAGAAACTGCGTTTTTAAATTTATCAAAGTCGGATCAGATGACATCGCTGAACTTGTCAGTAAGTTCAAAGCTGTCAGAGGTGGAAAAAAATGTTATCGGATGGTGTGGTGAAATAAGCAACCCCCTATTTAGGCTTCTTCTATTCTCAAATAGTAAATGAAAGTTTAAGTAGTGGCATAGTGCCTAGTATGTGGAAAACTTCAACAATTGTTCCCATAGAGAAAGTTAAAAATACTATTAAAGCAGAGGAGTTACGGCCCATAAATACATTGCCCAGCGATGAAAAAATTTTAGAACTTGTGGTAAAGAACCAATTGGTTCAGTACTTAGAAAAAAATAAGATACTTATACCTCAACAATCAGGCATTAGAAAAAATCATTCCTGTGAAACAGCATTAAATATGGTTTTAGCTGAATGGAAAGATGATCTTAGTAATAAAATGTCGATTTTAGCAGTTTTTGTTGATCTTAAAAGAGCTTTTGAAACCATAGATATAAAAATACTAGTGGAAAAATTATCAGATATAGGCATTCAAGGTTTAGAACTAGACTGGTTTAAAAGTTTTTAAGCAACCGTAAACAAAGAACAATCATTGGCTCATCTTTGTCAGATGAAGTGGATGTTAGGATTGGGCTTCCACAAGGCTCTGTCCTCGCTCCAATTTTATTCAACATTTATATTAATGATATTAATTCAATTTTGAAATATAGTTCAATAAAGTTGTTTGCTGACGATGCACTAATTTGGATAAGTGGTAAAATGAAAATGATTCTAGAAATAAATTACAAAGTGACTTAAATACCCTTTATATTTGGTTGTGCGCTAACAAACTTAAACTTAATATCGAAAAAACTAAATACATGTTAATAACTAGAAAGAATGTTTCCGATATTGGTACTCTCAAAATAAATAATTCAGAAATTGAAAACGTAGATTCTATTAAATACCTTGGTATCGTAATGGATTGTAAATTAAAATTCAACGCCCATGTCGCTTATATAACAAATAAAATAGCAACTAAAATATGGTTTATGCAAAGAACCTGCAAAAACCTAAGTAATTACTATAAAACTAAAGTATATCGATCCGTTGTTGAACCTTACTTTTTATATTGCTCTACAATTTTATTTGTTATGAAAGATTCGCAAATCGATAAATTGCAAAAAAATGCAGAATAAAGCTATGCTGGTGCTGTATCTGATTTTAGTAAGTTTCCTGTTTTTTTGTTCGGTCCTTGTCTTTCGTGGTGTTGTTTGTGTCCGGGAGTTTCGGAAATTCCTCGTCGTCGTTTGAGACGTTTTTTACCCAGTTTATGGTTCGTTCTTTCTGCCATGCTAAGCATTTTGCCTTGTCAGTTGAAATATGTTCTGTGCTTGCACAGAGAATACATTTTTTGACGCACGTATCTTCGTCACATTCCTGGAGGCCGCAGTTGATGCACCTCTCTTTGGATTTGCAAGGCTTTTTGATGTGGCCAAGCCTGCCGCATTTTAGGCATTGGCGCAGGGGAGGAATATAAAAATCGTCTGGGAGTCTTACAAAGTCTAAAACTATCGCGTTTGGTATGTCTTTACCAATGAAACCTAGCTTAACTGTTTTTGTACTTGTCAGGGTGTTGTCGTCATGGTTTTTCCGCATAAACCGCCTAACCGAATTGATTGGCACTGAAGATTGTGCATGAAGTTTTATTTAATTATCATCATAATTTGTAGGAATGCCCCTAACTACTCCGTAGGTTTCGAAGGCTGATCTAGGCACAAATGCTTTCAGCTTCTTTTTTTTCACCTAAGCGTTTAAAAGAAAATTGTTGGCTGCGACTGCGCTTTTGAACAGAATTTTGTATAGAGATTTACCTAAGGCATAAATAAGGTCAATTTCTCTTATTTTCATGTGCTTTAAAATGTTGAAAAGATTTAAGCCATTTGTCGTTTTTTCATTTGTCATTTCTGCGCACGCAGATGAGTCGACAAGCACAAAATAAGTACCTGTATATATTCAGGTGGGTATAAAATGGTTTCCGCGGCTGTACTTCCTTGTTCTGCGCATGAATGTGTTTTTGTGTTTTCGTTTTGTCTTGGTCCGTTGTTCGTGTCACCTACATATGTCTGTATCTGCACATTTTGGTTTTGTATTTGGTGTACCGTTATTAATGGCTGCAGCCATCGTGTCAGTTCTTTTCTCCTGTGGCTTTTTCCTAACCTCACTATTTTTTCGTTGGATGCTAAGGAGGCTTTTACTAAAGTAAAATCCTGCGTCTTAACGATTTTGATCATTTTTGGTTCCATTTCCATTTTTGGTTTTATTAGTTTTTGTATTCAACGATACAAAATTGTCTTTTCCCGGTGCCGCCGTCGTTTTGGAAAACGAGGACGCCGCATTGGGTTTGCTTTTTCTTGAGTTAAAATTTAACATAATGGAAATGGAGCCAAATAAATGATGTCCTAATCTACCAGCTAAGCACAGTTTGGGTTGGGCCAAATAGAAAACTCACCTGAGGTTGGTTTACACGAAATTTTGATGCACTTAACTCTTAAAGGTGGCGATGCAAATTTGTTTTTTGTTTAGATTACTTTAAATTACTTTTTTTTCCTTTGTGATATTCTAGTCATTGCCAAAGGGCCTTAATTATTTTGGTTTCTTTAAGCTTGATCACAATTAGAAAAGAAAAAACAAATTTTTTCAATTTAAAATTTTACAAGGCACTCTTATTACTTTTTTATTATTAATTTTTTATTTGATCACTTTGCTTTTAGCGCGCAGACACGTCCACTCACATTTGGGGTTAGGGAAGGAATGGCATGCTTTCTTCTCATGATCATCCATTTCGTTCCGTTTCGGCATAAAGCCGTAAATCATCTTTAATACATAAAATAACGGCACTTATGCAGTCTCCTCAGTCACAGCAGCAGCAGAAGGGTAATGCGGCAGTTACCCACCGACGTGTGCCGTACGTACGGACGTTTGTCGTACGAAGCACGTTTGACCGAACCCTCAAGCCCGTACGAATCAATGTGTGCGTCTGTGTACATGTACATAAGATATTTGTGTGTGTATTGTTTACAGATAAGCACTGTTGCCATTGACCATTTTGCATGCATGCTTATGGAAACATAAACTTTTTCCAATTTAATTTTTGATGTTCCAAAAGGTTGGAATCAATATCAAATAAATATAAATAGATTACATATATATAATCTGCACTTTTACATAATTATTTCGAATTATTTTCACGATTTTTCAAACTTTAATTAGGTGTTTTTGCATAAAACTGCAAACGGTCAAAAATTAGCGCACAAAAGTTTACTAGGCAGCTCTGTCTAGTGAGAGAGCGATCAGGTGACACGTTCATACGGAAAAAATCAAAATTGTTTTGATTTCTACGTTCCGGGCTACGTACGTACGGGCGTTGCACGTCGGTGAGTTTTCGTTTACATTGCACACTCATAAGATAGGTCGTGTCAGCTGACACGTTTTTTCTACGTACGTTCGTGAGTAACCACGGCTTAAAAGAGGACAGAGCAGCAGGCAGAGTAGCGGCAGCATAGAATGGCAGAGGAGCGCAGTAAAGTACAGTCATGTACACATGTATGTATGTATAAAGTTTTATTTTAATACATGTATGTATATCGAATTGATTTTTCCATTACAATAAAAAATTTCACTTTAATAGCTTTCTGAATTCTACACTTTACAAAGTTACCATTATTTAATTGCAATTTCAAATATTATTGATATCGAGATATAAAATTAAACAACGTAACTTCATTTAGCTAAATAATATTTTAAATAATTTCATATTAAAACTACAATTCTAATCTTCTGTTTTTCCAAGTCAAAAAGTTGCAATAGTTTTTCGTATTTTTCGTAATTTCACAGTTAAAATATTCATAAACAGTTCCCTCAATGCTTATAAAATTGTTTTTTTTCTGGCAAAATTAAAATGAAACATTATTATATATAAAATTAACGCTATTATATTATTATCACAGCAAATCTGTTTCTAAGCCTCTTTAAAACAAAAAAAATATATATAATATTTTTATAATAAAATTGTTCTCTGACATGCCAGGGAATGAAATTTTTGCCTTCATATATAAAAACTGAATTTAACTTGAAAACAATAAAATATTTTCATTCATTTCGTTCGGTTGCTATAGGAATTATAGAAACATTTTGGAAATTTTTTTAACGTCATACTTTTCATACCTTCAATATAAAGCGATGTGGTCGTAAACATCGCCGTATATTCGAAAAATAAATTAAAATTCGGGTTAGGCTTGTGAAAACAAGTGGGTTTTTTTTATTTTTTTCCAATAGTCCGGAAAAAAATATGCTAGCCTGTTTCGGTTTTTCATAAAATAAATAAAACCGGAACACGCTTGCTTATTTCCTATTGCAAAGCTCATTCTGGGGGGCGAGAAACCACAGACCAAGTGTCCTTTTTAGGACAGCCTGTCCATTGGTTAGCTAGCGGGGCTAACCTAGTGGGGGATAGTCGATAAGTCCGACTAAGATCGGCACGGAAGGGGGGTAGGTATTTCTCTAGCCTATAATTTAGAGAAAATCCGCAAACCGGATATTCCTTTGTTTAAAAAAAAAAAACAGATTATATAATTTTCTTAACCAGACTTACCATTTTATAAAATTTATACCAAGCGCGACAACTATTAACCGGATTTTCAAATAATACTCGGATTTACAAAATATTTACCTGATTTACAAAATTTTTTCTTTTAAAGTAATAATTTTCAATAAAATTGCCCTGTTTCAAACAGATGTTCGATTCTGAGGGCAATTCCAACGATAAATCAAGCTCTAAAGGAAGGTGCTCACTAGCTCGCCAAGAAGATTTTTTAGGATTTAATGACTCAGATATCGCAGAAAATAATAATTCAAATTTTCAGTCAGTAACTAATATTATAAACAGTCAGCCTTCAGCAGATTCGTCTAATAATTCAGACAACCTACTAGCTATCACTTCCAATTTTCAGTCAGAAGCTGACTTTTTCAATTCTCATTACTTCGAATTCTTCTAATTTGCGTTCGACAAATAATTCTTCAGATTTACAATCGAATAGCAATATTTCAATCATGGCAACCTCAGAACAGAAAAAGTTGTTCATTACCAGTTGCGCCTCAATTATTAGGGAAAACTACAGCGGCGATCCGCTGACATTAGAATCTTTTATCGACAAAATAAAATTAATTGAAGTCTTCTCAGATGAAAATTTAAATAGCACTTTTATTGCATTTTTGAATTCCAAACTTGAGGGAAAAGCACGCGAAGCATTGCCAACCGAGATAAACTCAGTTGATGACATAAAGACTGCCTTGAGAAATAGAATAAAACCGGAACACTCGAAAGTTGTTTCTGGTAAAATCGCGTCCTTACATGTCATCAATAATAACTACTCGGACTTTGCTAAGCGCGTAAGAACTATCCGACGTATTGGAACGTTCTTTGATTATTGAGGGTATGACACAAGCCAAGGCAATTAAATGGCCGTAGAGCAAACAGTGAATGTGTGCAGGTTGAACACTCGTTCAGAATTGGTCAAATCCATCCTGGCTTCAACTACCTTCAGTGATTCAAAAGACGTAGTTGCAAAAATGATATTTGAACGTAATAATGAAGTTAAAGAAAGACAAGTACTAGCATTTAAACGTGAACGACCCTCAGGACCGAACACTGGGGGATCGGAATCACGATTTAGACAATTAAACGAATCTTCTTCAAAAATATTGAAATCCATCTACTGCTTGAACCTTAATTATTCAGATTTTATTGAACTTCAATGTAGCGATTCCTACAAACCTTGTACTTTTGTAGTAGACTCTCAAGCAGATATTTTTTTAATCAAAATTTCAAATTTATCTCAAAATTTTAACTTTAATAGTAATGAAATTATTAATATAACAGGCATAACAGCAGAAACAATGTCAACATTAGGAATCTTAAAAACCAACTTAATTGCATATACATTTTTAATACCGCATACTTTACATGTAGTTAACGACGATTTCAATATACCTTCAGACGGAATACTCCGCAAAGACTTTTTAAAATTAAATAAATGCATTATTAGTTATGCAAGCGATAGCATAACTATTAATACCGGCTTAAAAACTCTAAATATTCCAATTTTGCATGGCACAAGTACCAATTCTTTAGTTATTCCTCCGAGATGTGAAGTTTATCGTTTATTTAAATTACCAAAATCTGACAATCCTGTTTTTGTAGACTCACAAGAAATCTGTAGTGGTGTTTTTACGGCAAAGTGCATTGTTGACACAAATAATCCAGTTATAAAAATTTTAAATGTTACTGACGAAGTAAAACATGTCAACAATTGCAATATCGTAACAGAAGATATCACCAACTACAATGTCTACAAAATCAATAAAACTTCTAAAGATCAAAAACGCTTAGAGGAATTAACGAAAATTTTGAAAAATCAAATGCCAGGTTATGCTCAAAAACAATTACTAGATTTATGCTTAAAATATGCCGATGTATTCGCTTTAAAAACTGATCGTATGACTTTTAAATAACTTTTAGAACAAAAACTACGTTTAACTGATAAAAATCCAGTCTATATAAAAAATTATCGTTTACCATATACACAACGCAAAGAAATTAATAAACAAGTCGAAAATTTAATGCGAAATGATTTAATAGAACCCAGCTTTTCTAATTATAACAGTCCTTTAATTCTGGTACCGAAAAAAGATCCTTCAGGCCAAGTCTTATCGTATGTGCGTTGATTTCAGAGCAGTCAACAAAAAGCTCATCGCAGACAAATTTCCGTTGGCACGTGTAGACGACATTCTCGACAATCTTGGCAGAGCCAAATATTTTTCGACTTTAGTTCTTTTTACTGGTTTTCACCAAATACCACTTCATGTCAATTCTAGAGACGTTACATCTTTCAGTACAGATCGAGGAGCTTTTCGTTGGAAAGTTTTACCTTTCGGTTTAAATATAGCACCAAACTCTTTTTCGCGTATGATGTCATTATCATTTTCAGGCATTTCGCCAAATCAAGCTTTTATGTACTTTGACGATATTATCGTCATCGGTTGTAGCGAGACACATCACCTCAAAAATTTAGAAAAAGTATTCGAAACTTGTAGAAAAGTCAATTTAAAGTTAAATCCCAACAAATGCAATTTCCTTCGTTCCGAAGTAACTTTTTTAGGCCACAAATGTACCTCAAAAGGCCTGCTGCCAGATGACTCAAAAATATACGCAATTAAAAAATATACTAAGCCTAAAGACAAAGACGCTGTTAGGCGATTCGTTGCATTTGCAAATTGTTATAGGCGTTTTATACCTAACTTTGCGTCACTGGCAGCCCCTTTAAATCGTCTAAATCGGAAAAAAGTTGAATTTGTTTGGGATGATGCTTGCGAAAATGCATTCGAAAAACTAAGATTATCATTAATGTCTCCTCAACTATTACAATACCCTAATTTTTCAAAAGAATTTATTATCACTGTAGATGCATCTAAGAGTGGTTGTGGCGCTATATAGGAGATAATGATTTACCGATTTGCTTTGCATCAAAATCTTTCAATAAAGCCGAACAGAAAAGGCAATCATAGAGTTGGAACTTTTAGCAATACATTTTGCTATTAAACATTTTCGGCCGTATGTTTAAGGTACACATTTCACGGTAAAAACAGACCATAGACCATTAGTTTATCTATTTAATATGGAAGATCCTTCCTCGAAACTCTCTAGAATTAGATTAGATTTATCAGAATACAACTTTACAATTGAATATATTAAAGAAAAATCGAATGTTGTGGCTGATGCACTTTCGCGTATAAGTATAGACGAAATTAAAGATTGGACAAAACACGTTTTAGCCGCTAAAACGCCATCACAAACTAAACAGCAAGAATTACAATACGAAAATATTACTTTATATATAATATACTTAATCTCGTGAATGTTAACGAAACAAAGAATTTAGATGAGTTACTTTCGAGGCTTGAAATAGCAGCCGACAATCACAATATTAAACAATTAGAATGGCCAAAAAATTACATATTTTTCAATAATTATACAATTACAAATTTTAAAATCCGCGGAAATGAAATTTTAAAATCATTACAAATAATATTGACGGACCCTATAGAGACCGTAACAGACAATGAACAGAAACAAAAACTTATGACAATTTATCACGAAGATCCAGTGTTAGGAGGTCATTGCGGAACAAAAAGGTTATATGCCAAATTAAGAACTAAATATTACTGGAAAAACATGACATGTGATATAGCGAAATTTGTGAAAAATTTCAATAAATGTCTTTTAAATAAATTGAGACCCAAAACAAAAGAAAACCTTGTCCTTACGCCAACACCCTGCAAACCATTTGATATAGTAATTGTCGATACAATAGGTCCACTTCCAGAATCAAACTATGGTAACAAGTTCGCTGTTACTATGATTTGTGATTTTTCTAAATACCTGGTAACAGTAGCTGTACCAGATAAATCAGCAAAAACTATCGCATGTGCTATTTTTGAAACTTTATATTAACATATGGTAAAATGAAAGCCATTAGATCCGATTTAGGGACGGAATACAAAACTAAATTATTCTCGTAATTAACAAAACTTTTAAAAATTAATCATGATTTCTCAACAGCTTATCACCACGAAACTGTTGCATATCTAGATGTCAGATTGGGATACATATTTGAAATACTTTACATTTTTACATAATACCACAAGTAGTTCGGTTTTTGATAATAAATTTACTCCTTTCTAATTAATATTTGGCAGAAAATCTTCAATGCCACATGAATTACAAAAGGAACAAATCGATCCGATTTATAATATAGAAAATTATACAAAAGAGCTAAAATATAGAATGCAAAAATCTCATAACATGGCAACAAATTTGATTAATAAACATAAAATTAGAAATAAAGAATTATACGATAAAACGGCTAAGCCTTTAGAATTTTAAATTAATGATGGGTTCTAGTAGAAACAGAACCGAGAAATAAACATAAAAATATATATCAAGGTCCCTACATAATAAAGAATATCGATGGACCAAATGTAACAATTTACGATGAAATTAATAAAATTGAAAAAACTGTACATAAAAACCGGAGCCAAAAATTTAATTAAAATTGATAGTACTTTTAAATTTTACTAATTAATCTTTAAATATAAATATATTTTAAGAATGCGCCAATGAATGTAAAAAAAAAATGTTTAATGTTAATTTCGATACGGGCTAATTTACTAAATATATGTCACCTAAATAATACATAAAAGATAGCAACTTACTTACGTTAAGTAGTAGTAATAGTAGTAGGTTATACAAAATAAAATAATAATAACGGCTCACTTCAAACTAAACTAAATTATCAAAATCTAAAAATTTACTTTTCCTACATATTTCTTTTTGCAAATTTCAATTTTAATTCTTTTTGATATAGCCTAAAGAAGAATGTGGCAAGACTGATCACCTTGCCAAATTCTTCTTTTCTAAAGGGGGATGATGTAGTGTCGAATTGGGTCACTGCATTAAGCTGCATTTAAATCTGGCAACTTAGTGGAATGACGCGGAGATTCAAGCTCATTGGTTGAATCTCCCGTTACTCGAATCTATCACGCCATCGCGCCATACGATTTTCCCGTTATGCGCAAAAATGCATACCGAGATGGTTGCTGCTGAAAGCGCAGTTAAGTTTTTTAGTTTTCAGTTTTGAAGAAGTTAAGTTAACGTGTACAAGTTTAAAAACAGTTATATAAATAAACAAACGAAAACTACACATATATTGGAAATTAAAAACTAAACGAAACAAACATAAACCTAATAAAATACAAATCAAATTAAGCAAAGAAAAGAGTATTTTTTTATTGTTGTGTGTGTGTGCGTGCGTGTGGCTGCGAGCCCAAAAATAAGTACCATCGAAATTCCACTTTACAAGCTTGGGAAAATCTCTTTAATTCTCAGGACGTCATCGCTTGCTTCGATACCTTCCTGTTTAAGGTGTATGAGATATTAAATATCAAGGTGCCTCCCCTTGGGCCAAAACTATATAAACTGCCTTGGTACAACAAAAGTCTAAAAATTTAAAAAATAATCGTAATAGGTACAACAAGTTGTATAGGGCTAGGTTAGGTTAGGTTGAACTGGCCGGTCCACGAGGACTTCACATAGACTGAATAAGTCCGTAGTGTTACCAGAAGTTTGTTTTAACAACCAAACTGAAAACCCTATCAAAAACCAGGACCTATGTTATAAAATAACTCCGTCCTCTTGGCAAATACTAGAAGCTTCCTAGGACTTAAGCCACTTGCTGCTTCTAGGTCTGACAGCTGTATCACTCCCAATAGCTGGAGTCTTAGCCTGGCAAGCGCGGGCACGAGTAAAGAACGCCCTCGATCGTTTCCTCCTCCAGCCCGCACTTCCTACATCTGCTATCACTGACCAAGCCTAATTTAAAGGCATGTGACGCCAGAAGGCAGTGTCCAGTCAGAATACCCGCCATAAGTCTACAGTCCTCTCTTTTTAATGACTTTGTGAATGACTTTGTTAGTCTAAGGTTGTAACACCTACACATAATCTTCGACACTTTACAGCCCCGCGCTTGAACCTACGCTTTTCCTGCTTGGCCGATCATGTGAACGTCTCGCTTTCGCTTAATTTCCCCCAGTCTAATTGGGACGTCTACGGAGCAAGCTTCAAGTGATGCGCCCTTTTTAGCATGTTCATCCGCTTTTTCATTCCCATCTATTCCCATATGCCCTGGGACCCAATATAGATGTATGCCCTGCAAAAATCGTTGGATCATGTGGTCCACTGGAGTACTTACCATTATATTCCACTGTAATGCAGCAATGGACCAACTCATGTTTCTACACGAACACATTGTAAGCCGATCATTGCTCGTTTTTAACGATTGTAATCACTACACGATGTTTATTGGACTGTGGGTACTCCATGGATTACTCTCATGTAATGCGAAGCTGAGGTATATGGTCCAGTCCTAGGACATCGCAATGTTAATTGGACCATATTTTTTGTATGAATTTTGGTTAATTTTGGAGTACTCGGTTGGTCCATAGCGAGTACTCCATACATGCATGCATGGAGTACTCGCGATTTTTGGAGGGTGCTTCTCTCTGTCCCGATTCTCTCCAGGGACTGCTTACACTCTAGCACGCATTTATATGCTGTGCTATGTGAGATTATTGCCTTAATTGCTGCTTCACTGCCAATATAAAAGTTAACACGATTGCAGCTTGCGCTATTTTCTTCCAGGGTTTCTACTGCTTTGGTTACGGCTACTATTTCCGGATCATCACAGTATACCGCAGACCCTACTCCTTTCACTGCTTTTGAACCATCTGTGTACACCTGTATCGCCTCGTCCGCCATTTGAGCACCCTTGCGCCAACCGTCCACCTCTATTGTGGCCTTAAGATCGCCCTCGAAGCGCAGATAGGGAATCAGGTAGTCTGTTCGTCTTGTGATTGATGGCGCTATACTACTATGGCCGTATGGTCGGCGCTCAAGCTGCCCCGACGCACCGAGCCTGGTTGCAGTTGTTAACGCTATGTTCTTTGCTACCATGTCTACAGGTGGAATGTGCAGAATGGCCTACAGTGCAGCTGTCGGGGTTGTTTGCAGGGCTCCCGCAATGCTAAGCATTGATAGTCTGCATACCCACTCAAATGTTTTGAGGTAGGCTACTTTTTGTGTGGCTTTCCACCAAACAAGAGCTCCATAGTACAGCATAGGGCTTACAATCGCTGTAAAAACCTAATGAGAAAGATAGGACGATAAGTCCCACGTACACCCCAGCATACTTTTACATGCATAAAGTGCCGTTGAAGCCTTCTTCACCCTCTCCTCCACGTTGAGCTTCCATGACAGCTTACTCTCTAGGATGATTCCTAGATATTTTGTGCAAGGTTTCTCCTGTAGGGTCACCCCTCCTAACTTAGGCCTGTCCAATTTGGGACCTTGTACCTCTTTGTAAACAAGACCATATCCGTCTTATCCGCGTTGACTTTCAACCCGACATTTGATGCCCAGGTATGAATATCCCAAAGCGCCCGATCCATCAAAGAGCTAATCGTTGGAAGGCACTTTCCACTTATGACAATTGCAACGTCATCCGCGTAAGCCGTAAGTTTTACGGGTCCCTCATCGAATCGCCTGAGCAGTTGGTTGATGGCCAGCGTCCACAGCAGAGGTGATAGCACCCCTCCCTGCGGCGTTCCCTGTCCACTGATTTCGTGGCCTCGTACAATCCCCACTGTGATGTAATCTTCCTGCAATTTAGCATAAAGCTGATCCATCTCGTTAAGGCTGGATGCACTTTAATGTAATTAAGACCATCCATAATCACCCATTTAGAAACATTGTTGAAAGCCCCGGCAATGTCTAAGAAGACTCGTAGAGCATATTCCTTATATTCCAGGGCTCTCTCTATGCTTATTACCACCCTATGCAATGCGGTGTCTACCGACTTGCCTTTGGTGTACGCATGTTTTGTTGTGGAGAGTAGCTTTTCATCCTCATAGGACTTTATGTACACATCTATCAGCCTCTCAAAGGTTTTGAGCAGAAATGATGTTAAGCTAATGGGTCTATAGTCTTTGGGATACACGTGACCGATCTTCCCCGCTTTTGGTAGGAAAGCTACACGAGCAGTTCTCCAAGACTGGGGTAGGTAGATGATTCAGTCTTATGCACCCATCGAATATTTCTTTAAGCCATTCCACGACCGCCCTACTTGAAACTTGTAGCATGGCCGGGAATATACAATCTGGGCCCGGCGATTTAAACTTAGAAAACGTCTTCACTGCCCATTCGATCTTAGTATCGGTCACCAAGCCCGGCACTACCCGCTCCGTGATCGAAGTGTGAGTGCTGTCTGCTGGCTCTTCTAAACCATCTCCCGATGGGAAATGTGTATCGAGAAGCACCTCAAGGGATTCCTCACTATTACGTGACCATTCCCCGTTCTCTTTCTTTATTAGTCCCTGGACTATGTTTCCCCTTGCTAGGACTTTTCTCAACCGTGCTGTTTCGCTGGACACGCTTCGCTTTCCGCGGTCTTCACTAGCTTAAACATTAGTTTTACCTGTCTTCTTAGAAGGCTCAGCTCATTGCTCCACCATGGCGGATTTTTTTTCCTCTGAATCTTCTTAGAGGCAAGCTTTGTTATACGCTGTCATAAGCGTCCTTGTTAGGAATTCATTGGATTGCTCCAGTTCTTCCACATTGGCAACCTCTTTGGGTTGTCCCATTTTCATTTCTACCTGTTTCTGGAATTCAGTCCAGTTTGTTGACCTAGGGTTTCTAAAGGTTCCTGCCTTCTCTACCCTCTTTAGGGGGATGCTGAAGCTGATATACGCATGGTCGGAGAAGGATGGTCTCTCAAGAACCATTCAATCATTCCTTGATATATCACGTTCGGAGCTCAGTGTAATATCCAAAACATTGCTGGATGTTAGACCAATGTATGTAGGGACATTTCCCCTGTTGGCTATCTGCAAATTGGTTTGAAGGATGTAACAAAATGGAGAGTCGCCTCTCTCGTTCGTATCTGCTCCTCCCCACGAATTGTGGTGCGCATTTGCATCCGCGCCTATGACCAACCGCCCTTTGCACCCTTCGTCCTGTACTAGCCTGGGCCATGTAGCAGAATTCCAGGATAAATGCCTGCTTATTCCTTTGCTCAACGGCAACCACTACGAGGTCCTCAGTAGTGTAATTAGGCAGCATATATGAATGCAGCTGTTTCCTTACCATTACTACAGCTCGCACTCGTCCTTCCGTTTCCGCATAGTAAACACCAAATCCGCGCACGTATAGGGCTAATACTGCGGATACTTTCCTCAAAGAACAATATACAACCAATGTGAAACAGTTTAACGTTTTCGATAAATTTCTGTACAACCAGTATATGGCAAGGCTCGAAACGGATCTAAAAGAAAATCTTAAGGCCTTTTGGAATTTTATGCGCTCCAAACGTGGCTCTTCTAATATTCCCACTTGCATGTACTTTAATGGCAAGAGTGCCCAGTCTCTGGATGGTTCTGTTGAACTCTTCGCTGAATTCTTTATTTATTTATTTATTAGTCTACAAATTTAACAATTAATCAGACTAAATAGTGTATAGTATAAAAAACAAACAAAAGGCTTGGCAACTTAAATATATAATAATTACAAAAATATACTGTATACTTATGTATTAAATCATTCAAATGAAAAGACACACAGAGGTATAGGGGGTTACACCTTACATATTTAAGGTAGTAAGTAGGTACTTTTTAATTCTGAGAATCGGATCGCATGTATCTAAATTTTTGCAGTGACTATTGAAATCATGACAAATACCACGAAGTGGGTCATGCATTTCAATGTTCGATCTGCATGTACTTATATGCAGTTCTTGAATCTAGACGGTCTGACTGGCACGTTGAACTTAATTTCGCTAAGCAGAAATGGGCTAGCTATCATCCCTCTTAGGAGTTTTACTATAAATAAGACATTAAGCATCTCCCTACGGCTCTGTAATGTAGGCAACTGTAATAGTTTTAACCGGCTGCAGTACGGTGGAAGATTCTTTGACGTGTCGCAAGGCAATTGTTTCAAAGCAAAAAGCGAAAACTGTTTTTGGACCGATTCCAGTTTATCACAGTGAATTTGATAACGTGGGCTCCAGATTATCGAAGCATTCCAATATTGGCCTCACCAATGATGTAAAAAGAGTTTTAGTAACGTACGGATCATTAAATTCCTTAGACCACCTTTTCACGAACGCCAAAGTACATTTAGCCCTATTAAAGCAAGTTTCTATATGTAACCTAAAGTCAAGCTTAGGGTCCATTGTAACACCTAGGTCAGTGAAGTTGGTGACTTGCTTAATAACATAATCTCCAATCACATACTCATGGGAATTAAAGGGTTTTCGTGTAAAACACATGAACTTACACTTCGGAAGGTTTAGTGACATGAGGTTAGCATTACACCATACAACTGAGCTGCTCAGATCCAACTGAAGAAGTGCTCTATCCTCTGGTGAGCGGATAGGCATAATAAGTTTCACGTCATCCGCATACATCAACGGCTTGCAGTGCTGCAAAACACTTGGTAGGTCGTTAATGAATAGTAGAAATAACACAGGCCCAAGGTGGAACACCAGAAGTTACATTGATGAATTTGGACCAACAGTTGGTAAAAATAACTGTTTGTTTACGTTTATTCAAATAAGAAGAAACCCAAGAGAAAAGTAAAGGAGGAAAGCCTAACGCTTCCCGCGGCAGTCGGTTCTATGTACCGGAGCGACTCGGGATTTTTCCCGACCAAGGACTGTCATTTCAGTGTAACCCCATTTAATTTGTTTCGTCCCTCCCACAAATTGTCATCCTCCCAGCAGCTCCTTGCAGCAGGACTGCTCCATATTCTCTTGCTCCGGGAAGGTATCGAATCCAATCCGGGTCCGTCTCCTGGCCCCGGTCCTGAGAAATGGTTTTGCTGCATCTGCCGGAAAAGAATCTTTTTAGGACGGTCATACTCTGTTCAGTGTGTCTCGTGTAAGGGATGGTTGCATCGGACAGGTTGTTCTGGGCTTGATCCCAAAACCCGACGTCCACGTAACTTTTATAAATCTTTTGTGGCTCCTTGCTGTTCACGCCCAAGGGCGCCTCGTAGTCTACGTCTAAGCGCCCCCCCATTACCTTCCAGCAGCCCCGCTGCTCAGCAAGCCACAACAAGTACCCGCTGCTGCTCGCGCCTTACGGCGCCAACAACTCAAACAGCTGCTACCACTCATAACTACAATCTTCGTAGTAGAGTCGGAAGCAATGCTGAGCAACAGCCCCTGCCCCCGTCTTCTCCCCCCCTCTTTTCCGGCAGCAATCGTGTAGGTCAGGGAACCAGACTCTTAGTCCCTACCTCCGTTTGCACCGTTTGCCAGCACAGAATATATATGTTTGCGACATCCGCCCAAAGCAGCTCCTGCCTTGGGTGGTGCCACTTTCCTAGATGTTCTGGTCTCCGCGACGGCAACCCCTCGACGGGTTTCATCGCGCCATGTTGCCAGGTCGCAAACCCAAATCATCCGGGTACCCCAATGCTTGCCCAAGGACGCCCAGTCCCAGGGCCACAACAGCAATTGCGTCCTGGCCTTCCTCAACCCAGGCGTAGTCACCCGTCACTTACCCCCAGAGTGGCGACGTCTCCCCTCTTGCACTTCAGAATTCTGCAGTTAAACTGTAATGGACTAACTGGGAAGATTACGGAGATAGTCAATTTCATGAAGCGGCACAACATCCGCATTGCTGCGATTCAAGAGACTAAACTCACAGCACGATCTGCATTGCAGACCTGCTCTGGGTATAATGTCCACAGAAAAGATCGCGAGAGCGGAAATGGAGGCGGCCTCGCGTTTATAATACACCACTCTGTGCAGTATCACATATTTGATCCTGGCATCGACCGCAGGGACAACGTCTTAGAACGTCAAGGCCTATCTGTCCGGTCAGGCGATGCAAACCTAGAAATCATCAACATCTACATCCCCCCTGCCACCTGTTGCCCCGGTGGATACCGCCCTAATATCAGAGCCTTACTCACTGGAAACAATCGCATTATTTTAGGCGACTTCAATGCCCATCATGATCTATGGCATTCAAATTTGCGGGCGGACAGTAGGGGCGAGATGTTGGCGGATCAAATAGAAGAAACGACGTTCTGCACAATAAACGGAGACGCCCCCACACGTATGGTAGGAAGCTGTCACAGTTCGCCAGATATCTCAATCGTGAGCGCAGAACTCGTAAACTGCGTCAACTGGCAGCCGATGGTATCATTGGCATCCGACCACCTGCCTATACTTGTTTCGCTCGAGCGTACCGCCGACTTCATCGTCACCGAAAAACGCACTTTCATAAACTTTAAAAAAGGAAAGTGGGAAGAATATAAATCCTTTACAGACAACCTCTTTGCTGCCCTCCCTATCCCGACTGATGCCCGCCAAGGGGAGCGTGCCTTCCGCAAGGTCATTGAATCCGCCTCGGCACGTTTCATTCCCGCCGGGAGAATTCCCGAAATCCGGCCTCACTTCCCGGCGGAGGCCGCAAACTTAGCGAGAGAACGTGACCTTATAAGGCAGCTTGATCCAGGCGACCGCCAAATAAGGGATATAAACCAACGCATCAGATTGCTTGTGGATGAACACAAGCGGGCGAAATGGGAGGAGCACCTAAGAGGTTGTAACCTCTCTACCGGTGTGGGTAAACTTTGGTCCACCGTAAAGTCCCTATCGAATCCGACTAAGCACAAAGACAAAGTTTCCATCGCCTTTGGTGACAAAGTGCTGTCGGATGCGAAAAAATGCGCGAGCGCTTTCTGCCGACAATATATAATGCATTCTACGGTCGACAAAGTTAGACGGAGGGCCAACAGACACGCACATAAACACAAATTCAGCGCGTCACCAATCACCATCACCGCTAAAGAGGTTGAGGACGCCATTGGTCGCGCTAAACCATCCAAAGCAGTGGGCCCAGACGGCATAGCCATGCCGATGCTTAAAAGCCTAGGGAAAGAGGGTTTCAAATATTTAGCGCAGGTCTTCAACCTGTCTCTTTCCACCTTTGTCATACCCGAGAAATGGAGAATGGCCAAGGTGGTCCCGCTACTAAAGCCTGGTAAACCTGCTAACATAGGAGAGTCGTATCGTCCGATATCTCTCCTATCGCCAGTAGCAAAGACGCTCGAAGCCATTTTGCTCCCTTATTTGCAAGCAAATTTGCAACTAGCCTCCCATCAGCATGGCTTCAGAAAACTCCATAGCACTACCTCCGCGCTAAATGCCATCAGCACCCAGATAAATTGCGGTTTAAATCAAAACCCCCACCATAGAACAGTACTCGTAGCGCTAGACCTATCAAAAGCTTTTGATACGGTCAACCATGGCTCGTTACTGCAAGACCTGGAAGGGTCTACCCTTCCCCCATGTCTTAAAAGGTGGACCGCAAATTATCTGGGTGGTCGGCAGGCATCGGTGCTATTTAGAAACGAAACATCAAAGCCAAGGAGAATTAAACAAGGGGTGCCGCAGGGTGGTGTCCTATCCCCACTTTTGTTTAATTTCTACATATCTAAGCTATCTTCACCACCGGAAGGAGTCACAATCGTTTCCTACGCCGATGACTGCACAGTAATGGCCACAGGCCCAGGCCCACAGATCGATGAGCTATGCAATAAAATAAACGGCTACCTCCCTGATCTCTCCAGTTTTTTCGCCTCGCGAAACCTGGCATTATCACCGACTAAATCTTCCGCGACCTTATTTACAACATGGACGTCCCAAATGTCGACCATTTTGAACATCCACGTCGATGGCTCTACGCTACCGACTGTCCTACACCCCAAAATCTTGGGTGTGACGTTTGATCAGGATCTACATTTTGGTGAGCACGCAGCCGCAATTGTTCCGAGAATTCAGAGCCGTAACAAAATCCTCAAATCCCTTGCTGGCAGTACCTGGGGAAAAGATAAAGAAACGCTCATGACTACATACAAAGCAATTAGCCAGCCGATTACGTGCTACGCGTCACCCATATGGTCGCCAAGCCTAAAAATTACCCACTGGAAGAAGCTACAGGCCTGCCAAAATACTGCTCTCAGAATTGCCACGGGCTGTCTTCTTATGTCCCCAGAACACCATCTACATAATGAGGCGAGAATACTCCCCATCAGGGAAAGAAACGAGATGCTGACCAAACAGTTCCTGTTGAATACCCAGAAACCTGGGCATCCCAACAGACATCTGATTGACGAGCCAGCACCGCCTAGGGGCTTACGGAGTCATCTCCGTAAGCATTTTGAGGAAATACGGCATCTGAGAACACAGCCGTATGAAGCGAAAAAACATAAGCAGGTCCTTGGTGAACTCCACAAACAGGCGTCGGACCTTTATGCCGGGAATTGCCCGGTGAACCCAGTACTCAAAGTAAAGTATCCAAAACTTGCGGAAGAGGAACGCATACTCCCCAGGGAAACGCGTGTCACTCTGGCTCAACTTCGTTCTGGATACTGTAACAGGTTAAACTCTTACCTATCCAGAATCAACCCCGACATACAAAATGTATGCCCCGCTTGCAATGTGTCCCCACATGACACCAATCATCTCTTTAATTGTAATGTGGAACCAACGCCTCTAACACCCCTTTCCCTATGGTCCACCCCTGTTGAAACAGCAAGTTTCCTTGGACTCCCGTTAGAGGATATTGATGACAGTTTGTGATCGGTCGCGTCTGTTAGGTGGGGCGAAGCACTGCTACAACAACAACAACAACAACAGGAAAGCCTAACCGGTCGAGTTTGTGTAAGAGCAGAGAATGGGATACTTTATCAAAAGCCTTACTAAAATCTGTGTAAATAACATCAATTTCGCAGTTAGATTTAAAGCTATTGGATACAAGGGTCGTTAGACACTGTTGACTTTCCCTTACAAAATCCGTGCTGTGATAAGTCAATAACCTAAGATAGACTGAACGCCAGTTGCTTTGTGACAATGGCTTCGAACAGCTTGGGAATGGCATTGAGTTTAGCTATTCCTCTGTAATTTGTGAATTTGTGACACAAGATCTGCTGCCACTCTTATGGAGAGGAATTATAAATGGCTCTAATTTTGAAGATGATGTTGCTGTTCCGAATCTGCTCTAGGCTGTCACTGAACGATTAGATTTTGGATCGCTCACGATCTCCAATACCGATGTTGGCAATTCTATGTTAACACTAAAGCCCTCGCTGAAATGCGACAGTGATAGCGTCTGCGCGTATGTTCTGAAGCAGTGCAGCGTATCTGTATATTCACCTCTTTAGGTTAGGTTAGGTTGCAAGGACTGAGCTGGACACTATGGTAACAGCTCACTACTTAGGCCACCAATGGGCCAATTGTAATAACCTCTTTGCTACATCTTTAATTTCTCTCTTTCATCTGGCATTTTTATTGATACATGGAAACACCAGTTTTCTGCTTTTTGCTCAGGATCTCAAATTTTTCTGTAGAATCATTCCCCCATGACATTCCTGCCTTCTTCAAAGTGACCTTAATAATGTGGACGATTTGTGTCGCACCAATAATATTTTCTTAAATGTTAAAAAATGCTTTAATATGTCTTTCTCAAAATCCATGAGCTCCTATTCTTCGTTGTACTCTATTTCAGGCATCCAGTTGGCGTAAATTAACGAACATGTTGATTTAGGCGTTGTCTCTAACTCAAATTTCAAATTCACCAATCACATATGTTATGTGCTCCCAATGGCCTAAAGCAACCTTGCTTTTCTTCGCATATTTTTTTTTTTGTCCAAAGGTTCATCGTGTGCAGACGTGTTTTTGCTGGCTCCGTGTTTTTAATATTTTTCACTCTTCCTGTTGCGCCTTTTGCCTTTTTGACTTTTCAAATATAAAAATGGATAAATGCGATAAACCTTTCTCAAAAAAAGATAGCTTGATGGTGCCATGCAGTGGATTTTGCAAAAAATATTTCATCTCGCACCTGCTGTGAAGGCATCATATCCGAGTATGATGTGGGTTTATTCGTAAAAAACCGCAACATTAATTATATGTGCAATGAGTGTTTAAATGCATGTGATAAACTGAGTAATCTTATGAAAACATGCCGGTTTCATTAAAATCTGGATTTGAATCTACATATTTTGACCGCGTTTGAGTTGAGATTCAAGGTTTTGTCTGTGCAAATTAATGGCCTAAAAGAAGAGATTAACATAAATAATTCAAAACACGAATCGACCAACAATAACAATTTAAAGTGCTTGCAGGCAATGTCGTACACACTACATAATGGTGGTCATCCGCTTAGTAATTCAATCAACAATAAATATAATCTTAATTGCACGCATGTTCCACAACCATTATGAGTGTCTGGTTCTATCACTCCCACACTAGGCCAGTCGCACGCACTGTGCCAATGTTCTAAGGGTCGATCTCCTTTACCTAATGCTTTTGGCTTTAATATTGTCCTGTCAAGTATGCATGTAAACGATAATTTAAATATTACTGTTAACACAAGCAGAGCCGATGCTAATGCTGCTGCTATTAACAGTGTTTTACTGCTGTTAACACGAAACTGATATCGCCAATACTTGCCGCCCTACATTTAAGTTAACGTCACATTCACCCATAGCACTTACCCGCCAAGTAAACAAATATATCATTGAGCCACTTAGGCACCTGAGTCAAATATGTCTTAGCCACACTGGCAATTAGTAACCACACATTTTTAATTTAAACAGGAAAAGCTAAAGTAAATGATAACTCAAATATCCAGTTGGCTATTTTTATTGATTTTTCAAGGGCAAGCCATTTCAAGGCTAAACCTATTTCATCGTATGATGAAATTAGTTTTAAGTAAACATTTAAACATTACTTAGAACTTAAGCACAAAACGATTGTATGTAGTGGTAAGTAAATAACTTATAAATAAGAGCTGAATAAAGATGAACAGATTTTGATTGACTTACCAAACAAGGCGGTGTACTTTTTAAAAACCTTCCGCGTTTCGTGTGAAAGTTAAGTGGCGATCCTGCCAGGAGGCAAAAATAATAATCCTCGAAGACATAACGTAACATTTTGAGCGGGATTAAATAAAGAATAAGTATATTTAGAAGGAGGAGAAAAAAACACACACAAAAAAAAGAAAACAACAACAACAAGTAAGGAAGGTTAAGTTCGGGTGTAACCGAACATTACATACTCAGTTGAGAGCTATGGTGACAACATAAGGGAAAATAACCATGCAGGAAAATGAACCGAAGGTAATCCTGGAATGTGTTTGTATGACATGTGTATCAAATGAAAGGTATTAAAGAGTATTTTATGAGGGAGTGGGCATTGTTCTATAGGTGGACGCCATAAAGGTTGATCAGGGTTGACTCTAGAATTTGTTTGTACGATATGGGTATCAAATGAAAGGTGTTAATGAGTATTTTAAAAGGGAGTGATCCTTAGTTCCATAGGTGGACGCCGTTTCGAGATATCGCCATAAAAGTGGACCAGGGATGACCCTAGAATTTGTTTGTACGATATGGGTATCAAATGAAAGGGGTTAAAGAACATTTTAAAAGAGATTGGGCCTTAGTTCTATAGGTGGACGCCTTTTCGAGATACCGCCATAAAGGTGGACCAGGGGTGACTCTAGAATGCGTTTGTACAATATGGGTATCAAACGAAAGGTGTTAATGAGTATTTCAAAAGGGCGTGGGGCGTGGTGGACGCCTTTTCGAGATATCGCCATTAAGGTGGACCAGGGGTGACTCTAGAATGTGTTTGTACGATATGGGTATCAAATTAAAGGTATTAATGGGGGTTTTAAAAGGGAGTGGTTGTAGTTGTATAGGTGGTCGCCTTTTCGAGATATCGGCATAAAGGTGGACCAGGGGTGACTTTAGAATGCGTTTGTACAATATGGGTATCAAACGAAAGGTGTTAATAAGTATTTTAAAAGGGCGTGGGGCTTAGTTCTATAGGTGGACGCCTTTTCGAGATATCGCCATAAAGGTGGACCAGGGGTGACTCTAGGATGTGTTTGTACGATATGGGTATCAAATTAAAGGTATTAATGAGGGTTTTAAAAGTGAGTGGTGGTAGTTGTATAGGTGGTCGCCTTTTCGGGATATCGGCATAAAGGTGGACCAGGGGTGACACTAGAATTTGTTTGTACGATATGGGTATCAAATAAAAGGTGTTAATTAGTATTTTAAAAGGGAGTGATCCTTAGTTCAATAGGTGGACGCCGTTTCGAGATATCGCCATAAAGGTGGACCAGGGGTGACCCTAGAATTTGTTTGTACGATATGGGTATCTAATGAAAGGGGATAATGAGCATTTTAAAAGGTTCTATAGGTTCTATAGGTGGACGCCTTTTCGAGATATCGCCATAAAGGTGGAACCGGGGTGACTCTAGAATGCGTTTGTACAATATGGGTATCAAACGAAAGGTGTTAATGAGTATTTTAAAAGGGCGTGGGGCTTAGTTCTATAGGTTAACGCCTTTTCGAGATATCGCCATAAAGGTGGACCAGGCGGGACTCTAGAATGTGTTTGTACAATATGGGTATCAAACGAAAGGTGTTAATGAGTATTTCAAAAGGGCGTGGGGCGTGGTGGACGCCTTTTCGAGATATCGCCATAAAGGTGGACCAGGGGTGACTCTAGAATGTGTTTGTACAATATGGGTATCAAAGGAAAGTGTTAATGAGTATTTTAAAAGGGCGTGGGGCTTAGTTCTATAGGTTAACGCCTTTTCGAGATATCGCCATAAAGGTGGACCAGGCGGGACTCTAGAATGTGTTTGTACGATATGGGTATCAAATTAAAGGTATTAATGAGGGTTTTAAAAGAGAGTGGGGGTAGTTGTATAGGTGGTCGCCTTTTCGAGATATCGGCATAAAGGTGGACCAGGGGTGACTCTAGAATGCGTTTGTACAATATGGGTATCAAACGAAAGGTGTTAATGAGTATTTTAAAAGGGAGTGGGCCTTAGTTCTATAGGTGGACGCCTTTTCGAGATATCGCCATAAAGGTGGACCATGGGTGAATCTAGAATGTGTTTGTACGATATGGGTATCAAATTAAAGGTATTAATGAGGGTTTTAAAAGGGAGTGTTGGTAGTTGTATACGTGGTCGCCTTTTCGAGATATCGGGATAAAGGTGGACCAGGGGTGACACTAGAATTTGTTTGTACGATATGGGTATCAAATAAAAGGTTTTAATGAGTATTTTAAAAGGGAGTGATCCTTAGTTCAATAGGTGGACGCCGTTTCGAGATATCGCCATAAAGGTGGACCAGGGGTGACCCTAGAATTTGTTTGTACGATATGGGTATCTAATGAAAGGGGTTAATGAGCATTTTAAAAGGTTCTATAGGTGGACGCCTTTTCGAGATATCGCCATAAAGGTGGAACCGGGGTGACTCTAGAATGCGTTTGTACAATATGGGTATCAAACGAAAGGTGTTAATGAGTATTTCAAAAGGGCGTGGGGCTTAGTTCTATAGGTGGACGCCTTTTCGAGATATCTCCATAAAGGTGGACCAGTGGTGACTCTAGAATGTGTTTGTACGATATCGGTATCAAATTAAAAGTATTAATGAGGGTTTTAAAAGGGAGTGGTGGTAGTTGTATAGGTGGTCGCCTTTTCGAGATATCGCCATAAAGGTGGACCAAGGGTGACTCTAGACTTTGTTTGTACGATATACCTATCAAATGAAAGGTTTTAATGAGTCTTTTTAAAAGGGAGTGGGCCTTAGTTCTATAGGTGGTCGACTTTTCGAGATATCGCCGTAAAGGTGGACCAGGGGTGACTCTAGAATATGTTTGTACGAAATGGGTATCAAATGAAAGGTGTTAATGAGTATTTTAAAAGGGCGTGGGGCTAAGTTCTATAGGTGGACGCCTTTTCGATATATCGCCATAAAGGTGGACCAGGGGTGACTCTAGAATGGGTTGTACGATATGGGTATCAAATGAAAGATGTCAATGAGTCTTTTTAAAAGGGAGTGGGCCTTAGTTCTATAGGTGGTCGACTTTTCGATATATCGCCATAAAGGTGGACCAGGGGTGACTCTAGAATGGGTTTGTACGATATGGGTATCAAATTAAAGGTATTAACGAGGCTTTTAAAAGGGAGTGGTGGTAGTTGTATATGTGAAGGCGTTTTCCAGATATCGACCAAAATATGGACCAGGGTGACCCAGAACATCATCTGTTGGATACCGCTAATTTATTTATATATATAATACCACGAACAGTATTCCTGCCAAGATTTCAAGTGTTTTTTATTTCGCCCTGCAGAACTTTTTCATTTCATTCTACTTAATATGGTAGGTGTCCACTCATTTTACAAAGTTTTTTTCTAAAGTTATATTTTGCGTCAATAAACCAATCCAAGTACCATGTTTCATCCCTTTTTTCGTATTTGGTATAGAATTATGGCATTTTTTTCGTTTTTGGTAATTTTCGATATCGAAAAAGTGGGCGTGGTCATAGTCGGATTTCGGCCATTTTTTATACCAATACAAAGTGAGTTCAGATAAGTACGTGAACTGAGTTTAGTAAAGATACATATATCGACTGTGTATAAAAACTGGGCGTGGCTTCAGCGATTTCGCCCTTTTTCACAGAAATAAGTTATTGTCCCAGAATCTAAGCCCCTACCAAACTTCACAAGGATTGGTAAATTTTTGTTCGACTTATGGCATTAAAAGTATCCTAGACAAATTAAATGAAAAAGGTCGGAGCCACGCACATTTTGAAATTTTCTTTTATTTTTGCATTTTGTTGCACCATATCATTAATGGAGTTGAATTTTGATATAATTTACTTATATACTGTAAAGGTGTTAAATTTTTTGTTAAAATTTGACTTAAAAAAATTTTTTTTTTAAAAGTGGGCGTGGTCGTTCTCCGATTTTGCTAATTTTTATTAAGCATACATATAGTAATAGGAGTAAAGTTCCTGCCAAATTTCATCATGATATCTTCAACGACTGCCAAATTACAGCTTGCAAAAATTTTAAATTACATTCTTTTAAAAGTGGGCGGTGCCACGCCCATTGTCCAAAATTTTACTAATTTTCTATTCAGCGTCATCTGTTCAACTCACCTACCAAGTTTCATCGCTTTATCAGTCTTTGGTAATGAATTATCGCACATTTTCGGTTTTTCGAAATTTTCGATATCGAAAAAGTGGGCGTGGTTATAGTCCGATATTGTTCATTTTAAATAGCGATCTGAGATGAGTGCTCAGGAACCTACATACCAAATTTCATCAAGATACCTAAAAATTTACTCAAGTTATCGTGTTAACGGACAGACGGACGGAGGGACGGACATGGCTCAATCAAATTTTTTTTCGATCCTGATGATTTTGATATATGGAAGTCTATATCTATCTCGATTCCTTTATACCTGTACAACCAACCGTTATCCAATCAAAGTTAATATACTCTGTGAGCTCTGCTCAACTGAGTATAAAAACATAAAATTCCCTGTGCTAAGGGATATGTTTAAATAAACAAAGAAAAATAAATATCTCCATAGGGAACAAAAATTGCATTGAAACCAAAGTGGTGATTTAATGGTAATTGAAACAGCCTATCTATGATTAAAACATACACCAGAGCGCACCCAGTTGCATTTCTTTGATATCATCAGCGAATCCAGATAAAAGTGGACAACTACAAAAGGACAACTACAGTGAGTCGATGTTTGTTTATAAGATATGTATTTACATTAAAACTAGGAATTATTTCGTAAGTATTTCGCTGCCTTGACAATATTGAGGAACAAGGTAACGAATGAAGCAAATGATATACTTTCAAATTATGGGACAGTATTGAACTTTGACGCCATATTGGCCCGCCTTGATTTCGCGTATGCTGACAAGAGACCTGCTCACATTATTGAGCAGGAAATTAGTATATTGCGTTAGGGCAATAACACTATCATTGAATACTATAATAAAGTGAATGAAAAATTAACCTTACTTATAAATAAAACGATAATGACCTACGGATCAGATAGTGCGGTGACCAAAGAATTAAATTCTAAAACTAGGCGCGATGTGTACGAATATTTATTACGGGATTAAATGGAAATTTTTCCCAAGTACTGTTTTCACTTTCGCTGTTTTCGATTTGCCAAGAAAGAAATTGGCAGGTCAAACTTTCTCCAACAAGAACTAGTTATGGGAATGTGTTCAAAAAACTTGGTTTGATATACCCGTAGAAACCTGCCAGACTTTAATCAATAATATGGTCAAAAGAATGGGTAAAGTAGTTCAAAATGAAGGTGGATATACTGGTTATTAACTAAGCAATGTTAAATGTGTTAAAAAAAGTTTTGTTTCATATATTTTTTTTATACTTACTATCTCATCAAAATTGTACCTATTTTTATGAGCAGGTTAATTTCGGCGAAACAATGTTTTTAAATAATAACTAATATGTTTTTCGTTACTTTAATGTGAAGTTTATTTATTTTCATTAATAAACAGGACAAGGATAAAATTGTGTTTTGCTTTCATAATATTGATTTAATAAAATGGATTTATATTGTCTTGAAATTGAAGAACTGCTGTGTAACTATTATTTTGAGCAGGTGTGTATATCGACTGTGTATAAAAACTGGGCGTAGCTTCAGCGATTTCGCCCTTTTTCACAGAAATAAGTTATTGTCCCAGAATCTAAGCCCCTACCAAATTTCACAAGGATTGGTAAATTTTTGTTCGACTTATGCCTTAAAAGTATCTTAGACAAATTAAATGAAAAAGGGCGGAGCCACGCACATTTTGAAATTTGTAGCGGCAGCCTGTGGGTCAATGCAACATTGCAAAAGTCCGAACACCGCTGTATCTGTGTGTTAACAGCAACGGAGTTACCCTTATGTGTGTTAGTAACGTGATTTGGATGTATGAATATGTATCTGTTAGTGTGGGTGAAATTAGTATCGTGAAAGTTTATGTCTGTCGTTTCCCGCCAAAATAGGATTGTATGTATTGGTGTCTTTTGTTCTTGAGTGAAAGTGGTGAGAAAGAAATGCTTTCGATCTATGGGGTACGATTGCCAAACGATGACAGGGTATGTCTCAAATGTAAAGTACATTCAAGTGAGTGCGGAAGCTACTAAAGTCGTGGTAAATGCAAAGTTAGTCTTTTGTGAAAAAAAAAAATAAGTTTCGGTTTACGGTTGTTGCTAACCGCGTTATTGGCCCGTTAAGCACCGGTACAGAGAAAAAAAAAGCTCGATGTCCTGGATCCTGTTCAGGTGAGTCAGTGAAATCCCCATCCCCAGTCCCTGGTGCGTGTGGACTATTCCTGAACATAAATAAAATTGTTAAAAATGTTAATTAAATTAAATAAAATTAAATACCTAAAATTCATAAAATTGAATAAATAAATATAAGTAAATACAAAGATAACGTGAAGTAATAAAGTTAAATAAAATAATGAAAGTTAAAAGTAAAATCAAATTAAAATAAATTAACTAAAATTATAAAATGAAATAAAATAAAAGTAATTAAAATAAAATATAGTTAAAAGTAAATAAAATAAAATAACATACATAAATACATAAAGCCCAACATTTGAGTAAAATCTAATACCTAGATAACATTAAATATACAGATAAAGTTAAGTAAAATAAATAAAATCAAATGAATAAATAAAATGACATAAATAGGTATAATGGAATAATTAAATAAAAGCAAATAAATAAATAAAATAACACAACTCGACGAAAGTTAATAAATATAATAAGTCCACATGTACCCTAATGTCTGGTTTCGTTGTCAGCATGACCCTAGTCCCTAAAATTCTTTCTCTTGCCTATTCAGATTGCGGCACAAAGGTTTAAACTTGCAACACCAGCCAACATCATAAGTGCCACGACACGCACGCACACACACAGACACCAAAGATAAGCAGATAAGCGGGGTAGTATCTGAAGTCCAGCAGGAGGGGAAACATAGAGCCGGTGCCGGACTCCACGCCGAAGGGTATAAAGGAGGGGCATTTTGGCGCTCCTGTCCCGGCACCGCAGCATTTTTTTGAAGCTTCGCCTGCAGAGAGAACAACGAAGGGGAGGAGCAAGTCTCGAGCTACCGCCGAGCAGGGATCAAAAATTAATCAACATTTTTTTTTTGGGTTTTTTTTGGATTTTTTTGTTAGTATAATATTTGCATTCGGTTTTTTTATTAGACGGTTTAGTTTGAGAATAATTTTGATTTGGTCATTTAAATTTGAGATTTTTTTCGGTAAATAATTTTAGTTTCCTAAATTTTTTTTTGGTTCAGATATACATACATACATATGTACACATATGTGTATATATGTAGATAATTATATCCATTCCACTAGGCCCTAACTTGGCCCCTCCTGTTTTATTTTTTGTCGTTCATATTAATTCTTTTTTTGTTTACATATTTTTATAAATTTTTGATTCTTGCCAAAAACCACAATTCCCCTTTTTTTGTTGTTTGTGATCATTCGCCTTTATTCGTAGTTATCTTATTTTCTCTTTATGCATAATCAGTTGCACAGTTGCTTTGAACTTCTACTTTATTTTACTTGCTTTTAGTTTCAATAGTTCTCATAAGGCCAATGAATTTTTTTATTTCATCTTGTTTAGCTTTCTTTGCTTCTAAATCACCTTTTTTTGTTTTTTTTTTGGAGTCACTATTCGCCTTTTTTTTTAAGCCACATTTTTTTATTTCTGTGCTTTTAATTAAATTAGCCAAACATTATTTTTCGTCCGCACAAGGAAAAGAGGAAATATTCTGCTTTGATTCGGACAGCGACCGCATGCCCGAATAACGTCAAAGCAAAATATCTCCTCCATTGCCGGTAGTTGATTGGGAAACTTCCAGCATAAAGTGTCTTAGGTATATAATACATATGTATGTGCTCTTAAATTTTCAGCTACCCTCCCCCTCCGACGCAGGCGCCTTCGTTGCTGGTTAGATCGGTGAGTGCTAATATTTAAGGTATCACATTTCTGAGACAATACACTATGGATACATTTGCATATATATATGTATAAACCCATCTATCTTACAATAGGGAAGACTTTGTTTTTGAATTCGCACAAACTACAGAGGCGGTGCGATAATTCCTATTTTCACTACTTTTACAAAATTTTCCTTTCGATTTTTTTATTTACCGCGGGCCGAACTTCTAAACACTCATAAAATCCCATACCAACTTGGGTTTAAATCGTTATTACGTTATCCTTTTTTTTTCTTTAAAATTAATCCTTTTTTGTATTTGTTTATTCACAGGCATATAAATAGTTACATATATACATATATGTATTTATTATTCATTAATATTTGAAGTCAAGGTTAGGTATTAGTAATAAGTTAGATTAATAGATACTTCTTTTTTTTGAATTCCAATTAATTTTAGACTGGATTTAGTTTCCATGAATTTGTAGTTCAACTAAATTAATTATATAATAAACTATCTGTAAAATTTCCAGCTGAAATCGGATAGTTTTCTTGTACATCATTTGGTCTTACATTGAATGGGTTGAAGTCTAAATAACATGTCAGGCTAATTAGGCATAAATTTGGTGTGGGTGTTGCACAGGTGTATTAGAGGAGACGTAGATGTGAGGTTACCGTGACAGACTAGATAGATTAGGGACATGGGACATTGACGGACGGACACATGTCAGGCTAAGGGGGCGTTGCTAAAGTTTCGGAGTCAGTGCAACGCCCAAGGCTGCGTCAAGGTTTTACGCAGAAGGGGAGAGATGACTCCACCTGACACGGACAGACCTTTTCTTCCAGCTTTCCTTTTCTTTTCGTAGATTTCAGGCATGAACCTTTTTTTTTTTGTTTATATAACTGTAGGTAAGGCTGGTGAGCAAAAAACTCACCCCACCCGACGAGCTGGCAGGGGCCCGCCACCATGCCACATGCCACCTCCGCTTTACCCCAACAGTCAGTTATATAACAAATTTTCTTTTATTTTTGCATTTTGTTGCACCATATCATTAATGGAGTTGAATGTTGACATAATTTACTTATATACTGTAAAGATATTAAATTTTTTGTTAAAATTTGACTCAAACAAATTTTTTTAAAAGTGGGCGTGGTCGTTCTCCGATTTTGCTAATTTTTATTAAGCATACATATAGTAATAGGAGTAACGTTCCTGCCAAATTTCATCATGATATCTTCAACGACTGCCAAATTACAGCTTGCAAAAATTTTAAATTACCTTCTTTTAGAAGTGGGCGGTGCCACGCCCATTGTCTAAAATTTTACTAATTTTCTATTCAGCGTCATCTGTTCAACTCACCTACTAAGTTTCATCGCTTTATCCGTCTTTGGTAAAGAATTATCGCACTTTTTCGGTTTTTCGGTTTTTCGAAATTTTCGATATCGAAAAAGTGGGCGTGGTTATAGTCCGATATTGTTCATTTTAAATAGCGATCTGAGATGATTGCTCAGGAACCTACATACCAAATTTCATCAAGATACCTCAAAATTTACTCAAGTTATCGTGTTAACGGACAGACGGACTGACGGACGGACATGGCTCAATCAAATTTTTTTTCGATCCTGATGATTTTGATATATGGAAGTCTATATCTATCTCGATTCCTTTATACCTGTACAACCAACCGTTATCCAATCAAAGTTAATATACTCTGTGAGCTCTGCTCAACTGAGTATAAAAACATAAAATTCCCTGTGCTAAGGGATATGTTTAAATAAACAAAGAAAAATAAATATCTCCATAGGGAACAAAAATTGCATTGAAACCAAAGTGGTGATTTAATGGTAATTGAAACAGCCTATCTATGATTAAAACATACACCAGAGCGCACCCAGTTGCATTTCTTTGATATCATCAGCGAATCCAGATAGAAGTGGACAACTACAAAAGGACAACTACAGTGAGTCGCTGTTTGTTTATAAGATATGTATTTACATTAAAACTAGGAATTATAACTAAGAAAATTTACATAGAATTTTAGAACAAATTAAACGTTTGTATGGGCAATAAACCAAGTCGGCCCCGTTACGAAAGACTTTACTATTGTAATTATTGTAGTAATAACCATGAAATAAAAAAGTGGTCGTATTTGAAGAATAAACAAAGATTGAAGAGAAAGTTATTTTATTAATTTGAACTAGGTTAGGTTAGGTTAGGTGGTAGCTACCCTGATAAGGACAGCTCACTTGGACAACACGAAGGTCCGTTGTGATACCACATACACCAAAAATAACGGTGACTTAGATCTAGTACTTAGAGAATCGTTGGGTAGCAACGATAAAGCTCCGAATGATACCGATCTCAACTTTGGATAAATCCTCGGGAGATCCAAGTGAGTTGCGACCGAAGTACTTTCGCCTAATTCTGGCAAAAGCTGGGCAATTAAGCATAACATTATTTGGTGATTCCACCTCATCATCCTCCATACAGCTGCAGCAGGATGAAGTTTCCAATATATTGCGACGTACCGCATGGATACCCATGGGACAGTGCCCTGTTAAAACCCCAATGACCATTGATACGTGATCCTCAGTGAACCCAATTATTTCAGCAGACCTCCTGCCATCCACTTTCGGCCAAAAAGATCTTGCTACCCTGCAAGACGTGGTGTCCGCCCAACGTTTGCTGAGCTGAAATTTTAACTAAATTAAGGAGGAAATTATTTTATTGGTTTCGCCGACATTCTGGACAGTTTGATGGAGGGTTTTTCTAAGATGACAGTCAGTAAATGGAGATAATGAGACAATTATAGCCAGATTGATAGCAGCTACCAATGCTACCAATGCTGGAGGTCTCGGATTTGAAAAGACAAATCGAGAACCTTACAAGGACAGCAACAGTGACGGATTATAGGACAGAAGAAATAGATCACCAGATTCATTGCGACGAATCTTTGGATGTCATAAAATCTTTACCGGAATTTAACGGTAAACAAACCAGGTATGTTAGCTGGAGGGAGTCAGCTAATAATACAATGAGCTTGTACATTAGGGGTAGCCGTATGTATTTCGCTGCCTTGACAATATTGAGGAACAAGGTAACGAATGAAGCAAATGATATACTTTCAAATTATGGGACAGTATTGAACTTTGACGCCATATTGGCCCGCCTTGATTTCGCGTATGCTGACAAGAGACCTGCTCACATTATTGAGCAGGAAATTAGTATATTGCGTTAGGGCAATAACAATATCATTGCATACTATAATAAAGTGAATGAAAAATTAACCTTACTTATAAATAAAACGATAATGACCTACGGATCAGATAGTGCGGTGACCAAAGAATTAAATTCTAAAAATAGGCGCGATGCGTTACGAATATTTATTACGGGATTAAATGGAAATTTTTCCCAAGTACTGTTTTCACTTTCGCCAAGTGATTTGCCAAATGCTTTTGCGAAAGCTCAAGAGCTTGCATCAAATAATATGCGAGCGAATTTCGCATTACAGTTTGGAAAAACACCAACTTTTTCGGACATAGTTAAGGGTAGGCAACAACATAATTTAACAACAATTTTAATAATAAGTTACGATTAGCGCAAAGCCAACCTCGAAGAATTAACTTTGGCAATAATTTACGGTTGGGGCGAAGCCAATCACAAATTGATTACAACCAAAGGACGGTTCAAGAGCATGATCAACCTCGACCATTATGAAATTCCTTTGTAAAATCACCTCCTGATTCCGAAAATTAAGGTTATTTTTAAATTTATGGTAACGTTTTTGAGATATTTACGAATTACCGTTTTTTCACAAAAAAAAAAATTGGTCCACTTAATCATATGTATCACAAGAACGAATTGAGCAATTCCAAAACGGTTTGAAGCTTTTAAAAGGTAATAAAATTTGCTATAAACTGTGCATACAACACATTTTGCTAGACCCTGCAGATTCAAAGATAACGAACAATCATTACGGATTTTTTAAATTTGGAATTGCTCAATTCGTTCTTGAGATATATATGATTAAGTGGACCCAATTTTTTTTTTTTGGAAAAACCCGTTATTCGTAAATATCTCAAAAACGTTACCATATAATTAAAAATAACCTTGATTTTTGAAATCAGGGAGTGATTTTACATAGGAATTTCATAATGGCGTCTCTGGTGCAGAAAAAAAATTGGAATTTGTGATCCAGTGTAATTAAAAGTATAACTCACACATATAATAAATTTCCAGAAGGTCGATGTCTGCTCTTTAAAGATATTTCAGAAAAATTGATATCAGTACTTATGAACTCCCTGAACCCAAATCATCAGTTTAAAAACGTGTGTATGTCTTTCTATATGTTTGTACCCGAATCCCTCAGAAACCCTTGCACAGAATTCAATGCAACTTTCGCTGTTGCATTATTCGAGGTCTAAGATAGATTTAAGGATAAATTTCAAACCCTTGTATAGGTGGTCGCCTTTTTGAGATATCGGCATAAAGGTGGACCAAGGGTGACTCTAGAATGTGTTTGTACAATATGGGTATCAAACGAAAGGAGTTAATGAGTATTTTAAAAGGGCGTGGTCTTAGTTCTATAGGTGGACGCCTTTTCGAGATATCGCCATAAAGGTGGACCAGGGGTGACTCTAGAATGTGTTTGTACGATATGGGTATCAAATTAAAGGTATTAATGAGGGTTTTAAAAGGGAGTGGTGGTAGTTGTATAGGTGGTCGCCTTTTCGAGATATCGGCATAAAGATGGACCAGGGGTGACTCTAGAATGCGTTTGTACAATATGGGTATCAAACGAGAGGTGTTAATGAGTATTTTAAAAGGGCGTGGTCTTAGTTCTATAGGTGGACGCCTTTTCGAGATATCGCCTTAAAGGTGGACCAGGGGTGACTCTAGAATGTGTTTGTACGATATGGGTATCAAATTAAAGGTATTAATGGGGGTTTTAAAAGGGAGTGGTGGTAGTTGTATAGGTGGTCGCCTTTTCGGGATATCGGCATAAAGGTGGACCAGGGGTGACTCTAGAATGCGTTTGTACAATATGGCTATCAAACGAAAGGCGTTAATGAGTATTTTAAAGGGAGTGGGCCTTAGTTCTATAGGTGGACGCCTTTTCGAGATATCGCCATAAAGGTGGACCAGGGGTGACTCTAGAATGTGTTTGTACGATATGGGTATCAAATTAAAGGTATTAATGAGGGTTTTAAAAGGGAGTGGTGGTAGTTGTATAGGTGGTCGCCTTTTCGAGATATCGCCATAAAGGTGGACCAGGGGTGACTCTAGAATGTGTTTGTACGATATGGGTATCAAATTAAAGGTATTAATGAGGGTTTTAAAAGGGAGTGGTTGTAGTTGTATAGGTGGTCGCCTTTTCGGGATATCGGCATAAAGGTGGACCAGGGGTGACTCTAGAATGCGTTTGTACAATATGGCTATCAAACGAAAGGTGTTAATGAGTATTTTAAAGGGAGTGGGCCTTAGTTCTATAGGTGGACGCCTTTTCGAGATCTCGCCATAAAGGTGGACCAGGGGTGACTCTAGAATGTGTTTGTACGATATGGGTATCAAATTAAAGGTATTAATGAGGGTTTTAAAAGGGAGTGGTGGTAGTTGTATAGGTGGTCGCCATTTCGGGATATCGGCATAAAGGTGAACCAGGGGTGACTCTAGAATGCGTTTGTACAATATGGGTATCAAACGAAAGGTGTTAATGAGTATTTGGAGGAGTGGGCCTTAGTTCTATAGGTGGACGCCTTTTCGAGATATCGCCATAAAGGTGGACCATGGGTGAATTTAGAATGTTTTTGTACTATATGGGTATCAAATTAAAGGTATTAATGATGGTTTTAAAAGGGAGTGTTGGTAATTGTATAGGTGGTCGCCTTTTCGAGATATCGGCATAAAGGTGGACCAGGGGTGACACTAGAATTTGTTTGTACGATATGGGTATCAAATAAAAGGTGTTAATGAGTATTATAAAAGGGAGTGATCCTTAGTTCCATAGGTGGACGCCATTTCGAGATATCGCCATAAAGATGGACCAGGGGTGACCCTAGAATTTGTTTGTACGATATGGGTATCAAATGAAAGGGGTTAATGAGCATTTTAAGAGGGAGTGGGCCTTAGTTCTATAGGTGGACGCCTTTTTGAGATATCGCCATAAAGGTGGACCCGGGGTGACTCTAGAATGCGTTTGTACAATATGGGTATCAAACGAAAGGTGTTAATGAGTATTTCAAAAGGGCGTGGGGCTTAGTTCTCTAGGTGGACGCCTTTTCGAGATATCGCCATAAAGGTGGACCAGGGGTGACTTTAGAATGTGTTTGTACGATATCGGTATCAAATTAAAGGTATTAATGAGGCTTTTAAAAGGGAGTGGTGGTACTTGTATAGGTGGTCGCCTTTTCGAGATATCGCCATAAAGGTGGACCAGGGGTGACTCTAGACTTTGTTTGTACGATATGGGTATCAAATGAAAGGTGTTAATGAGTCTTTTTAAAAGGGAGTGGGCCTTAGTTCTATAGGTGGTCGACTTTTCGAGATATCGCCACAATGGTGGACCAGGGGTGACTCTAGAATATGTTTGTACGATATGGGTATCAAATGAAAGGTGTTAATGAGTATTTTAAAAGGGCGTGGGGCTTAGTTCTATAGGTGGACGCCTTTTCGATATATCGCCATAAAGGTGGACCAGGAGTGACTCTAGAATGGGTTTGTACGATATGGGTATCAAATTAAAGGTATTAATGACGCTTTTAAAAGGGAGTGGTGGTAGTTGTATATGTGAAGGCGTTTTCCAGATATCGACCAAAATGTGGACCAGGGTGACCCCGAACATCATCTGTTGGATACCGCTAATTTATTTATATATATAATACCGCGAACAGTATTCCTGCCAAGATTTCAAGTGTTTCTTATTTCGCCCTGCAGAACTTTTTCATTTCATTCTACTTAATATGGTAGGTGTCACACCCATTTTACAAAGTTTTTTTCTAAAGTTATATTTTGCGTCAATAAACCAATCCAAATACCATGTTTCATCCCTTTTTTCGTATTTGGTATAGAATTATGGCATTTTTTCGTTTTTGGTAATTTTCGATATCGAAAAAGTGGGCGTGGTCAGTCGGATTTCGGCCATTTCTTATACCAATACAAAGTGAGTTCAGATAAGTACGTGAACTGAGTTTAGTAAACATATATCGATTTTTGCTCAAGTTATCGTGTTAACAGCCGAACGGAAGGACAGACGGTCGACTGTATATAAAAACTGGGCGTGGCTTCAGCGATTTCGTCCTTTTTCACAGAAATAAGTTACTGTCTCAGAATCTAAGCCCCTGCCAAATTTCACAAGGATTGGTAAATTTTTGTTCGACTTATGGCATTAAAAGTATCCTAGACAAATTAAATGAAAAAGGGCGGAGCCACGCCCATTTTGAAATTTTCTTTTATTTTTGCATTTTGTTGCACCATATCATTAATGGAGTTGAATGTTGACATAATTTACTTATATACTGTAAAGATATTAAATTTTTTGTTAAAATTTGACGCGTGGTCGTTCTCCGATTTTACTAATTTTTATTAAGCATACATATAGTAATAGGAGTAACGTTCCTGCCAAATTTCATCATGATATCTTCAACGACTGCCAAATTACAGCTTGCAAAAATTTTAAATTACCTTCTTTTAAAAGTGGGCGGTGCCACGCCCATTGTCCAAAATTTTACTAATTTTCTATTCAGCGTCATCTGTTCAACTCACCTACCAAGTTTCATCGCTTTATCCGTCTTTGGTAATGAATTATCGCACTTTTCCGGTTTTTCGAAATTTTCGATATCGGAAAAGTGGGCGTGGTTATAGTCCGATATTGTTCATTTTAAATAGCGATCTGAGATGAGTGCTCAGGAACCTACATACCAAATTTCATCAAGATACCTCAAAATTTACTCAAGTTATCGTGTTAATGGACAGACGGACGGACGGACATGGCTCAATCAAATTTTTTTTCGATCCTGATGATTTTGATATATAGAAGTCTATATCTATCTCGACTCCTTTATACCTGTACAACCAACCGTTATCCAATCAAAGTTAATATACTCTGTGAGCTCTGCTCAACAGAGTATAAAAACTTATAAAATTCCCTGTGCTAAGGGATATGTTTAAATAAACAAAGAAAAATAAATATCTCCATAGGGAACAAAAATGGCATTGAAACCAAAGTGGTGATTTAATGGTAATTGAAACTGCCTATCTATGATTAAAACATACACCAGAGCGCACCCAGTTGCATTTCTTTGATATCATCAGCAAATCCAGATAAAAGTGGACAACTACAAAAGGACAACTACAGTGAGTCGCTATTTGTTTATAAGATATGTATTTACATTAAAATTAGGAATTATAACTAAGAATATTTACATAGAATTTTAGAACAAATTAAACGTTTGTATGGGCAATAAACCAAGTCGGCCCCGTTACGAAAGACTTTACTATTGCAATTATTGTGGTAATAACCATGAAATAAAAAAGTGGTCGTATTGGAAGAATAAACAAAGATTGAAGAGAAAGTTATTTTATTAATTTGAACTAGGTTAGGTTAGGTTAGGTGGTAGCTACCCTGATAAGGACAGCTCACTTGGACAACACGAAAGTGCGTTGTGATACCACATACACCAAAAATAACGGTGACTTAGATCTAGTACTTAGAGAATCGTTGGGTAGCAACGATAAAGCTCCGAATGATACCGATCTCAACTTTGGATAAATCCTCGGGAGATCCAAGTGAGTCGCGACCGAAGTACTTTCGCCTAGTTCTGGCAAAAGCTGGGCAATTAAGCATAAAATGATTTGGTGATTCCACCTCATCATCCTCCATACAGCTGCAGCAGGATAGAGTTTCCAATATATTGAGACGTACCGCATGGATACCCATGGGACAGTGCTCTGTCAAAACCCCAATGACCATTGATAGGTGATCCTCAGTGAACCCAATTATTTCAGCAGACCGCCAGCCATCCACTTTCGGCCAGAAAGATCTTGCTACCCTGCAAGACGTGGTGGCCGCCCAATGTTTGCTGAGCTGAAATTTTAACTAAATTAAGGAGGAAATTATTTTATTGGTTTGTGCGACATTCTGGACAGTTTGATGGAGGGTTTTTCTAAGATGACAGTCAGTAAATGGAGATAATGAGGCAATTATAGCCAGATTGATAGCAGCTACCAATGCTACCAATGCTGGAGGTCTCGGATTTGAAAAGACAAATCGAGAACCTTACAAGGACAGCAACAGTGACGGATTATAGGACAGAAGAAATAGATCACCAGATTCATTGCGACGAATCTTTGGATGTCACTATGTAAGCTTGTTAATTTTACACTGTAATCCGCATTTATATTCATTCATTCATTCATATTTAGTCTGATTGATTGTAAAATTTGTAGACTAACAAATAAATAAATAAATTTAGTTAAAGGTAGGCAACAACATAATTTAACAACAATTTTAATAATAAGTTACGATTAGTGCAAAGCCAACCTCGAAGAATTAACTTTGGCAATAATTTACGGTTGGGGCGAAGCCAATCACAAATTGATTACAACCAAAGGACGGTTCAAGAGCATGATCAACCTCGACCAACACCTATGGATGCCGATTGGAGTATCCTGATTTAAAACCGACCACAACAAATGCCAAATAATATTCAAAGTAATTATCGAAATAATTACTTATCAAATAACACTGGATCACAAATTCAAACTTTTTTTTCTGCACCAGACACGCCATTATGAAATTCCTTTGTAAAATCACCCCCTGATTCCGAAAATTAAGGTTATTTTTAAATTTATGGTAACGTTTTTGAGATATTTACGAATTACCGTTTTTTCACAAAAAAAAAAATTGGTCCACTTAATCATATGTATCACAAGAACGAATTGAGCAATTCCAAAACGGTTTGAAGCTTTTAAAAGGTAATAAAATTTGCTATAAACTGTGCATACAACACATTTTGCTAGACCCTGCAGATTCAAAGATAACGAACAATCATTACGGATTTTTTAAATTTGGAATTGCTCAATTCGTTCTTGAGATATATATGATTAAGTGGACCCAATTTTTTTTTTTTGGAAAAACCCGTTATTCGTAAATATCTCAAAAACGTTACCATATAATTAAAAATAACCTTGATTTTTGAAATCAGGGAGTGATTTTACATAGGAATTTCATAATGGCGTCTCTGGTGCAGAAAAAAAATTGGAATTTGTGATCCAGTGTAATTAAAAGTATAACTCACACATATAATAAATTTCCAGAAGGTCGATGTCTGCTCTTTAAAGATATTTCAGAAAAATTGATATCAGTCCTTATGAACTCCCTGAACCCAAATCATCAGTTTAAAAACGTGTGTATGTCTTTCTATATGTTTGTACCCGAATCCCTCAGAAACCCTTGCACAGAATTCAATGCAACTTTCGCTGTTGCATTATTCGAGGTCTAAGATAGATTTAAGGATAAATTTCAAACCCTTGTATAGGTGGTCGCCTTTTTGAGATATCGGCATAAAGGTGGACCAAGGGTGACTCTAGAATGTGTTTGTACAATATGGGTATCAAACGAAAGGGGTTAATGAGTATTTTAAAAGGGCGTGGTCTTAGTTCTATAGGTGGACGCCTTTTCGAGATATCGCCATAAAGGTGGACCAGGGGTGACTCTAGAATGTGTTTGTACGATATGGGTATCAAATTAAAGGTATTAATGAGAGTTTTAAAAGGGAGTGGTGGTAGTTGTATAGGTGGTCGCCTTTTCGAGATATCGGCATAAAGATGGACCAGGGGTGACTCTAGAATGCGTTTGTACAATATGGGTATCAAACGAGAGGTGTTAATGAGTATTTTAAAAGGGCGTGGTCTTAGTTCTATAGGTGGACGCCTTTTCGAGATATCGCCTTAAAGGTGGACCAGGGGTGACTCTAGAATGTGTTTGTACGATATGGGTATCAAATTAAAGGTATTAATGGGGGTTTTAAAAGGGAGTGGTGGTAGTTGTATAGGTGGTCGCCTTTTCGGGATATCGGCATAAAGGTGGACCAGGGGTGACTCTAGAATGCGTTTGTACAATATGGCTATCAAACGAAAGGCGTTAATGAGTATTTTAAAGGGAGTGGGCCTTAGTTCTATAGGTGGACGCCTTTTCGAGATATCGCCATAAAGGTGGACCAGGGGTGACTCTAGAATGTGTTTGTACGATATGGGTATCAAATTAAAGGTATTAATGAGGGTTTTAAAAGGGAGTGGTGGTAGTTGTATAGGTGGTCGCCTTTTCGAGATATCGCCATAAAGGTGGACCAGGGGTGACTCTAGAATGTGTTTGTACGATATGGGTATCAAATTAAAGGTATTAACGAGGGTTTTAAAAGGGAGTGGTTGTAGTTGTATAGGTGGTCGCCTTTTCGGGATATCGGCATAAAGGTGGACCAGGGGTGACTCTAGAATGCGTTTGTACAATATGGCTATCAAACGAAAGGTGTTAATGAGTATTTTAAAGGGAGTGGGCCTTAGTTCTATAGGTGGACGCCTTTTCGAGATCTCGCCATAAAGGTGGACCAGGGGTGACTCTAGAATGTGTTTGTACGATATGGGTATCAAATTAAAGGTATTAATGAGGGTTTTAAAAGGGAGTGGTGGTAGTTGTATAGGTGGTCGCCATTTCGGGATATCGGCATAAAGGTGAACCAGGGGTGACTCTAGAATGCGTTTGTACAATATGGGTATCAAACGAAAGGTGTTAATGAGTATTTGGAGGAGTGGGCCTTAGTTCTATAGGTGGACGCCTTTTCGAGATATCGCCATAAAGGTGGACCATGGGTGAATTTAGAATGTTTTTGTACTATATGGGTATCAAATTAAAGGTATTAATGATGGTTTTAAAAGGGAGTGTTGGTAATTGTATAGGTGGTCGCCTTTTCGAGATATCGGCATAAAGGTGGACCAGGGGTGACACTAGAATTTGTTTGTACGATATGGGTATCAAATAAAAGGTGTTAATGAGTATTATAAAAGGGAGTGATCCTTAGTTCCATAGGTGGACGCCATTTCGAGATATCGCCATAAAGATGGACCAGGGGTGACCCTAGAATTTGTTTGTACGATATGGGTATCAAATGAAAGGGGTTAATGAGCATTTTAAGAGGGAGTGGGCCTTAGTTCTATAGGTGGACGCCTTTTTGAGATATCGCCATAAAGGTGGACCCGGGGTGACTCTAGAATGCGTTTGTACAATATGGGTATCAAACGAAAGGTGTTAATGAGTATTTCAAAAGGGCGTGGGGCTTAGTTCTCTAGGTGGACGCCTTTTCGAGATATCGCCATAAAGGTGGACCAGGGGTGACTCTAGAATGTGTTTGTACGATATCGGTATCAAATTAAAGGTATTAATGAGGCTTTTAAAAGGGAGTGGTGGTACTTGTATAGGTGGTCGCCTTTTCGAGATATCGCCATAAAGGTGGACCAGGGGTGACTCTAGTCTTTGTTTGTACGATATGGGTATCAAATGAAAGGTGTTAATGAGTCTTTTTAAAAGGGAGTGGGCCTTAGTTCTATAGGTGGTCGACTTTTCGAGATATCGCCACAATGGTGGACCAGGGGTGACTCTAGAATATGTTTGTACGATATGGGTATCAAATGAAAGGTGTTAATGAGTATTTTAAAAGGGCGTGGGGCTTAGTTCTATAGGTGGACGCCTTTTCGATATATCGCCATAAAGGTGGACCAGGAGTGACTCTAGAATGGGTTTGTACGATATGGGTATCAAATTAAAGGTATTAATGACGCTTTTAAAAGGGAGTGGTGGTAGTTGTATATGTGAAGGCGTTTTCCAGATATCGACCAAAATGTGGACCAGGGTGACCCCGAACATCATCTGTTGGATACCGCTAATTTATTTATATATATAATACCACGAACAGTATTCCTGCCAAGATTTCAAGTGTTTCTTATTTCGCCCTGCAGAACTTTTTCATTTCATTCTACTTAATATGGTAGGTGTCACACCCATTTTACAAAGTTTTTTTCTAAAGTTATATTTTGCGTCAATAAACCAATCCAAATACCATGTTTCATCCCTTTTTTCGTATTTGGTATAGAATTATGGCATTTTTTCGTTTTTGGTAATTTTCGATATCGAAAAAGTGAGCGTGGTCAGTCGGATTTCGGCCATTTCTTATACCAATACAAAGTGAGTTCAGATAAGTACGTGAACTGAGTTTAGTAAACATATATCGATTTTTGCTCAAGTTATCGTGTTAACAGCCGAACGGAAGGACAGACGGTCGACTGTATATAAAAACTGGGCGTGGCTTCAGTGATTTCGTCCTTTTTCACAGAAATAAGTTACTGTCTCAGAATCTAAGCCCCTGCCAAATTTCACAAGAATTGGTAAATTTTTGTTCGACTTATGGCATTAAAAGTATCCTAGAAAAATTAAATGAAAAAGGGCGGAGCCACGCCCATTTTGAAATTTTCTTTTATTTTTGCATTTTGTTGCACCATATCATTAATGGAGTTGAATGTTGACATAATTTACTTATATACTGTAAAGATATTAAATTTTTTGTTAAAATTTGACGCGTGGTCGTTCTCCGATTTTACTAATTTTTATTAAGCATACATATAGTAATAGGAGTAACGTTCCTGCCAAATTTCATCATGATATCTTCAACGACTGCCAAATTACAGCTTGCAAAAATTTTAAATTACCTTCTTTTAAAAGTGGGCGGTGCCACGCCCATTGTCCAAAATTTTACTAATTTTCTATTCAGCGTCATCTGTTCAACTCACCTACCAAGTTTCATCGCTTTATCCGTCTTTGGTAATGAATTATCGCACTTTTCCGGTTTTTCGAAATTTTCGATATCGGAGAAGTGGGCGTGGTTATAGTCCGATATTGTTCATTTTAAATAGCGATCTGAGATGAGTGCTCAGGAACCTACATACCAAATTTCATCAAGATACCTCAAAATTTACTCAAGTTATCGTGTTAATGGACAGACGGACGGACGGACATGGCTCAATCAAATTTTTTTTCGATCCTGATGATTTTGATATATAGAAGTCTATATCTATCTCGACTCCTTTATACCTGTACAACCAACCGTTATCCAATCAAAGTTAATATACTCTGTGAGCTCTGCTCAACAGAGTATAAAAACTTATAAAATTCCCTGTGCTAAGGGATATGTTTAAATAAACAAAGAAAAATAAATATCTCCATAGGGAACAAAAATGGCATTGAAACCAAAGTGGTGATTTAATGGTAATTGAAACTGCCTATCTATGATTAAAACATACACCAGAGCGCACCCAGTTGCATTTCTTTGATATCATCAGCAAATCCAGATAAAAGTGGACAACTACAAAAGGACAACTACAGTGAGTCGCTATTTGTTTATAAGATATGTATTTACATTAAAATTAGGAATTATAACTAAGAATATTTACATAGAATTTTAGAACAAATTAAACGTTTGTATGGGCAATAAACCAAGTCGGCCCCGTTACGAAAGACTTTACTATTGCAATTATTGTGGTAATAACCATGAAATAAAAAAGTGGTCGTATTGGAAGAATAAACAAAGATTGAAGAGAAAGTTATTTTATTAATTTGAACTAGGTTAGGTTAGGTTAGGTGGTAGCTACCCTGATAAGGACAGCTCACTTGGACAACACGAAAGTGCGTTGTGATACCACATACACCAAAAATAACGGTGACTTAGATCTAGTACTTAGAGAATCGTTGGGTAGCAACGATAAAGCTCCGAATGATACCGATCTCAACTTTGGATAAATCCTCGGGAGATCCAAGTGAGTCGCGACCGAAGTACTTTCGCCTAGTTCTGGCAAAAGCTGGGCAATTAAGCATAAAATGATTTGGTGATTCCACCTCATCATCCTCCATACAGCTGCAGCAGGATAGAGTTTCCAATATATTGAGACGTACCGCATGGATACCCATGGGACAGTGCTCTGTCAAAACCCCAATGACCATTGATAGGTGATCCTCATTGAACCCAATTATTTCAGCAGACCGCCAGCCATCCACTTTCGGCCGGAAAGATCTTGCTACCCTGCAAGACGTGGTGGCCGCCCAATGTTTGCTGAGCTGAAATTTTAACTAAATTAAGGAGGAAATTATTTTATTGGTTTGTGCGACATTCTGGACAGTTTGATGGAGGGTTTTTCTAAGATGACAGTCAGTAAATGGAGATAATGAGGCAATTATAGCCAGATTGATAGCAGCTACCAATGCTACCAATGCTGGAGGTCTCGGATTTGAAAAGACAAATCGAGAACCTTACAAGGACAGCAACAGTGACGGATTATAGGACAGAAGAAATAGATCACCAGATTCATTGCGACGAATCTTTGGATGTCACTATGTAAGCTTGTTAATTTTACACTGTAATCCGCATTTATATTCATTCATTCATTCATATTTAGTCTGATTGATTGTAAAATTTGTAGACTAACAAATAAATAAATAAATTTAGTTAAGGGTAGGCAACAACATAATTTAACAACAATTTTAATAATAATTTACGATTTGCGCAAAGCCAACCTCGAAGAATTAACTTTGGCAATAATTTACGGTTGGGGCAAATCCAACCACAAATTGATTACAACCAAAGGACGGTTCAAGATCATGATCAACCTCGACCGACACCTATGGATGCCGATTGGAGTATCCAGATTTAAAACCGACCACAACAAATGCCAAATAATATTCAAAGTAATTATCGAAATAATTACTTATCAAATAACACTGGATCACAAATTCAAACTTTTTTTTCTGCACCAGACACGCCATTATGAAATTCCTTTGTAAAATCACCCCCTGATTCCGAAAATTAAGGTTATTTTTAAATTTATGGTAACGTTTTTGAGATATTTACGAATTACCGTTTTTTCACAAAAAAAAAATTGGTCCACTTAATCATATGTATCACAAGAACGAATTGAGCAATTCCAAAACGGTTTGAAGCTTTTAAAAGGTAATAAAATTTGCTATAAACTGTGCATACAACACATTTTGCTAGACCCTGCAGATTCAAAGATAACGAACAATCATTACGGATTTTTTAAATTTGGAATTGCTCAATTCGTTCTTGAGATATATATGATTAAGTGGACCCAATTTTTTTTTTTTGGAAAAACCCGTTATTCGTAAATATCTCAAAAACGTTACCATATAATTAAAAATAACCTTGATTTTTGAAATCAGGGAGTGATTTTACATAGGAATTTCATAATGGCGTCTCTGGTGCAGAAAAAAAATTGGAATTTGTGATCCAGTGTAATTAAAAGTATAACTCACACATATAATAAATTTCCAGAAGGTCGATGTCTGCTCTTTAAAGATATTTCAGAAAAATTGATATCAGTCCTTATGAACTCCCTGAACCCAAATCAACAGTTTAAAAACGTGTGTATGTCTTTCTATATGTTTGTACCCGAATCCCTCAGAAACCCTTGCACAGAATTCAATGCAACTTTCGCTGTTGCATTATTCGAGGTCTAAGATAGATTTAAGGATAAATTTCAAACCCTTGTATAGGTGGTCGCCTTTTTGAGATATCGGCATAAAGGTGGACCAAGGGTGACTCTAGAATGTGTTTGTACAATATGGGTATCAAACGAAAGGGGTTAATGAGTATTTTAAAAGGGCGTGGTCTTAGTTCTATAGGTGGACGCCTTTTCGAGATATCGCCATAAAGGTGGACCAGGGGTGACTCTAGAATGTGTTTGTACGATATGGGTATCAAATTAAAGGTATTAATGAGGGTTTTAAAAGGGAGTGGTGGTAGTTGTATAGGTGGTCGCCTTTTCGAGATATCGGCATAAAGATGGACCAGGGGTGACTCTAGAATGCGTTTGTACAATATGGGTATCAAACGAGAGGTGTTAATGAGTATTTTAAAAGGGCGTGGTCTTAGTTCTATAGGTGGACGCCTTTTCGAGATATCGCCTTAAAGGTGGACCAGGGGTGACTCTAGAATGTGTTTGTACGATATGGGTATCAAATTAAAGGTATTAATGGGGGTTTTAAAAGGGAGTGGTGGTAGTTGTATAGGTGGTCGCCTTTTCGGGATATCGGCATAAAGGTGGACCAGGGGTGACTCTAGAATGCGTTTGTACAATATGGCTATCAAACGAAAGGCGTTAATGAGTATTTTAAAGGGAGTGGGCCTTAGTTCTATAGGTGGACGCCTTTTCGAGATATCGCCATAAAGGTGGACCAGGGGTGACTCTAGAATGTGTTTGTACGATATGGGTATCAAATTAAAGGTATTAATGAGGGTTTTAAAAGGGAGTGGTGGTAGTTGTATAGGTGGTCGCCTTTTCGAGATATCGCCATAAAGGTGGACCAGGGGTGACTCTAGAATGTGTTTGTACGATATGGGTATCAAATTAAAGGTATTAATGAGGGTTTTAAAAGGGAGTGGTTGTAGTTGTATAGGTGGTCGCCTTTTCGGGATATCGGCATAAAGGTGGACCAGGGGTGACTCTAGAATGCGTTTGTACAATATGGCTATCAAACGAAAGGTGTTAATGAGTATTTTAAAGGGAGTGGGCCTTAGTTCTATAGGTGGACGCCTTTTCGAGATCTCGCCATAAAGGTGGACCAGGGGTGACTCTAGAATGTGTTTGTACGATATGGGTATCAAATTAAAGGTATTAATGAGGGTTTTAAAAGGGAGTGGTGGTAGTTGTATAGGTGGTCGCCATTTCGGGATATCGGCATAAAGGTGAACCAGGGGTGACTCTAGAATGCGTTTGTACAATATGGGTATCAAACGAAAGGTGTTAATGAGTATTTGGAGGAGTGGGCCTTAGTTCTATAGGTGGACGCCTTTTCGAGATATCGCCATAAAGGTGGACCATGGGTGAATTTAGAATGTTTTTGTACTATATGGGTATCAAATTAAAGGTATTAATGATGGTTTTAAAAGGGAGTGTTGGTAATTGTATAGGTGGTCGCCTTTTCGAGATATCGGCATAAAGGTGGACCAGGGGTGACACTAGAATTTGTTTGTACGATATGGGTATCAAATAAAAGGTGTTAATGAGTATTATAAAAGGGAGTGATCCTTAGTTCCATAGGTGGACGCCATTTCGAGATATCGCCATAAAGATGGACCAGGGGTGACCCTAGAATTTGTTTGTACGATATGGGTATCAAATGAAAGGGGTTAATGAGCATTTTAAGAGGGAGTGGGCCTTAGTTCTATAGGTGGACGCCTTTTTGAGATATCGCCATAAAGGTGGACCCGGGGTGACTCTAGAATGCGTTTGTACAATATGGGTATCAAACGAAAGGTGTTAATGAGTATTTCAAAAGGGCGTGGGGCTTAGTTCTCTAGGTGGACGCCTTTTCGAGATATCGCCATAAAGGTGGACCAGGGGTGACTCTAGAATGTGTTTGTACGATATCGGTATCAAATTAAAGGTATTAATGAGGCTTTTAAAAGGGAGTGGTGGTACTTGTATAGGTGGTCGCCTTTTCGAGATATCGCCATAAAGGTGGACCAGGGGTGACTCTAGACTTTGTTTGTACGATATGGGTATCAAATGAAAGGTGTTAATGAGTCTTTTTAAAAGGGAGTGGGCCTTAGTTCTATAGGTGGTCGACTTTTCGAGATATCGCCACAATGGTGGACCAGGGGTGACTCTAGAATATGTTTGTACGATATGGGTATCAAATGAAAGGTGTTAATGAGTATTTTAAAAGGGCGTGGGGCTTAGTTCTATAGGTGGACGCCTTTTCGATATATCGCCATAAAGGTGGACCAGGAGTGACTCTAGAATGGGTTTGTACGATATGGGTATCAAATTAAAGGTATTAATGACGCTTTTAAAAGGGAGTGGTGGTAGTTGTATATGTGAAGGCGTTTTCCAGATATCGACCAAAATGTGGACCAGGGTGACCCCGAACATCATCTGTTGGATACCGCTAATTTATTTATATATATAATACCACGAACAGTATTCCTGCCAAGATTTCAAGTGTTTCTTATTTCGCCCTGCAGAACTTTTTCATTTCATTCTACTTAATATGGTAGGTGTCACACCCATTTTACAAAGTTTTTTTCTAAAGTTATATTTTGCGTCAATAAACCAATCCAAATACCATGTTTCATCCCTTTTTTCGTATTTGGTATAGAATTATGGCATTTTTTCGTTTTTGGTAATTTTCGATATCGAAAAAGTGGGCGTGGTCAGTCGGATTTCGGCCATTTCTTATACCAATACAAAGTGAGTTCAGATAAGTACGTGAACTGAGTTTAGTAAACATATATCGATTTTTGCTCAAGTTATCGTGTTAACAGCCGAACGGAAGGACAGACGGTCGACTGTATATAAAAACTGGGCGTGGCTTCAGCGATTTCGTCCTTTTTCACAGAAATAAGTTACTGTCTCAGAATCTAAGCCCCTGCCAAATTTCACAAGGATTGGTAAATTTTTGTTCGACTTATGGCATTAAAAGTATCCTAGACAAATTAAATGAAAAAGGGCGGAGCCACGCCCATTTTGAAATTTTCTTTTATTTTTGCATTTTGTTGCACCATATCATTAATGGAGTTGAATGTTGACATAATTTACTTATATACTGTAAAGATATTAAATTTTTTGTTAAAATTTGACGCGTGGTCGTTCTCCGATTTTACTAATTTTTATTAAGCATACATATAGTAATAGGAGTAACGTTCCTGCCAAATTTCATCATGATATCTTCAACGACTGCCAAATTACAGCTTGCAAAAATTTTAAATTACCTTCTTTTAAAAGTGGGCGGTGCCACGCCCATTGTCCAAAATTTTACTAATTTTCTATTCAGCGTCATCTGTTCAACTCACCTACCAAGTTTCATCGCTTTATCCGTCTTTGGTAATGAATTATCGCACTTTTCCGGTTTTTCGAAATTTTCGATATCGGAAAAGTGGGCGTGGTTATAGTCCGATATTGTTCATTTTAAATAGCGATCTGAGATGAGTGCTCAGGAACCTACATACCAAATTTCATCAAGATACCTCAAAATTTACTCAAGTTATCGTGTTAATGGACAGACGGACGGACGGACATGGCTCAATCAAATTTTTTTTCGATCCTGATGATTTTGATATATAGAAGTCTATATCTATCTCGACTCCTTTATACCTGTACAACCAACCGTTATCCAATCAAAGTTGATATACTCTGTGAGCTCTGCTCAACAGAGTATAAAAAACTTATAAAATTCCCTGTGCTAAGGGATATGTTTAAATAAACAAAGAAAAATAAATATCTCCATAGGGAACAAAAATGGCATTGAAACCAAAGTGGTGATTTAATGGTAATTGAAACTGCCTATCTATGATTAAAACATACACCAGAGCGCACCCAGTTGCATTTCTTTGATATCATCAGCAAATCCAGATAAAAGTGGACAACTACAAAAGGACAACTACAGTGAGTCGCTATTTGTTTATAAGATATGTATTTACATTAAAATTAGGAATTATAACTAAGAATATTTACATAGAATTTTAGAACAAATTAAACGTTTGTATGGGCAATAAACCAAGTCGGCCCCGTTACGAAAGACTTTACTATTGCAATTATTGTGGTAATAACCATGAAATAAAAAAGTGGTCGTATTGGAAGAATAAACAAAGATTGAAGAGAAAGTTATTTTATTAATTTGAACTAGGTTAGGTTAGGTTAGGTGGTAGCTACCCTGATAAGGACAGCTCACTTGGACAACACGAAAGTGCGTTGTGATACCACATACACCAAAAATAACGGTGACTTAGATCTAGTACTTAGAGAATCGTTGGGTAGCAACGATAAAGCTCCGAATGATACCGATCTCAACTTTGGATAAATCCTCGGGAGATCCAAGTGAGTCGCGACCGAAGTACTTTCGCCTAGTTCTGGCAAAAGCTGGGCAATTAAGCATAAAATGATTTGGTGATTCCACCTCATCATCCTCCATACAGCTGCAGCAGGATAGAGTTTCCAATATATTGAGACGTACCCGCATGGATACCCATGGGACAGTGCTCTGTCAAAACCCCAATGACCATTGATAGGTGATCCTCAGTGAACCCAATTATTTCAGCAGACCGCCAGCCATCCACTTTCGGCCAGAAAGATCTTGCTACCCTGCAAGACGTGGTGGCCGCCCAATGTTTGCTGATGAAATTTTAACTAAATTAAGGAGGAAATTATTTTATTGGTTTGTGCGACATTCTGGACAGTTTGATGGAGGGTTTTTCTAAGATGACAGTCAGTAAATGGAGATAATGAGGCAATTATAGCCAGATTGATAGCAGCTACCAATGCTACCAATGCTGGAGGTCTCGGATTTGAAAAGACAAATCGAGAACCTTACAAGGACAGCAACAGTGACGGATTATAGGACAGAAGAAATAGATCACCAGATTCATTGCGACGAATCTTTGGATGTCACTATGTAAGCTTGTTAATTTTACACTGTAATCCGCATTTATATTCATTCATTCATTCATATTTAGTCTGATTGATTGTAAAATTTGTAGACTAACAAATAAATAAATAAATTTAGTTAAGGGTAGGCAACAACATAATTTAACAACAATTTTAATAATAAGTTACGATTAGCGCAAAGCCAACCTCGAAGAATTAACTTTGGCAATAATTTACGGTTGGGGCGAAGCCAATCACAAATTGATTACAACCAAAGGACGGTTCAAGAGCATGATCAACCTCGACCAACACCTATGGATGCCGATTGGAGTATCCTGATTTAAAACCGACCACAACAAATGCCAAATAATATTCAAAGTAATTATCGAAATAATTACTTATCAAATAACACTGGATCACAAATTCAAACTTTTTTTTCTGCACCAGACACGCCATTATGAAATTCCTTTGTAAAATCACCCCCTGATTCCGAAAATTAAGGTTATTTTTAAATTTATGGTAACGTTTTTGAGATATTTACGAATTACCGTTTTTTCACAAAAAAAAAAATTGGTCCACTTAATCATATGTATCACAAGAACGAATTGAGCAATTCCAAAACGGTTTGAAGCTTTTAAAAGGTAATAAAATTTGCTATAAACTGTGCATACAACACATTTTGCTAGACCCTGCAGATTCAAAGATAACGAACAATCATTACGGATTTTTTAAATTTGGAATTGCTCAATTCGTTCTTGAGATATATATGATTAAGTGGACCCAATTTTTTTTTTTTGGAAAAACCCGTTATTCGTAAATATCTCAAAAACGTTACCATATAATTAAAAATAACCTTGATTTTTGAAATCAGGGAGTGATTTTACATAGGAATTTCATAATGGCGTCTCTGGTGCAGAAAAAAAATTGGAATTTGTGATCCAGTGTAATTAAAAGTATAACTCACACATATAATAAATTTCCAGAAGGTCGATGTCTGCTCTTTAAAGATATTTCAGAAAAATTGATATCAGTCCTTATGAACTCCCTGAACCCAAATCATCAGTTTAAAAACGTGTGTATGTCTTTCTATATGTTTGTACCCGAATCCCTCAGAAACCCTTGCACAGAATTCAATGCAACTTTCGCTGTTGCATTATTCGAGGTCTAAGATAGATTTAAGGATAAATTTCAAACCCTTGTATAGGTGGTCGCCTTTTTGAGATATCGGCATAAAGGTGGACCAAGGGTGACTCTAGAATGTGTTTGTACAATATGGGTATCAAACGAAAGGGGTTAATGAGTATTTTAAAAGGGCGTGGTCTTAGTTCTATAGGTGGACGCCTTTTCGAGATATCGCCATAAAGGTGGACCAGGGGTGACTCTAGAATGTGTTTGTACGATATGGGTATCAAATTAAAGGTATTAATGAGGGTTTTAAAAGGGAGTGGTGGTAGTTGTATAGGTGGTCGCCTTTTCGAGATATCGGCATAAAGATGGACCAGGGGTGACTCTAGAATGCGTTTGTACAATATGGGTATCAAACGAGAGGTGTTAATGAGTATTTTAAAAGGGCGTGGTCTTAGTTCTATAGGTGGACGCCTTTTCGAGATATCGCCTTAAAGGTGGACCAGGGGTGACTCTAGAATGTGTTTGTACGATATGGGTATCAAATTAAAGGTATTAATGGGGTTTTAAAAGGGAGTGGTGGTAGTTGTATAGGTGGTCGCCTTTTCGGGATATCGGCATAAAGGTGGACCAGGGGTGACTCTAGAATGCGTTTGTACAATATGGCTATCAAACGAAAGGCGTTAATGAGTATTTTAAAGGGAGTGGGCCTTAGTTCTATAGGTGGACGCCTTTTCGAGATATCGCCATAAAGGTGGACCAGGGGTGACTCTAGAATGTGTTTGTACGATATGGGTATCAAATTAAAGGTATTAATGAGGGTTTTAAAAGGGAGTGGTGGTAGTTGTATAGGTGGTCGCCTTTTCGAGATATCGCCATAAAGGTGGACCAGGGTGACTCTAGAATGTGTTTGTACGATATGGGTATCAAATTAAAGGTATTAATGAGGGTTTTAAAAGGGAGTGGTTGTAGTTGTATAGGTGGTCGCCTTTTCGGGATATCGGCATAAAGGTGGACCAGGGGTGACTCTAGAATGCGTTTGTACAATATGGCTATCAAACGAAAGGTGTTAATGAGTATTTTAAAGGGAGTGGGCCTTAGTTCTATAGGTGGACGCCTTTTCGAGATCTCGCCATAAAGGTGGACCAGGGGTGACTCTAGAATGTGTTTGTACGATATGGGTATCAAATTAAAGGTATTAATGAGGGTTTTAAAAGGGAGTGGTGGTAGTTGTATAGGTGGTCGCCATTTCGGGATATCGGCATAAAGGTGAACCAGGGGTGACTCTAGAATGCGTTTGTACAATATGGGTATCAAACGAAAGGTGTTAATGAGTATTTGGAGGAGTGGGCCTTAGTTCTATAGGTGGACGCCTTTTCGAGATATCGCCATAAAGGTGGACCATGGGTGAATTTAGAATGTTTTTGTACTATATGGGTATCAAATTAAAGGTATTAATGATGGTTTTAAAAGGGAGTGTTGGTAATTGTATAGGTGGTCGCCTTTTCGAGATATCGGCATAAAGGTGGACCAGGGGTGACACTAGAATTTGTTTGTACGATATGGGTATCAAATAAAAGGTGTTAATGAGTATTATAAAAGGGAGTGATCCTTAGTTCCATAGGTGGACGCCATTTCGAGATATCGCCATAAAGATGGACCAGGGGTGACCCTAGAATTTGTTTGTACGATATGGGTATCAAATGAAAGGGGTTAATGAGCATTTTAAGAGGGAGTGGGCCTTAGTTCTATAGGTGGACGCCTTTTTGAGATATCGCCATAAAGGTGGACCCGGGGTGACTCTAGAATGCGTTTGTACAATATGGGTATCAAACGAAAGGTGTTAATGAGTATTTCAAAAGGGCGTGGGGCTTAGTTCTCTAGGTGGACGCCTTTTCGAGATATCGCCATAAAGGTGGACCAGGGGTGACTCTAGAATGTGTTTGTACGGTATCGGTATCAAATTAAAGGTATTAATGAGGCTTTTAAAAGGGAGTGGTGGTACTTGTATAGGTGGTCGCCTTTTCGAGATATCGCCATAAAGGTGGACCAGGGGTGACTCTAGACTTTGTTTGTACGATATGGGTATCAAATGAAAGGTGTTAATGAGTCTTTTTAAAAGGGAGTGGGCCTTAGTTCTATAGGTGGTCGACTTTTCGAGATATCGCCACAATGGTGGACCAGGGGTGACTCTAGAATATGTTTGTACGATATGGGTATCAAATGAAAGGTGTTAATGAGTATTTTAAAAGGGCGTGGGGCTTAGTTCTATAGGTGGACGCCTTTTCGATATATCGCCATAAAGGTGGACCAGGAGTGACTCTAGAATGGGTTTGTACGATATGGGTATCAAATTAAAGGTATTAATGACGCTTTTAAAAGGGAGTGGTGGTAGTTGTATATGTGAAGGCGTTTTCCAGATATCGACCAAAATGTGGACCAGGGTGACCCCGAACATCATCTGTTGGATACCGCTAATTTATTTATATATATAATACCACGAACAGTATTCCTGCCAAGATTTCAAGTGTTTCTTATTTCGCCCTGCAGAACTTTTTCATTTCATTCTACTTAATATGGTAGGTGTCACACCCATTTTACAAAGTTTTTTTCTAAAGTTATATTTTGCGTCAATAAACCAATCCAAATACCATGTTTCATCCCTTTTTTCGTATTTGGTATAGAATTATGGCATTTTTTCGTTTTTGGTAATTTTCGATATCGAAAAAGTGGGCGTGGTCAGTCGGATTTCGGCCATTTCTTATACCAATACAAAGTGAGTTCAGATAAGTACGTGAACTGAGTTTAGTAAACATATATCGATTTTTGCTCAAGTTATCGTGTTAACAGCCGAACGGAAGGACAGACGGTCGACTGTATATAAAAACTGGGCGTGGCTTCAGCGATTTCGTCCTTTTTCACAGAAATAAGTTACTGTCTCAGAATCTAAGCCCCTGCCAAATTTCACAAGGATTGGTAAATTTTTGTTCGACTTATGGCATTAAAAGTATCCTAGACAAATTAAATGAAAAAGGGCGGAGCCACGCCCATTTTGAAATTTTCTTTTATTTTTGCATTTTGTTGCACCATATCATTAATGGAGTTGAATGTTGACATAATTTACTTATATACTGTAAAGATATTAAATTTTTTGTTAAAATTTGACGCGTGGTCGTTCTCCGATTTTACTAATTTTTATTAAGCATACATATAGTAATAGGAGTAACGTTCCTGCCAAATTTCATCATGATATCTTCAACGACTGCCAAATTACAGCTTGCAAAAATTTTAAATTACCTTCTTTTAAAAGTGGGCGGTGCCACGCCCATTGTCCAAAATTTTACTAATTTTCTATTCAGCGTCATCTGTTCAACTCACCTACCAAGTTTCATCGCTTTATCCGTCTTTGGTAATGAATTATCGCACTTTTCCGGTTTTTCGAAATTTTCGATATCGGAAAAGTGGGCGTGGTTATAGTCCGATATTGTTCATTTTAAATAGCGATCTGAGATGAGTGCTCAGGAACCTACATACCAAATTTCATCAAGATACCTCAAAATTTACTCAAGTTATCGTGTTAATGGACAGACGGACGGACGGACATGGCTCAATCAAATTTTTTTTCGATCCTGATGATTTTGATATATAGAAGTCTATATCTATCTCGACTCCTTTATACCTGTACAACCAACCGTTATCCAATCAAAGTTAATATACTCTGTGAGCTCTGCTCAACAGAGTATAAAAACTTATAAAATTCCCTGTGCTAAGGGATATGTTTAAATAAACAAAGAAAAATAAATATCTCCATAGGGAACAAAAATGGCATTGAAACCAAAGTGGTGATTTAATGGTAATTGAAACTGCCTATCTATGATTAAAACATACACCAGAGCGCACCCAGTTGCATTTCTTTGATATCATCAGCAAATCCAGATAAAAGTGGACAACTACAAAAGGACAACTACAGTGAGTCGCTATTTGTTTATAAGATATGTATTTACATTAAAATTAGGAATTATAACTAAGAATATTTACATAGAATTTTAGAACAAATTAAACGTTTGTATGGGCAATAAACCAAGTCGGCCCCGTTACGAAAGACTTTACTATTGCAATTATTGTGGTAATAACCATGAAATAAAAAAGTGGTCGTATTGGAAGAATAAACAAAGATTGAAGAGAAAGTTATTTTATTAATTTGAACTAGGTTAGGTTAGGTTAGGTGGTAGCTACCCTGATAAGGACAGCTCACTTGGACAACACGAAAGTGCGTTGTGATACCACATACACCAAAAATAACGGTGACTTAGATCTAGTACTTAGAGAATCGTTGGGTAGCAACGATAAAGCTCCGAATGATACCGATCTCAACTTTGGATAAATCCTCGGGAGATCCAAGTGAGTCGCGACCGAAGTACTTTCGCCTAGTTCTGGCAAAAGCTGGGCAATTAAGCATAAAATGATTTGGTGATTCCACCTCATCATCCTCCATACAGCTGCAGCAGGATAGAGTTTCCAATATATTGAGACGTACCGCATGGATACCCATGGGACAGTGCTCTGTCAAAACCCCAATGACCATTGATAGGTGATCCTCAGTGAACCCAATTATTTCAGCAGACCGCCAGCCATCCACTTTCGGCCAGAAAGATCTTGCTACCCTGCAAGACGTGGTGGCCGCCCAATGTTTGCTGAGCTGAAATTTTAACTAAATTAAGGAGGAAATTATTTTATTGGTTTGTGCGACATTCTGGACAGTTTGATGGAGGGTTTTTCTAAGATGACAGTCAGTAAATGGAGATAATGAGGCAATTATAGCCAGATTGATAGCAGCTACCAATGCTACCAATGCTGGAGGTCTCGGATTTGAAAAGACAAATCGAGAACCTTACAAGGACAGCAACAGTGACGGATTATAGGACAGAAGAAATAGATCACCAGATTCATTGCGACGAATCTTTGGATGTCACTATGTAAGCTTGTTAATTTTACACTGTAATCCGCATTTATATTCATTCATTCATTCATATTTAGTCTGATTGATTGTAAAATTTGTAGACTAACAAATAAATAAATAAATTTAGTTAAGGGTAGGCAACAACATAATTTAACAACAATTTTAATAATAATTTACGATTTGCGCAAAGCCAACCTCGAAGAATTAACTTTGGCAATAATTTACGGTTGGGGCAAATCCAACCACAAATTGATTACAACCAAAGGACGGTTCAAGATCATGATCAACCTCGACCGACACCTATGGATGCCGATTGGAGTATCCAGATTTAAAACCGACCACAACAAATGCCAAATAATATTCAAAGTAATTATCGAAATAATTACTTATCAAATAACACTGGATCACAAATTCAAACTTTTTTTTCTGCACCAGACACGCCATTATGAAATTCCTTTGTAAAATCACCCCCTGATTCCGAAAATTAAGGTTATTTTTAAATTTATGGTAACGTTTTTGAGATATTTACGAATTACCGTTTTTTCACAAAAAAAAAAAAATTGGTCCACTTAATCATATGTATCACAAGAACGAATTGAGCAATTCCAAAACGGTTTGAAGCTTTTAAAAGGTAATAAAATTTGCTATAAACTGTGCATACAACACATTTTGCTAGACCCTGCAGATTCAAAGATAACGAACAATCATTACGGATTTTTTAAATTTGGAATTGCTCAATTCGTTCTTGAGATATATATGATTAAGTGGACCCAATTTTTTTTTTTGGAAAAACCCGTTATTTGTAAATATCTCAAAAACGTTACCATATAATTAAAAATAACCTTGATTTTTGAAATCAGGGAGTGATTTTACATAGGAATTTCATAATGGCGTCTCTGGTGCAGAAAAAAAATTGGAATTTGTGATCCAGTGTAATTAAAAGTATAACTCACACATATAATAAATTTCCAGAAGGTCGATGTCTGCTCTTTAAAGATATTTCAGAAAAATTGATATCAGTCCTTATGAACTCCCTGAACCCAAATCATCAGTTTAAAAACGTGTGTATGTCTTTCTATATGTTTGTACCCGAATCCCTCAGAAACCCTTGCACAGAATTCAATGCAACTTTCGCTGTTGCATTATTCGAGGTCTAAGATAGATTTAAGGATAAATTTCAAACCCTTGTATAGGTGGTCGCCTTTTTGAGATATCGGCATAAAGGTGGACCAAGGGTGACTCTAGAATGTGTTTGTACAATATGGGTATCAAACGAAAGGGGTTAATGAGTATTTTAAAAGGGCGTGGTCTTAGTTCTATAGGTGGACGCCTTTTCGAGATATCGCCATAAAGGTGGACCAGGGGTGACTCTAGAATGTGTTTGTACGATATGGGTATCAAATTAAAGGTATTAATGAGGGTTTTAAAAGGGAGTGGTGGTAGTTGTATAGGTGGTCGCCTTTTCGAGATATCGGCATAAAGATGGACCAGGGGTGACTCTAGAATGCGTTTGTACAATATGGGTATCAAACGAGAGGTGTTAATGAGTATTTTAAAAGGGCGTGGTCTTAGTTCTATAGGTGGACGCCTTTTCGAGATATCGCCTTAAAGGTGGACCAGGGGTGACTCTAGAATGTGTTTGTACGATATGGGTATCAAATTAAAGGTATTAATGAGGGTTTTAAAAGGGAGTGGTGGTAGTTGTATAGGTGGTCGCCTTTTCGGGATATCGGCATAAAGGTGGACCAGGGGTGACTCTAGAATGCGTTTGTACAATATGGCTATCAAACGAAAGGCGTTAATGAGTATTTTAAAGGGAGTGGGCCTTAGTTCTATAGGTGGACGCCTTTTCGAGATATCGCCATAAAGGTGGACCAGGGGTGACTCTAGAATGTGTTTGTACGATATGGGTATCAAATTAAAGGTATTAATGAGGGTTTTAAAAGGGAGTGGTGGTAGTTGTATAGGTGGTCGCCTTTTCGAGATATCGCCATAAAGGTGGACCAGGGGTGACTCTAGAATGTGTTTGTACGATATGGGTATCAAATTAAAGGTATTAATGAGGGTTTTAAAAGGGAGTGGTTGTAGTTGTATAGGTGGTCGCCTTTTCGGGATATCGGCATAAAGGTGGACCAGGGGTGACTCTAGAATGCGTTTGTACAATATGGCTATCAAACGAAAGGTGTTAATGAGTATTTTAAAGGGAGTGGGCCTTAGTTCTATAGGTGGACGCCTTTTCGAGATCTCGCCATAAAGGTGGACCAGGGGTGACTCTAGAATGTGTTTGTACGATATGGGTATCAAATTAAAGGTATTAATGAGGGTTTTAAAAGGGAGTGGTGGTAGTTGTATAGGTGGTCGCCATTTCGGGATATCGGCATAAAGGTGAACCAGGGGTGACTCTAGAATGCGTTTGTACAATATGGGTATCAAACGAAAGGTGTTAATGAGTATTTGGAGGAGTGGGCCTTAGTTCTATAGGTGGACGCCTTTTCGAGATATCGCCATAAAGGTGGACCATGGGTGAATTTAGAATGTTTTTGTACTATATGGGTATCAAATTAAAGGTATTAATGATGGTTTTAAAAGGGAGTGTTGGTAATTGTATAGGTGGTCGCCTTTTCGAGACATCGGCATAAAGGTGGACCAGGGGTGACACTAGAATTTGTTTGTACGATATGGGTATCAAATAAAAGGTGTTAATGAGTATTATAAAAGGGAGTGATCCTTAGTTCCATAGGTGGACGCCATTTCGAGATATCGCCATAAAGATGGACCAGGGGTGACCCTAGAATTTGTTTGTACGATATGGGTATCAAATGAAAGGGGTTAATGAGCATTTTAAGAGGGAGTGGGCCTTAGTTCTATAGGTGGACGCCTTTTTGAGATATCGCCATAAAGGTGGACCCGGGGTGACTTTAGAATGCGTTTGTACAATATGGGTATCAAACGAAAGGTGTTAATGAGTATTTCAAAAGGGCGTGGGGCTTAGTTCTCTAGGTGGACGCCTTTTCGAGATATCGCCATAAAGGTGGACCAGGGGTGACTCTAGAATGTGTTTGTACGATATCGGTATCAAATTAAAGGTATTAATGAGGCTTTTAAAAGGGAGTGGTGGTACTTGTATAGGTGGTCGCCTTTTCGAGATATCGCCATAAAGGTGGACCAGGGGTGACTCTAGACTTTGTTTGTACGATATGGGTATCAAATGAAAGGTGTTAATGAGTCTTTTTAAAAGGGAGTGGGCCTTGGTTCTATAGGTGGTCGACTTTTCGAGATATCGCCACAATGGTGGACCAGGGGTGACTCTAGAATATGTTTGTACGATATGGGTATCAAATGAAAGGTGTTAATGAGTATTTTAAAAGTGCGTGGGGCTTAGTTCTATAGGTGGACGCCTTTTCGATATATCGCCATAAAGGTGGACCAGGAGTGACTCTAGAATGGGTTTGTACGATATGGGTATCAAATTAAAGGTATTAATGACGCTTTTAAAAGGGAGTGGTGGTAGTTGTATATGTGAAGGCGTTTTCCAGATATCGACCAAAATGTGGACCAGGGTGACCCCGAACATCATCTGTTGGATACCGCTAATTTATTTATATATATAATACCACGAACAGTATTCCTGCCAAGATTTCAAGTGTTTCTTATTTCGCCCTGCAGAACTTTTTCATTTCATTCTACTTAATATGGTAGGTGTCACACCCATTTTACAAAGTTTTTTTCTAAAGTTATATTTTGCGTCAATAAACCAATCCAAATACCATGTTTCATCCCTTTTTTCGTATTTGGTATAGAATTATGGCATTTTTTCGTTTTTGGTAATTTTCGATATCGAAAAAGTGGGCGTGGTCAGTCGGATTTCGGCCATTTCTTATACCAATACAAAGTGAGTTCAGATAAGTACGTGAACTGAGTTTAGTAAACATATATCGATTTTTGCTCAAGTTATCGTGTTAACAGCCGAACGGAAGGACAGACGGTCGACTGTATATAAAAACTGGGCGTGGCTTCAGCGATTTCGTCCTTTTTCACAGAAATAAGTTACTGTCTCAGAATCTAAGCCCCTGCCAAATTTCACAAGGATTGGTAAATTTTTGTTCGACTTATGGCATTAAAAGTATCCTAGACAAATTAAATGAAAAAGGGCGGAGCCACGCCCATTTTGAAATTTTCTTTTATTTTTGCATTTTGTTGCACCATATCATTAATGGAGTTGAATGTTGACATAATTTACTTATATACTGTAAAGATATTAAATTTTTTGTTAAAATTTGACGCGTGGTCGTTCTCCGATTTTACTAATTTTTATTAAGCATACATATAGTAATAGGAGTAACGTTCCTGCCAAATTTCATCATGATATCTTCAACGGCTGCCAAATTACAGCTTGCAAAAATTTTAAATTACCTTCTTTTAAAAGTGGGCGGTGCCACGCCCATTGTCCAAAATTTTACTAATTTTCTATTCAGCGTCATCTGTTCAACTCACCTACCAAGTTTCATCGCTTTATCCGTCTTTGGTAATGAATTATCGCACTTTTCCGGTTTTTCGAAATTTTCGATATCGGAAAAGTGGGCGTGGTTATAGTGCGATATTGTTCATTTTAAATAGCGATCTGAGATGAGTGCTCAGGAACCTACATACCAAATTTCATCAAGATACCTCAAAATTTACTCAAGTTATCGTGTTAATGGACAGACGGACGGACGGACATGGCTCAATCAAATTTTATATTATATCTATCTCGACTCCTTTATACCTGTACAACCAACCGTTATCCAATCAAAGTTAATATACTCTGTGAGCTCTGCTCAACGGAGTATAAAAACTTATAAAATTCCCTGTGCTAAGGGATATGTTTAAATAAACAAAGAAAAATAAATATCTCCATAGGGAACAAAAATGGCATTGAAACCAAAGTGGTGATTTAATGGTAATTGAAACTGCCTATCTATGATTAAAGCATACACCAGAGCGCACCCAGTTGCATTTCTTTGATATCATCAGCAAATCCAGATAAAAGTGGACAACTACAAAAGGACAACTACAGTGAGTCGCTATTTGTTTATAAGATATGTATTTACATTAAAATTAGGAATTATAACTAAGAATATTTACATAGAATTTTAGAACAAATTAAACGTTTGTATGGGCAATAAACCAAGTCGGCCCCGTTACGAAAGACTTTACTATTGCAATTATTGTGGTAATAACCATGAAATAAAAAAGTGTTCGTATTGGAAGAATAAACAAAGATTGAAGAGAAAGTTATTTTATTAATTTGAACTAGGTTAGGTTAGGTTAGGTGGTAGCTACCCTGATAAGGACAGCTCACTTGGACAACACGAAAGTGCGTTGTGATACCACATACACCAAAAATAACGGTGACTTAGATCTAGTACTTAGAGAATCGTTGGGTAGCAACGATAAAGCTCCGAATGATACCGATCTCAACTTTGGATAAATCCTCGGGAGATCCAAGTGAGTCGCGACCGAAGTACTTTCGCCTAGTTCTGGCAAAAGCTGGGCAATTAAGCATAAAATGATTTGGTGATTCCACCTCATCATCCTCCATACAGCTGCAGCAGGATAGAGTTTCCAATATATTGAGACGTACCGCATGGATACCCATGGGACAGTGCTCTGTCAAAACCCCAATGACCATTGATAGGTGATCCTCAGTGAACCCAATTATTTCAGCAGACCGCCAGCCATCCACTTTCGGCCAGAAAGATCTTGCTACCCTGCAAGACGTGGTGGCCGCCCAATGTTTGCTGAGCTGAAATTTTAACTAAATTAAGGAGGAAATTATTTTATTGGTTTGTGCGACATTCTGGACAGTTTGATGGAGGGTTTTTCTAAGATGACAGTCAGTAAATGGAGATAATGAGGCAATTACAGCCAGATTGATAGCAGCTACCAATGCTACCAATGCTGGAGGTCTCGGATTTGAAAAGACAAATCGAGAACCTTACAAGGACAGCAACAGTGACGGATTATAGGACAGAAGAAATAGATCACCAGATTCATTGCGACGAATCTTTGGATGTCACTATGTAAGCTTGTTAATTTTACACTGTAATCCGCATTTATATTCATTCATTCATTCATATTTAGTCTGATTGATTGTAAAATTTGTAGACTAACAAATAAATAAATAAATTTAGTTAAGGGTAGGCAACAACATAATTTAACAACAATTTTAATAATAATTTACGATTTGCGCAAAGCCAACCTCGAAGAATTAACTTTGGCAATAATTTACGGTTGGGGCAAATCCAACCACAAATTGATTACAACCAAAGGACGGTTCAAGATCATGATCAACCTCGACCGACACCTATGGATGCCGATTGGAGTATCCAGATTTAAAACCGACCACAACAAATGCCAAATAATATTCAAAGTAATTATCGAAATAATTACTTATCAAATAACACTGGATCACAAATTCCAACTGTTTTTTCTGCACCAGAGACGCCATTATGAAATTCCTTTGTAAAATCACCCCCTGATTCCGAAAATTAAGGTTATTTTTAATTCTATGGTAACGTTTTTGAGATATTTACGAATAACGTAAGGCGGAAAATAAAATTATGGCAAACTGTAATAATCAAAAGAAAATGTGGAAATGTCTTAAAGACGCGATAAATTTAAACAACGAAACATCTCAAATAAGACGGATTATTATAAATAACATACCAATTGAAGAAGATCAAGAAATCGCAAGTCGTTTAAACCAGTACTTCTTTGGAAGCATAAAAGAAATTTGTAATACTATAGAAGCAATTATACCAGAAAATGCAACGGAAGATATAAATAGAAAATTAATGAATCTTAAACCTATAAACCTTGAACAGATTATGCGCATAACAGCTTCTTTGAAAAATAAATATGGAGGGAAAAAACTGATAACTGAAGGTGTATGTAAAGATAGTATGGAGTATCTGGGTTAATGAAAGCTTTAGAGACGGGATCTTTCCGTCATGTTGGAAAACTGCGACGGTTGTACCAGCTGAAAAAGTGAAAGGCACAGAAAAACCAGAAGAAATAAAACCTATTAATACGATGCCCAGCGATGAAAAAATAATAGAGAAAGTCGTAAAAGACCAGCTTCTCGAATATTTAAACAAATATGAGATTATCATAAGTGAACAATCAGGTTTCAGATCCAAACACTCCTGTGAAACCGCTCTAAACCTGGTTGTCGCGGAATGGAAGGAAGGAATTTCAAACAAGTTAGTGACAGTCTCAGTGTTCCTAGACCTTAAAAGCGAAATTGAGACTATTGACAGGGTAATACATCTGAGGAAACTACATAACATAGGAGTACGTAATAAAACCCTGGAGTGGTTTAAAAACTACCTTACTGGAAGGAAGCAGAAAACCATAATTAGAAATCAAACTTCCCCTGAAATTGATATTGAGATAGGCCTACCACAAGGATGTGTACTTGCAGCAATACTATTCATCATATACATAAATGATATTAAAAACTATCGTGAGCCATTGCAAGATTAGGCTTTTTGCAGATGATGCATTATTGACTGTAAGCTGTGCATCGGAGAGAGAAGCTATGTCAAAGATGCAAGAGGACTTAGACGCAATATATAAGTGGTTGTGTCAAAACAGGCTTAAAATAAATATTGGCAAAACAAAATTTATGATATTAAAGAGAAAATCTTCCGTAGAAGAAAATACGTCGCTGAAAATAGCAAATTGTACGATACATAAAGTAAATTAAATGAAATACCTTGGAATAATAATTGATGAGAAACTAAAGTTTAACGAGCACCTTAAATATACAGAAGCTAAAATAAATAAATATCGGATTCATGATTCGAACCTGTAAACATGTTAGCAAATATTATAAAATAATGGTATATAGATCCATTATAGAACCTCACCTCATATATTGCCCTACAATTTTATTCACATTACCGGACTCGAATATCTCAAAACTCCAGATGAAGCAATTTAAAGCAATGCGGTTTATCCTTGTTGGGACGAGACATTATGGCAATCTGGCAACACATGATCAAAGCTTGACATCCTGCTAACATATCGACACACGGCGGTCACTTAAGAAAGGGAAGCATCATGCAAACAAGGGTACCCACACAAAGAAAAACCCAGCGCCGATACGAAAACAATATTTGCAGTCAACAATATAAGCTGTAGAAATTATCAGAACAACAACAACTTAAATGTTGCTGAGTCATATGGTTGTCCGAATGTCAGAAATAGTGCGCTATTTATTTCTGCTCTCCCCATGGCATCCAATAACAACAACTTAATAAAAAGCAACCTAATGGATTTTCCCGCAACCCCGCTTGGCACGGAGTTCTCTAATTCTCCTATCGATAATCTGAGAGCTAATGCTTCATCACCTGCACCTACTACTACTCTTACATCTAAACCTGCTGCTATTATTACTCAGCCGCAAACATCGATATTCTCTCTACTAGTTCTAGTACAAAGACAACTTCTACTTCGCCTGCATCTACATCTACATCTAAAAACGCCTCATCTTCTACAGTCTCTCATTCGTCTAAAACTACGTATACTTCTGGAAATACATCAACATCAATTAGTTCCAATTCTACATCTAAAACTAAATCTACTGCATCCACATCTAAATTAACTAAAGCTAACAATAATAAAAATAATTCAAATGCGCCTTCTGAAAATTCCAATAAGTCTGATGCTGAAATGATTGTCAACAATGTGACAAATACTAGTGCAGTATCGCGCTCTGCTGGCACTGTATCGTATGCAGATGCTGCAGCTAGCGCAGTTAATGCAAATGTGCCATCTGTTGATGTTTCTGACAGACAACGAAAGAGTTCTTCAAAAGAAATTACGCAAAAATCGCGTGTTGTTAGTGGTAGCAATGACAATGCTGAATTAGATGTATTTGTGCGGTATAAATGGATTCATTTGTCCTCATTTAAGCCATCGGTCACTGAGGAGAGTATTGCTAAATACATCTCTGATCACTTTGGCATTTCTGCTTCTAATGTCGCTTGTTTTAAGTTAGTAAAGAGAGATGTCGACATTAACACTTTAGTGAGAGTCGCTTTTAAAGTTCGAGTGATTGAAAGTGAATATAGCAAACTTTTCAATGCTTCTCTTTGGCCCAGTAACGTATACATTAAGCCCTTCCGTTTTTTTCGAAAAGATGTAGAAATTCCCGCGGAGTCATAGATTTGTCTGACACCTTTCATAATGGCCTCAACGTCTATTATCAGAATGTTAGGGGTCTAAATACTAAACTAGTTGATCTTTTTCTCCGTAGTCATGAACTCTGTTATGACGTTTTGGTTTTTACTGAGACATGGTTGAAACCAACTGTGTTTAACTCTGAGATATTAGCAGATTCTTATGGGATCTTTAGAATAGACCGACGAAACAGAGTTGGTGGAGGCGTGTTAATCGCCGTACATACCAGGTTCTCTGCTGAAGAAGTGTACTTCGATGATTCTTCTGATCTTGAAATCCTCTGCGTGCGAGTTAAACTTTTATCTACTTATAAATATTTTGTTGCGTCCTATATTCCGCCCGTCAGATATCTCTGTATACTTAATACATTCTTCCCTATTGAAATTTATATTTGCTATGTCTGTTGAGTCTGTCTTAGTGGCTGGCGATTTTAATCTGCCCTTTGTGTCGTAGAATTTTATTGACGGAATGCTAGTTCCCACTGCTAGTAATATTGTATTCTACGAGTTTTTAAATGACCTTGCAGACATTGGTCTTTATCAACTTAACAGAATTCATAATAAATTCGGCAAATATCTTGATTTGATTCTTTCAGACGACACATCGAATTGTTCTGTTACTCGATGTGATCCAGTGGTATTGCCTGAGGATGTTTATCATCCAGCACTTTCAATTTACCTGGATTGTCTTAGCTTACCGGTGCGGAACACTACCGATCCGAATGCGTCTTCGCGCCGGTTTCTGTTTAGAAAGGCCAATTGGTCTTTACTAATCGAACAAGTCTCTAAAATAAAGTGGTCTGAGTACGACGGAGATATTGAAGCGAGCTCCGTCCATTTCACCAACGTTTTACATGCGATATTCCTCAAATGTGTGCCTTTTTCCAAAACCTCCTCAGCATCTCCAGCTACTGCTTGGAGCTCTAGAGAACTTAATTATCTAAAAAACAAAAAAACACGCTTCTTCAAGCGTTTCAAATTATCTGGCTCCAATAGTGACTATGGTGCATACTCCATCTTGCGCCTTAAGTACAACAGGCTACAGATAAGATGGTATAAGAATTATCTGATGAAGATTAAGTATCGGATTTCTTCCAATCCAAAAACATTTTATTCCTTCAACTCCAAAAGAAAAATTAAAGGGTTTCCTTCTGTAATGAAGTATGACGATCGGATTTCTAGTATTGACTCCGAGATTGCAAATATGTTTGCTGACTTTAAAAGTGGGAGTAGATCTTGTGTCACAAACTATAGAGGAATAGCCAAACTTTGTGCTATTCCAAAACTATTTGAATCAGTTGTCACAAATCAACTGGCTTCGGCAGTGGACCTTTCACAACATGGCTTTTGCGGGGGTAATTCCATTGTGTCTAACTTGCTGGAGTTCACAATCCTCGTATCCAATAGCTTAAGGACGAACTGCGAAGTTGATGTCATTTACACTGATTTCAGTAAGGCGTTTGATAAAGTTTCCCATTCCTTACTCCTACTAAAACTCGATAGATTGGGTTTTCCATCACGGCTTCTCTCTTGGGTCTCTTCGTACTTGATAGGTAGAAAGCAAACCGTTGGGTTTAACAATTGCTTGTCTGAATTCATCAATGTATCTTCTGGAGTTCCACAGGGCAGTCACCTTGGTCCAGTGTTGTTTCTGCTCTTCATTAGTGACCTCCCAAATGCTTTGAAGCGCTGCATAACGCTGATGTACGCTGACGATGTCAAACTGGTTATGCCCATTCGTTCACCTGAAGATAGGGCACTTCTTCAATCGGATCTGAATAACCTGATTGAGTGGTGTGACATGAAAGTCATGTCACTAAATTTACCGAAGTGCAAGTTTATGTGTTTTACGAGGAAATCTTTTAAAACCTATCAGTACATGATAGGCGATTATATCATTAAGCAAGTCACAAACTTTACTGATATTGGCGTTATAATGGACCCCAAACTGGACTTCAAATTACATATCGAATCGTGTGTAAATAGGGCTAGAGGCACTTTGGCTTTCGTAAAAAGGTGGTCAAAGGAATTCAATGACCCCTATGTCACTAAAACTCGTTTTTTATCGTTAGTAAGACCTATATTGGAATATGCTTCCATTATCTGGAACCCGCGTTATCAGGTTCATAGCGAAAAATTGGAATCGGTCCAGAAGCAATTTTTGCTCTTTGCTTTAAATCATTTGCCCTGGGATCCATCAAGGAACCTACCGCCCTATTGCAGCCGGTTAAAACTTTTACTATTAAGGGGGATGATAAACAGTCCATTTCTGCTTGGCGAGGTGATGTTTAATGTCCCTTTTAGACCCTCTCGGTATTTCCAACCGCTATATTTAAATACATGTAGATCGAATTTTCAAATGCATGAACCTCTTCGTTGTCTGTGTCAAGATTTCAATAATCACTGTAATAATATTGATACTTGCGACACACTTTACAGTATAAAAAAATATCTACTCACTGCCTTGAACTCATAACTGTTTCAAAATCACATGTTAAACTAAATCTGTTACCTGCTCCAGTTACTTTGGGCGGGTGGCTTGGAATCACGTCCTTTCCAACCTCCCACACATTGCAGCCCTACTCATTGTGTGTTAAATATACATCAGCTGCTCGAAATCACGCCCATTCCGACAGCACTAATAATCAATAAATACTTTGGGCGGGTGGCTTGGAATCACGTCCTTTCCAACCTCCCACACATCACAGCCCTACTCATTGTGTGTTAAATATACATCAGCTGCTGGAAATCACGTCCATTCCGACAACACTAATAATCAATAATTACTTTGGGCGGGTGGCTTGGAATCACGTCCTCTCCAACCTCCCACACATCGCAGCCCTACTAATTGTGTGTTAAATATACATCAGTTGCTCGAAATCACGTCCATTCCGACAGCACTGTTAATCAATTCCGTTGCTCGGCATCACAGTCCATCCCGACAACGGATTCAATAATATATGTATATACATATTTTATAATATAATTTTGCTCACTATGTATGCTTGTTAATTTTACACTGTAATCCGCATTTATATTCATTCATTCATTCATATTTAGTCTGATTAATTGTAAAATTTGTAGACTAACAAATAAATAAATAAATAAATGATGAATCGAAACATCTACTTACAATAAACACACATATAGGTTTGTTTCGGTACAACGGCATGGTTTTTGGGGTAAAAATATTTCTATCAATATTCCAACATATTATGGACCAAATGCTCGCTGGATTGGAAGGTGTCACCGCATATATCGACATTTTCGTTTCCGGAGCTACTCAGGAAATACATGACACAAATCTTGAAAAAGTTTTACTCCGCATACAAGAACACGGATTTAAGCTCAAAATTGAAAAATGCATATTTTCACTTCAAGAAATAAAATATCTTGGTTACATTATAAACTCACAGGGGTTGAAACCAAATACAGAAAGAACCGCAGCAATCCGCGAAATGCTGGACCCAACAAACATTTCGGAACTTCGGTCGTTTTAGGTGCCATAAACTTCTATGGAAAATTCGTAGACAAAATGCGCTTATACCGTGGTCCACTAGACGAGTTGCTGAAAATTAACACAAAATGGCAATGGAAAAGCAATCATGCAAAATGTTTCAAACATCTTAAGGATATCCTGTCATCCGATTTATTGCTCGCACATTATGATCCAAATCAAAAGATAATCGTGGCAGCAGACGCGTCAAATTACGGACTTGGCGCTTGCATCATGCACGAATATCCAGATGGTACGCAAAAAGCAATTAGTCATGCGTCGAAATCACTGATTGAAACCGAAAAGGGATACAGCCAGATTGAGAAAGAGGCTTTAGCGTTAATATTTGCTGTAACCAAATTCCACGAAATGATCTTCGGGCGTAGGTTTACCCTACATACCGACCATAAAACACTTTTAGCGATCTTTGGGAAGAAGTTCGGTATTAACTATTAACGCTCACCAAGCAAACTGTCTCCAGAGATGGGCTATAAAACTACTCGCGTATGATTTCGACATCAGATTCATAAACACAAATAGTTTCGGTTATGCTAATGTTCTATCACGACTCATTAAAAACACCGTAACCGATTCAGAAGATTTCATCATAGCTTCCATCAAGCTAGAAAACGAGGTAAATTTAATTATTACAGAAAACATAGAAAAAATGCCAATCACGCACAAAATGTTACAATACGAAACTGCAAGAGATCCAATCCTGAAAAACATTCTCGAGTTTTACAAATCGGGCTGGCCAGTAAAACTTCCAGAGAATACAGACATCAGACAATATCTTGCGCGAAAAGATTCCATTACCGTCACCAAGGACTGTATAATGGTAGGAAATCGAATTGCTATACCTAGAATCTACCAGAAGCGAATTCTAAAAGAACTTCACCGGGGTCATCAGGGTATACAACGAACAAAAGCAATCGCTCGTAGCTATGTATATTGACATTATAAATTTTATTAACGACTGCCATCAATGTGCAGCCGCGGCCAAATTTCCGACAAAAACATTAAGCCCATGGCCTCCAACTAATGAACCATGGCAACGCATACACATCGACTACCAGGTATTGAGGATCTATATTCGGACCTGCAGAAACGTTCTGCGCACTCACCCGGCTGCCAGGCGCACACACTCACCTTCAATTTTCCTTTTATATCAATTAATGAAAACTGTCTTTATTTTTTTATTTCAACTATATTTAATTGTAGGTAGGTAGGTTGAACTGGCCGGTCCATGAGGACCTCACATAGACTGATTGAGTCCGTAGTGTTACCAGAAGTTTGTTTTAACGACCAAACTGCAAAACCCTATCAAAAACCAGGAGCAATGTTATAAAATAACTCCGTCCTCTTGGCAAATACTAGAAGCTTCCAAGAACTTAAGCCACTTGCTGCTTCTAGATCTGACAGCTGTATCACTCCTAATAGCTGGAGTCTTAGCCTGGCAAGTGCAGGGCACGAGCACAGAACGTGCTCGATCGTTTCCTCCTCCAACCCGCACTTCCTACACCTGCTATCACTGACCAAGCCTAATTTAAAGGCATGTGACGCCAGAAGGCAGTGTCCAGTCAGAATACCCGTCATGAGTCTACAGTCCTCTCTTTTTAATGATAGAAGCAACTGTGTTAGTCTAAGGTTGTAAGACCTACACATAATCTTCGACACTTTACAGCCCCGCGCTTGAACCCACGCCTTTTCTGCTTGGTCGATCATGTGCACCTCTCGCCTTCGCTTAATCTCGCCCAATCTAATTGGGACGTCTACGGAGCAAGCTTCATGGGATGCGCCCTTTTTAGCTAATTCGTCCGCTTTTTCATTCCCATCTATTCCCATATGCCCTGGGACCCAATATAGATGTATGCTTCTCCCTGTCCCGATTCTCTCCAGAGACTGCTTACACTCTAACACGCATTTAGATGCTGTGCTATGCGAGATTATTGCCTTAATTGCTGCTTGACTGTCAATATAAAAGTTAACACGGTTGCAGCTTAAGCTATTCTCTTCCAGGGTTTCTACTGCTTTGGTTACGGCTAATATTTCCGCTTGGAAAACGCTACAGTAATCCGGCAGCCTGTAGGATCTGCTTAATTCCGGATCAGCGCAGTATACCGCAGACCCTACTCCTTCCACTATTTTGGAACCATTGGTGTACACATGTATCGCCTCGTCCGCCATTTGCGCACCCTTGCGCCAACCGTCCACCTCTATTGTGGCCTTAAGATCTCCCTCAAAGTGCAGGTAGGGAATCATGTAGTCTGTTCGTCTTGTGACTGATGACGCTATACTATGGCCATATGGTCGGCGCTCAAGCTGCCCCGAAGCATCGAGCCTGGTTGCGGTCGTTAACGCTTTGTTCTTTGCCACCAGGTCTACAGGTGGGATGTGCAGAATGGCATACAGTGCAGCCGTCGGGGTTGTTTTCAGGGCTCCCGTAATGCAAAGCATCGATAGTCTGCATATCCCCTCTAATTTTTTGAGGTATGTTGTTTTTTGTGTGGCTTTCCACCAAACAAGAACTCCATAGTATAGAATAGGGCTTACAATCGCTGTAAAAACCCAATGAGAAAGAGAGGGCGATAGGCCCCACGTACACCCCAGCATTCTTTTACATGCATAGAGTGCCGTTGAGGCCTTCTTGACCCTCTCCTCCACGTTGAGCTTCCATGACAGCTTACTGTCTAGGATGATTCCTAGATATTTTGTGCAAGGTTTCTCCTGTAAGGTCACAGCTCCTAACTTAGGCCTGGTCCAATTTGGGACCTTGTACCTCTTTGTAAACAAGACCATATCCGTCTTCTCCGCATTGACTTTCAGACAGACATTAGATGCCCAGGTATGAACATCCCGAAGCGCACGATCCATCAAAGAACTAATCGTTGGAAGGCGTTTTCCACTTATGACAATTGCAACGTCATCTGCGTAAGCCGTAAGTTTTACGGGTCCCTCATCGAATTGCCTGAGCAGTTGGTTGATGACCAGTGTCCACAGCAGAGGTGATAGCACCCCTCCCTGCGGCGTGCCCCTGTCCACTGATTTCGTGGCCTCGTACAATCCCCATTGTGATGTAATCTTTCTGCAATTTAACATGCAGCCGATCCATCTGATTAAGGCAGGATGTACTTTAATGTAATTAAGACCATCCATAATCGCCCATTTTGCAACATTATTGAAAGCCCCGGCAACGTCCAAGAAGACTCCTAGAGCATACTCCTTATATTCCAGGGATTTCTCTATGCTTATTACCACCCTATGCAATGCGGTGTCTACCGACTTGCCTTTGGTGTACGCATGCTGTGTTGTGGAGAGCAGCTTTTCATCCACGTTGGACTTTATGTACACATCTATCAGCCTCTCAAAGGTTTTGAGCAGAAATGATGTTAAGCTAATGGATCTATAGTCTTTGGGATACACGTGACCGATCTTCTCCGCCTTTGGTAGAAAAGCTACACGAGCAGTTCTCCAAGAGTGCGGTACATGATTCAGTCTTATGCACCCATCGAATATTATTTTAAGCCATTCCACGACCGCCCTACTTGAGACTTGTAGCATGGCCGGGAATATACCATCTGGGCCCGGCGATTTAAACTTAGAAAACGTCTTCACTGCCCACTCGATCTTGGTATCGGTCACCAAGCCCGGCACCACTAGCTCCATGTTCGAAGTGTGAGTGATGTTTGCTGGTTCTTCTAAACCGTCTCCCGATGGGAAATGTGTATCGAGAAGCACCTCAAGGGATTCCTGACTATCACGTGACCATTCCCCGTTCTCTTTCTTTATTAGTCCCTGGACTATGTTTCCCTTTGCTAGGACTTTTTTCCAACCGTGCTGTTTCACTGGAGCACTCTATGTCCGTACAGAAACTTTTCCATGAGTTTCTCTTCGCCCTGGTAATTTCACGCTTGTAGATCCTCAGTAGATCCCTGTACTCGTCCCGACACGCTTCGCTTTCCGCGGTCTTTGCGAGTTTAAACATTTCTTTTACCTGTCTTCTTAGAAGACTTAGCTCATTGCTCCACCATGGCGGCTTTGCTTTTCCTCTGAATCTTCTTAGAGGGCAAGCTTTGTTATACGCAGTCATAAGCGTCCTTGTTAGGAATTCATTCGACTCCTCCAGTTCCTCTACATTAGCAACCTCTTTGGGTTGTCCCAGTTTTGTTTCTACATGTTTCTGGAATTTAGTCCAATTCGTTGCCCTAGGGTTTCTAAAGGTTCCTCCCTTCTCTACCCTCTTTAGTGGGATGCTGAAGCTTATATACGCATGGTCGGAGAAGGATGGTCTATCAAGAACCATCCAATCATACCTTGATATATCACGCTCGGAGCTCAATGTAATATCCAGAACATTGCCGGATGCTGGACCAATGTATGTAGGAACATTTCCCCTGTTGGCTATCTGCAAATTGGATTGTAGGATGTAACAAAATAGAGATTCGCCTCTCTCGTTCGTATCTGCTCCTCCCCACGCATTGTGGTGCGCATTTGCATCTGCGCCTATGACCAACCCTATATATATTTAATTGTATTTTCGTAAAACTTAGTTCACACCTTCTTTTACAGCTTTATTTACAATTTTTTAGTTTCTTTATAACTTTGTTAAAAACTCTCTACTTTATTTACTGTTCTTAACACTGCACTTTGCTGAACTATAACTTTTTAGTTAGCACACTTATTTTTGCTACTTTAGTTTTCGCGAGTGATGCGTCGGCCGATTTACTTTAAACTGAAAACTGCCGCTAACGCAACTCTGTAGCTCGGCAGTTTTTCTTTACGTTGCTTAGCAACGAAATTAATGATGGCGTCGAAATAAATCATGGCGTCGAGCAACGGCAGTTTTAGCCAATCAGAAACTCTCCGAGTTGCTCGACTCTAACAATTTTAGTGATGCCAAGTGCATCTGATGTATGGTTGCATCTTGCACATATCTAAAGACGGTTGCCATCTACAATTTATTTTAATGCAATTTATTATGGCACTACATCATCCCCCTTTAGAAAAGAAGAATTTGGTGAGATTAGTAATCTTGCCACATTCTTCTTTAGGCTTTAATATGTTGTTGTAATGTTATGAACGAAGGAGTTTGCTAGCATTAGGGTGTTCTAACCCGAGACTCATTCGTTCATCACAGTGCAACTTCTAAAAAGATGATTAAAAATGAAAATTAAATTTTTTAATAAATTGAAATATATAAAAGTTAGTTTGAAATATTTGTTTTAATGTTTGAAGTAAACCGGTGTTTTTTTCGTTCTTATTGTAAAATCTACCTAATTAAATGTATATTTATTTGTTACATTTTTTTGCCTTCATTGGCGGATTTTTAAAATATATTTATATCTAAAGATGATTAGTAATAGGCTATTAAATTAATTAATTTTTTGTACTCGATTTTTGTGTACAATTTTTTCGTTTTCTTTACTTATCTCACAAATTGTTACATTTGGCCCATCAATATTCTTTACTATGTAGGGACCTTGATATATATTTTTATGTTTATTTCTAGGTTCTGTTTCTACTAACACTTTATCATTAATTTTAATTTCTAAAGGCTTAGCTGTTTTATCGTATAAATCTTTATTTCTAATCTTATGCTTATTATTAATCAAATTTTTTGCCATTTTATGCGATGTTTGCATTCTAAACTTAAGCTTTTTTGCGTAATTTTCTACGTTATAGATCGGATCAATTTGCTTTTTTTGCAATTCATGTGGCATTATAGTTTTTCTGCCAAATATTAATTCAAAGGGAGTAAATTTATTATCAAAAACCGAACTACTTGTAGTATTGTGTAAAAATGTAAAGTATTTTAAATATGTATCCCAATCTGAATACGTTTCGGTTAGGTATGCACGCAAGTATTCGTTAAAGACTCTATGATTTCTTTCAACAGTACCAACAGTTTCGTGGTGGTAAGCTGTTGAGAAATCATGATCAATCTTTAAAAGTTTTGTCAATTCAGAGAATAATTCGTTTTTATATTCCGTTCCTAAATCGGATCTAATAGCTTTCATTGTACCATATGTTAATATAAAGGTTTCAAAAATAGCGCAAGCAATAGTTTTTGCTGATTTATCTGGTACAGCTACTGTTACCAGGTATTTAGAAAAGTCACAAATCATACTAACAGCGAACTTGTTCCCATATTTGGATTCCGGAAGTGGACCTATTGTATCGACAATTACTATGTCAAAGGGTTTGCAGGGCGTTGGAGTCAAAACAAGAGTTTCCTTTGTTTTTGGTTTTACTTTATTCAAAAGACATTTATTGCAATTTTTGACAAATTTCGCAATGTCTCTTGTCATATTTTGCCAATAGTATTTTGTTCTTAATTTGGAATATAATCGTTTTATACCGCAATGACCGCCTAACAAAGGGTCCTCATGATAAATTGTCATAAGTTTTTGTTTTTGCTCTGTTTCTGTTACAGTTTCTACAGGGTCTATTAATATTATTTGTAATGATTTTAAAATTTTATTACCGCTGATTTGTATTGCAAAACGGTATGGTTGTGTTTATTTCTGCTCCTTGAATTTTACATTTTAAAATGGTAAAACTATATTCAAATACTTTTTAAGAATAAATAATGACTCAAAAAGCGGAAGCAGAAGTTGGTTTCGAGAATATCATACCAAATAAAGTTTGATTTTTTAAATTTAATATATTTGCGAGAAAGTGACTCTAAATAAAGAAAGCAAAACGCATACACTTACAAAGTTTGATACATATATATACATATATTCATTCTATATAAAAAATGGAGAGTAAATGCGACAAGTGCAAAAGTACAATACGTGGAGAAGTGTCAAAAATTCGTTGCGAAGGGGTGTGTGGGAAATATTATCATTTAGCACCAAAATGCTCTGGCATAGACCAATACAGTGTTAATAAATTAGACGAATGTGAAATGCTTAGATTTATGTGTAATGATTGTGTGCAGTATGTGCATAACGTAGATGACATTCTAAAAGATATGCAGATGGTAGTGAGCAAAAATGGCAAACAACTATCTGAGTACAGGAATGAATTTGATAATGCTCTCAAGAAACATGAAAGAGAAATAAAGCAAGTTTTAAAAGCAGTGGAAGTTGCATTTAGCGACAGAATTAAGGCAATGCAAAAAGCGCAAGAATCATGCGAAAAGAGTGTTGTAGAAGTGAACAAAATACGGGAAATTGCTGAAGGCTTCAAGCGAAGCAGCGAGCAGGTCTGTGATGAGTTGAAATCAAACAAGGATGGCAATAAGAAAATGATTGAAGAAATAAGTAAAGAAAATAAAAAAATGTGCAATGAAATAAAGAAAAATGTTAATAGTGTTGAAGCCAAAGTGTCATACGCAGCGATAACAAAAAATGATGGACAAAAAAAGAAGTGTTACCAGACATTAGAAAGAATCATCCCCTAATTGTCAAGCCGAATAAAAAGCAAAATATAGAAATAACCAAAACTGACCTAAACTCGAAAGTTGATCCTAAAGGGCTGCAAATAACTAATATAGTAGCAAGGCAAAGCGGAGTTGTTATTGTTGAAAGCGAAAATGACCATGAGAGTGACAAAATAAAAAATGCCATTGAGAACAATCTGGGAAATAACTATGAGGTTAAGATTCCCAAAAAAGTGAAACCAGCAGTCATGGTGACTGGTATAAATTTTAAATATAGCGACGAGGAACTGGTGCAAAGAATTAAACGACAAAACATTTGTTTAAGTGAAACGGACATCAAAATTGTTAAGCAATATGAAGTGAAAAAGAACGCGAAAACTATTATAATGCTGTGATAGAAATGAATGCTGAAGCGTTCGCAAATGTACTAGCTGGAGAGAGGCTTAATGTAGGTTGGGAACGTTGCCGAGTATATGATGCAGTGCAGGTATTGTGTTGTTTTAAATGCAAAAGCTTCAATCACAAAGCGGCAGACTGCAAGGAAAAGGAAGTATGCACAAAATGCTTGGGTGAGCATAAACATACACAATGCATAAAGGATGCAGTAAACAAGTGCATTAACTGCATACGAGCAAACAAGGAGCTGAATCTAGGACTTGACGAAAACCATGATACTCTGGATAGAACTTGTCCCGTATACCAACAAAAGCTAGATGCAAGGAAAAGGAAAGTTGTTTGTTAGCAACCAAAGAAAATCCTTACTGCAGCGCAAAAGTCAAAATATTATTTAAATCGAGATAGCAATATATGCAACTTGGAATGCATTTATCTTAATATTAGTAGTATCATAGCAAATAAAATCGAGCTGGAACGTCTTATTGAAATAAGAAGACCAAGTATTGTGTTATGTACGGAAACGTGTACAACAGAACATATCTTGGATTCTGAACTTAGTATTCCGACATACAAATGCATTCGTTGCGACTCTCAAAGTAGGCATACTGGCGGTGTTGTCATGTATGTGAATGAAAATATACAATTTAGCATAGTTTGTAATAAAGCTATCAACATGAATGTGTGGTGCATTATTGTAAAAATAAACAAATGCGCGTTAAAATGGAAAATCGGTGTACTATATCACTCACCAAGTAGCAGTGACTCCACCTTTATTACTTATGTAAATGAAATCATCACTGAAAATCTCAAGGAGGCGGATAATAATTTAATAATTGGTGATTTTAATATCAATGTAAATGTATCGTCAACATACTCAAACCAGCTAACAAGTTTATTTGCACAAATGGCAATGATACAAAGGATAAACTTCGACACAAGGATAACAGAGTACTCGTCTACAAGAATTGATTTGCTATTCAGTAACAATGATAAAGTTAAAGCAGTAAATATAGGTGAACATCGCATTTCTGACCATGAGACAATCCACTTCGAAGTGCCAACAACAAAGCTTTGTAAAATGAGAAGGTATGCTACTGTTACATGTTGGGAGTACTATAGTGCTGAAAATCTTTTAACTTTGCTACGAACAAGCGATTTCAGCTTTATGTCAATTTCCGGAGTAGAAACTTAAACTAAAGCCCTAAACGAAGTTTTAACTGTGGCTATGCAAGCACTGACTTATATAAAGAGGACCCAAATACAGATAAGAAATAAGTGGTACGACCGAGAATTAACAAACCTGCATAAAAGAAAAATAGAATCTTATAAAACTGCTCGAAATACTGGATTTTGGGACGAATATAACGTCATTAAGAAAATATATAAAAGAACCATAATTTATAAAAAAAAGAAATACATGGAAGATAGAGTAAATCATAACAATGGCGATATGAAACGTATGTGGAAGTGTCTAAAAGACCTCGTCGAGCTTAATGATGTTAAAAAACATATCACTAAAATTGTAATTAACGGTGAATGCCTGGAAAATGAATATGATATAGCTAATGCCTAAATAACTTTTTTATACAAAGTATTGTTGAAATTAATGATAGCATCGAAGAAATTGTAAATGGGGATGAAATAAGCGCAAATCATAGTAATCCATTTGAAACATTTAAATTTACTGACATTGTAGTGGACGATATTATTATTATCACAAAATCACTTAAAAACAAATATGGCGGCGACAAGCTTTTATCGGAGGGTGTCGTTAAAGATGCCATGACATATACTGCTAATTTCTACAAAGACATAATTAACGAATCCTTAAACAGCGGTATTGTACCTAGTTACTGGAAAATTTCAACAATAATACCTGTTGAAAAAGTAAAAAATACAATGAAACCTGAGGAACTACGTCCAGCTAACACGTTACCTACAGATGAAAAAATTATGGAGACAGTGGTGAAGGATCAACTTGTGGCATACTTAGAGAAGCACAATGTGATTATCCCAGAACAATCGGGATTCAGGAAGAGCCATTCTTGTGAAACAGCGTTGAATATGGTAATTGCAGATTGGAAAGAAGACATGGCGGACAAAAAATTTACGGTGTGTCTTCTTGGATTTAAAACGGGCTTTTGAAACTGTCGATAGATCTGAGCTATTGGACGTTATGTTTAAAATTGGTATAAGAGGAAAGGCGTTGGAATGGTTCCGGTGTTATTTGGGTGACAGAAAACAGAGAACGATAATTGGAAAGGTTTCATTAGTGGTGGATGTTAACATTGGTTTACCACAAGGCTCGGTCTTGGCGCCAATATTGTTTACATTGTATATCAATGATATCAAAAGATGCTTAAAATATTGTAAAATACGTCTATTTGCGGATGATGCATTGCTTATCATAAGTGAAAAATATGCAGAATGTGCCATGCTGAAAGTACAAGAAGACCTGGACTCGCTATACAAATGGTTATGCCTTAGAAAACTGAAATTAAATGTCGAAAAAACTAAGTTCATGATATTTTGTAAAAACACTAATATCATAAGTAACAATAGTTTAAATAATATTACGCTGAAGGTAAAAAACATGGAAATCCAAAGAGTAGACAAAATTAAGTATTTAGGAGTTTTGATTGATGATAATCTAAATTTTGGAGAGCATGTAACTTATCTGGAAAGGAAAATTGCACAGAAAATAGGCTTCATGTATAGAACATGTAAACATAACAGTCAAAGTCATAAAATATTGGTATATCGTTCAATTATTGAACCACACTTTATTTATTGTCCTACTATTCTGCTATTAAGTAATGATATATATATTAAGAAACTTCCAATACAGCAAAACAAGGCAATGCGATTTATTTTAAAATGTCCTCCAAGAACGCCAAAAATTGTAATGCTCAATAGATTAAACTGGCTTAGTATTAAACAGTCAGTTAGTTATTTCACATTGAAATTTATACACCAACTTAGGTTAGGAATGTTACCGAATTACCTGAGTAGTAAAATACATTATAATCATGAAATCCACAATTATGGAACAAGAAATTGCAATAATATAAGACTGCCTAGAATAAGAACTGCGTTTGCCAAAAGGTCTCTTGAATATTTAGGGTATAAAATGTACAATGAGTTACCTTCTGATTTAAAGACTGTGAAAATATTAGTAAGTTCAAAGAAAAATTGTTTTTATATTGTACGTCACTAAATGTGAAATGAGTATTTATGTTTAATCTCTTATTTTAACCTAAACTAGGTCTTAAAGACCGTAATAATAAATAAATAAATAAATAAAATAAAATATGTAATTGAAAATTCTTTGAAAAATATATAATTTTTTGGCCATTCTAACTGCTTAATATTGTGACTGCCGGCTGCTTTTTCAAGCCTCGAAAATAACTCATCTAAATTTGTTTTTCCGTTAAAAAAAAATAAATGTAAGGCGCAATAACCTCCGAAGAGATCTAAGGCCGAGCTTCTCTTCCAATTTGCGTCGTGCTCCTCTTGATTTTCCCTACAAATTGGCCGGACGGGACCTACATGTTTTATGCCGACTCCGAACGGCATCTGCAAGGCAGATGAGTTTTCACTGAGAGCTTTTCATGGCAGAAATACACCCGGAGGGCTTGCCAAACACTGCCGAGGGGCGACCCCGCTTAGAAAAATTTTCTTCTACTTGAAAAACCTTATTTCTAAAATTTTGATGTTGCTTTGCCCGGGGTGCGAACCCAGGGCATATGGTGTGATAGGCGGAGCACGCTACCATCACACCACGGTGGCCGCCGTTTTTCCGTTAGCATTCGCAAAATTAAGTAAATTTAGTTTTTTATGTTTTAAATGCGCATAAATTTCTATATTAGAGATCTCATTATTCTTATTAAATTGTATAGTCGACTTTATTCGCGGTATCTTTTTTGAAAAATTGTATGAAAATTTGTCATAAACTTGTACTTTAGGCGTTTCGCAAAAAGTATCAGTAAAATTATCGTCTTTATTTTGTAATTCCTTTTGTTTGGTTTGTGATCGCATTTGGACTGCTAAAACATGCTTTGTAGATTCTTTTATTTCGTCTATACTAATGCGTGAAAGAGCATCAGCCACAACGTTAGATTTTCCTTTTATATATTCAATCGTAAATTTATATTCTGATAGTTCTAATCGAATTCTAGAAAGTTTAGACGAAGGTTCTTTCATGTTAAAAAGATAAACTAGTGGTCTATGATCGGATTTTACTGTGAAATTTGTACCGTAAACATATGGACGAAAATGCTTTATAGCGAAATGTATTGCTAGAAGTTCTAATTCGATAATTGCTTTTTTCTGTTCTGCTTTATTAAAAGATTTTGACGCGAAACAAATTGATAAATCGTTATCACCATGCTTTTGGCTTAATATAGCACCACACCCACTCTTAGAAGCATCTACTGTAATTATAAATTCTTTTGTGAAGTCAGGGTATTGCAGTAGTTGAGGAGACATTAATGCTAGTTTTAGTTTTTCGAAAGCGTTTTCGCACGCTTCGTCCCAAACAAATTCAACTTTTTTCCGATTTAAACGATTTAAAGGCGCTGCCAGTGACGCAAAATTCGGTATAAATCGCCTGTAATAATTTGCAAATGCGACAAATCGCCTAACCGCATCTTTGTGTTTGGGCTTAGTATACCTTTTAATAGCGTCTATTTTTGAATCGTCTGGCAGCAAACCTTTTGACGTACATTTATGGCCTAGAAAAGTTACTTCGGAACGAAGGAAATTGCATTTGTTCGGATTCAGCTTTAAAGTAAACTTTCAATATACATAAAAGCCTGATTTGGCGAAATGCCTGAAAATGCTATTGACATCATACGAGAAAAAGAGTTTGGTGCAATATTTAACCCGAAAGGTAAAACTTTCCAACGAAAAGCTCCTCGATCTGTACTGAAAGAAGTTACGTCTCTGGATTTAGGGTGAAGGGGTATTTGGTGAAAACCAGAAAAATGGTCTGAAGTTGAAAAGTATTTGGCTCTGCCAAGATTGTCGAGTATGTCATCAACGCGTGCTAGTGGAAATTTGTCGGCTATAAGCTTTTTATTGACTGCTCTAAAATCTACGCACATGCGATACGATTTTTTGCCTGTTGGATCTTTCTTCGGTACCAAAATTAAAGGACTGTTATAATTTGAAAAACTAGGTTCGATTAAATCATTCTGTAATAGGTTTTCGACTTGTTTATTTATTTCTTCGCGTTGTGTGTATGACAAACGGTAATTTTTAATATAGACAGGGGTTTTGTCAGTTAATCTAAGTTTTTGTTCGTAAAAATTATTAAGCGTCATTAAGTCGGTTTTTAATGCAAAAATATCAGAATATTTCAAACATAACTCAAGTAATTTCTTTTTAACATAAGAAGGCATTTGTTTTGCTAAAATTGATTTAAGCTCTTCTATGCGTTTTGAATCGACAGGTGTATCATTTATGCGACAGACATTGAAGTTTTCAATGTCTTCAGTTTGAATATTGAAATCTTTTACGTACTTGATCTCGTCGGTGGTGTTAGTAACTTTTATTACTGGGTTTTTTGTAACAACGATACATTTTGCTGTGAAAACACCGTTACAAAGTTCCTGAGAATCTACAAAAACTGAAATTGTCGAATTTTTCAAACTAAAAACACGAAAAACTTCGCATCTTGGTGGAATTACAAGAGTATTTGTTGAAGTGCTATGCAAAATTGAAATATTTACCTTTTGTGTCCCTTGTCCGAATGTAATTGTGTCATTAGCATAATTGATTATGCATTTTTTCGTTTTTAGAAAATCTTTCCCTATTATACCGAAGGAATATTAAAGTTGTCATTGACAACGTGAAGAGTCAGAGGAAAAAATGTATTTGATGCGATTATACTTGTGTTAACTGTTTCTAGTGTTTTGCCGTGTCTGTTGTTATGCCTGTTATATTTATTACGTTACTATCTTGTTTGCCAAACTGGAAATTTTTATTAGTGAAATGTCTGCCTGTGAATCTACTAGAAAAGAACATTGTTTGTGAGAATCGCTACAAGCGACTTCGACGAAATCGGATTTCGCTTCCCAAGGCAGTCGGTTCTATGTACCGGAGCGACTCGGGATTTTTCCCGACCAAGGACTGTCATTTCAGTGTGACCCCATTTAATTTGTTTCGTCCGTCCCACAAATTGTCATCCTCCCAGCAGCTCCTTGCAGCAGGACTGCTACATATTCTCTTACTCCGGGAAGGTATCGAACCCAATCCGGGTCCGTCTCCTGACCCCGGTCATGAGAAATGGTTTTGCTGCATTTGCCAGAAAAGAATCTTTTTAGGACGGTCATACTCTGTTCAGTGTGTCTCGTGCAAGGGATGGTTGCATCGGACAGGTTGTTCTGGGCTTGATCCCAAAACCCGACGTCCACGTAACTTTTATAAATCTTTTGTGGCTCCTTGCTGCTCACGCCCAAGGGCGTCCCGTAGTCTACGCCTAAGCGTATCCCCACTACCTTCCAGCAGCTTCGCTGCTCAGCAAGCCACAACAAGTACCCGCTGCTGCTCGCGCCCCACGGCGCCAACAACTCAAACAGCTGATACCACTCATGACTACTACCTTCGTAGTAGAGCTGGTAGCAATGCTGAGCATCAGCCCCTGCCCCCGTCTTCTTCTCCCCCCTCTTTTCTGACAGCAATCGTGCAGGTCAGGGAAACAGACTCTTAGTCCCTGCCTCCGTTTGCACCGTCTGCCAGCACAGAATATATAGGTTTGCGACATCCGCTCAATGCAGCTCCTGCCTTGGGTGGTGCCACTTTCCTAGATGTTCTGGTCTCCGCGACGGCAACCCCCCGACGGGTTTCATCGCGCCATGTTGCCAGGTCGCAAACCCAAATCATCCGGGTACCCCAATGCTTGCCCAAGGGCGCCCAGTCCCAAGGCCACAACAGCAATTGCGTCCTGGCCTTCCACAACCTAGGCGTAGTCACCCCTCACTTACCCCTAGAGTGGCGGCGTCACCCCTCATGCACTTCAGAATTCTGCAGTTCAACTGTAATGGACTAACTGGGAAGATTACGGAGATAGTCGATTTCATGAAGCGGCACAACATCCGCATTGCTGCGATTCAAGAGACTAAACTCACAGCAAGATCTGCATTGCAGACCTGCTCTGAGTATAATGTCCACAGGAAGGACCGCGAGAGCGGAAATGGAGGCGGCCTCGCGTTTATTATACACCACTCTGTGCAATATCATATATTTGATCCTGGCATCGACCGCAGGGACAATGTCTTAGAACGTCAAGGCCTATCTGTCCGGTCAGGCGATGCAAATCTAGAAATCATCTACATCTACATCCCTCCTGTCACCTGTTGCCCCAGTGGATACCGCCCTAAAATCGAGGCCTTACTCACTGGCAACAATCGCATTATCTTAGGCGATTTCAATGCCCATCACGACCTATGGCATTCAAAGTTGCGGGCGGACAGTAGGGGTGAGATGTTGGCGGATCAAATAGACGAAACGACGTTCTGCACAATAAACGGAGACGCCCCCACACGTATGGTAGGAAGCTGTCATAGCTCGCCAGATATCTCAATCGTGAGCGCAGAACTCGTAAACTGCGTCAACTGGCAGCCGATGGTAACATTGGCATCCGACCACCTGCCCATTCTTATTTCGTTCGAGCGTACTGCCGACTTCATCGTCACCGAAAAACGCACTTTCATAAACTTCAAAAAAGGAAAGTGGGAAGAATATAAATCTGCAACAGACAGCAGCTTTGCTGCCCTCCCTATCCCGACTGATGCCCGCCAAGGGGAGCGTGCCTTCCGTAAGGTCATTGAATCCGCCTCGGCACATTTCATTCCCGCCGGGAGAATTCCCGAAATCCGGCCCCACTTCCCGGCGGAGGCCGCGAGCTTAGCGAGGGAACGCGACCTTATAAGACAGCTTGATCCAGGCGACCCCCAAATAAGGGATATAAACCAACGCATCAGATTGCTTGTGGACGAACACAAGCGGGCGAAATGGGAAGAGCACCTAAGAGGTTGTAACCTCTCTACCGGTGTAGGTAAACTTTGGTCCACCGTAAAGTCCCTATCGAATCCGACTAAGGACAAAGACAAAGTTTCCATCGCCTTTGGCGATAAGGTGCTGTCGGATGCGAAAAAATGCGCGAGCGCTTTCTGCCGACAATATATAATGCATCCTACGGTCGACAAAGATAGACGGAGAGCCAATAGACACGCACATAAACACAAACTCAGCGCGTCACCAATTACCATCACCGCTAGAGAGGTTGAGGACGCCAATGGTCGCGCTAAACCATCCAAAGCAGTGGGCCCAGACGGCATAGCCATGCCGATGCTTAAAAACCTAGGGAAAGAGGGTTTCAAATACTTAGCGCATGTCTTCAACCTGTCTCTTTCCACCTTTGTCATACCCGAGAAATGGAAAATGGCCAAGGTGGTCCCGCTACTAAAGCCTGGGAAACCAGCTAACGTAGGTGAGTCATATCGTCCGATATCTCTCCTATCGCCAGTGGCAAAGACGCTTGAAGCCATTTTGCTCCCTTATTTCCAAGCACATTTGCAGCTAGCCCCTCATCAGCATGGCTTTAGAAAACTCCATAGCACTACCTCCGCGCTAAATGTCATTAGCACCCAGATAAATTGCGGTTTGAATCAATATCCCCACCATAGAACAGTACTCGTAGCGTTAGACCTATCAAAAGCTTTTCATACGGTCAACCATGGCTCGTTACTGCAAGACCTGGAAGGGTCCACCCTTCCCCCGTGTCTTAAAAGGTGGACCGCAAATTATCTGGGTGGTCGGCAGGCATCGGTGCAATTCAGAAACGAAACATCAAAACAAAGGAGAATTAAACAAGGGGTGCCACAGGGTGGTGTCCTATCCCCGCTTTTGTTTAATTTCTACATATCTAAGCTACCTTCACCACCGGAAGGAGTCACAATCGTTTCCTACGCCGATGACTGCACAATAATGGCCACAGGCCCAGGCCCAAAGATCGATGAGCTATGCAATAAAATAAACGGCTATCTCCCTGATCTCTCCAGTTTTTTCGCCTCGCGAAACCTGGCATTGTCACCGACTAAATCTTCCGCGACCTTATTTACAACATGGACGCCCCAAATGTCGACCATATTGAACATCCACGTCGATGGCACTACGCTACCGACTGTCCTACACCCCAAAATCTTGGGTGTGACGTTTGATCAGGATCTACATTTTGGTGCGCACGCAACCGCAATTGTTCCAAGAATTCAGAGCCGTAATAAAATCCTCAAATCCCTTGCTGGCAGTACCTGGGGAAAAGATAAAGAAACGCTCTTGACCACATACAAAGCAATTAGCCAGCCGATTACGTGCTACGCGTCACCCATATGGTCGCCAAGCCTAAAAACCACCCACTGGAAGAAACTACAGGCCAGCCAAAATACTGCTCTCAGAATCGCCACGGGCTGTCTTCTTATGTCCCCAGAACACCATCTGCATAATGAGGCGAGAATACTCCCCATCAGGGAGAGAAATGAGATGCTGACTAAACAGTTTCTGTTGAATACCCAGAAACCTGGGCATCCCAACAGACATCTGATTGACGAACCAGCACCGCCTAGGGGCCTAAGGAGTCATCTCCGTAAGCATTTTGAGGAAATACGGCACCTGAGAACCCAGCCGTATGAAGCGGAAAAACACAAGCAGGTCCTTGGTGAACTCCATAGACAGGCGTCGGACCTTTATGTCGGGAATTGCCCGGTGAATCCAGTACTTGAAGAAAAATATCCAGAACTCGCAGAAGAGGAACGCATACTCCCCAGGGAAACGCGTGTCACTCTTGCTCAACTTCGTTCTGGATACTGTAACAGGTTAAACTCTTACCTATCCAGAATCAATCCCGACATACAAAATGTATGCCCTGCTTGCAATGTGTCCCCACATGACGCCAACCATCTCTTTAATTGTAATGTGGAACCAACGCCTCTAACACCCCTTTCCTTATGGTCCACCCCTGTTGAAACGGCAAGTTTCCTTGGACTCCCGTTAGAGGATATTGATGACAATTTGTGATCGGTCGCGCCTATTGGGTGGGGCGAGCATTGCTACAACAACAACAACAACGAAATCGGATAAATTTAAATTTAGACAATATATTGACTGACAAGTATTTAGTCGAATTGCTCCTGCTCCCTCAATGCTCGCGCTTGAGGGGCTTCGGCATTTAAAGAACGAACATTGGCTGAATTTCTAGAACTTGAACCCTGATTATTGGAATTTCTGTTAATTACGGATCGATTATTATTGTTATTGTTGGAATTGCTATTGCCTCTATTGTAATTGCGATTATTGCCTCTGTTGTAATTGTTATTTCGGAAATTTGTATTATTGTGTTGCCTATTTGCATTACCGTTAAATCGAAAATTACTATTGTTGTTATATCTGAAATTACTGTTACCTCTGGAATTTCCACGGAAATTATTATATCTTATCGGACGTGACTGAAACGCTAACACTTGCCGCTCTTTAATTTCCTGTTCTCGCTCTATAATCATTTTCGCTACTACGTCCTTTGAATCTTTTAATGTTGTTGACGCAAGGATTGATTTCACTATATCTGACCTACTATTTAATCTACAAACGCTAATGGTTTGTTCAACCGCCATCTCATGGACTTTTGCCTGCGTCATACCTTCAATGATTAGACATCGCTCTAACGAGTCAGAAAGCTCTTCTACCCTGCAAATATCGTTGGATCATGTGGTCCACTGGAGTACTTACCATTATACTCCACTGTAATGCAGCAATGGTCCAACTCATGTATCTACACGAACATATTGTAAGCCGATCATTGCTCGTTTTTAACGATTGTAATCGCTATACGATGTTTATTGCACTGTGGGTACTCCATGGATTACTCTGATGTAATGCGGAGCTGGAGTATATGGTCCAATCCTAGGACATCGCAATGTTAATTGGACCATATTTTTTGTATGAATTGTGGTTAATTTTGGAGCACTCGCTTGGTCCATAGCGAGTACTCCATACATGCATGCATAGAGTACTCGCGATTTTTGCAGGGTACTGCTTTGAAAATTCTGAAAAATTGTTATTGGTTACTCTTAAGGCTGCAATTTTTCCCGCGACAACTTTCGAGTTGTCTGGCCTAATTTTACTACATAGCGCTTCTTTAATGTGGCTGACTGATTCTATATGCGTTGGTAGGGCTTCGCGAGTTTTGCCTTCGAGCTTGCATTTTAAAAATGCAATAAAAGTAGGACTTAAATTTTCGTTAGAGAATACTTACATTAATTCAACTTTATTTATAAATGAGCTAACGGGTCTCCACTGTAGTTTTCTCGCATAATCGAGGCACAAGTACTAATAAACGATTTTTTCTCCTCGATTGTGGCCATGGTTGTAACGTTAAGAATCGGAGTTAGAATAGAAAAACTGTAATTTGGAATTACAGGTTGATCATCAAATTCTAAAAGGTATGTACTCAGGGATAATTTATTATGTTCACTTGTTAAGGTATCAGTTGAAGATGCAACTGAAGATGAATCAGAATCTGAATTATTGGAATCTAAATCTTGCTCTGAGTTTTTGGAATCGAAATCTTGCTCTGAATTTTTGGCATTTGAACCTGGATGTGAATTTTTAGAAACTACCTTCCCGTTTCTTAGGTCCATACGTGTTGAAATGAACAGACAAAATATTAAAATTTTATCGGAGCAAGATATGTGGAATTTGTTTATGAAGATTGAATAGAAATTGAATTTAAAGGAAATTGAATTTGAACGAGGGAATTATTCGAAAATAGATTGTGCTTGATTAGAGAAGTTATGCAGAATTGCAAGACAAGTGGGATTTGAGAGAGTAAAGCTGAAAGAATTATCCGATAATTTAACGAAAACCTGCATTTTGATTATAGAACTGATTTAAGTTGAGCTCAAAAGGAAATTATGAAAGTACTTTTAAAGGAAATTTATGAAAATATAAGAAATTTGTGAAAGTATGTATTTTTGAAAGCTTTTAGATTTTATAATTATACAATTGGTTAGGGAATACTTATTGGAAAAAGTTAGTGAATTTTATTTAAATACTAGAAGTTGAATGTTGTTTATGAATATATGTATTGAAATGTAAGAATTTTTAATTGTAATGTGAGAAAAAAATTGAATTTGAAATGTATGGCAAAAATTATAATTTTTAATTGAATTTTTATTATTAAATGCAAAGATTAAAGAATGGCAAATAATTTCATATAAGGCCTGACAGGGACGCACCGCTTTTATCAAAATTGTATGGTTTTATTTTTATAAAGACGGGCGCACCGCATCTTTTCAAACTTGTAATATAATGTCCTCGGACGCACCGGGATTTTAAAAAAATGTATGTCATGTTTATACACGGACGCACCGCTTTAAAGAAAAATTGTAATCGTATTTTTAACTGCTTATATGCGGACGCACCGCTTTTGAAAAAGTAACAAAATTTTTGTTTGTATTCTTTTGTGATGGAGCCCACTGTAGGGCAGTGGGACTAAAACTAGAAGCAATTAATAAAAAATGTTTTTCTGTTTTTGTCCCACCCTGTCCCACAGTGCCTACCTGAAACCTTACGCATATACCTATGTATGTGTATTTTAGTAAATTTGATAGATGTATTGTATGTATGTATTTATTAATCAAAATAATTTTTTTTTTTTTTTGTGTTCTTTTTTTTAGTTAATATAATAGAAAATGGTATGAAAATTGGATATGCAACGTATTGAAAAAAAAGTAATTTTAAGTAGTTTTTATAAAATGAGTTTAAATAGTATAAAAGTGAGTATAATAATTAAGAAAAAATTCCATACCAAATGCCTCTGCGTTTTACCGTTTGATGTTTTTCTGCTGCGTTTGGTGTACTGCTGCTGCGCTTGCTGTTGTGCTGCTGCCACCTGATATTCTGCCGCTGCACTTGCTGTTCCTGATGGCGTCACTAGCCTTCCGTTATTCGGTTTTTCAATGTATGGTGGTTTGCCGTTATGACGGTGGCGTGGCTAGTGCCGTTATTGAAATGGCGTGGCTAGTGTCGTTTTTCCACTAGTTTTTTGGTACAGTTTCAATTTTTTGATTTTATAGTGCAAAATTTCATTTTTTCCAGTTTTTTCTAATTTCTTTTATTATTTCTGCTGCCGATTAGTTTGTTGTTTTATAAGCTTTGAATTTTCGTATTATTTCCGATTTTTATTAAGTCTTGGTATTATTTGTATATGTATAGTTTTCCAACCGATTTTTTTTTCTACCACTAGCCACGACCAAAAAATCCACCACCACTGCCTTATTTGGTGATTTCGTAAAAAGTTTTTTTTTCTTTTACAGTTTCAAATTGTGGGTTTTTGTTAATTTTTACATATTTTTGGTTTTTAATGATTTTAAATTTTTTTGTAAATTTTCCTGTTTTATATATTTTTGTTTGTAATGATTTTAAATTTTTTTGTAAATTTTCCTGTTTTATATATTTTTGTTTGTAATGATTTTAAGTATTATAATTTTGTGAAAAGGTTTTTGAAATTTTTGTATTTTTTTTGTAGCTTTTCCAAATTTTTAAAAATTTTTTTGTAGTGGTTTTTAATCTTTTGTACTTTTTTTGTAATTTTTGATTTTAAACTTTTTGTGCTATTTTTGATTTTATATACTTGTAGAATTTTAAACTTGTATTTCATGTAGATTTTTTAAATTTTTTTTTTGTATCTTTTTTTCCAAATTTTTTTTTTTTTTTTTGTAATAGTTGCTAATGTTTTATATTTTTTTTGTAAGAATTTTTAAATGTTTTGTATTTTTTTTTTTTTTGTAAATGGCTTTTAATTTTTGTAGTTTTTTTTTGTAGATTTTTGATGTTTTTAATTTTTTTTGTAGATTTTTTTTTTTGTAGATAGGTTTTTAACTTTTATATTTTTTGTAATTTTTGTAAATTATTAATTTTTCCATTATTTTTTAAATTTTTGCAGGGCTTCTCTTTTTTTCTGAGCACCCACGTCTGTTGGGAGGCTTGCCTCCTTTCGGCCACACACCGTTTTTACAGGGCTTCGGCCCACGGTCGCCATATTGAGGATCCATATTCGGATCCTGCAGAAACGTTCTGCGCACTCACCCGGCTGCCAGGCGCACACACACACCTTCAATTTTCCTTTTATATCAATTAATGAAAACTGTCTTTATTTTTTTATTTCAACTATATTTAATTGTATTTTTCGTAAAACTTAGTTCACACCTTTATTTACAATTTTTTAGTTTCTTTATAACTTTGTTAAAAAATCTCTACTTTCTTTACTGTTCTTAACACTGCACTTTGCTGAACTATAACTTTTTAGTTAGCACACTTATTTTTGCTACTTTAGTTTTCGCGAGTGATGCGTCGGCCGGTTTACTTTAAACTGAAAACTGCCGCTAACGCAACTCTGTAGCTCGGCAGTTTTTCTTTACGTTGCTTAGCAACGAAATTAATGATGGCGTCGAAATAAATCATGGCGTCGAGCAACGGCAGTTTTAGCCAATCAGAAACTCTCCGAGTTGCTCGACTCTAACAATTTTAGTGATGCCAAGTGCATCTGATGTATGGTTGCATCTTGCACATTTCTAAAGAGGGTTGCCATCTACAATTTATTTTAATGCAATTTATTATGGCACTACACAGGTCCCGTCGATGGACATTATTTTTTAGTAGTAGTGGACTCCTATTCCAAATGGCCAGAAATAGTGATGACCAAGTCAATCTCTACTCACCAGACCATCAATATTTTAAATGAAATCTTTTCAAGTCACGGCTTTCCAAGTACGTTGGTATCAGACAATGGAACTCAATTCATGAGAGCAGAGTTTCAAAACTTCATCCGTGAACGCGGTATCCAACATCTTTGTTGCAGTCCGTATTACCCAATGTCAAATGGTCAGGCGGAACGATTTGTTTACACACTCAAGAGAGCATTAAAAAAACTTAGTGAGGAGGGTACAACCGACCAAAACTTACAAACATTCTTAATGAGTTATCGCTCCACCCCAAACCAAAATTGTATGGATTTCAAATCAGCTTCCGAGCTATTATACAATCGAAAACTCCGTACGCATTTGGATTTACTGCTCCCACCAAGCGAGGAAAAAGCACCAAATGAGAAACAAAGCTCGGATATGAAATACCAGTACAACAGAAAACACGGGGCCAGTCCGAAACAGTTCCATCCCGAGGACAAGGTTTACGCTGCGATACATACATCTTACAACAAATATGAGTGGAAACCTGGCTCGATAATAGAACGTATTGGTAGCGTCATGTACGTCTTAATGGACACTGGAAAGTTGAAAAGAATGCACGCAAATCAATTGCGCCATCGTAGATCACAGACCAAACAGGTACCAGAACGCGCAGATCATATTCTAGACCATTTGGAAAAAGAACCAGAAACTCAAAACGTAGACAACGATGAGTTGTCCTCGAATGAAAACTCAGGTCAAGCTAATCATGAAATTGCGCGCAATGATTATGATTCAGCTCAAACCAATCACAATTGCGAAGGCCAAGGGACTCCATCCCTACGTCGCTCAGATCGTCCTCGACGCCCGCCATTTAGGTTTTCACCGTGCTCATTAAACTAAACAGCGAAGGTGTTGGGACGAGACATTATGGCAATCTGGCAACACATGAGCAAGAGTTACACACGTGAATTAAAAAGTAATATTTTACTATTAACTATCTTTTGTATTTTCCTTAATATTTAATAATAAATATATGAAATATTCGTACGTCTGTACCACCAGACGTAACAATCCTTAAGAAACGTTACGATACACCAATACATGAAATGCTTGAAACCTAAAATTGGCTAAGCGTAAAACAACTCATGGTATACTATACTTTAAAATTTATACATAACATTAAAATAGGAAACCAGCCGAAATATCTAAACGACCGACTGATATACAACAACGAGGTTCACGATTACCAAACAAGAAACAGAAACAACTTTCGCCTGCCAGAAGTCCGATCCGAGTTCGACAAGAAAAATATATACTACGAAGGACTGTGTCTTGAAAAGATTTCATTTAAAATATTGATGGTCTGGTGAGTAGAGATTGACTTGGTCATCACTTTTCTGGCCATTTCGAATAGGAGTTCACCACTACTAAAAAATAATGTCCATCGACGGGACCTGCGTAGTCGATGTGTATGCGTTGCCATGGTTCATTAGTTGGAGGCCATGGGCTTAATGTTGTTTTTGTCGGAAATTTGGCCGCGGCAGCACATTGATGGCAGTCGTTAATAAAATTTATAATGTCAATATACATAGCTACGAGCGATTGCTTTTGTTCATTGTATACCCTGATGACCCCGGTGAAGTTCTTTTAAAATTCGCTTCTGGTAGATTCTAGGTATAGCAATTCGATTTCCTACCATTATACAGTCCTTGGTGACGGTAATGAAATCTTTTCGCCCAAGATATTGTCTGATGTCTGTATTCTCTGGAAGTTTTACTGGCCAGATTTTCAGCAACTCGTCTAGTGGACCACGGTATAAGCGCATTTTGTCTACGAATTTTCCATAGAAGTTTATGGCACCTAAAAACGACCGAAGTTCCGAAATGTTTGTTGGTTCCGGCATTTCGCGGACTGCTGCGGTTCTTTCTGTATTTGGTTTCAAACCTTTGAGTTTATAATGTAACCAAGATATTTTATTTCTTGAAGTGAAAATTTGCATTTTTCAATTTTGAGCTTAAATCCGTGTGCTTGTCTGATAAAAACACATGAAAATTTCATATATAAAATTGCGCGATTTTTTATTAAAAATTTTCGCCTGTGGCGCTTTTCTTCAACGAGTACAAAAACATTTTATGTTTAAATTCGTATGATAACAAAAACAAGCACATTTTCAATATCAAATCGCGCAATTTTTTATTAAAAAATTTTCGCATGCGGCGCAAATGTACAACAAATAAAAATACCCCTTTTTCTAAATTCTTATCATAAGAAGTTTAAATTTTTAAATTTCTTATCATAAAAAATTTAAATGTTTACTTTAAAATCTTGCGTTTCGTTAAATTAAGTACATTAATTACATATTATTCAGAGAATTACAAAAACAAGATACATTGATAAGTGTATATTTGTTTGCATTTATGTCGACCTGCCACCACCTTATATCGTTAAATTAAGTACATTAATTACATATTATTCAGAGACACTCTGTACACTGATTTCGTAAAAGCTTTCGATAGTCTCAATCATAATATTTTACTTAATAAACTCGAGAAACTCGGAATCCACTCCAACGCCCTAAGTTGGCTTGAGTCGTATCTCCAAAACAGGAAATTAATAGTAAAGATCGGCAGCAATCTCCCCAAGCCTATAATCGTTACATCAGGAGTACCACAAGGTAGTCATCTGGGCCCTTTACTTTTTTCTTTATTTATAAATGATATCTGCCAATGTTTTAAATTTTGTAGTTGCCTGATGTACGCTGATGATCTAAAACTTTATTACAGAGTTAAACACATTAGCGACTGCATAGAGCTACAGCAAGACATCTTGGAATTGATAAAATGGTGTAATAGTAACGGTCTTTTCTTGAACTTCTCCAAGTGTAACATTATCACATTCACTCGGAGAAACGCATGCATAATGAACAGCTATTACTTTAACGATAGCGACTCATTCAATCGTACAACTACTGTTAAGGATTTAGGAGTATACTTAGACTCGAAGCTTAGATTCGACTTTCATAGGGAGTACATAATCAGTGCTGCCAATTCAAAACTCGGCTTTCTCAAACGTAATTCCAAAGACTTTTTTGATCCGCTAACGCTGAAAAGTCTTTACATTAGCCTTGTAAGATCCACTTTGGAATATGCCTGCATCATTTGGGACTCAGACTTTGTAACACATTCCAGCCGGTTAGAAAGAGTTCAAAGGAGATTCACTAAATTCGCGCTTCGGCGAATGTTCACTTTTGAATCGATGCCATCTTATGCACTAAGATGTAGAATTTTAAATATTCAGTGCCTTAATACTCGAAGGAAAATTTGTGGTATTTTCTTTATCAAAGACATTTACGACAACAAAATCGATTCTCCGGAACTACTTTTTCTTCTCCCCTTCTATGCACCTGAAAGGTGTCTAAGGGACAAATACATTTTCTACGTCCAAACGCGTAGAACGAATTTTGGAAATAATGAACCTATTCACAGAATGATCTCCTTATGTAACTCTGTTTGCAATCATGCCGATTTTAGCTCATGTAAAGAACATTTTAAAGCTGATGTTATTGATTACTTTCTTTTCAATTAATATGTTTCAGTATTCGTATTACTATATAAATGTTTTTACATGTAGTTTTATTTAAGCCGTAGCGAATTTTTTACAAAAATTTTTTGTTATAATGTCGTTGTATTTATAAATTGTTACCATATATTTTTCTATCTCGATAATTTTTGTTTAAGTTGTTACATATCTGTGAGGACTATGTCCGGTAGATAATAATAATAATAATAAATAATAATAATAATAATAAAATTACAAAAACAAGATGCATTGATAGTGTATATTTGTTTGCATTTATGTCGAACTGCTTCTCCTAGGGAGAAGAATAATTGGGGAATAGGAATTTCGAATTTCCGAAGTCAGCTGTTTTTTATTTATTTATTTATCATCTTGAAATTTCGTTGCGCATTTCTTATTTTGTTTAAAAAATGTAAAAGTTTAATTATTGTTGCGAATTTGTTTGAAATTAAGAAATAAGGTATAAACAATGCACATTATTGCATTTCATGTGGTATTCACTGGAATAAGTAATGAATTGGTGCCACAGCAACACCAACAGAGGAGCATTAGACGGCGGGATAACACAAATCCGCCGGAATTGCATGCATTCATTCTGCAAAGCAATTTTCTGGCGGCCAAGTCGAGTTGAGTTCGCCTTTCGCCATATACCAAAATCTATTTAAGCCTTCTTAAAAATCCTTGCGCAATTTCTGGATGGCTGCATCAAATATACGAAGAGCTCTTCCGTTGTTTATGATATACTTTTCGACTTAAATTAATGAATATAGTGGTTGTTGTTGTATTAACAGTGGAAATATTGTGGTAGAATGTAAATACATATTTTAGCACAAATTTGTACAAATAAGTGTTTTTTCTTAAAAGAACCAATTTCCTTTAACTATTTTGATGCATTCCCTTTAATTTACCTAGTGAAAAAACTCCTATGAAATGGCAGAGAAATCTCCCTCTCCCTCACATTCATAATACCTACTTTTCTCACATAACCGGTTACCGCTTTTTCGAACATTGTTCAGAATAGGAGGAAAGGGAGAAGTGAAAAAACTCACAAGGAAATTTTATTAAGAATACGAGGAATGGGAGAAGGGAAAAAACTCGCACGGAATTTTCGTTTATAATCGGGCTGATTGTTGCGGAGCTGGCAACACTATTCACCACTTTCATATGTTTTCGGTTGTTTAATTGCAACAACGAAGAAAGCGACTATAGTAGGGACCGGTTTTTTGCGAATCACTTTTAAAGGAGTTAAAAAATATAATTTCTGCTTTCGGAATCTTATCGAAAATACGCGTCTTTGGGTACCACTTTCGACAAGTTCTTCGCATCCCCAGCGGGTAAGGGGGTAAGAATATACCCGCGGTAGGTATGGCTTTCGTAAGAGGCGACTAAAATACCACATTCAAGGGGTGTGTAGCGCAACCCTTCAGGTTGCCAGCGCAATATATAGCTTCTCCAAACCTAATTGTCAACCTCACCTATCCGCGGCGAATCCTGTTTCACTAACAGACGAGGCTCTGCCGACCCCAAGCTCCTCATGGAACTTGGGGTGGGGAGGGAGGGGATGACCTGAAGGTTTAAATATCGTTAAATCGTTCCCGAGATGGTCGGGCAAGCACCTTAATGGTGCTGTGGTACCGGAGCGTACCGGATCTGTATCCGGCAAAGGACCATGACATCGATAACACTCCCCGAAGCCTTCGGGGAGCAACCTTATCGCTACAACAACAACAACACTAGTTCGCCGCGAATTTCAAGTGCAAAACTTAAGTTGTAATATTACCAAATTTCGGAATTTAAAAGTTTTTTTTTTCATAAACTAAGAGTTTCCCAAAGTTCCGAATGATTATTTTGTCATATTTACGACCCCCGCTACCCTTCCAAAAAAAAAAAAATAATAAAAATTGGAAAATCGCGGCACCTTATTCAAAATATTCCCCGAAGTGTTTTGCGCGGATATAGTGTTCGTCTCCAAACCGGTGTTGGACCCACCCAGGGTAATTTTTTATAATCGCTGCCGAAGGCCGCCAAAGCAGAAAGGTGTTCTGCGCACAAATACTATGGAGGGCAAATTTTAGAATAGCCCCCCGGATTTCAGGCTAAAACTTGGTATCAAATGAAAGAGGGAGTTCTCCCGAGCACAAATATATATATTTGGTAATAGTCTAGTTGAGGGGTCGACTGCTAATACGCTACCAAAAATATCGAGGGAGGTGTCAAACGACGCGTATTAATCTCGAGAACAATAATCCGATGGCGGAAAATTTCATCTCTGTCCGGAGATATTTGCATTTGAAGTTGGCGATTTCCATGTGGTTGTTGTTGTGTACCCCCAAAAAAAATTGTGCATCACCGTGGCGGTAGCCACGGTTATACCACACACCCGGACTTGGCACGGCGTAGCCCAGGGTTATTTTTTATAAGCGCGGCCGAAGGCCGCCTATGCAGAAAGGTGTTCTACCAGCTCGTTCACGAATACAAAAAAGAGCTTTTTCAAATTTGTTGCAAATAAAGACTAGAAAAGTTAAAGATATATATACATCAGATGAAAGGTATTTGTATAAGTTATTTTTCGATTCTGCACTTGTTCCGTTTTTTAGCACAGATTTGTAATGTCATAAAATATATATATACGTATACACATATAAAAGTTGTATAGAAATTTGCAAACTTTAACAACAAATAACTTTTAAATTATAAGTTTGCGCACTTTAAGATATATATATTTGTGATCGGGAGAACTCCCTCTTTCATTTGATACCAAGTTAAACCCCGAACTCGGGGGGTGCTAAACTAAATCGCTGCCACTATGGATCCCACCCCCGGGGTCGGAGCGCTCCTGCCATTTTTCGATTTTTTGGAAATATATTTTGACAGAAATAAAATTTTGAATTTCCGCTTTCGAATTCGTGGTCTTGGGATCAAAAGGGTCGAGTTTTAACACTTGTGATCTAAAGTAAAGAATTACCATTTTTTTATTTTCCGCCTTCGGATTATTAATACTGATGTCAAGACGCGTCGTTTGACACCTCTCGCGTATTAGCAGTCTACCCCTCAACTAGACTTTTACCAAATTTCCCGATTGTGAGCGCTAACAGTATTTAAACAGTGCCAAAAAGTATTTTGACACTGAAAATAGTTAAATAAGTTTTAAGTCTGCCTAATGATATTTGGGCTATTCTAAACGGCAGCATGGCACTCTTCATGTACGTCCAAATATCGGGTGGCGTGTAAGGATATTCGTTTTGGTCAAAAGCCTGCGAATCCGAAAACGGAAATAAAAATTTTTTTGTTGTTGTTGTTGTTGTAGCAATGCTCGCCCCACCTAACAGCCGCGACCGATCACAAATTGTCATCAATATCCTCTAACGGGAGTCCAAGGAAACTTGCCGTTTCAACAGGGGTGGACCATAAGGAAAGGGGTGTTAGAGGCGTTGGTTCCACATTACAATCAAAGAGATGGTTGGTGTCATGTGGGATGTGGGGACACATTGCAAGCGGGGCATACATTTTGTATGTCGGGGTTGATTCTGGATAGGTAAGAGTTTAACCTGTTACAGTATCCAGAACGAAGTTGAGCAAGAGTGACACGCGTTTCCCTGGGGAGTATGCGTTCCTCTTCCGCGAGTTCTGGATATTTTTCTTCAAGTACTGGATTCACCGGGCAATTCCCGACATAAAGGTCCGACGCCTGTCTATGGAGTTCACCAAGGACCTGCTTGTATTTTTTCGCATCATACGGCTGGGTTCTCAGGTGCCGTATTTCCTCAAAATGCTTACGGAGATGACTCCTTAGGCCCCTAGGCGGTGCTGGTTCGTCAATCAGATGTCTGTTGGGATGCCCAGGTTTCTGGGAATTCAACAGAAACTGTTTGGTCAGCATCTCATTTCTCTCCCTGATGGGGAGTATTCTCGCCTCATTATGCAGATGGTGTTCTGGGGACATAAGAAGACAGCCCGTGGCGATTCTGAGAGCAGTATTTTGGCAGGCCTGTAGTTTCGTCCAGTGGGTAGTTTTTAGGCTTGGCGACCATATGGGTGACGCGTAGCACGTAATCGGCTGGCTAATTGCTTTGTATGTGGTCATGAGCGTTTCTTTATCTTTTCCCCAGGTACTGCCAGCAAGGGATTTGAGGATTTTATTACGGCTTTGAATTCTCGGATCAATTGCGGTTGCGTGCGCACCAAAATGTAGATCCTGATCAAACGTCACACCCAAGATTTTGGGGTGTAGGACAGTCGGTAGCGTAGTGCCATCGACGTGGATGTTCAATATGGTCGAAATTTGGGGCGTCCATGTTGTAAATAAGGTCGCGGAAGATTTTGTCGGTGACAATGCCAGGTTTCGCGAGGCGAAAAAACTGGAGAGATCAGGGAGATAGCCGTTTATTTTATTGCATAGCTCATCGATCTCTGGGCCTGGGCCTGTGGCCATTATTGTGCAGTCATCGGCGTAGGAAACGATTGTGACTCCTTCCGGTGGTTAAGGTAGCTTAGATATGTAGAAATTAAGCAGAAGTGGGGATAGGACACCACTCTGTGGCACCCCTTGTTTAATTCTCCTTGGTTTTGATGTTTCGTTTCTGAATTGCCCCGATGCCTGCCGACCACCCAGATATTTTCCGGTCCACCTTTTAAGACATGGGGGAAGGGTAGACCCTTCCAGGTCTTGCAGTAATGAGCCATGGTTGACCGTATCAAAGGCTTTTGATAGGTCTAGCGCTACGAGTACTGTTCTATGGTGGGGGTATTGATTCAAACCGCAATTTATCTGGGTGCTAATGACATTTAGCGCGGAGGTAGTGCTATAGTTTTCTGAAGCCATGCTGATGAGGGGCTAGCTGCAAATGTGCTTGGAAATAATGGAGCAAAATGGCTTCAAGCGTCTTTGCCACTGGCGATAGGAGAGATATCGGACGATATGAATCACATACGTTAGCTTGTTTTTCAGGCTTTAGTAGCGGGACCACCTTGGCCATTTTCCATTTCTCGGGTATGGCAAAGGTGGAGAGAGACAGGTTGAAGACAGGCGCTAAATATTTGAAACCCTCTTTCCCTAGGTTTTTAAGCATCGGCATGGCTATGCCGTCTGGGCCCACTGCTTTGGATGGTTTGGCGCACCCATGGGGTCCTCAACCTCTCTAGCAGTGATGGTGATTGGTGACGCGCTGAATTTGTGTTTATGTGCGCGTCTATTGGCTCTCCGTCTATCTTTGTCGACCGTAGGATGCATTATATATTGTCGGCAGAAAGCGCTCGCGCATTTTTCCGCATCCGACAGCACCTTATCGCCAAAGGCGATGGAAACTTTGTCTTTGTGCTTAGTCGGATTCGATAGGGACTTTACGGTGGACGAAAGTTTACCTACACCGGTAGAGAGGTTACAACCTCTTAGGTGCTCTTCCCATTTCGCCCGCTTGTGTTCGTCCACAAGCAATCTGATGCGTTGGTTTATATCCCTTATTTGGGGGTCGCCTGGATCAAGCTGTCTTATAAGGTCGCGTTCCCTCGCTAAGCTCGCGGCCTCCGCCGGGAAGTGGGGCCGGATTTCGGGAATTCTCCCGGCGGGAATGAAATGTGCCGAGGCGGATTCAGTGACCTTACGGAAGGCACGCTCCCCTTGGCGGGCATCAGTCGGGATAGGGAGGGCAGCAAAGCTGCTGTCTGTTGCAGATTTATATTCTTCCCACTTTCCTTTTTTGAAGTTTATGAAAGTGCGTTTTTCGGTGACGATGAAATCGGCGGAACGCTCGAACGAAATAAGTATGGGCAGGTGGTCGGATGCCAATGTTACCATAGGCTGCCAGTTGACGCAGTTTACGAGTTCTGCGCTCACGATTGAGATATCTGGCGAGCTATGACAGCTTCCTACCATACGTGTGGGGGCGTCGTCGTTTATTGTGCAGAACGTCGTTTCTTCTATTTGATCCGCCAACATCTCACCCCTACTGTCCGCCCGCAAGTTTGAATGCCATAGGTCGTGATGGGCATTGAAATCGCCTAAGATAATGCGATTGTTGCCAGTGAGTAAGGCCTCGATTTTAGGGCGGTATCCACTGGGGATGTAGGGGGATGTAGATGTAGATGATTTCTAGATTTACATCGCCTGACCGGACAGATAGGCCTTGACGTTCTAAGACATTGTCCCTGCGGTCGATGCCAGGATCAAATATATGATATTGCACAGAGTGGTGTATAATAAACGCGAGACCGCCTCCATTTCCGCTCTCGCGGTCCTTCCTGTGGACATTATACCCAGAGCAGGTCTGCAATGCAGATCTTGCTGTGAGTTTAGTCTCTTGAATCGCAGCAATGCGGATGTTGTGCCGCTTCATGAAATCGACTATCTCCGAAATCTTCGCAGTTAGTCCATTACAGTTTAACTGCAGAATTCTGAAGTTCATGAGGGGTGACGCCGCCACTCTAGGGGTAAGTGACGGGTGACTACGCCTAGGTTGTGGAAGGCCAGGACGCAACTGCTGTTGTGGCCTTGGGACTGGGCGCCCTTGGGCAAGCATTGGAGACCAGAACATCTAGGAAAGTGGCACCACCCAAGGCAGGAGCTGCATTGAGCGGATGTCGCAAACCTATATATTCTGTGCTGGCAGACGGTGCAAACGGAGGTAGGGACTAAGAGTCTGTTTCCCTGACCTGCACGATTGTTGCCAGAAAAGAGGGGGGGAGAAGAAGACGGGGGCAGGGGCTGATGCTCAGCATTGCTACCAGCTCTACTACGAAGGTAGTAGTTATGAGTGGTATCAGCTGTTTGAGTTGTTGGCGCCGTGGGGCGCGAGCAGCACCGAGGGGATTCAAGGGGTGTGTAGCGCAATATATAGCTTCTCCAACCCAATTGTCAACCTCACCTTCGAGCGGCGAATCCCGTTTCACTAACAGACGAGGCTCTGGCGCCCAAAGCTCCTCATGGAACTTGGGGGTGGAGAGGGAGGGATGGCCTGAAGGTTAAATGTGGCCATATAAATCGTTCCCGAGATGGTCGGGCCAGCACCTTAATGGTGCTGTGTTACCGGAGCGTATCGGATCTGTATCCGACAAAGGACCATCACATCGATAACACTCCCCAAAGCCTTCGGGGAGTAACCTAATTGCTACAACAACAACAACAAGCAGCACCGGGTACTTGTTGTGGCTTGCTGAGCAGCGAGGCTGCTGGAAGGTAGTGGAGGGGCGCTTAGGCGTAGACTCCGGGACGCCCTTGGGCGTGAGCAGCAAGGAGCCACAAAAGATTTATAAAAGTGACGTGGACGTCGGGTTTTGGGATCAAGCCCAGAACAACCTGTCCGATGCAACCATCCCATGAGACACACTGAACAGAGTATGACCGTCCTAAAAAGATTCTTTTCTGGCAAATGCAGCAAAACCATTTCTCAGGACCGGGGTCAGGAGACGGACCCGGATGGGGTTCGATACCTTCCCGGAGTAAGAGAATATGTAGCTGTCCTGCTGCAAGGAGCTGCTGGGAGGATGACAATTTGTGGGAGGGACGAAACAAATTAAATGGGGTCACACTGAAATGACAGTCCTTGGTCGGGAAAAATCCCGAGTCGCTCCGGTACATAGAACCGACTGCCTTGGGAAGCGTAAAATAAAAAAATAAAAATTTGTTAATACGCCTCCGTAACAATCTTTAGTATATTACCCCTCAGACTATAAATGAGCCGTTTATTTTGAAAGTGGCATAAGTCTTTTCATGTCGTTTAGGTTCAGTGATAATTTATTTGTAGCTCTCCTCGCCTCCAGTTTGTTAGTCCAATATCCAAAAGATGCAACTCTTATTATTATTTTATAATTGTAGAACCATCTATATATGCAATCGTTCAAAAATAACAATGCATTTAAGACGACGAGTTGGAAATGACTTATGCCACTTTCAAAATAAACAGCTCAAATGTTTTGGACTTCCAAGAACAAAATATTTTAGATGAAATGCAAAGTTAACAAAATGGCCACTCAATAACGCATCACCACAAGTCAGGAATACCAATACCTTCAAACACATCTAAGCACATTTGCATTTAGAACCTTTGCTTATTTTATGTCATTACTTTGAACTAAAGAGTTTTATACAAAGGTAATTTTCTTTGTCCGTAGACATGTTACACATACCAGTTTATTAAACCATTGTAGATCCCAGCTACCATACATTAGCCACAGCTCACATATAGAAATAGTTCTAAGATTTTTAATAAGGATTATTTTATTATATGTTGAACGAAACTGCAAAGCCTGAATATGTTTTATTATGTATTTTGCTATTGGAACTACTCACTCACACAAAAAGCTTATTTCAACTACCGCAACGTTCCCTTAAGCAACACTTGCAGAAATCGATTTCGTGACGAATCGCTTGTTCAAAGCCTTGACGGAAAAGTTGGTTGTACGAACAATGCATTAAAGTTTGGACTTTAATGCCCCTATTACCGTTTACAACTCACCTCTGGTTGGGTTGAAATTTCGCAATTTGGTATTACAGATTACAACTCAACCTGTCAAAAAAATCTCGGTTGAGTTGTCTAGTCTAACAACTTTTTGTGGCATTACCGTTTACAACCTTGTGTTGGTGTTGTTGTCAAAGACGTCAAAATTTTACAACTGATTACTAGCAGCTGTCTCATACAAAATTGTAGTTGTTTTGAAGAAAAAGGTAACGTTTTACAAGACGGTTCACCACCCAATTTTTAGCAAAAATTTTCAAAGTTGGTATCAAAAGATACGTTCCGACCTCCGATTTTAGAATCCGAAAACAAAAATTAAAAATTTAATTTCTGTCATATCATTTCGGTTCAAATTTTCATGTGGTTGTTGAATTTTGCCAGATTTTTTGTACACACTAATGCAGAAAGAAGTTAGATCCACCCAGGCCGAAGGCCGCCAACGCAGAAAAATGTTCTGTGCAAAAAAACTATGGATTGGGTCTCATATTTCGGACCCTCTCGGGGCCATTTTGTGGGTTTTTATTAATATTTTGATACAGAAATAAAGTTATTAATTTCCGCTTTCAAATCCTAAAAACGGAGATCGAAACACGTGTTTTGATACCACCTTTTATAAGAGTTAGATGGTGCACGGGCTCATAAAACGTTACCGAATAAAAACAAAAATTGGAAGCCGGTAATTAAACCTTTTTTATGGTTTGCTGGGTTGAGCTTATTGGTCGTCTAAATAAGCAAAATTTGTTTTTGTTTAATTTGCTTCAACGCGTTTCAACGCTTCATGTGTCATCCTCAGGGAGCTATTTATTGAAATATTTTAATAGTTTAACAATTTTTTAACAACAAACATGAAATTATTACTTACATTGATTAATTTACATAAATAGTATCACATTTTTTTAACACTGTGTACAGAATACATATATATAGGTATCTTAATGTTGACATTTACTTATTTTGTTATGTTGTTTATATCTTCTTTGAAGTCATTACCTTGTGTATCTTTTGCTGTATTCTTAAGCTCTCTAAAATTAGTCTTGTCTTTTCTCTTTTTTCTATATTTAATATTTATGCATGGTCAAAGTCCGCTATATGGTTACTCTTAGTCAAGTGTTCCGCGAGAGCTGTGGTCATTTTCTTGTTTTTTTTTTGCATCTGCTCTGTGTTCGTTTAGCCGTATACCGGCTTTGTTGTGCCCACATAGTACTGATCGCATTTTTTCTCATCTTTGCCGTTGCACTTTATTTGGTACACTACGTTATTTCGTTGCTCTTTTTCCACTTTGTCCTTTGTTTTGGTAAAAATATGTCGTATAGTTGTTGTATATGTATGCCCATACTATTTATAACAACATAACCCTACAAAAATTGTTGGATTACGTGTTCCATTTTCTTCATGTTGGAGTACTCTAACAATACTCCTCTGCAATGCGTTTGCGGACCACCATCAGCCGATCATTGCTCGTTTTTTAACGACAGTGATCACGACACGATGACGACCGAACAGAGCTGCCAAAAGTAAAATATTGCATGCAAATAACTAATAATAAAATTTTACTTTGGCAACTCTGATAAAATGCAACAGCGCACTGGTTTTATGTATACATATTATATAAGTTTCTTTATTAACGTATGCGTATGCGTATTATATTAGTTTCTTTATTCACGCAAATGCTAAATAACATAAGAATATTCGTAGTATAAAATATAAAAGGGGGACTCATGTAACCGTATAAATGCCTTATAAAGTGTGTAAACGTATAAATTTATCTAGTGCGTAAACGAGCTGTCAAATTTTGTATGAAAAATCATTTACACAATTTGTATAAATTTACGAGCACATTTCATTGTGTAAACGCGGTAAACTCAAAGGAATGCAACCTTGCAGACATTACAGCAGACATTTTCATCAGAAATCTCCAATATCAGCAAGTAAAGGCGTTTTAGTTTTGATTTTTCATTTGATCTTGGCATTTTTTAATTTGTACAACAATCAAAAAAATTTTGTTTGGCAATAATACAGCTGATAAACAATCAAGTTTATCAAGAGTATTACTAGGTGCGTTCATATAACAGCGTGTGTAAATGGATATAATTTTACACCTTATAAGTTTATATGCTTTCATGAGTCCACCTAAAAGTTGTATTGCCCCTTTTCATTAACTTTAATTTTAAATTAAATTCACTTCGATAATTCTTTCCGACACAATTCCTCTTTAGTACTTTGGCATATGATCCTCTGTGGGTGCTCCATGGAGTACTACAGTGAAAGTACTTTGGAAAGTACTCTCACGTATGTACTCTATGGAATACTCACAAACAAAGCGAGAGTGGGATCACCTACTCCTCTCCTAGGACATCGCAATGTTAATTGGAGCACATTTTTTTATGAATATAGATTAGTTTTGGAATACTCCTATACTCCCAAAGGAGTATTCCTTACATTATTTATGGAGTTTTTTGAAGTGAACTAGGCATCCCTAGTTCAGTTATGCATTAGAAAACACATCTCTATGTACAATGACTAAAGGTTCCATTACTGATGCTTAGCATAGACTTGACTTGGCTTGCGAACTGTCACTTACAGTTCTGTTAAATGAACATTGCATGTTACTGATTACTCAAAACTTAACTTGACTTAGAAGTCTGTTGAATTTTGATGTTCTATGTAAGTTCTAAGTGACGTTTACATTTTGAGATGCCATTTGTTTGTTTCCATTTCATTTTGACATTTTGTCATACAAATTGACATTTATTTAAAAATAAATTTCAACGCTGATTATGATGCCAGATTTTATGCGCCAAGTGGAGTATAATTGTGGCTAAGTTGCCAAGTTTACGCCAAGTCAAGTCAAGTCTATGCTAAGTATCAGTAATGGGGGCTTAATCATTAAATAAAGCACGAGGTTAAAGACAACACGTAGTTATAACATGGGCCCCTATTATGAGACAAATTCGATCTTCGACTGTGGTCGAAAGAGCCGATCGAACGAATTTTCATTCGGTATTACGACGCGCGTTCGATGAAGGCAAGCGTTATTGTGAATTTCGATAAATTCAAAAGTTCACAATAGCACCTTTCCAATACTCTGTGAAATAAAATAAAATAAATAAACAAAAGCAGAACTAGTTATTAAATGCAAATATTAAAAATAAAAGTATGACTACAACGGAATTGTGGTTTGATGATTCGTCAGCTGAAGAGGAAAGCTTACTGGAGCTAGCCAGAAGTAGAAGACAGGTGAGATGCTTCAAATCCTTTGGAAATGAATTCCACCACGTAAGTGTAGCTTTCTAAATAAGTTGTTAAATTGTTGAAATTATAAGTTTTGTTTATAGATTTATTCAAAATTTCAGACTGTCCAAAGAAGCGTTCATGGACTTGTCGTCCAGTACAGATGAACTGCTGCAGCAATGCACAAGAGCCAAGTCTATTCCTAATATTTTTTTAGTTTTGGCAACAGTTCTCCGATTTTGTGCTCAGGGATCCTACCAACTGAGCGTTGGAAACGAAAATGCACTCGGACTTGCCCAGCCGACTGTGTCTGTGGTACTATCAGAGGTGTTGAATGTCTTGGAAAATTTTATTTGTGAAAGATGGATAAAATTGAATTACGAGGAGGCTGAGCTGCATCAAGCAAAGTTGCATTTCTATAATGTGCAAGTTCCTTTGCTATATGGGAATTTTGTTCCATAATTGAAACCAGTCTTTCAAGCTGTTGTTTTGTACTCACGACCTTGGACCTATATAAAATTAATTCAAATAGTTTAAAATTACTAGTAGGTAGTAAAAAAGTAGAACATAAATACAAAAAACTTACATTTTAAACAATTCGTTTTCTATTCGATACAGCATCGACAACAAATTTCTATTCGCTTGAAAATTAGATACACAACGAAAATTTCGACAGAGATGAGTTGTCATAATACCAATTTCAAATTCGATTTTCGATGTTCGATAGCCAGCGAAGATCGAATAATGCTCATAATAGGGGCCATGGTGTCAGGTGTTCGAACCATTTAATTAATAATAACTAAATTAAACATGGCAAACGGAAAAGAAGAATTGGTGGCAAATTCACAAAAGCCAGCAATGACTTTTGCTTCAACCATTGGGCCAATAAATTTGGCGGCAAGTAATTTTGCAGTAGAGTGGAAAAATTGGTCTACTCAATTCAAACTTTTCTTACGCACGTCAAATTTGGAGGACCAACCAAACGCGCGAAAATTCGCTTTATTAATACACCATCTCGGGGCAGAGTCCGTACAGATATTCAACTCATTTAATGAAGATGTGGACACGGTCGAATAGAGTGAGTTGATTAAAAAATTCGAGGGCTATTTTGTGCCAAAAGCCAACATAGCGATGGAGCGCCACATATTTTTCACACGTGATCAACTTACAGGCGAATCCATAAATGAATATGTGGCTGTCTTGAAAAATTTAAGTTCGACGTGCGAATTTGGCAGTCTCCGTGACGACCTTGTCCGGGACATTTTTATATGTGGCCTGTCACACAAATTTTCAAAAATAAAGGAGAGGCTTCTGAGCGAAGGTGACATACGCTTGCAAAAAACACTCGACATAGCAAAATCCATTGAATTAGCGACAGCTCACAAAAACGTCATTGAAAACTCGGGAGAACAAGAAGTGAGCACCATTGCGGCATTGACGCGTTCAAACAGGAAGCGCAGAAAGCCCTCTAAGAAGGAGCAAACGACAACAACGAAATGTGGAAAGTTTTATCAAAACAAATGTCCAGCTGCAGGTGTCAAATGTCATGCTTGCGGTAAGCCCAACCACTTCGCCATGTATTGTCACAACAAACAAGAACGGAAGAAATACATAAAAAGTTATCAGAAAGATGAAAGCGAAAGTGAAAGTGAAGAAGAGAGCGAGGAACTTTTTGTGGGCGTCATGAAAAATCTAAAATCACGTCAGTCAGATAGGGAGTGAAACATCACCGTGCAAATTGGCAGCAGCAAGATTATTTGTCAGATAGATACAGGAGCACAAGCGAATGTTATGTCATTGAGTATGTATAATACATTGAAGCTAAACAATTTAAAAAAACATGTCAAAACCAAAATATTAAATTTTAGTGGCGAAAAATTGCCAACTGTAGGCATGTGCAACATACGTTTGTTTTTTAAACAGAAAGTATATTCACTTGAATTATATATTATAAATATGAATTGCAATAATATTATAGGTCTACAAAGCGCCATTTTGATGGATTTAGTGAAACAGGTCAATATGGTAAAGTGCCTAAATAAAAAGTTCGAAGAATATTCAAATGTGTTTGAGGGTCTAGGGCTACTTAAAGATTAATGTCATTTTAAAATCAATCAGGAGGTGGAACCAGTAACAGATCCTCCTAGGAAAATTCCATTTACACTGTATGAGCCTTTACAAAATGAACTGAATAGAATGGTGGATTTAAAAGTTATTACACCTGTTAAAGAACCAACCGAGTGGGTGAGCTCAATTGTGTTAGTTACAAAACCTAATGGCAATTTACGCTGATGTCTAGATCCACGAAATCTGAATGAAGCTATTTTGCGACCACGTTTTGCGTTTCCGAATATTGATGAATGTAAATCTAAATTAAGCGGGTCTAAACTTTTTAGTACACTGGATGCGAATTCAGGGTTTTTGATGATGAAATTGGATGAACACTCCTCCAAGCTATGTACATTTAATACACCATTCAGCAGGTATCGCAGGTTTTTACGCTTACCCTTTGGTATCAATGCAGCGCCGAAATGGTAAAATTATTTTGTGACATTGAAGGGTTAATAATTTACATGGATGACTTTTTGATACATGCATCTAACATCGCGGAACATGACAGAATATTGAAGAAAGCACTAGAAAGGGCTTAAAACGTAGGTTTGAAGTTTAATAAAACAAAATCACATTTTTATAGACGCGAAATTAAGTTCATAGGGCATATTTTTAATGAGCAAGGAATTAAACCAGACCCAGAAAAAATTTAAGCCATAACAGAGTTACCAGCACCTCGTTCAGTGCCTGAGTTAGAGATTCCTGGGCATGATTAACTATTTAGGGGCTTTTATAGAAAATATGTCAGCCAAAAATAAAAACTTACTCGAATTACTGAAAAAAGATATACAGTGGCATTGGAATGATGCTCATGAAAGGGAATTCATTAATCTAAAAAATGAAATTACAAGAGCACCGGTGCTGACGTATTTTGATACCCGCAAACAGCTGAGGTTGTCTGTAGACGCCTCTAAATTTGCAGTCGGTGCTGCTATTTTTCATGAGGAAAACCCGATTGCGTTCGCCTCAGCCTCTTTGACTAGCTCTCAGATTAATTATGCACAAATAGAAAAAGAACTGTTCGCTATTCTTTTCGGCTGCGACAAGTTCCACCAATACGTTTACGGGTTGAAAGTTATTGTAGAGACCGATCATAAACCTTTAGTATTGCTGTTTAATAAACATCTTTCTAAAATTCCACCATGACTACAACGCTTTATGATGCGTTTATAACGTTACAACTTACAAGTTGTGTATAAGCCTGGCAAATATTTATTTGTAGCCGATACACTCTCTAGAGCGCCATTGAGGGAAAAAACCAACCTTGATGTGGATAAAGAATTGGATTTACAGTGCAATTTGTTAATGTCTCACATAGGACTTTCAGAAGAGTCCATAAAAGAAATAAAGAATGCCACGCAAGTGGATGAAGTCTTGCAAAAAGTGAAAAAGTATGTTAAAGACGGATGGCCATCAAATAAAAAAAGAGTTGACCAGGCAGCCATGCCTTACTTTAGTTACAAAGATGACCTTTCAATTGTAGATAATTTACTTTTAAAAAATAATTGCATTGTTATCCCCAAGGTACTTCGTAAAAAGGTTTTATTTAACATACATGAGGGCCATATGGGCGTGCAGCGCTGTCAAAGTCTAGCTAAAGAATCAGTGTTTTGGCCTAACATAAATAATGACATCTTAAACGTAGTCTCTAGGTGCGAGCTTTGCATGAAATACAGAGTAGCAAATCGAAAACAAGAATTGATGAACAATGAGGTACCAGATATACCAAGGTACAAATTAGGCTGTGATTTATTTGAGTTCAACAAAAGAACGTATGTACTGGTCGTAGACTACTATTCAAAGTATATTGAAATTTAACTTCTTAATTCGGGTTTCTCAAGCTTGGCAGTAGTAACTAAATTGAAATCTATTTTTGCCCGATATGGGGTACCGGGAATTCTTGTTTCGGATAACGGCCGCCATTCAATTCTATTGATTTTAAAAAAATTTGTGTCGAATGGAATATTCAACATACAACTTCCAGCCCATATCTACCTAGGTCGAATGGCCTGGCCGAGAGGCCAATTCAAATCATTAAGAAAATGTTACATAAATATCTAGATGAAAAAACCGATCCATATACAGCACTTTTACATTACAGAACAACGCCGAAAAAAAGCATGCCAAGCCCAAGCGAGTTGCTCATGTCTCGAAGACTGAGAACTAAAATACCATCAATGACATAAAATTTTGAAGCAAGGCTTGTTAACAAATCGGCGTATAGAATGGAAATCGAAAAACAAAGTAAAAATCAGCTAAAAATTTCAATAAGAAAACCAGACCTCTTAAACCAATTAATGAAAAAGAGAAAATTATGTATAAGAAATCTCCCACTTCTGTTTGGTATCCCGGTGTAATAATTCAAAAATGCCCAGAGCCGAGGTCCTATTTAGTTCAAGATACTGAAGGCGGTTTATATAGAAGAAGCCGAGAAAATATTCTCAAAAAACCTTTAAATGAAGAAAATATAAATGAAAATGGCGCAATAAGTGATGATATGGCAAAAGACCGGAATGTAATAGATTACCATACACATGTAAATGAAAAGACTAGAATCCAAGAAAACAAGACTGTAGAAAATAAAAATATGAATTTTGAAAATACTAGTATAGCTAACCAAACTAAAATCCAAGAAAATAAAAATATGAATTTTGAAAATACTAGAATAGCTAACCAAACTGATAAACCAAATGAAATGTATACAACTCAAAGAGGAAGAAAAGTTAAACCACCAGACAAACTGAACTTGTAAAGCATAATCATTAATCATTAAATAGAGCACGAGGTTAAAGACAACACGTAGTTATAACAATAGTGTTGTTAGGTTTGTGGGCGTAATTTGTATTTGGAGTTTTTATGGTTTTTTGGAGTATTTTGCTATCCGTTAAGCCCGGTATAAATGTTACTCCGATAAATTTTTGGTTTTTCCCCTTTCACAATCAAGTGTTTCCTTTTCCTCTTTGCGTATTTTTTCCTTTGTATTTTCTAGAAGCCTGTCAATGAGCTTCTGGGGATAGCTGCTTTTAAATAAAATACTTTTTACAATGTTTTGGGTTTCTGCCATGAATTCGATGTCGGTAAGAGTTATGGCTTTTCTAATAAGGCTTGTCGCTGTATTTAGTTTTTGATTGTACAGATGGTTCGAATGGTAGTTAATAATTCTTCCTGATACAATGGTTATTGCGTACCAACTCGTTAATAATTTTTTATTATATCTAATTATTTGTAAGTCTAGGAAGGCTATTTTACTTTCTTGCTTGTGAATTTTAAACTATTATGCTGTGCGTTCAATACTCTTAAAATTTCTTCCACGTCCTTTCTCTTTATGATAGCGAATATATCATCTACATACTTATTTATGTATTTGATATATATGTCATTTGCGTTAAGTTCAGCTATGCTGTCGTCAAGTATTTTGTCCAGTACTATGTCGGCTATGGTGGGAGATAGTGGATTACCCATGGGCATGCTGTATATTTGTTGGTATATTGTTGAGTTTTACATGAAGTAATTGTTTTCTCTCAGACAAAATTCGAGTACATTTTGAAATCGTTTCTTTGTAAATTTTGTATGATTTTCCAACTCTGACCAATTTTTCATTATTGTCTGTATTGCAAAGTGTATCGGGATGTTAGTGAACAGTGAAACTACGTCAAATGATATGAGGATTTCGCCATCTTCTATATGGATATTTTTAAGATTGTCTTTTAATTGGAATGAATTTTTAATATCATATTCGCCAGAAACTATATTTTTGAGTATAGACCCGATATGTTTGGATAAGTTGTAACATGGTACTTTTGTCGATGATGCGATTGGTTTAAGGGGCATGTTTTCTTTGTGTATTTTGGAAAGACCGTATAGTCTCGGTGCGATGGATGCTACACTGGACAAGTGAAATTTTTCCTTCACAATCAGGTGTTTCCTTTTCCTCTTTGCGTATTTTTTCCTTTGTATTTTGTAGAAGCCTGTCAATGAGCTTCTGGGGATAGCTGCTTTTAAATAAAATTCTTTTTATAATGTTTTGGGTTTCTGCCAATAATTCGATGTCGGTAAGCGTTATGGCTTTTCTAATAAGGCTTGTCGCTGTATTTAGTTTTGGATTGTACAGATGGTTCGAATGGTAGTTAATAATTCTTGCTGATGCAATGGTTATTGCGTACCAACTCGTTAATAATTTTTTATTATATCTAATTATTTGTAAGTCTAGGAAGGCTATTTTACTTTCTTGCTCTTTTTCTACTGTGAATTTTAAACTATTATGCTGTGCGTTTAATACTCTTAAAATTTCTTCCACGTCCTTTCTCTTTATGATAGCGAATATATCATCTACATACTTATTTATGTATTTGATATATATGTCATTTGCGTTAAGTTCAGCTATGCTGTCGTCAAGTATTTTGTCCAGTACTATGTCGGTTATGGTGGGAGATAGTGGATTACCCATGGGCATGCCGTATATTTGTTGGTATATTGTTGAGTTGTACATGAAGTAATTGTTTTCTCTCAGACAAAATTCGAGTATATTTTGAAATCGTTTCTTTGTAATTTTTGTATGTTTTTCCAACTCTGACCAATTTTTCATTATTGTCTGTATTGCAAAGTGTATCGGGATGTTAGTGAACAGTGAAACCACGTCAAATGATATGAGGATTTCGTCATCTTCAATATGGATATTTTTAAGTTTGTCTTTTAATTGGAATGAATTTTTAATATTATATACGCCAGAAACTATATTTTTGAGTATAGCCCCGATATACTTGGATAAGTTGTAACATGGTACTTTTGTCGATGATGCGATTGGTCTAAGGGGCATGTTTTCTTTGTGTATTTTGGGAAGACCGTATAGTCTCGGTGCGATGGATGCTACACTGGACAAGTGAAATTTTTCTTTAATGTCCATTTCGTTTCTTTTCAGCATTTCGCTTACAATTTTGTTATTTTTTGGTTTGCTAAAATGAGTGTTATTTTTTCTCATAAGTTGTTGTGTTGGGTCTTTCTTTATCGTTTTATACACTTTTCTGTCACTTAGTAATTCATTCTTTTTCTTTACATAATCGTTTCTGTACATCAAGACTGTTTTGTTCCCTTTGTCAGCCTGAGTTAAAACTATTTCCTCTTTATATTTTGATATGAATTTTTTCGTGGCTTCATATGTTTTCATTATAAATTTGTCTTTCGGGTTGTTGCTGAGCCTTCTTTGGTAGTTGCTAATTTTCATTGCAATGTTGCTTCTTGCACTATCTTCGGTTCTGTCATCTTCGATTTCCTGAACCGCCTGCTCTAGTTCTGCGATGATATGCAATGGTGAAAAACTATTTTTGGTGACTGGTACAGCAAATTTTGTGCCTAACTAAAGTAACCAACGGTACTCTTCTGGTATTTCAATTTTAGTTTTGTTTATAAACCAGTCTTCGTTAAATCGAATCCCAAATTGTTGTATGTTTTAAGAAATTTGTTTTTGTAGCTTTTTTTGATGCGTTCTTTCCATCCCGGTATTGATGTATTTGATGTAATGATCTTGTTTTTCTACAATGTTATTGTAGTCTGCTTCTCCGAGCATCGTTTTCAGCGAGTCTTTTGTGCGTTTTAGATCCCTTTCGATTACTTTGATAGTTATATTTGTTTCTTTGATTTCCAAATTTAAAATTTGTCGTAGAAAGCATTCCTCTATTATTTCAAAAATGCGACGTTTTGTCTCATTTTTAAAACAATATAACAAAGACTTTGTCCTACCTCGAGGGTGTGTTGATATAATTCCTTTTTTAATCAAACAATAATCAACTATTTTGTACAGATTTATAGAAAAAACAACGTTTAAACGAAGGATTACATTGAATAACTTTTTGACTTTATGGAACGAGGCTGGCCGCAGTTCGGATGCAGCCAAAATAGGTGAAATTATGCGAACGTGAGTCCAATCGATACTACCCACTACTCCTGGGAGTCCTGTTTTATAGTAATATAAAATTTTTGCTGTTTGGGTTTTAATCCACTTCGCACAAATATGTTCCTCAATAAGATCTAAAACCAGTCCAACACCAAAATAATTTCCACAGCATTTTTGATAGCTGCCATAGCAAGGAATCTCGAGAGTGGCGAATAATTTTAGAATAGAGATAAAGCATTCCCTCGAACGCGTTTGCGGAATGGTCCTTAATTGTGTTTAGTAATGAGCAAAATGCTTCAAAGCTGCAAGATAACTTCATTTGAAGCTCATCGTTTGTCACTTAAACATTTTCTTACTTGGTGCTTGTTAGTTCCAAGGGATTGGAGTATTCACGCGAATGTTTTTCGTATTCGCGACATATCAATCGCCAACATTTTCGCCATTATAAAATAAATTTCATAAAATATCCCTTTTGCTTTTAATAACAAAATCCCTTTTGCAAATGCTTAAATTTCAGCCACAAATTGATCAGCTGTTCATTTATCTGTCAAATCATCACTTTCTGAAGTTGGAAACTCAATTCAACTTCAACTGAAATAAGTTGTAATTCGTAGTATCAAACAGGAGTTGAGTTGTCTTAAAAATGAGTTGTTTTAATTACAACCCAACTAAGTTCAGTTGTAATCAGTAATAGGGGCATAAATAATGTACCTTCTTTTCACACAATATTTTTATGCAAGTGATATATGGTAATATTTTGAATCGCGTAGAGGGGGTCGTACAAATCACAAGATTTACATCTGGAACTCTAGGAAACTCTTAGTTTAATAAAAAAATGTTGTTTAATTGACCACCTTGGTGAGTGTAACGAAAGTTGTCATCATCCGATCAGGCGAACGTGAATTTATTCTTGAACAAAAAAAATTGGTTCTCTAGCTGTGAGCTGAGTTTTAGCTGCCGGCGAATTGGCTTTATTTAAAAGCTACAACAACAAAAATGTACTGCCTGCGCAAAAAGGACGTGGTTTATGTATTTGCTAAGGTTCATATATTTTTCCCATGCTGCCAGTAAAAAGATATTTGAAAACGTAAGCTGGCGGTTTCCAGATTAGTTTCTCTTTTAATATATGCGGGGACTCTGCGTTCTGGCGGTGTGACGTTGAACTTGCGGCTTGAAGACGTTCGAGCGTGCGTAAACTGCTGCGGTTTTAATCCAAGTGAAAAAGTTTCCTTTCCACGCATTCCGTTTACCCCCAAAGCTAACAAGCCTTTGGCGGGGTAACTTAACTTGACTTAGCACGTCTGCCCCGAGAACTAGGCGTACTGGCGACGCGACGTAGAATTTTGGATCGGCGAGACAGATGTGTGTATACATAGCCGCGATGGCTGGATCCAGGCTGTAACTAGGCGCCACTCGGTGGAAATGTGGTGTGACGACGGCATGGGTCGCAATGCGTTTGTTATCGCCGTGCTTCCCCCGCAGACGCACCACACAGCCTGTCTGGCTACCCACTCGAGTTTCGTCCAGCCGCAGATCCCGGACCAAGTCGGCCGATATGACGGTTAACGGCGAACAAACATCGATCAATGCTCGCACCAGATGTAGTCGTCCTCCAGCTTCTATTTTGAAGATAGCGGTCGGCGAAAGCGAGATCATGGGCCGCAGTACCGGTCCAGCGACGGGGTCCAGCCCTGTACGTCCACTGCGGAACGTTAGCGGCGTCCTTAGCTGACGAGTGGCAATAACTCCTCGAGGATCGGCGGCGGTCGACGTAGAGCGAGGCAGGCTAGTAGCGATGGCTTCGTGACGGCGATTTGTGTTGTTGTTGGCCAGCTGGGGGCGTTGTCGTTGTCGGCGACGACGATGAGGGGTTTTGTTCGACTGTTGGCGCTCATGTTGTAGCAGGGGTCGGAAGAGCCGTGGTTCCGATCCCCCTGATAGTCGGAGGGGCAGTGGTTCCGATCTATCGGAGAGTCGGAAGGGCAGTGGTTCCGATCTCTCTTGGACCATGCTGGCCAGTTGAGAATAGATGTCCCTCTCCGTGGTTTCTCGTTCCATCTCCTCCGCCTCAATATCGGAGGCGTATAGTGATAACGCCCCTTCGAGGTTCTCGCGTTCTTCCTCCTCTACCTGTACGCTCCACGGCTTGTACGGCTCACGCGAGGTTTTGGCTTGCTCATCCACGTGAAGGGTGGTGTGGTGTTTCTCGCCACATCGCCGACATCTCCCGTTGCTTGAGCAACCAGCCGTGCGGTGCGCCATGGAGAGGCAATTGCCACAATAATTGCCCAGAAGAGCTTCGCGCATCCGTTCCTCAGGCGTCTTTGAACGGTAGACTGGGCATAAACGGATCGGATGCCTAGCCGAACACAAATGGCATGGGACCTTGAAATAGCTGGCCTTTTTTTCATATGCCTTGCGCAATTGGCCGTAGCGGGTCATGATGCCTGCAATTAAACTCATTAAGTCATATTATATACGTGTCGATTATTTTTCACAAAAAAATATCTGGTTGTGGCTGAGTGACGAGATTACCTCAAAATTGTGACTTATAAAATTTTTCAGAACCCGGTATACAAATTTCGGTATACAAAATGAGGTATACAAAATTTAGAAACAGGTATACAAAATTAGGTATACAAAATTTAGAAACAGGTATACAAATTTAGCTATACAAATTTCAGAACCCGGTGTATAAATTTCGAACTTAGGTATACAAATCCAGGTATACAACATTAGGTATACAAAATTTAGTAGTATTTTAAAGTGCAGAGCCTTGCTATACATGGTGGTGATGTTTACTATAAACCACCCTGGACTCCCACCAACAAAAAATTTGTTCACAAAACTTTACAATGTCCATGCAAATGGGCACCAACAAGGTGCAAAACTTTGCTGGATTAATGTGTGGACATTATTACACTGGTGGTTAGATCGGTTATTACCCCTTCCCTTGTACTAATTTTTCACCTCATACATTCATTCGTAAACGAGTTGGTCAACGTTCTGAATTGGTATTTCATTGAATAGCAACGTCTTATTTGCTATTAACGATCTACCAGAATATTTGGTGCATTTGGCTTTTTGGCCTAAAATGGTGCAGGGTGAGTCAAGTGCTCATTAATTGCGGCCGTGGGTGTTGGCATCACTGTTGATTAGTTATTAAAGGCATTTCCTGAATGAGAAATGTCATAATGAAAAATTCCACGAGGCGGTACGGTGGCATAGCAGCGGTAAGTATAGTAAATCGATTGTGATTTCTTTTTACTATTATTTTTTTAATTTCTTCTATTTTCAGGACAACTCCCTACTTTTCCTATTGCTGGCAGGAAAAAAATTTCGATTAATACTTCATTGTGAAAACTTCCAGCAAAAATTTTATCATAGCTAAAACTAATATTCTAGAATCGTATGCATCAACAATGCGAACCATGTAAGCGCATTGTACAAGCGCATAAGAAATGCTTTCATGTTTAGAAATAGCGCTTTCACAGCCACTTTTAGAATTTATTGACGGGATTGCCGATGAAATTGGAAATCAAAAGGAACAATTTTCCAGTACTTTGCTAAATCGTTTTCATGATGAAGTTTCCACCCTTTTCGGTGATAGTCCAAAAAATGGAGGAACTACGAAGTGCATCGGGTATGTTGTATGTGCATTCAATTTCCACTTTGTAATATTATTAGTATTTTGTATATATGTATATAGTAATAGCTAATAATTAACCGAACAGTCCTTTAAGGTGAATCACTAAAGGTTATGCCTGCGCATATCTTAATATTTTCATACATTATTTGTATATATGACGTGTTACTTATCATAAGCCTGCTTTTGCAATGGGCAATTACGCCTTAATTTAAAAAACACAAAGGAAAGCACACTGATTTCTCTGTACATTTCGTTAAGCAAAACGAAACCTTAATTATTTGAGCAAATAATTTCTATCTCTATGGTTTGGCTAACTTAACACCAAAACAACAGAAAAATTTAAACAACGATGCCAGTAGATGGTTTAGTACCCAAAATGTCTGATAAGTTTTGCTGATATGAAGCTAAAACATTTGCTTCTACTATGCCGCGCGCCTTACACGGTCATTGCAGTGCATTTAGATATTGCATTTCGGTAAACTGAGCTCCTTTCTCAACGATGTTAGTTAGAATATCATCTGGTTCCTTGCATAGCAACTGTTAAAGGTTTTCCGCCTAATCCAATGCCACTTCATGCAATGCTGTACTATTGCTGAGTGTTTGTTATAATGCTAGCGCATTGCGACACATACGTTGCACTGTCGCCTGATCGATGTGCTCCAAATAGTTAGAGGCTTGAATAAGTATACGTGCGGCCAAGTGTGCTAATCCTTCAAAAATGTACCTCGTTTTGCGTGGATGTAGTGCCGCACTGAAGGCTTCATCCATTTCTGATAAACACTTAGTTAACATTTGCACCTGTCGGTCGGGCTCAAGAATATCATCGTCCTTGGTTCCCATAAAACGGTGGGATTTGTTGGCGGGCTTAGTTCGCAAATAATGGAAACATTGTACGCGTACGTCCAAATGTAACACCAACAGACATGTGTTGGCTAATTCATCGATCTCCAGCTCTAAATTAGTTAATCCTTTAATTGTGCCATCCTTTATTGCTGTCGGATGTGTAGCCGTGCATTCGACCGTTAAGATTTTAAGGCCATTAACTAAAGGCTTGCGTCGTTCGTTCGCGAATTCCGATACGCGCCCAGAAAACCATTCCATACTCTCTTGAAGTACGGCAAGTTCTTTTAGTACACTTATATCAGCTAAAATTTCTTGCGTGTAATACCACCTTAACCCAAGTTACTAGTAAGCATTTCAGCTTCACGTATATTACGTTGTTCCACTTGTAGGGGACTTTCCTCCTCGGAGGCGTCGAAATTGTTACGTTGCAGCTTCTTGCTGTGTTTTACGCGGTGGCTAGACGACTTTAAATCGGTCCAATTGGGAAGTGGTTTTTAAAAACCGACTAATATCTTCATCCTTCAGCCAAGCTACACTGTAAATACGCTTATCCTCAGAGTCAGGCTGCACAACACCTCTATAAGCCGTTTGTGATATCTCGCGATATGTCTTCAATAGCGCGCGTACCATTTTCAATAATTCATCAGAATAGCATGGCAATTCCTGTATGAGCGTTTTGGTCTCTTGCAAACGCCGTTCTACCATGGCAGTGGACTGCAGTAGTGGACGAGAAAAGCCCATTACTTTCACTTCTTCTGGCGTAATAATCATGCGCCAAGCATCCTGATTTTTCGATAGAGATTCGATGGTTAATTGCAAATTACGATAGTGCCCTTTGGAAAGGAACGTATCCTTAATGTAATTACCAATGAAGTCATGTGAACGGCATGGTTGTCCAGGTTTGCACTTATGAATCCTTCAACTTCTCGCATATAGGTCAGAAGTGGCAAATATACCTTCGTAATCACACTTTGATCGGCCTTACAATAAGCACTTTTCCCGGTGCTGTTTCGTATGCGCGAAATTGCCACTGCCACTGCCACTGCCGCCACTTCCCAGTGCTGTGGCTGTCAGATTGTCATCTGTGGAGACATCAGAGGCTTTACGTCGATGCTCTTTTACGGTACCATCCCCAATTGTTTGGCCAGCACTCTGTTGCAGTGGAATGTGATGATTTATCTAATTTGAAGAGCGACTTTTTGGTGCTTGGAACTTTGCGTCGGAGGAAATAAGAATTAATATTATTAGTTGGTTCAGCGAATGCCGACTGTGTAGCGTTATCACCGGAAGCATTTTGTATGTCCAAATAATCGGTTAACAGCAATCGTAACACACACTGTGATCTTGCCTAAAAATCAGTTAAATCGTATAGCTGTGGTCCGACCACAGCAGACCTTTGTCCTACGGACAAATAGTTTTTCAACAACAACGAATGTGTCGTCGCTATAGCTTTAAATTGTTTAACGATGACTTCAAGCAGTGTGAGTAAGGGATTATCGCGTCCATTTGTATTTAAATTGAGCGAAATTAAATGATACGGGGTTTGGCGCACCACTTCCAGCAACGGTGTTTGAATTTGTACACGTAATACCTCAAACGAATCCGGTACTTTACTCAACATCCCAAAACTCGACTATAATGGAAATAAAATAGGTCATACTCAATTCTGGATCAATTAAGTCCGCATTTTCAATCACTTCGGACTTGTCTATATCGAATCCTTGAGTCATTTCCATAAGCGCTTTACGTCCATGTGCATTAGCTTCTGTTCGATCTGTGGGACGGCGGGCATCAATACCCCGCGTAAAACTCGAATTTAAACGGTTCCACTTGCTGCGCTGAAAAGTGGAGAATGCTTCTGCAGCGGAATTTTTTGTATAGCTGCGTTACAAGCTCTTCATGTCTACACTGCAACAAACGTTTGCACGCACCCAGATTTTCCTTTACACCGTGTATACGTTCCCGGCTTGCTGTTATCTCGTTCGATACTTGACTGAATAATGGCAAAACCTGAGTCAGTTGTTGGTCATGGCGTGATACTAACTCATTTAAATGTTGATCGGAACGCTTGTATTCTTTTTCAATTTTGAGTTTTTCTTGTTGTCGCTCCTCCGTAGTCTCACTAAAGCCAAGTGACTTGATGACGTTAAGGAGGAATCCACAGCCCGACTCACCTTTTCCATATTTAACTCCGCGCGGAGGTTTTCTTGTGCTTTGTGTTACCTCATCGCTTGTAAATTTTAATTTATTCAAATCGATATTTAATTTTTGTTCATGCTGTGGCATAAACTGTTGAGACTTTTGTGATTGCTGATAGTAGTGACGCTGATTACTTGAGAAAATTGCTTTGCTGAAACGTCACATATTAGGTTGAAAGTTCGACTGAACATGTTGAATTGTCAACGGTGGTTGTTTTTATTATTGTGTTTGTAGAAGATTTTGTATTGAACAGACTACTTTTATTATTTACAGAATTTGAATTTGACTTTCCCAACATTAAATTCAAGCTAGCCGCTTTACTTTTGATGCTATTATTGCTAAATCGACGCTTTTTCAAAAGTGTCTTATTGAATGTCCCTTTCGTTTTTAATGAATATGAGAATTTCACTGGTATGGATAGTTTTTTAAATACAGGTATTAAATCACCATTGAAAGGTGAAGGAGCGCGTAAAGGCCGACAGTTGTGTTTCTCCCCCTTTTTTAATATTTGAACATGCATTCAAGGCAACTTGATGCTATCGAAAAGTGCTTTTACTACGTCTGTTTTCGATATGGTTGTCAGTTCACTGGTTGAAATTCCACTAGATTTATAAGTTGGGCGGCTCACGACGTAGACTCATTAGTTTGGTCTTTCGTGAAGTGGAAGACAATAGAAAGGATTTTTAATTGGATGCCGCAGATTCTTCTGCCTCATCGCGATTGTAGGGCAAGATTATGAGTTTTACTAAGGGTCGGGTTATCTGGCCTTTCATCGTCATGATATCGACCACTCTGACGCGATCGTCAGGTCCTGGGTGTAATTTGACCACCCGTCCGAGTCTCCATTCATTTGGAGACAAATTATCCTCCTTTATTACGACCAAGTCCCCGATTTTTAGGTTCGTTTTGGGAAATCTCCATTTGTTTCTTTTCTGCAGTTCAGAGAGGTATTCCGATTTCCACCTCTTGCAGAAGGAGTGATGTAGGGATTTTAACTTTTGCCATCGATTTATGATTGAAGCAGAGTTTTCGCTGGCGTCAGGTTCTGGTGGAGATAAGAGGTGTCCTCCTACCAGAAAGTGACCTGGGGTTAGTGGCTCCAGGTCTGATGCATTGTTTGACGCAGGGCTCAATGGTCGGGAGTTGAGGCAGGCTTCGATCCTGCATAGCAAAGTCGCAAACTCCTCAAAGGTGAATTTGCTACTGGACGCGATTTTTGTGAAGTGGCTTTTAAAACTTTTCACTCCCGCCTCACACAGTCCCCCCATGTGAGGAGCTGATGCGGGAATGAAGTGCCACGATAAGGATTGATGGGAGTACTTGGATAGGGTGTTATCGCGAGCATTTTGTAGGAATTCCCTCATTTCCGCTTTAAGTGCTCTAGAAGCCCCGACAAAATTCGTGCCATTGTCGGAAAACATTTTACTAGGGCAGCCTCTCCGCGATACGAACCTCGCAAATGCTGCTAAAAATGATTGGGTGCTGAGGTCGGAGGTGGGTTCCAGGTGAATCGCTTTCGTTGCAAAGCAAAAGAACAAGCACACATACCCCTTCGACACTCGACAACCTCGCCCTCGAAAGTTCTTCATATCGAAGGGTCCCGCAAAATCAACTCCTGCGTTTGTGAATGCCCGTGAGTACGTAGTTCTCTCCTTGGGTAAAATTCCCATTAGCTGGGTTTGAACACGTTTTCGGTAAATCGTGCATTCCTTGCAATTGTGGATTGTCGATTTTATCATATTCTTGACCCGTGGTATCCAATACTGCGTACGGATGAGGCGTAGCATAAGTTGGTTTTCCCCATGGAGTGAGATCCTATGGGTAAACTTTACAATAAGACGCGACAACTGGCAATTATACGGCAAAATGACTGGATGTCGCTCGTTGTACGGGATATCTTCGGAAGCTTTGAGGCGGCCGCCTGCCCTCATAACCCCCCTTTCATCTAAGAATGGGTTCAGTGGTAGTACCTCGCTCTTTGCTCCTATAAGTTTTTTAGACTTTAAAGCTGAATACTCCTCCCCATAATGCCTCTTTTGATAAATAATAGTCAGACGTTGGGTCGTTGCTTTTATTTCGCTTGACGAAATTGAGCAAGACTTCGACTGAAATGAGGCTCTTGTTTTTGGGTTAGTGCTTTGAAAGAATCTCCAGACGTAGGATAGTACTTTCAAAGCTCTCGAGAGGTCAGAAAATCTTGTGAGGATATCAGAGTCGGTATCTACTATTGATGAGTGTACCTGGACCCGCTTTTCTTCTGACGTGGTGGTATATTCTGTTTCTTGGGTAGGCCAATTTGAGCTATCTTCATGAAGCCAAGAAGGGCCCTCCCACCACAGGGCTTTGTTGATAAGATCTTCAGCGGGTATACCTCTACTTGCGAGATCTGCCGGGTTTGATGCTGAGTCGACATGAAGCCAGTTTTCTTTCCCTACTTTGTCGATTATTTTTGTCACCCTATGGGCAACGAAAGTGGACCACGAGCATGGGGGCTTGCGAATCCATGCAAGGACGATTGTCGAATCCGTCCATAGATAGGTGGTAGGGTTGTCAAAATTAAGATTTTTCGCGACTGACTGTACTATTTCTGCTAGCAGGACCGCATCACATAGTTCAAGGCGGGGCAGAGATATAGTCTTCACCGGGGCTACCCGGGTTTTTGCGTAGAGCAGATTTACGAACACATGATTATCAACTTGTACCCTCAGGTATATTGCGGCTGCGTATGCTTTCTCGGAAGCATCGCAGAAGCCATGTAGTTCGCTGCTCGCTACCGGGGAAAACTGTACCCAACGTGGTATACGAATACTTTCAATATGTCTGTAGCTTTCTAAAAAATCATGCCATCTATCTAATATCGCGGGAGACACGGCTTCGTCCCAGCCCGTGCCTTCCAGCCAAATACATTGCATAATGATTTTCGAGGTAATAATAAATGGCCCTAGCCAACCTAGTGGATCAAATAATTTTGCTATAGCAGATAATATTGTTCTCTTTGTGAACACTACTTGGTTATCGATGGGTTTTGCAGAAAAATAGAAATAGTCAGAGTGGGCATTCCACCTGATCCCTAATGCTTTAACCATGCTAGCATCTTCAAAATTTAAAAAATTTTCGTTTAATAAATGCGATCTTGGAATACCTTCCAGTAGTTGGTCGCAATTGGAAGTCCACTTCCTGAGGGAGAAGCCGGCTGATTGTAATGCCGCTTGAATTTCGTCCCTTGCCTTCGTGGCGGTGGCAATGGTGTGTCCGCCCGCTAAAACGTCGTCGACATACATAAACTGTCGTAGGATGTCCGATGCGATGGGATAGGTTTCCTCTACGTTCTCTGCTAGTTGAAGAAGGGTCCTTATGGCCAGGTAGGGCGCGCAGTTTACTCCGAAGGTCACCGTCTTCAATTCGTATAAGCTGATGGGTTCGCTGGTGGATGACCTGAAGACGATGCGTTGATACCTGGTGTCCCTGGGCTCTAGCAATATCTGCCGGTACATCTTTTCGATGTCACTGTTGAATACGTATCGGAACAATCTCCAACGGAGTATGAGAATTGTTAGATCACTCTGAAGGACTGGGCCTGAATGAAGGACATCATTTAAACTGATTCCATTAGCAGTGGGCAGGAGGCGTTAAAAACAACTCTCACTTTAGTGGTGGTGCTTTCTTCCTTAATTACTGCGTGATGGGGTAAAAAATAGGTGTCGCATGTATCTGCCGGAACATGCTCTTCTACTCGTGCCATATGAGCTAATGTTTCATATTCTGATACGACTCGGTTATATTCCGTCTGCAATTCGGGATTTTTGGCTAACCGGGTTTCATTTCTGAAAAATTGTGAGCACGCGCTCTTTAGCGACGGTCCTAATGAGATACCCTTTTTAAAATCCTGCTTAAAGGGCAAAGACACGATATATTTGCCATCCTCATTTCTTTTGGTGGTTTTTTGATACAACTCCTCGCAGTAATTTTCGTCTTTGGTATAAATATGGTTTCTGGGAATGTCTTCCAGCTCCCAAAATGACGCTATTTGTTTGTCCAGCGATACCTCATTAAAAAACGACACACACCTGCCGGCTGGGCTGGCCGTTTCCGTTTGGCCAGTTAATATCCAGCCAAATACTGTTTCCTGCGCAAGGAGGGTGCCTAAAACATTTTTTCGTATACCGCCTAGCATTATCTGTGCGTAAATATCCCCACCCAGAATAAGATCTACTTGTTCATTTACAAAGAACCTCCGATCTGCTAGCACCAAGTCCGGGAAAACTTGGTGTGTCATGGGGTCAATTTGACAGGTTGGCAGATTGCCAGTAAGCTGGGCTAAAACCAATGCCGTAGTGTGTATGCGTACATTCGGGTTTATTGATGACCGCAACTGAATGAAGCATGCCTCTTTCACTTGGGCTGACACGGTGTTGTTTATCCCTGACACTTGTGCATTTAGCTTCCGACTAGGTAGATTTATTCTTCTTTTAAGTCGCTCCGAAATGAACGAGCACTCTGATCCGGAGTCTATTAGGGCGCGGGCCGAAAAGTTTTCGTTGTTATAAAAGATACTGACTTGCGCAGTATCTAATAGAACCCCCTTGCTTGTATTCGCGAAACAGGAATTGAAGTTGGTTGGTTGATTATTTGCCGTGGCAAACTGACGTTCGGCCTGTGCCGAAGTAGATGGTCTTTGATCTAACTGTGTTTGTTGGGTTGTGGTTGGCCTTGCACTCGTGCCCGCACTTTGTTGAATATGCAGGAGTGTATGATGCCTTAGATGGCAAATGCTACAATTAAAGGAGCATGTACATTTGGATACTGTGTGTTTCGCTGAGAGGCAATTCAGATACCCCCTACTGTCTTTTATAAACGCCACTCTGTCTACGACAGAGAGCCGTTGGAAGCTTTGGCATTGTGACAGCTTGTGGTTATTTTTCTTACAGCATCTGCAAGTGTTTCTAGCTACATTTGCTTGGTAGGCGCCTACTTTCTTTTGAGACGAATCATTATTATGTTTGGGTGGTGGTTGTTTGGGAGCTTTGGTACTTTTGCTACCTGTTAATCCCGAGACTGTTTCCAAGGTCTGGAACCTATTCGATAAAAATTTATCCATATCTTCCCATTTTGATATTTCAGTTTTATTCTCTATGGTCTGTTCCCATAAAGCTAGCGTGCTTTCGGGTAGTTTGGTGGAGCATAGATATGTGAATATCGCATCCCAATTGCTTATCTCAATTTGATGAGCTTTTAGAGCTGAGATGCAGTTATTTATTTCCCGCTGAAGTGTTTTAATCGCGATGCCACACTCACTTTCTACGCTTTCAAGATTGAATAATATTTTTAATTGGGTATTGACGAGAATTCGTTTATTCTCATATCTTTCCCCTAAATTCTTCCACGCTGTGTCAAACCCATCGTTTGTGAGGGGGCATTTTTTAACTATATCCCTTGACTCACCCTGCGTTTTTTGGTTGAGGTGAAATAACTTCTCAACTGGAGTGAGGCGCTTATTCCGTATGTATATTGCCGTGAACATGTCACGGAACGTTGGCCAGGAGAGGTAGTCACCTTTGAATACATCCGTATCGCACGGAGGTAGTCGCATGCTGCGTTCTGGATCAGGTGTCCCTTCTCCTTCCTTATCGCGTTTAGTTAGCTTTGCTATTAATTCAGCCATAGTTGAACTGCCGCGTACATATGCGGTATACGTCGCCTGGTATTTCGGCTTGGCCTGCGGTAACACCTTTTTCTCTGCCGTTTCAGAGTACAAGAGATCCTCATAAGCTAACTTTGCCTTTCTCCAGTTATTCTTTAACTCTTCTTGGTGAATGGCTAGAGTATATTTTGTGTGTTCAGCTTGAGGTCTGTCGTTGAATTCAGCCTCAAACTGTACCACCTCGTCAGCTGCTTTAATGAATTTCTCCATATCGTTTAATATTTAGCAGAGAAGAACTATTATGCAGGGCCTAATTAGCAAATTCGAGTTTGATGCTCAGAAGCAAAGGGAAGGGTTTCAATAAACTAACACCACCACTCAAAAACAAATTTTCACGCAAAAGAAAAATTTTGGAATCACCTCTTTATGATCTTTTTAAAATTTATTATAAATAAATATATATGTATATATATGCAATAAAGTGTTATTTTCAGCTCTTCGCCACTGAATACCAGATTTTATGAAAAATAATTATATACGTGTGTGTGATATAAGTATGATAAATATGTGATATAAAAATACAGTGAACAAAAAAATCGAATATAAATGTGAGGATTAAACGACTCGATCCCAATTTATATTGATTTTAAAGAAAAAGAAGATATTGTATTTAAAAGGAAAACACAGTGAGCCTGTATGTGTGACCGGTGTGCAATATAATATGTGAGGTTATGTCTCCTCCGCTAAAATGAATATTGCTGGTGCTAAGTGTTCAAAGAAAAGTTTGCTTGCCACAATTAACGCGTGTAGCTAGAGCCAATAAATGGTCTGTTGCAATATGAGCGTTTGTGTTTGCGCGTTTGAATTTTTAACGAGCAGAAAGCACTGTGTTAGCGAGTTTTTCAATATTCTAAGAACGACCAAATTGGTGTCATAGAAGTTGGACAAGCACCTTTTGTCACGATTAAGCTCAAAATATGTTTAATGATTTATAAACGCGATGGTTGCAAGAACCGAAAGTGCAGTGCAGTGGAACGTTTTAAGGAAAGTTACTAAGATTTTATGCCACTGACTGCTAGCCTTAGGCTGTGTCCAATACCTCTTACCACGGGTGGGGGAGAGTATCGGATAGACAAAAGGCTTTGTAATAACACTGTTTATTCAGTAAATTTCAATCACCGCATGTGATTTATATGAAAAGAAAAAATATTTTTTACACTTTTCGTTTGTGTCACTTTTTTAGCAAATCTTTTATCACCGCATGTGATTTAAATGAAAAAACTTAAACACTTTTTTATTTGTGTCACTTTTAATTTGAGCACATACCTTTTAACCAAACGCTTTGAAGTGATTTGATGAAATTCTTCAGTGATGAGCTGTGAACTCTGACGCTGTACAAATTCCGTTGTTGTCCGGAATGGCTGTGTACTCAACGATTAAAAACGTGATGAATATTGTGGTTTTGGTTAGTGGACTGTATTTCCTCTAGGCTTGCTTCCCTTACTGGCGCTGAAGGACCATGAAAACGTAAGCTGGCGGTTTCCAGATTAGTTTCTCTTTTAATATATGCGGGGACTCTGCGTTCTGGCGGTGTGACGTTTGATGTGGTTTTTAACTTGCGGCTTGAAGACGTTCGAGCGTGCGTAAACTGCTGCGGTTTTAATCCAATTGAAAAAGTTTCCTTTCCACGCATTCCGTTTACCCCCAAAGCTAACAAGCCTTTGGCGGGGTAACTTAACGAAAACGTCACTTTTTATTTTAGTATAGGTGCTAACGGCCGTAACAAATAAGCGGTTTTGTATTAAATTGCATTAGGGTGGCCGGCCCTTAATTTTCCTTTGGGGTTAGCCTGCTGGCCTAAACAATATTTGAATATGGATGACTTCTGTGGTAAATGTAAGGTTTTGGCCGTAATTTATTTATTTTTATTTATTCACTATATTAAAGTCAACACAGAAACAAAGCGGTAGACTACTGGATACAAGATACAGTACAAACAATAAGAAAAAAACAAAAGTTTAAAACAATAAAATTAATTAAGTTAAATTTTAATCACAAATTTTAATATAAATCAAAATTAATATTGAAATAAAAATTGACATCTTATTAAAAATCTTTGAAAAATATCATGCCAGACGTGAGAGTATGGCAACGTGCACACGAGGCAACGCGTCATAGACGCGTACAAGATATTTCATATAGCTACAATTTCTCTACGCCTCAAGATCTGCCACGGATCTACTTTCGAGCGTCGCTACAAAAAGCAAAAAATTATTGAAAAAAATAAAAAATTTAATTTCTTCAGTTATATCCGTCCCCAAAATCAAAGGAAAATAAGTATTAAACGTTGTTTGCATCCCCGTGCCTTTGTAAATTATGAAAGGCAATTTTAAACCACCACGGACTAGAGAAAAGGGTGATTTCTAGTTTCCAACACTTTTTAGCCTTTTAAACGCTTCAACAATGTCTACCCAAGCTGTTGTGGGGTTTAATACTCTCTTTCGCTTTGGTAATATACCTTTCACGCACTTTTATTAACTAAAGTAACATTTTTTAACTAATTACACAAATTTGCATCCAAAAAAATGGATGCAAACATCCTGTTCTTCCTTTTTTTTAAGCGTACCTACACTGAGCGACCAATATTGCTGTACGCTTAGCTACACGAAAATTTCATGTTTTGTCGCTTTTATGCAGCTGACGCCTCGTATGCAGCTCTCCATTCAAATACATGTGTTCGGCATCAGAGCGTACAAATTTCGCCTGCAGCGTCTATGACGCGTAGCCTCGTGTGCACCTTGCCCATTTCCTTACGAATAGCAGCAACCAAATATTCAAAACTAATTCAGTTGTACAGTTCATTATAGCGCGAGCACCAATTGGGAGGAGGGCTAAATTTGGCAAAATTACGCCGGAGAAAGGGTAAATGAAAGAGAACATAGTGTCTCGAAGGAACAGAAAAATTTAGACCTTTTTATGAGACAAATTCCATCTTCGACTGTGGTCGAAAGAGACTTATTCGATCAACAGTAGTGTCATTGTTCGATAAATTCAACCGTTGAAAAGCACATTCCCATCAGCTGTCAAAGAAAATAAAAGCAAAATTATTTATTACTAGCGGCTCGGTCCGTGCTTCGCTACGTATAAAGTGAAATATTAAATCAAACTCATTTATTACAAAAAAAAAGATATTTTATTATTTGCTAGCTATTTTAAAACTTAATCCAAAACATTTGGATAACAATATTTTTTGTTTTTCCATTTTGAGCATGAATAAACAAACGGCTGGGGGTACCGACTCTGGAAAAGGCAACATAAAGTTAAAAAAAAAAAAAATTAAGGCGCGATAACCTCCGAAGAGATCTAAGGCCGAGATTCTCTTCCAATTTGCGTCGTGCTCCTCTTGATTTTCCCTACAAATTGGCCGGACGGGACCTACATGTTTTATGCCGACTCCGAACGGCATCTGCAAGGCAGATGAGTTTTCGCTCAGAGCTTTTCATGGCAGAAATACACCCGGAGCGCCTGCCAAACACTGCCGAGGGGCGACCCCGCTTAGAAAAATTTTCTTCTAATTTAAAAACCTTATTTCTAAAATTTTGATGTTGCTTTGCCCGGGGTGCTAATCCAGGGCATACGGTGTGGTAGGCGGAGCACGCTACCATCACACCACGGTGGCCACATAAAGTTGGTCATGTGAAAAACATGATTCCTCCAAATTCACACCACAAACGTTAAGTGTTTGCCCTTGGGCTTTGTTGATGGACATCGCAAATGATAAACGCACAGGATATTGTAATCGCTTGAATTCAAATGGCATATTCATGTGAGTCACGTATATTCCTACAACAATGATATATTATAATTGGTTGTGTTTACATAAAAGCTGGTACAGGGAGGATTGGAAACGCGTCCTTTCCAACCGTCCGATAAGAGTGGCTCGTTCTGCTGAGCTGCTAGCTTTTGGGTTGACCGGAATCAAATGCATTCCGACAGCATAAATAATAAACTGTGTGATCATGCGTCTTGGAGTAGGGCAGGATTGAGAACACGTCCTTCCAACCTCCCAATGAGATGACTCCAAGACTCTCCCGTTGGGACCACCAGTTCCCGTGCTGATTGGAATCTCATGCATTCCGATACCCCAAACGCTAGAAATCCTATTATTATTAAAATGTATTTATAATTTGTAATAATCTAAGTTTTAGGCTTAAAACGCCGTAATAATAAATAAATAATAATATCAGTTGGAATCATAGGGATACGCGGTATTAAACAAACTTCTCCTTTCGATTTACCAGTTAAGATGGTAACTTCAATCAAAAATAAATTTTTACTGCCAATCTGGTGCCATTACACAGTTTTGGTGGATTAATATTTCGCAATAATATAATCAAAGAACCTACTTACAGATGCAAACAATGCGGTGGCATACCAGCCGGTTCTAATGAATTTAAAAATTCAATTGGATAATTCATTGCCTCATTTTGATTCATAGCACTGTCAATAGATTTATGTGTCGTGACTACACATGGGAGTTTTGCTTGAATTTGAAAATTAATGGCATTGATATGAATGTTCTTCGGTGCTAAAATGACGCTTTCTCTTAACCAATCATGATTTCTGTAATTCTGAAGAATATTTGGAAAAACACATTCAATCAATTCATCTATCGATTTCGTAATTGTACAAAAATTGTTCGGTACAGTGATCAATCCGTTGGTTCTGTCGACTTGTATTTTGCCATCACCAATTTTTAACAATTGTTTTGAAAATTCATGGGCAGCTGGGTACACTTTGAAGGTGAATTCAGTGTCAATTTTTGTACATATCTCCAACGAACTGATGACTTCAAACAGGCATTTATTTCATCAGCAGGTCTTGATCGAGGAATGACAGGCAATGTTTGTCGAAAATCCCCTGAGAGTAATATCAAAGCACCACCAAAAAGCTGTTGATTACCACGTTAATCTTGCATTGTTCGATTAAATGTTTCTAGTAATTTTTTATTCGCCATTGTACACTCATCCCATAAAATAATTTACGTTAATCGCAGAACTTTTGCCATAGCAGAATTTCTTGAAATATTGCAAGTTGGAGTTTCAATCACCTGTAGATTCAATGGCAATTTTAATGCAGAGTGTGCTGTCCGACCACCTTCTAATAATGTAGCAGCAATTCCCGAAGATGCAAGTGCCAATGCAGTTTTCTGTTCCGATCGAATAGTCGATAAAATCAGTGCATCCAAGAAATATAATCCACCTGCATTATTGGAAATGGCTTGCATGATTGTGTCATATACATATTTTTGCTGAATATTCATTTTGGTTATATCCGATTGTACAAATAAACGCAAATCATTAGAATTGAATTCCTGCTCACGTTGCAATTCACGATCAAAGAGATCATGCATCTCACGATTTGGTGCGATCATACCCAATTTTACTAATGTTTTATTTGCAATCGTTAGACACATATCTTCAATTATTATCAAAGCTTTGTTGTACATTTCCAAAGTTGTCAACAAATCAGGATTTCTTGCATGATGACGCATACGAATTAAAATATCTTCTGCAATATAATGTTTATATTTGTTCCATAATTCAAGTGGATTTGCTGGCATACATGTTGATAATATAATGGCAAATAGCATTCGTATTTGTTGAAGATGAGCCGAAATAGATGCATCATAAAGTGTTGAATCCCAATGTGCATCATCCTACAACAAATGCAAAAGTTGGCATGCTTCACGGTATGTTTGACACAAATGACCGTTGACTGTTCTCAATTCTTGAAATGATTTTGGGCCATTCACGTTAACTAATAACAATCTCAAATAAAACACTCAACATTGTTTGGATGTACTGTATATATTCAATATATTGCATCTGTTTGGAAAATTACAGGATGCCCATTAACTGCTGTTCCTTTTTTACGTCTTTGAAATTTTTTCGAAGACACATTCCATGTGTAATACTGAGGCACTTCAGAATATAACAAAGTTATCGCAAATTTATCAGTTTCGCATAATTTTAAAAAAGCTGTTAACGTAGTTGCTGGTGGTTGTGCTGCTCTTTCCAATACTTTTGCTACGTTAAAATAAACACGTTGGCCATTCTCAAGATGTACAGCCAAGTGAACAACCGCAGGATGTCTTTCGTGCATTGGAAACGACATAATCCTCCAGACAGCTTCATTGCTACTAATATAGCGCTCCATTTGATACTGAGTAATTTCATCATTTGTATTATCACCAGCAACACCGAAAATTGCCATATCGCTCCCTTTATTTACATACTTGCAAATATATTTAATGGATTTGACAGAATTACAATATTCCACATTTATATGAGCATTGAATATTTTCGATAATAATGGACAACACGCAACCACCCAACGATTATCAACTTCAACTTCCTGGTTATGCATTCTAATGGTTGCCGTTTTGCCATTATCATTATGTGATCTACGTCGATACAACGGATATCCGCCATTGCCGTTATTCTGTCTGAAGTAAATTGCCTTGGGTATCGTTTCGAACACTTTTCATGAATCATACATGGTGAATTCATATTTAGTTCACCACACGGTCCATGTATCATGTTTTTAACGACAACTTGAAATAACTCAGGATCAGCAGTGTGATCAGGAATTTCAGCTGATATAAGGTTATCGATTTGATCCGGAGTTATTTTATGTACAAGCCAAATTAGTATATGTGCGTGCGGCAATCCCCTTTTCTGCCATTCGATGGAGTACATATGGCAACGCACCTCCCCAAATACATATAATTTCACAATTAAATCCATAAGTTCTTTACATTTTTGCCAAAAAACACGCGCAGTAAAGTCATGACGATCGGTTGTCGACTGTCCTGCAAATAAATTGTTTTTGATGTCATCCCACTGCGGATTACATGTAAATGTAATGAATAGATCCGGTCGACCGTATTTTCGTACATAATATATCGTACCAATATACGAAGATGGCAATATAGTTAAACGTCCGATGTCATTTATATTAGCATCATTCGCTATCGCATCTTACAAATGAATATATTGTTCAGATCTTAATTTTGCTTGGTTGAAACGAATAAAATTAAGACGTTCTGTTTCTATTTTGGCATACATCATCACCATCGTCACCTTTCCAATGCAATATTGGGCATTGTAATGCGTTGTAACTACGATGAAGTTCCGAAATACGTTGCAATTGCTCATTTCTGCGATGAAGTATAATATCACGGGATTGAAACTGATCACCAAGAATTACAATTGCAATCTCATCATTAGAAACCTCATGATTATCAGATGGCATACGATCGCAATTTTGAACAATTGAACTAATGCGTTATGCTGATGGAAAAACCTTTGTAGCTCACAAATAATTTATCGTCTTGTATTCAAAGCAATTGTACAACGTTGATCCAATTCACGTTTTTCATCACCAATAAAATAAATTTGCAAAAATTTATAATCAGCGTCGTGGTATGGCAATAACGACCCAGCTTGATGATAAATTTGGCCCTGAATCTGCAACATGTATGCAATTTTAGGTATATGTTGCATAATAATTTTTAAAACTATAGAATACTTTTATGATTCATATTGATTGGGACAATCCTGTTTAAGTATTTATCTTAAACGTCGGCATAAAATTATCTCTAGTAATGTTAGTAGCACAAAAAGAAGTCATTTGAAATGCCATTGAATTGTATTGTTGAATATGACTCAAAAAGTGCTTCGAATTTTCAGAAGTCCCAAAAATTAATGAAGACGATGGTTTGGGTGGAGTTTCTAATGCTGGAAATCTCACTTTGCCATTAGCACAACACACGCCGGGCGTTTCACTTGGAAATTTAGCCGCATCACAATGTTAACAAATTGCGTTCATTATTCCAATATATCCGTACATACTGTAATCAATCTGACTGTTGTAATTAAAAGCAGCACGCATAATTTCAGTGCATTATGTTCACGCTGCGATGCATTAGCTTGTGCTTGTTCATCTGGAGTCTGTGATCGCCTTTGTAATGCCGCAGCATTTGCATGACGCGTTCGGCGACCTATATTTCCTCGTGTGGGTCGTGGCATTTTTCTTTCAATTATAAAAGAATAAATTAAATTTAAAAAAATTTCTAAATTAATAGTGGTACACCATATGTTTTTTCAAATAAGGAAAAACACATGCATTCAACAGTTCAAAACTTACCGTTTTTTGCTCGGAAATTCGCTTTGCGCTATATTTCTTCTTTTCACAAATTCACACAAACTTCAATAACTATTAAACAAAAACACTATTTGCATTTTTGTGTAATAATTTTCACCGCGGTAATTTCGTAAACTACTGAACGTATTGGGCTGCTTCGTTTATTCTGCTAACGAATGGTGTTGTGGCCAAAGAAAACGCTCCAGCGATGTTTACACTCCAATGTCATTTATCCTCCTAATTTGAATTTTCTTAATGTTAAGAGCCAAAGCTCTGTATACCTATCTATAAAAAATATTCATGTATTTCTCTATGCAAAAAAAATGCACCGTAATATTGTTCGATGTCTTTTCAAAGCGTACTTTGTTTGTTGATCTGCCTGCTACATACATACATGTTGATATAAATATAATGCAAGTAAGTTTGTAGGTGGGAATAATAAGTAAGCTAGTTAAGACGAAAGTACATAAATTTTGAGAGCGAAAGAGCGTAGCTAAGTAGGTAATAAATCGTTTAGTAAATGATTAAACTATTATTGATATATGTATGTTAAGATGAAAACGTATAATCCGCTGGCTAAGTGGGATGAATCTGACCAAACAAATGAGTTTTTGGTGTGTTTTTCAAAATAATTTCACCATACATTGAGCGCTTTTCAGCGCCTTCAGGTAAAAAGATTATATTGTTATGTGATTGAATATACCATTTTAACTGGTTGTAGTACATAAGAAAGCAATCTCTTAACCTGAAAGCGAGTTCCCAGTTGGTCTATATCTCGAGTCCTTAGTTACTCAGCGAAAAGAAAAGCCCTCTTTTCATTAGCATTTATCAACAACTTACAATGGATACTCATGTGGTTCAAACACATCCTAGGGTTATCCGGGTCCACGTTTTGGTCTATATCTCGAGACCCTAGTTACGGAGGGGCAAGAAAAATAATTTATACTATAGCAATCATCAACAGCTCCCATTTGCTACCCATATTGTACAAACACATCCTAAAGTTATCCGGGTCCACGTTTTGGTCTATATCTCGAGACCCTAGTTACGGAGGGGCAAGAAAAATAATTTATACTATAGCAATCATCAACAGCTCCCATTTGCTACCCATATTGTACAAACACATCCTAAAGTTATCCGGGTCCACATTTTTGTCTATATCTCGAGACCCTAGTCACGGAGCGGCATGAAAAGTACTCTATACTATAGCATTCATCAACAGCTTCCATTTGATACCCATATTGTACAAACACATCCTGGGGTCCCCGGGTCCACGTTTTGGCCTATATCTCCAGACCCTGGTATCCGATTCTTAAAATTTCAAAACGCGAACCATCTACTGAATAGTCAGAACAAAGCCTAAACATTTGGTTTGGATAGGTGAGCCCGTTCTTGAGTTATAAAATCACAACGAAAAATGGCATTAATTTTTATATATATAGATGAAGAAAATAACTTAAGTACTGGAACTAGCCAGAAGTATAAAACGCTGAAATTAATTTCAACGCGTAATTGTAGCTTTCTAAACATTGTAACTTTCTAAACATGTTGTCACATGTGCTAAAAACTAAACTTCATAATGGCCATAGAAGCGTTCATGGACTTGCTATCCAGTAAAGATGAATGACTGCAACAATGCACAAGAGCCAAGTCTATTCCAATCATTTTGAAATTGGCAACAATTCTCAGATTTTGCGCTAGGGATTGTCTCAACTGAGCAACGGATACCAGAATGCACTCGGAATTTTTTTCACTTGGTCCTTTCTGCAAGTTCCTTTTGTTATAAACGGATTTTGTCCAATTTTTGGAAGCAGTCTTCCAAGCAGTTCTTTTGTATTCACGATCTTGGACCTATATGTAGGGTTCTTAAGTTATATTGACTCAATTATTTTTATTTAACTTTGTTATTATGTTACTTTGAACTTTGTAATTTTAATCAGCCCAATTATAAATATTCTCTCAGAATTTTGTTCTCGTGGATTTGTTTATTCCCGTGGAAAAATTCCTCAAATTATTTTCTCCTAGGGAGAACAATAATTGGGGAATAGGAATTTCGAATTTTCGAAGTCAATTGAAATTTCGTTGCGCATTTCTTATTTTGTTTAAAAAATTGAAAAGTTTAATTATTGTTGCGAATCTGTTTGAAATTAAGAAATAAAGTATAAACAATGCACAGTATTGCATTTCATATGGACTGAAATGAGTAATGGGATAACACAAATCCGGCGGAGTTGCCTACTTCCATTCAGCAAAGCAATTTTCTGGCAAACAAGTCGAGTTGAATTCGTCTTTCGTCATATGCCAAAATCTATTTAAGCCTTCTTAAAAAATCTTTGCGCAATTTCTGGATGGCTGCATCAAATATACCAAGAGCCCTTCCGTTGCTTATGATATACTTTTCGACTTAAAATAAAGAATATTGTGGTAGAAATAAGTGTTCTTTCTTAAAAGAACCAATCTCCTTTAACTATTTCGATGCATTCCCTTTAATTTAACAAGTGAAAAAACTCCTAAGTAATGGCAGAGAAATCTCCGTCACTCACATTCATAATACCTACTTTTCTCCCATAACCGGTTTCCGCTTTTTCGAACATTATTCAGAATAGGAGGAAAGGGAGAAGGGAAAAAACTCACAAGGAATTTTTATTTAGAATACGAAGAATGGGAGAAGGGAAAAAACCCGCACGGAATTTTTTTTATAATTGGGCTGAATATGTTTTACAATATTTTAATTTTCAATATTGATTTTTTTTTTTTAATTTTCATTATTATTCAATTTTGCATCATGAAAATATAACATTTTCTTTTAAATAATTTTTGTGAGGATGTTAATTTTAATAAAAATAAAGCATCCTACACTATATACGATTAATACAAATAGTTTGAAATTACTATTAGGTAGCAAAAAAGTAGAAGATAAACACAAAAAACATACGTTTCAAACAATTTTCTTCTAATTCGATACAGCGTCGACAACAAATTTCTATTCGCTTCAAAATTAGATACACAACGAAAATTTCGACAGATATTAGATGTCATAATACCGATTTCAAATTCGATTTTCGATGTTCGATAGCCAGTAAAGATCGAAGATCGAAAAATGTTCATAATAGGGGCCTATTATAAATAATCTAATATATTATAAAAATGTTGAATAAAAGAAATGTTAATGGATTTGAATTAAAGAAATGTTTTTTGATATAGCAGTTTCAGTAAAGGGTAAGTAAATTTTCAGAGCAATAAGAGCACCAACAACAACACTAATCACCACAATGTGCCAGCAATCAAATCAGTGGCTGTGGCACTGATATATCCGATGCAACCTCCGATGAAATAGCGGCTGATATAGCAGCCTTATCAATTAACAACGAAAACCAAAACATCAGCATTAGCAGTAGAGAAAGCTGCAGCATTGGAAATAATCTAAATAAAGGGCGGAGAACACTACAGCAATACAATTCCGATACAGAACTGAGTCGTTGCTATGTAAGCGAAACGAGTTCGTTAGCGGGCGGCTACGAGAATCCAACTTTTGCACATTTTGCCACAGCGGTGCCAGGAAAATCGATAGCCGCCTCATCGGGCGTGGATGAACCCAGCCCGATGTTGGCAGCCTTCTTGGTGATAGTCGCTCGCTGATGGCAGTGTCGTCAACGACGGGTGAAGATAGCGTGTCGCATACCTCTGACACAAATCACCAGCAACAGCAATGGGACCATGGCGGCGGTTGTGGAAGTAATGTTGTTGTCATCTATGATCATCAGATACCCATAAGACCGGATATTGATTATCTTAAACAAAATTCCGAAATTGTAGTGTTACGCTCAAAGGATTACCAGTTAGTCTTTGTATGTCACTTGATGTTGGGCATGCGCCAGGCGTGGCATTGTCATCGTTGTCATGTTCGGTACCAACCTCGCCGCCGCACACCGCGACCATAGCGCCTGCAAACAACGACTCTCCTCGTTTCGTGCGTCGAGTGAACAACATTTACAGCTGATCGGTTGCAGAGAGTCGACGAATAGTAGCGGCAGCGAATTATCACTTTCACGCACGCCACATCAGCATATGCAGGTATGCAAAATGATCAAGAAGAGAATAAGGGAGGTAATAGAAAAGTGGTGGAAGGACCGAATGCATACAACAACAGTAATACCATAATTTGTCGTAAAGCAGTGTTGACACCAAATCCAAGCTTAAGTATTTTCAATGGCCAAATGGCGGCAGTTAATTTGTTAGAGGCTAATATCTCCGCAGCGTGTAAGATTAATAGTAAAAGTAGTAGTAATAATAATAGCGGTAATAGCTTTGAGGGGGTGGAGGAGCGTTTATTGGGTGCAGCTCCAGCGTCACCACCACCTCTCATGATGAAGGCTAATTTCAAGGTCGATTTAGATGCGAAAATTCGTAAGCAAAAATTAAAATTGCAATTACAACACGAACAGCAGCAACATCAACAGCTAATGCAACAAAGGCAAAAATTGTTAGTAGAACAACAGCAATTACAACAACAACATTCACCTCAGTCAGTCGCTAGTAACACAACAAATACTCCTCCAACGTAACTTAGCAACCGCAATCTTAGCAATATTAATTCCAATTCCAAAAATACCAACATTGCAAATACAACCAACACCACTAGCACACCAAACGGAAGTGGAAATATCAGCAGTCCCAGCAGCATCAACACTAACATACTAGCAGCACCAATAATTGTAATGCGATTACATTAACTAAGCGCAATGGTAGCGCGCATATTCCAAATTCAATAGCAACAAAAAATATGAAATCCGCATCCTTATATGCATCTCCATCAAATCATATGGTATCTGCAGTGAAAGCTACATCATCATCATCACTATCCCATCCAAATTCATCATCAGCATCTGCTCAGCTTGTGTATCAAAATATGTCAGTTACTTCCAGTACTTCTATTTCTTATGAATCCACATTACCACCCACCCACACCAGTCAAAGTCAATAAGCTAATTCCGCTACGGGATCGAATATTACATCCACGTCCAAATCAAACATGAATTTCTCCCTCGCCAAACCGAATGTCACACCGAGACCGGCTTCATTGTCGGGAAGCGTAACTCGTATAGCTCGTCGTTCATCTGTGAATACCGCCAACCCGCCACCGCCAGTGCGTCGCAGCTCATCAGGGACACCGATTCACAATTCCACAAGCACCGGGACTTCAGCAACGCCACAACAAAATCAATACCAACAAACTCAAGACCAGATCCATCAACAGCCATCACAGAACCCCGAATATGATATGGTTGATACGTTGCAACCTCCGCCCGCTTATCTGCTAGATTCGCGACCATCACAATCGACGCCCACTCCCCCTCCACCATCGGATGTTGCAGGACTGGCAATGCCAAATTCTTCATTGAAAGTTGCTGAAACGGTAAAAGCATAAGCCAGCTTCGCCTAATTCGATTAGACACATGCAACAACAGCAACAATACAACCACCTCCACCACCAACAACAACTTCAGTTGCAGAAACATACGACGTTGCAGTCATTCCGACCATCATCGCCTGTCATGAGCGTGTCAAGTTTCCGTTCGGCAACTTCAGCTGCGAATTAGCATCGTAATCAACATCATTATGTTATACCGCCAACACAATCAAATATTCGGCCGGGTGCGTCTGATCCTTGCGAGAGGTGGGCGCACCGGGTCAATCTCAATGAACGGGTGTATTTGGAAATAAAATAAGAGAAGGCGAGAATTTCTCGTTATAAATTATAGGCTTTATTGGGTAAAGTTGAGAAATATCAAAGGTTACAATATTACCTGAATAAACGCAATGATATGGCAGAGATCGCTGGCGGCTGATGTGTACAGAACGGCTGTTGAAATCCAAGAGGCCAGTTGTATCGCCGGCGACAACTGTTGGCCCGAAAAAATCCTCCGTTTGGAAGGGGAAAGTCACCCACACTTAACACCGACATTCATGTGCATGAGTGCTGACAAAAAACACACATACACGTGCATGTATTTGCATGCATATGCGTGTAGCGGTGATGGTGTGGGTGGCTATAAATTACAATCGAGGATCGAGTTGCAGAGTTGCATTAGCGGGGCCGCAATCATATGCGGAAAATTTAGCCATCCTTGCGATCCGCAACATCGTTTTCCACCAACGATCTCCGACCGCTTAAAAGGAACGAGAAAAAAAAATTGGCATTAAAACTAAACTTAACCTAGATTGTGTATTTCGCCAGCGCCGCGGGGGCCGGGAGTCCTGCCCGACTTGCTCAGCATGCCACCCAAGCTTGGATGAACATGAGCGGTTATGAAAAGATATAAGTGAATATTTCTTGCCATTGGATTATACATAATTCTTAAATATAAAAATTCATGAAGTAATATATAGTCGAAGGTCAATAAGGCTGGACTAAGATGCCGAGATCTCCGTTCCAGTCTGGCAAAATTTTTTTCTCTTTTGTTGAACGGAGAGGCCGAGGTCTCTGTTCCAGACTCGCAGTTTTTTGAGGTTTTCCTGGGCTGGACGAAGAGGCCGAGGTCTCCGTTCCAACGTCTGACGTATCGTATCGCTCTCAGGGTGACTGCTTTCTTTGTTCGACGAGGTGTGACATCTTATGAATGTGCCGGGCCGAGTGGTGAGGTTGGTTGGGTGATGATTATTGGTGCTGTCGGAATGGACTTGATTTCGAGCAGCTGATATAGATGTCATACAATAAGTAGGATTGCGGTGTTTGCGAGGTTGGAAAGGACGTGATTCCAAGCCACCCGCGCAAAATTACTGGAGCTGGAGCCGCCCACCCAGATCATTGCGTATTTAAAGTAGTCAGTAGATGTTTTATCATTGCGTGGAGCGATTCACCTGTAGAAAATGTTGCAAATCGTTACGTTGTAAAAAGGAATTGTTCTTACCAAATATCCAAAATGGGGAAATAATTATCCGGAAGGTTGAGGTTCTGACGAGGCTGGTCCAAATATCCGAAAAGTGGAAGTTCTTGACAATACTTAGTGGGCGCGTGCCGGCAGCAACACAATGAAAAACGTATGACTTTATAGTATGTCACATTGCAGCTTTATTTGTTCCAAATTGTTGCAATGCATGTAGCTTTTACTTTATTTTTAAGCTGATTTACAAAGAGGGTTGGTTTTACCCAAAAACTTAAACTTTTAAAATTTCACAATTTCTAGCTGCCGCTCAAGTCAAAATTTAAAGGAAGTCAATTATTATAATAATGTATGTATCTGCATTTTGCGTGCAGGGCCGCATTATTGCCGATAGGCATGTTATAAGAATGAAACATCAGCTGATTGATTTTGATGTGGTGAGATTGAACTTAGGGTGCCATTACATCACCGTCCCTTCGAAAAGAAGGAGTCGGCAGGGTGATCAATTCTGCCGGCTTCTTCTTGCTCAAGATCATTTGATGTAAGACAGCCTATCTGAATGAACTCAAACATACATCAGCTTATGTTGCAATTAATAACAAGTTTTACGAACTTAGTTATAATAGCTGTATTTCGTTGCTAACTAGTACAATTAAAGCACTAGCTAGCTTACGAATTGCATGGAAAGCAACAATAAAAAGTAATCGAGTTGAGTTGGCTAAGCGCTTTCAGTTGAAACCGCTTAGGTAATTGTCGACCTGATTGATAGTGTTGTATAGTGTTGCATATTCAAAAATTGGGCACTTTTGTGAACGAGCGAATGAAATGAACATACGAATGTGCAGATAAACAAAAATACTAAAATAACAGTGTGGCGGCAGGGTGACATACATACAAACAAACACACGCATTTCATGTATTTTGTTTTTGTAATTCTCTGGTTGAGTGTCAAAAACATACTGTGCTAGAAGTAGAAATGTCATAGCAGCTAAAAAAAGTAACAATTAGCTGATAAACTTCCACCATCTGTATGGTTTTGGCATAATGAAACTGTTTAGCTAGTTAAAGCGTTTTTTTCAAGCTCGCTTGAAAAAAAAAACACCTAATGTGAAATAGTTTCAATAATAAGTAAATGATAAGTAAATTTATTTATACAATGCTATTGAACTTATTTAATATTTAATATGTAAAGTAGTTTTAATTAATTGTAATTAAATTTATTTATACATTGTTATATGATATATGTATGAAATTTTGTTACAAGAATTCAGTTCGGTTTTTTTTTTTTAATATATTTTTGTACTATTAGTTAAAGGATTTTTTTTTACATTAAGCTCTAATTTATTTTAGGGTTTTCCTGTGGTTTTTTTTGTTACAATAACGATGAAAGCTTTTAATATGGTTTTTATTATGATTTTTTGTACTTATGTGTAAGATCTTTTAATATATTAATGAATGTAATCAAAACTTCTAATTCGAAACAAAATTGTTTTTTTTGTGTTTGTGTAATGATGTTTTAGCCGTATCAATGTGACTAGGTATACAATGAAATGTTACTTTTTGTAATCTAGTTTTGTGAATTGTTTTTGACTTTTTAGTTTTTTTGTCATAAATTGTTACATTTACGCCATCCATTTGTTTAACTACATGTGGACCTTCATAAATGCTTGCGTGTTTATCGCGCTGTTATTTATCTACTAGGGCCATATCTTTTAATGCAATGTCTGAAGGATGTATATTTCTATCGTAATCCCTCTGTTCCCTCTGTTTATTTATGAGCTCTTTTGCTAGTATGTGGGATTTTTGCATACGGTACCTTACTTCCTTTGCGTAATCCTCAACATTATATATTGGATGGATGGTTTCTTTCCTTAGCTCATTTGGTAAAACTGGCTTTCTACCAAATGTTAGTTCAAAGGGAGTGAATTTATTATCGAAAACAGTATTGGATGTTGTATTGTGCAAGAAAGTAAAGTACTTTAAATATGTATCCCTATCAGAGAAGGTATCGTTAAGATATGCCCGTAGGTATTCGTTAAATACTCTATGGTTACGTTCTATTGAGCCAACAGTTTGGTGATGATACTCTGTTGAAAAGTCATGTTTGATATTCAAAAGTTTCAGAAGTTCTGCAAGAATTTCATTCTTATACTCGGTACCTAAATCTGACCTGATGGATTTCTTAGGACCATATATCAAAATAAAATTCTCGAAAATTGCTGAAGCTATTGTTTTGGCGCTTTTATCTGGCACTGCTATTGTTACCAGGTATTTTGTTAAATCGCATATAATGATAACTGCGTACTTGTTACCGTTACTCGATTGTGGTAAAGGTCCGATTGTATCAATAACAACTATATCAAATGGTTTACTCGGCGTTGGAGTCAGTACTATATTCTTTTTGATTTTTGTCTTGACTTTGTTTACTAAACATTTTTGACAATTTTTGACGAATTTGGCAATGTCAGGAGTCATGTTTTTCCAAAAGTATTTAGTACGAATTTTTGCGTAAAGCTTTTTAACACCGCAGTGACCGCCTGATATAGGGTCATTATGATAAATTGTCATGATTTTGATTTTTGTATTGTCGTCTGTTGTAGTTTCGACTGGGTCTGTAAGTAGTATTTCTAACGTTTTTAAAATTTTATTTCCGCATTGTTTTAAATTTAAAATTGTACAATATTTGAAAAATAGATTTGGCCCTTCAACTTTGTTAATATGGTGATTGTTAGCTACTACTTCGAAAGTAAGGCAAGGTGCACACGAGGCTACGCGTCATAGACGCGTACAAGATATTATATGTAGCTACAATTCCTCTACGCTTCAAGATCTGCATACGTAGCTACTTACAAGCGTCGCTACAAAAATTTATTTATGCTGTATAATTGCCCTTATACAAAAGTTGATTTTGTATAAAATTAAAAACAAAAGTTTTCACCACCGCGCATAAGAGAAAAAAAAGAATTTTCAATTCAAAACGGTTTTCAATAACAATTTTTGTTTGTATCGGTCAACATAAACATGTCCAGCGACGAAGAATTGGTATTGCTAAATTTTCTTCGTCGCAGAAATGAAAAGAAAGCAAAGAGAAAATATTGGGCACATCCATATATTCAGAAAAATGTTAATTGTAGACTGTTTGTATGTGCAAAGGAGTTGTCTCAGGATGATACAAAGTTCCGGATATTTTATCGCATGTCAAAAGCTACATTCAAGGATTTGGTTATGCTCGTTGGTGCTTCCATACAGAAAGAAAACACCAATATGCGTGAAAGTGTCCCTCCTGAAGAACGGCTTATGGTAACATTAAGGCATGTGTATAACACTGTTTCGACAGGGGTGGACCATAATTAAAGGGGTGTTAGAGGCGTTGGTTCCACATTACAATTAAAGAGATGGTTGGTGTCATGTTGGGACACATTGCAAGCGGGGCATAGATTTTGTATGTCGGGGTTGATTCTGGATATGTAAGAGTTTAACCTGTTACAGTATCCAGATCGAAGTTGAGCTAGAGTGACGCGCGTTTCCCTAGGCAGAGTGCGCTTCTCCTGTTGTTGTGTTAACAGTGGTCGTTCCTCTTCTGTTAGTTTTGGGTATTGTTCTTTAAGTACTGGATTCACCGGGCAATTCTTTGTGAATTTCACTGAGGACCTGTTTGTGCTTTTTAGCTTTATATGGCTGTGTCCTCAGGTACCTTATTTCCTCATAATGCTTACGGAGATGACCTCTTAAGCCCTGGGCGGTGTAGCCTCATCAATCAGATGTCTGTTGGGAAGTCCAGGTTTCTGGGTATTCAACAGAAACTGTTTCGTTATCATTTCATTTCTCTCCCTAATGGGAGTATTCTCGCCTCATTATGTAGATGGTGTTCTGGGGATGTAAGACGACAGTCCGTAGCGGTTCTAAGGGCGGTATTTTGGCAGGCCTGTAAATTCTTCCAGTGAGTAGCCTTTAGGCTTGGCCACCATAACGGGGACGCGTAGAATGCAATCGGCCGACCAATTGCTTTGTAAGTGGTAATGAGCGTTTCTTTATCTTTACCCCAAGTGCTGCCGGCAAGAGGTTTGAGGATTTTATTACGCCTCTGGATTTTCGGTACAATTGCGGTTGCATGCTCTCCAAGTTAAACAAAATAGGGAATAGGACACCACCCTGTTCCACACCTTGTTTAATTCCTCTTGGTTTGGATGTTGCATTCCTGAATTGCACCGATGCTAGCCGACCAGACAGATAATTTGCGGTCCACCTTTTAAGATTAGAGTAAGGGGAGACCCTTCCAGGTCTTGCAGTAACGTGCCATAGTTGACCGTATCAAAAGCTTATGACAGGTCTAACGCAATGAGTACTGTCCGATGATGAGGGTTTTGATTTAATCCGCAATTTATTTGAGTACTAATGGCATTTAACGCGGTGGATGTGCTGTGTAGTTTTCTGAAGCCATGCTGATGATTGGCTAGTTGCAAATTTGCTTTGAAGTAGGGGAGCAAAATGGCTTCAAGCGCCTTGGCTACTGGCGACAGGAGAGATATCGGGCGATATGACTCTCCTATGTTAGCTGGTTTCCCTGGATTTAGTAGCGGGCCATTAGCCTAGGCCATTTAAACTGCCTAGGCCATTTAAACTGCTGCGTAGAGATGCGACACAAAATCGCTTGCAGCACCTGGGGGAAAGTACAAATCAACACCTTTGACGATGTAGAACGCAATTGGCCGACCGATCTTTTTTGTGAGCCACCAGTATGGTCTTCCGATCTACATAACCTCCACTGGATACAGTTGCAGGCCTACCATAATTCTACACTCATAACTGCTATGGAATGCTTGGTTATGACATCTGAATAACACGAGCTCCTCCTTGTTGAAGATCGAAATGATATGCTAAACAAGCTGCTTCTGAAATTTTCTAAGCCGGGATTTCCCGACCGAAAACCGTTTTATCCAGATAAATACGCGCTGGCCCGAAAAGGTTTCTAAACACAGTTGGCTTAAACCGCATTTCCAATTGTTGCAGATAAGTACGCACATTTCCAGGGCCCGATACCATCTCGCCTTTCATAATCTGGTTAAAATACTTTCAATAGTGCTTAGTCCCTCCAAAACTTTCCGGGACCTGGGGTAAATAAACACTTCCCAGTGAGTTCCTGGTCACCTTGTCACTTGCTCAGCTTCGATATTGTTACAGAGTAAATTCTTACTTATCCAGAATCACCCCGGCATGCGTTATGTAATCCGCATGACATACACCACCGAGTCAATTGTAATGTAGAACCAACAACTCTAGCAGTAATTTCTTTGTCGTCCAACTCTGTTGAAAATCCTAGTATTAGGTGTTGCTACAACAACATCTACCCTGTTCTGGTGACAAATTCGATTTGTTATAGGAATATTTTCTGAGTCGGAGCTTTTCATTAGATATGACTATCTTTGAATTGGGGCCACTACTGAGTTGGTGGCGAACATGTTGTTGTGTATGTGCGTGGTGTAAATTCTTTTTACCTTTTTGTTTAGGTATCTGGCTACAGGATGCACGTTCAATGCGCTTGCTTTATATTTTCAAAGAGGAGAACGTACAATCGGAGTAATTGTTGAAGAAACAACAAAAGCTATATGGAATTCATTAAAAGATTGTTATATGACGTTGCCAAATGAGGAGCGTTGGAAGAGTATTGCGGGACGGTTCTCTGATCTATGGCAGCTGCCAAATTGCTTAGGAGCTATCGACGGAAAGCATGTGCGAATTCAAAAATATCCAAATTCGGGTTCAGATAATTTCAATTACAAAAACTACCATTCAGTAATATTACTTGCCTGTTGCGATGCCGACGGGATATTTACATCAATAGAATGCGGATTTGCAGGACGAAATAGCGACGGGGGAGTTTTTAGAATTTCGACGTTTGGACGTTGGTTAGAAAGTTACAATAATTTACCATCCCCAAAGGAACTACCGCATGACGACAGTGGAAATAAGTTTCCATATTATTTCGTAGCAGATAACGCCTTTTCTTTAAGGAAAAATGTTATGCGGCCTTATCTGGAAAGAAACATTGTCAACAAGATGCGCATATTTAATTATAGACTAAGTCGCGGTAGGAAGAACATAGAGTGCAGTTTCGGGATGATGGTAAAAAAAATTGGAGTTTTCTCAACACCTATACGATGCCAAAAGTACGAAACAATCATTTCAATTATACAAAGTGCTTGTATCCTACATAAATTTATAAGGAAAAAAGATGGCATATCATACACGACCTTCCTTCCCGATATCGAAAACCAGCAACCAGTTCAACGGAACCCAAGTACTCTGCCAGAGTTCGATAATGTAAACATAATGGAAAATTCTGCCCCACAAAACTTACGACACTATTTAAACAATTATTTTTTATTACCAAATGTTTCTTTGCCCTGGCAGTGAATTATTGTTTATAAAAACTGTTAGACTGTTTTTATTTTCATTTAACAACATTTATTGCAATAAATTTTAATTCAAATAGTTGAAAAAAAGTGAGATCGATCACGTTGTGATAGACGGACGGCATGCCTCCAGTGTTTTAGATGTGCGCACGATCCGAGGACCTACCCCCCAGCGGGTAAGGGGGTCAGAATATACCCGCGTTAGGTATGCCTGTCGTAAGAGGCGACTAAAATACCAGATTCAAGGGGTGTGTAGCGCAACCCTTCAGGTTGCCAGCGCAATATATAGCTTCTCCAAACCCAATTGTCAACCTCACCTATCCGCGGCGAATCCTGTTTCACTAACAGACGAGGCTCTGGCGACCCCAAGCTCCTCATGGAACTTGGGGTGGGGAGGGAGGGGATGGCCTGAAGGTTTAATGTGGCCACATAAATCGTTCCCGAGATGGTCGGGCTAGTACCTTAATGGTGCTGTGGTACCGGAGCGTACCGGATCTGTATCCGGCAAAGGACCATCACATCGATAACACTCCCCAAAGCCTTCGGGGAGCAACCTTATCGCTACAACAACAACAACAACATCCGAGGACCTAACATCGATTCGGACCATTATCTCGTTGCAGCCAAAATACGCACCCGCCTCAACGCGGCTAAAAACAAGGAACAAAAAACACAAGGAAAGCTAGACGTCGAAAAGCTTCAATCACAACAGACTGCCAATGATTTCGCAACTCGACTCTCACACCTGCTCTCTGAGGGCATAACTCATCCTGAAGGAATACAGGAGCAGTGGGAGCATATCTCCAAAGCACTTCGTACCGCCGCCGAGGAAAAAATTGGTTACCGGCGGCCACGAAAAAACAACTGGTATGATGAAGAATGCCGCGTTGCAACCGAAAGAAAAGGCGCTGCCTACAGGGCTACGTTAAAAGCGAGCGCGACAAGAGGAGTGTGTGAACGCTATCGTGAGTTGAAAAGGGAAGCGAGACGCCTTTTCAGGAAGAAAAAAGCAGAAGCAGAAAGGCGTGAGTGCGAGGAGCTTGAGCTGCTAGCCACCAGGAATAACGCCCGAAAATTCTACCAAAAAATACGGCGGCAGACGGAAGGTTTTAAGACCGGGGCAAACTCCTGTAGGAATGAAAACGGCGACCTTGTAATTGATGTCCAGAGAGTGCTTAGATTATGGAGGGAACACTTCTCTGCTCTCCTAAATGGAGGCAGTAATTCACCGCGCAGTGATGAAGAACCCGATCCCGCAATCGATGATGATGGAATATATGTCCCCCCGCCCGATTATGAGGAAGTTAGAATAGCAATAACCAGATTGAAAAACAACAAGGCCGTGGGCGCTGATGGATTGCCTGCGGAGCTATTCAAGTTCGGCGGCGAGGAGTTGGTAAGGCGCATGCAGCAGCTTCTTAGCAAAATATGGGCGGACGAAAGCATGCCCGACGGTTGGAATCTAAGTGTTCTTTGCCCAGTCCACAAGAAGGGGGATACTGCAAAATGCACCAACCATCGTGGAATCAGCCTTCTTAATATCGCATATAAGGTCCTTTCAAGTGTATTGTGCGAAAGATTGAAGCCCACCGTGAACCGGCTGATTGGACCTTATCAGTGCGGCTTCAGACCTGGTAAATCTACCATCGACCAGATTTTCACAATGCGCCAAATCTTGGAAAAAACCAGTGAAAAGAGAATCGACACACATCACCTCTTCGTCGACTTTAAAGCCGCCTTCGACAGCACGAAAAGGAGCTGCCTATATGCCGCTATGTCTGAATTTGGTTTCCCCGCAAAACTTATACGGCTGTGCAAAATGACGTTGAGCAACATCAGCTCAGCCAGAATTGGGAAGGACCTCTCCGAGCTGTTCGAAACTAAACGAGGTTTCAGACAGGGTGACCCCCTATCGTGCGATTTCTTTAATTTGATGCTGGAGAAAATTATACTAGCTGCAGAACTTAATCGCACTGTAACAATATACTATAAAAGCGTGCAATTACTGGCATATGCTGATGACATTGATATCATCGGCCTAAACACCCGCGCTGTTAGTTCTGCTTACTCGAAGCTGGAAAAAGAAGCGGTAAAGATGGGTTTGATGGTGAATGAGGACAAAACGAAGTACCTGCTGTCATCGAGCAAAGAGTCAGCGCATATGCGCCTTGGCAACCACGCTACTGTTGGCAGCCATAATTTCGAAATAGTAAAAGACTTCGTTTATTTGGGAACCAGCATCAACACTAGCAACAACATCAGCACTGAAATCCAGCGAAGAATCAATCTTGCCAATAAATGCTACTTTGGACTAGGTAGGCAATTGAAAAGTAAAGTCCTCTCTCGGCGAACGAAAATCATACTCTACAAGTCACTTATCGTACCCGTCCTGCTATATGGGGCAGAAGCATGGACCATGACAGCAGCAGATGAAGCGGCTTTGGGAGTGTTCGAGAGAAAAGTTCTTCGAAAGATTTATGGACCTCTACGCGTTGGGGATGGCGAGTACCGAAGAAGATTTAATGATGAGCTGTACGAGCATACGCAGACATCAACATAGTCCAGCGAATTAAAACGCAGCGGCTGCGCTGGCTAGGCCATGTTATGCGAATGAAAGATGATGCTCCGGCCAAGAAAGTGTTTCTATCGGAACCCGCCTATGGAAGCAGAGGTAGAGGGCGGCCCCCACTCCGTTGGAAGGACCAGGTGGAAAACGATTTAAACTCCCTTGGTGTGACCAATTGGCGCCGGTTGGCGGAGCGAAGGAGCGACTGGCGCGCCTTGTTGGACGGCCATAACCGTTTAGACGGTTAAGCGCCAATTAAGTAAGTAATTCACTTTTAATTTAACAAAATCTAATATCAATAACGATTCAAAACCTAGTGAAATACCACATAAATATTTAGTAATTTTATACCAGTGAGAAAGTGACTCAAGTCTAGCGAATAGAAACGCATACATATGCATATATAATTACAAATTAACACAAAACGAAAACGGCATAGTGAAAACGATAGCAAAGGCAATATGTCTGAGAGCGAAAATAAGTGTGACAAGTGCAAACTTGCAATTCGCGGGGAGACGGGAATTAGATGTGTGGGTGTGTGTGCGAAAGTATACCACTCGGCAGCAAAATGTTCCGGCTTGGATAGCTATAAAGCTACTGTAATAGGAACACATCCAATGGTGAATTTTATTTGCGAAGAGTGTATTACATACATACATAATATTGATCTGGTATTGCGAGACATGCAAGAGAGTGTTAATAGGAACAGTGGCTATTTAAAAGAATACAAAAACGAATTTGAAGAAGCTTTAAAAACCAACCAAAAAGAGATGCGGGCGTTAATGAAAACAATGGAGGAAAAATACAATGAACGTTTGGCGACCTTAAAAATGCATCAAGAAATGTATATTAAAAATGCAGCTGAAATTAAGAAAGTGCGGGAGATAGCAGAGAAAATAAAAAATCAAGCTGAAGTAGTGGGGAGGGAGAATGAGAAATTTTGTACTGAAATAAAAACAATAGTAAAGGAGAAGAACGATGGGATACCACAACAAACATATGCAAATATTCTAAGAACGGGTGAAAATAAAAACACAGCTAGGGCCGTTCCAGAGCTTAAGAAACGGGCTCCTATTATTGTTAAACCGAAGGCAAAACAAACTAGTGAAAGAACAAGGCAAGATCTAAATAATAAAATTAACCCTAACGAGCTAAAGATAACAGACATTAAAGCGGGCCATAATGGTATTATGGTGATCGATAGTATTAATGAAGATGAAAGAAATAAGATTAAACAAATTATGGATAAAAAAATAAGTGATGAATATGAAATAAAGATACCACGTGAATATAAACCAAAATTATTTATAACAGGCATGCAGTTTGAAAAGAATAGAGATGACCTGATCGAGTGTCTAAGAAAGCAAAACAAATGCCTAGAACAGGGTGAAATAAAAATTATTAAGCAATATAATGTTAAAACTAGCAACAAAAACTATTACAACGCAATATTGGAGGTGGACGAGGAAATGTTTACTAATGCTTTAAAATTGGATAAGCTCAACGTAGGATGGGAAAGGTGCAAAGTTTACGATGGCGTTGATGTGACAACGTGTTTCAAATGTAGAGGATACAATCACAAGGCGACTGAATGCAAAAACGAGGAAGTTTGTACCAAATGCTTGGGTAAGCATAAGACCATTGAATGTAATGAACAACCAGCAAACAAGTGTATAAACTGCATAAAGGAAAATGAGAAGTAAAATCTAGGACTAGATGTCAATCACTCGTGCAATAGCAGACAGTGCCCAGTCTACCTAAAGCACTTGAATGCAAAAAAACAAAGGCTAGGATACTAGCAGCGAACACCCGACGCACTGATAAGCCCGCCACAATTCAATGAGATACCGCTGAAGAAAATTCGATACAAAGAAAGACTGCAGACTAGACACAATGAACTTAAGTGCATATACTTGAATATTAACAGCATAGTATCAAACAAATGTGAACTGGAAGTGTTGGCTGAAGTACATACACCAAGTATCATATTATGTTCGGAAACGTGTACAACGAAAGATGTTGTTAAAAATAAAGAAAGTTAAATATATGGAAAATAAAGTCGAAATGAATGAAAATAACGCCAGAGAAATGTGGAAACATCTTAAGCAAGCGGTTTGCTTAACGAGAGATAACGAAGGGATTAAAAAGGCGATAATAGATGGTATGATGGTAGAAAATGAAACTGAGCTGGCAAATGGTCTAAATAGGTTCTTTATAAATAGCGTAATAGAAATTAATAACATCATAGAACCTTGCCGTATAGCACTAAGTGATGTACAAGTCAATTCTAGATTAAAGTTTGCCAAAATAACAACAGATGAAGTTATTAATATTCTGAAAGAGTTCAAATATAAAATAGGCGGCAGAAAACTTATATCTGATGGAGTACTTAAAGATTGTATATCGTATACAGAATATTTCTACGCACAAATAATCAATAACAGCCTAGAAGAGGGTCTTGTACCAGAAAAGTGGAAAACGTCAACGGTGATACCAGTGGAAAAAGTTAAAAAGACAGTAAAACCTGAAGAACTTAGACCCATAAACACCCTGCCTAGTGATTGTAAAATACTTGAAGCTTATGTTAAGAACCAGTTAACGAAATACCTTGAAGATAATAATATACTAGCCCACCAGCAGTCAGGCTTTAGAAAGAAACATTCATGTGAGACAGCTCTTAATTTGGTGATACATGACTGGAAAGAAGAGTTAAATAAAAAAAAAGTGGTTGTTTCAGTCTTCCTAGACCTCAAACGAGCTTTTGAAACAGTGGATAGGGAGATCTTAATCAAAAAAATGGAACGTATTGGTATAACTGGTATAGAACTTGACTGGTTTCGCAGCTATTTGAAGCAGAGGAGACAGAAAACGGTTATAAATACCGTGATGTCTGATGAATTGGAAGTACCCATAGGGTTACCACAAGGCTCAGTTTTGGCACCGATACTGTTCTTAATTTATATTAATTTATATTAATGATATAGTTAACGCTATTGAAGGTTGTGAAATCAAACTATTCGCTGATGATGCATTAATAATGATTAGTGAGAATAATATTAATTCTGCACTTTCTAAAATACAACATGAACTGAATAACCTGTATAAATGGTTGTGCGGAAATAGACTGAAACTTAATATAAATAAAACGAAATTTATGATAATAACAAGGAGGAACGTTAATGAGGATATAATTGGTTTAAAAATAAATTATGAAAGCATACAAAAAGTTGACAGTATAAAATATTTGGGAATTATAATTGATAACAAACTCAAGTTTGAAGAACATATAAACTACACAGTCCAGAAAGTTGCGAAAAAAATTGGGGTTATGCAGAGAACATCCAAATATATTCAAAAAAAGTACAAAATAATTATATATAAGTCCATTATAGAACCGCACTTTGTAAACTGCCCATCTATTCTATTCATTGTGTCAGACAAAGAAATAGATAAACTTCAAAAGATGCAAAACAGATGTATGAGATTTATTCTTAAAAAACCTAGAGATACTCGTACGGCTGATATGCTGAGAAGTTTGAACTGGTTAAGTGTAAAGCAAAAGATTTTTTTTCACGCTATGAAGTTTATATTTAATATTAAAAGTGAAAATGTACCTGAATATCTAAGTAAAAACGTATATTAGTTAAGCAAACACATAACATTAATACAAGGAATAAACACAATTTCAAACTGCCTTTATTCAGAACTGAAATAGATCAGCAAAATATTTTTTATAAAGGTCTAAAAAGTTTCAATGAACTGCCTATAGATATAAAAAGTTGTAATGAAATCGGGGCTTTTAAAGCAAAACTTTATGAATATTGTAAAACCTTAGCAATAAGATAGTAAATTGTAATATAATTTAATTTATGAATTAGGCTTTTTTGCCGTAATAAATAAATGAAATGAAATGAAATGAAATGAAGTAAGTTGAAAAAAAGTGAATAATAATTCATATCAAATAATATTACGAATAGTACTCGATCTGTTCTGTGAATGAGGCTAGTTTGAACTATGTGTACACATGCGAATAAAATTATAGCAGCAAAAATTAAAAGTTGTTTCAGCTACTTCCTTTTTTGTTTTCACTATTTTTAAATAAAATTTAAATTAATTGTAGAACGAAAACTATGCAAACCGATTTCAAAAACATGTTCTAAATTTTGGGAAACATTTTAAGCATATGATTTTTTAGTCCATCTTATTTATATATATATTTATATAGTTATTTTTCTAAAGCAAAACTAGGTGAAAACCGCAAAAAGGCCTTGTGCCAATACTTACTTCCCTGGGTGTACATGTATTCAAACTAGCATCCACTTGTAACACTGGTACTTTTTTCGTTCACTATTGTATCGTCTAATTCATGACTACTTCTATGTAGTAAGATACTTATGAGATCAGCCCATTGAAAACATACCCATTCTAACATCTGTTTATAACTAAATAATAGTATAATTATATAACAAATAATATACAAAAACGCAAGTATACTCGTTTGTGTAAAAGGCTCTTTCATTTTCACAGTCAATTTGTTCAAATAGTACTGGAGTATAGGTTGGAGTATCATCGGGCGAAGGAGCTGGGGTGCAGACTTCTATATTTTGGCCATAAGACGTTGCTGGATCAAACAGTTCCCGCCTGACAGATTGTGCCCTTTGTTCATTTAAAAGCTCCTCTAGCAGCATCATAGATCGAATTCTAAATGTGCGCAAATTCTCGAGAGAAAGACTTCTTACGTCGGGAAGTAAGCTCATTAGAAACATTTTTTTTTGGATCTTCCGAAGTTGTATTTCCCTTTTTTGTTTTAAGGTAATTTAGCACCGCCACATCGACTTCATCTCGGGCTGTTTTCTTTCTTTTCTTGGCACTAAATGTTGGTTCAAAATTGCTTTCTTTGGCTGGATGTGATTCTAGGTTGTTGCAGATCAAAGACCCTGTCTTCGTGGGGGCACAATCGCTGTAGTTGTCGTCAACAATTGATCCATTTGCAATTTCATCCAAATATTGTTCTTCCATTTCTGATATTATAATGTTGCTGGTATTTTCAGAATGATGCACTGGTTTTACATATGGAAGAACGAATTGCATGATCGTGCAAATAGTAAGGCCTCTTCGCTTTAGTAGAAGATCCACTAGGAGATGGCTTGAGACTTCTTACAAAGCCATTTCGCAAGTTCTTCCACTTTTCTTTGCAATCAGGCACTGTAAGGAAGAGCGTAATAAATTTAGATCTATTTAGACATATTCTTTGTTTTTATTTATAAAAAGAAATCCAAAATCTACACACCTGACCAATTCATTTCCACACCAATTGCTGCCCAGGCTCTTTCTGTAACATCTTTCCTCGAATATTCTGCTAAATTGTTTTTGTATAGGCAAGGATAATTCTCAACCAATTGAACGAATTTAGTCGCGTCGACCATTTTATATTTTTTTATATGAAATAAATTCAATATATAATTATAGCAAAAGAAGCACAGCACACAAGTTTGCAAACGAAAAATTGTAAACAAACATCTTCTTCTTGCTCTTTTCTAGGCGTATTTACGCCTAGCGACCAACATTGCTGTACGCCCAGCTACACGAAAATTTCATGCTTTGTCGCTTTCATGCAGCTGACGCCTCGTATGCAGCTCTCCATTCAAATACATGTGTTCGGCATCAAAGCGTACAAATTTCGCTTGCAGCGTCTATGATGCGTAGCCTCGTGTGCACCTTGCCTAACTCTCCTAAGTTTGTTATTTCGTTACCAATCTCTATATTAAGTAATTCGATCTTTTTACGTCGCATATGTGCGTTTATATGCATTTTAGAAATTTGACTTTTATCATCATAAAAAATTGTGGTTCTTATACGCGGAACTTTTTTCGAATAATTAAATGAAAATTTGTCATAAACAATGTAAGTTCTTTTTCGTCGTTTTTGTCAGTTTTCCTTCCAACGTTTGCTTTACCCTTCAAATAAACTATAGCAAAGTTACATTCTGCTGATTCTAGCATAATTCTCAAAAGTTTTGAAGAGGGGTCTTTCATGTTAAATAGGTATACTAGGCGTCTATGGTCTGATTTTACAATGAAATGTGTGCCATATGCTCGAAATTGCTTTATTGCGAAGTAAATAGCTAAAAGTTCCAATTCTATTATTGGTTTTTTCTGCTCTGCTTTATTAAATGCTTTAGAAGCGAAACAAATTGGTAAATCACTGCCTTGCTGTTCTTGACTCAAAATAGCGCCACATCCAGTTGTTGAAGCATCGACGGTAATAATGAATTGTTTTGTAAAATCTGGATATTGTAGTAATTTTGGTGAAAGTAATGCTGCTTTCAAAGATAAAAATGCCCTTTCGCGCTCAACATCCCAAACGAATGCAACTCTTTTTCTACTTAATCGATTTAGAGGCGCTGCCAGAGATGCAAAATTTGGTATAAACCGTCTGTAATAGTTTGCAAAAGTGACGAATCGTCGTACCGCGTCTTTATCAGTCGGTGTTGTATACTTTTTAAATGCGTTTATTTTGACGTCGTCTGGCAACAAACCTTTGGCTGAACATTTGTGACCTAAAAATGTAAGTTATGGTCGTAAAAAGTTGCATTTATTTGGGTTAAGTGTGAGATTGAAAGACCAACAAGTATTGAAAATTTTTGAAATATTTTTAATATGGTGTGCTTCACTACAACCTATGACGATAATATCGTCGACGTACAAAAATGCGACATTGGGTGTTACACCCGAAAAAGCGATTTTCATCATTCGTGAGAATGAATTTGGTGCTATATTTAATCCGAATGGAAGAACTTTCCATCTAAATGCACCTCGGTCAGTGCTGAAAGAAGTAATGTCACGTGAGTCAGGATGCAAAGGGATTTGATGAAATCCCGAAACAAGATCTAATGTCGAAAAATATTTTGCTCTACCAAGATTATCTAAAATATCGTCAACTCTAGATAGTGGAAATTTATCAGCAATTAGTTTCTTGTTTACTGCGCGAAAATCTACGCAAATACGATAAGCTTTTTGACCCTTAGTATGCTTCTTTGGGACTAAGTCAAAGGACTATTGTAATTACAGTAACTAGGTTCAATCAAATCGTTATCTAACAGTTTATTTACTTGGCGGTTTATTTCTTCGCGCTGGGAGTATGGCAATCGGTAGTTTTTAACTTATACCGGTACGTTGTCTGTCAATCTTAATTTTTGCTCATAGAAGATGTTTAAAGTCATTTTGTCCGTCTCAAGAGCGAAAATGTCGGCATAATCTATGCAAAGGTCAATTAATTTACTTTGATCATGTTGAGGTATTTGATTTTTTAAAATTGAAATTAGTTCGAAGTTCTAGATTGAAATGTTCAAATTTCATTAATTTATGGTCTAATGAATTATAGGGCGGATACCGATTGCAGAAAAAAAAAAACTTAGAAACTCAGAATATTCAAAATTTATTTTATTGGCATACCCATGTAAAATAAGTGAAAGGCATTATGAGGAACACGTGTTCGGAAAGAAAAATCTCAAAGGATAAGAAAATTGGAATGAGAATTATATACTACAGGTTAAAACGCACTAAATTGAAACCCTCTACCATGGCAATTATAATTATATGCAAAAACCGAAATAATATTTAAAATATTTTATATATTGTAATTACGAAATTCTGGAAAGTACCGTTTGCAAAATCACCTGTAAAAAATGTGTGGGGTAACATGCAGGAGGATGTCCACATGTAATTTTAAACATAGTGAATGCGTTGAAATGTGTATTGTATGTATGATAAATTTGCAGTATACACCTTTTTATAAAAATTTATGAAAATATTGAAAATTATTTACATACATATAAATACATAAACGTTGGTGTACCAGCGTTACAGATGGGGATTGGGTGGATGGAACACGATGATGTAAGCCATATAAAATAAACGTGGTTACCAATGGACGCTGGTACTAAGTACAACAGTAACGAATGATGATGTTGAAATTTCATTTAGTGATGGTTGCGATGCAGCCGGATAGATAAAATTGACATTTTTCATATATTTAAAATATATATCTTACCGGTGGCAGCATGGGTTTAAAAATAGAGAAATGGTGGCGTACGGCGCTATTTTGTATCCACGAGGCATACCTCGACCTTACGGTCACCATGTAACAAATGTCGCAAATCGCTACGTTGTAAAAAGGAATTGTTTTTACCAAATATCCAAAATGGGGAAACAATTATCCGGAAGGTTGAGGTTCTGACCGGGCTGGTTCAAATATCTGAAAAGTGGAAGTTCTTGATAATACTTAGTGGGTGCGTGCCGCCAGCAACACAATGAAAAACGTATGACTTTATAGTATGCCACATTAGAGCTTTATTTGTTCCAAATTGTTGCAATGCATGTAGCTTTTACTTTATTTTTAAGCTGATTTACAAACAGGGTTGATTTTACCCAAAAACTTAAACTTTTATAATTTCACAATTTATACCTGCCGCTCAAGTCAAAAGTAAAAGTAAGTCAATTATTATAATAATGTGTGTATCTGCATTTTGCGTGCAGGGTCGCATTATTGCGATAGGCATGTTACAAGAATAAAACATCAGCTGATTGATTTTGATGTGGTGAGATTGAACTTAGGGTGTCGATTAGATGCGATTTCTTCTTTTCAGCGAAACGAAGTTGCGATATGTAGAAAAAATGTTATTTTATTAAAAAACGTATGTTAAATTAAATAAATCAAGTGCAAACGAAGGCGATTTAAGCAAATCGTGAAACGCCAACGAAATGATGCATTTAATTATTTGCGAAAGCTCATGACGAATAGAGGAAATCATAATTAAATTCGAAGATCCACCAACTGCATGTGCTTATATGAAGTGGTTGAAAATGTCTAGATGGTTTAAACGGAATATTAAATACAATTTCACCAAGTAGAATTGTGTTATTTCCCATCCCCTGACATGAATTTTCTGATTGGCGATGGGTTCTCCACGATGGGTTCTATCTGCACGTACCATTATGCTAAATGTTACGGGCAACCCTGTCGTATTTTTCTTGGTCAGCTGATAGCTGGTGTGGTGTGAATATATATATATATATATATATATATATATATATATATATATATATATATATATGTATATATGTATATGCTTGTCATTGAAACTAGGTCACTAGGGCAGTAGCACACTAGGGCTGTAGAAAAAATATACTTTTTCTAATTCCGGGACTTATTCCTTTCCTGCCCCAGCCAAAAAAGGAGAACTCGAAAAAGACAGAGGACGCAAAAAAGAATAAACAAAACTTCTTTATATAATTGAAAAATTTTGTTTTGTTTTTGGAATAGTAAGTAGAAAATTTTTCAGACAACCTGCCATATCTGCGCAGATAGATCCATTTCGAAGGGTGCTAAGCCTTCATCATCAGTACGCTTTAGGCATGCTACGCTAACCGTTTAGCTATACAGCGGTGGTTTATTTGACTGATATATTGCTACTTCTATTCCTTCTTACCAACTATATTTATTCAGCAATTTATCAGTCAAATAAACCACCGCTGTATAGTTTATTGTTAGCGCCTAATGGTAGTGCCTAAAGCGTACTGATGATGAAGGTTTAGCACCCTTTGAAATGGATCTATCTGCGCAGCTATGGCAGGTTGCCTGAAACATTTTCTACTTACTATTCCAAAAACAAAATAAAAATTTTCAATTATAGAAAAATTAAAAAAAACAATAGTCATTACAAAAAATTATTGTTCTGGCCTTGAACAATCTCCGAACCTTGAATACTTTATCAATAGGGCGATAAAACAAAAACAATTGTCAACATTTTTTTCTTAAAAAAGAAAACTGTATGAATTTTTTTTGTAGAGACGTTTTTTTTTGTTAGTTCCTATTTGCGTGTGATTGGTTGGGTTGGGACTGCACGAGGCGCCCATATGAGTAAAAAAAGAAACAGATCCAGTACAGATTTTGATGTTTGGCGGTTTTCGGCACTAATTTTGTGTATTTGGTTTTCAGTACCGGCTTTTGTTCTCTTAGGATGACTGCGCTAATGAGACTGCCGTTGTCGTGCTGCAGGTTGCCATTCAGTTGTTTACTAGTAACAGGAATTTTCCAGGACGTGTTAACGGAGGATTGTGACTAACCGATCACCACCGTATTGTCCTTATTGAAGCGTGTCTCTATTGAGTAAGACTTAAGTATAACCTCAAACACTAAATTCTCCTACCTTTTTTCTAATTAGTGCTTGTTTTTGGTTTCAGCTTTTTTAGGAGATGCAGCTCATACCAATTACGTTAGATTACGGGGATCAGGACCCGATCACAGTGGTTTTGGACATCCGATATACAGAGCGGCGGAGGGGATCCTTTGAATGCTATGTGCCAGACGAACTTCTGCAGCAGGCGGTGGTGGAGGCGTTGCGGAGCATCGCTCCGAGAGTGCTACGGGCCCGGCAGACGCCCATCATTTTGCGGGTGCGCGGGAGGACCACCGCCTGGTATGCGCAATTTTTAATTAAATTTTTTATTTATTTTTTATTTGCTTATTTATTTTTATACAGTCTTTTAGACCTAAATTATTTGTATATCTATGAGATCATTATCTAAAAGGTAGTGCTTTGCAGTAATTATGCAGTAGTTTCTTAAATTCATTGATATTTTGGCATTGTTTTATTTCAATTGGAAGATCGTTGTATTCTCTCAGTCCTTCGTAGTATATATTTTTCTTGTCAAACTCCTTTCGTACTGCTGGCAGGCGAAAGTTGTTTCTGTTTCTTGTTTGGTAATCGTGAACCTCGTTGTTGTATATCAGTCGGTCGTTTAGATATTTCGGCTGATTTCCTATTTTAATGTTAGCCAATTTAGGCTTTCAAGCATTTCATGTATTGGTGCATCGTAACGTTTCTTAAGGATAAACCGCATTGCTTTATTTTGCTTCACCTGGAGTTTTGAGATATTCGAGTCCGCTAATGTGAATAAAATTGTAGGGCAATATATGAAGTGAGGTTCTATAATGGATCTATATACCATTATTTTATAATATTTGCTCACATGTTTACAGGTTCGAATCATGAATCCGAATTTTTTTGATATTTTAGCTTCTGTATATTTGAGGTGCTCGTTAAACTTTAGTTTCTCATCAATTATTATTCCGAGGTATTTCATTTCATTTACTGTATGAATCGTACAATTTGCTATTTTCAGCGACGTATTTTCCTCTACGGAAGATTTCCTCTTTAATATCATACATTTTGTTTTGTCAATATTTATTTTAAGCCTGTTTTGACACAACCACTTATATACTGCGTCTAAGTCCTCTTGCAGCTTGGACATAGCTTCTCTCTCCGATGCACAGCTTACAGTCAATAGTGCATCATCTGCAAAAAGCCTAATCTGGGGGGAAATTTTATTTCTAATTATGGTTTTCTGCTTCCTTACAGTAAGGTAGATTTTAAACCACTCCAGGGTTTTATTACGTACTCCTATGTTATGTAGATTCCTCAGTAGTATTACCCTGTCAATAGTCTCAAATGCCCTTTTTAGGTCTAGGAACACTGAGACTCTCACTAACTTGTTTGACATTCCTTCCTTCCATTCTGCTACAACCAGGTTTAGAGCAGTTTCACAGGAGTGTTTGGATCTGAAACCTGATTGTTCATTTATGATAATTTCATATTTGTTTAAATACTCGCGAAGCTGGTTTTTGACGACTTTTTCTATTATTTTTTCATCGCTGGGCATCGTATCAATAGGTCGTATTTCTTCTGGGTTTTCTGTGCCTTTCAATTTTTCAAATGGTACAACCGTCGCAGTTTTCCAACATGACGGAAAGATCCCGTCTCTAAAGCTTTCATTAATTATGGATGTATACATGAAACCCAGATACCCCATATCATCTTTACATACACATTCAGTTATCAGTTTTTTTCCTCCATATTTATTTTTCCAAGTAGCTGTTATGCGCTAATCTGTTCAACGTTTATAGGTTAAAGATTCATTAATTCTCTATTTATATCTTCCAGTGTATTTTCTGGTATAATTGCTTCTATAGTATTACATATTTCTTTTATGCTTCCAACGAAGTACTGGTTTAGACGACTTGCGATTTCTTGATCTTCTTCAATTGGTATGTTATTTATAATAATCCGTCTTATTTGAGATGTTTCGTTGTTTAAATTTATCGCGTCTTTAAGACATTTCCACATTTTCTTTTGATTATTACAATTTGCCATAATTTTATTTTCAATATATTGCTTCTTTTTTATTTTGATCAGTTTTTTATATTCCCGTTTACTATAATTATAATTATCCCATTCGTTGGTTCTCTTGGCTATGTTGGAAAGCTCTTACATTAATTTGTTAAGCTCTGTAAGCTCGTGATCATACCATTTATTTATTATTTTTATTCGCACTCTTTTCTCGTACGTTAGCGATTCCATTACACCACATAAAATATTATTAATGGTTTGTGCTCTAAGTCCAATATCACAGCTGGTATGTTCCACGAAATTGGGATTTCTTAGGAGAGTTATTAGATTCTCCCTTGTATATCTATCCCAACACCGGCGATTTTCATATATTCTCATTTTATGTTTTTCTTTCACAGGCAGTTTGAAACAGATCGTTTCATGGTCGGATATACGTTGTTTTTCTAGATCTTTTATTTCTATTTTATCATTGTTACTAAAAAGCAGGTATATTTTTGTTCTGGAAGCTTCAGTTATTCTTGTATGGAATTCAACTCACTGATTCATTGATGCTGTCGCGAATGTATGAGTTAGTTGGTTGGAATACGTTGACTGTGTATTTATGTTTATGTTAAAGTCACCAATTATGATGTTATTTTCACTTTCGCTGTAATATTCGTCAATTATCTCACCGATATATTGTATGAATTCAGCATCACTTGTATTAGGAGAGTGGTATACTAAACCAATTTGCCCTTTCATCGCTCCACCTAGTATTTTTATCACAATACACCATAGGTTATTGTTTATACTGTTATTATATACAATTTTAAATTTAATCGATTTATGTATATATATTAAGACACCACCTGTATATCGGCTATGTGAATCACATCTAATATGATTAAAACTAATAATATTTAATTCAGACTCGTTTATATTCTCTGTTGTATGGGTCTCCGCACATAAAACAATACTAGGCTTTTCTTCTTCAACCATTCTTTCAACTTCGTTCTTGTTGGCTGTTATACAATTTGTATTTAGGTATATGCATTTCAATTCATTGTTCCAGGTATTACGTTGTTTCTTTTCTTCACCGTTTTTTAATTGCTAAACCCGAGCTTATTCTTTCTAGTTTGCAGCTTATTTACATAGCATGGGCACTCTTTGTCAAACGTCTATGTCTAATGGTAGGTTTAATTTTTCCTTTGCTCTTATACAATTCAAACATTTTTTTATTGGATTTTGATAACATGTTTTCGAATTATGGTTCCCATGGCACTTGTGACAGGCTTCTTCATTCTTGCATTCCGCAGATTCGTGGTTAAAGCCTTTACACTTATAGCATCTTAGTACATCTATCGCGTCAAACACTTTACATTTTTCCCAACCGACATTTATTCGTTCCGCAGCAAGTATCTTTGAAAAGTCATCTTTTTCAGTTTGTATAATTATATCCAAAACCACTGTATTACCCCGTTTTCTTTCAACTTTCTTAACAACTTTTAACGAACTTTCGCTAACTTGAGTATTTTGTTTTCTTATTGTATCAATCAGCGCATTATTGTCACCTTGAAAATTTACTCCTCTCACTATAAAGCTCGGTCGAATTATGTCTGGCAGCTTGATTTCGTATTCTTTCCCAATATTGCTTTCAATTGCTGTTGTTGTTGTTGTTGTAGCGATAAGGTTGCTCCCCGAAGGCTTTCAATTGGTGTTTTTATTTTGTCACGCTCATCAGTATTTTCACTGTGAATTACCATTACACCATTGCTTTTTGATGCTATATTCGATATTTTTTAAATTTGTTGGGTCTACTTTGCTATTTAAGTCTTTTTTTGTTTTTTCCACATTTTGTTTTGATTTTGGTTTCACTATTATCGCTACACCCGTTTTTAATTGTGAAACTACAGCTTTCTTGTTACCATTTTTCATAGCTTCTGCATATGATATTTCCTTTTGTATATTTCTACTGCCTCTTTTCTTTATTTCACTGTGCACCTTTTCGTTGTCTTTTCCGATTGTCTCTGTTTTATTTTTTACTTCTTCAGTCATATCATACAAGCTTTTTATTTCACCAACTTTCTTTTCAAACAGCTTTTGTGATTTTCCATTGCTGCCACTCGCTGTGTGTACCGACTCTCTACAGCTTCTAATAGAGTTTTTATTTCATTTTGGCTTTTTAACATCACATCTTCAAATTTATGTTTATAATCATTTAATATTGAGTTATTTTTGTTTACACTCATTTACATTTCCTGGAGCACTAAGTCTACATTCTGTATATATGTTACGCACTCATCGCACATGAAGCGTACCATTTTTTTTAATAAAAAATCTTTACACTGTATTCGTCTACACCCGTACATGCAAGGCTCAAATGGTAAACCTTATTGCACACTCCTTCACATCGCATACCACTCCCTCCTCTAATGGAGCGATTGCACTTATCAAACCCACTCATTTTTGTGTTTCGATTTTAGCGACTTGTGTATGCGTTAAAATTTGTTTAATTTGAGGATTTTTTCTCACAGTTATTTATTTTTGCAATTCAATGATTTTGCAATTAAAATGATAAAATTTTGTTATTTTTCCACTAATATTTTTTAAATTCCCCTTTACTATTTGAGTCTCTATCTCGCTCTTGGTTATTTTACGCCGACCAATTGCTTTTTGCCACATTTAAACGCGAATTTACCGGAGCCACACAATACACGTCCATTTTATTCGACTATTACAATTCTTTAGGGGACACGGGGGTGAGTTATGGGTGCGGCGGACACCCCAGGGTCCAGCGCCTCAAGGGACGTATCGATGCCGGGCGTGCCAGCAATCGCTAAGTAGTTTCCCCTGTTTGGTTTCCTATTTGAAAGGGCATATGGGCTTTTACCCGTACCGGTCCGGGGACTGTCCAAAGCGGTATGCGTCTTCGGCTGCGTTGTCCCTGCACCGAAAACGGATTCATTGGGGTTTGCCGTATCACTATTTTAAGTTGTTTTTGTAATATTAGAATTTCGTTTTGTTCTGGTTTTTTAATATCCATGGATTGGATTTTTAAGTTGTTTGTAAATTTAAAATAAAGATTAATTGTTTAAAATTAAATCGACCTGATTATTTGGAAAAGGGGGGGCGTCTGGTCGATCATCGTGTTCGTCCTGTGTCATAAAACGGGAGTGGTGAACACCGACAGAGGTGTACTGCAACGTATCATTTGGTGGTTGAGTTAGCTCCGATGGCAACTCTTCCGTTTCTCGTTCCCTTGTATGGATTGAGTGCTGTGTTGAAATTGTAAACCGGTATCTGTGGCGTGAAAAAACACACGCCACTTCCATTGACAAACGAACACGCGCAATAACTGTGCTTGGGAAAGCAAGGGTACTTGACCAGAAACATCATTCATTCATCCGAATTTTCACATAAACGAAAAGAATTAAATAACTACTTAACAAATTTTGTGTCCAGAGCGTGCTGCGAAATGGGAAAATTAAAACGAGCAGCGCAAGTCTCTGTGTGCTTCTGTAACAAATTGTAGGTCACAGCAACACATGAGGAAAATCCTCCGAAAGTCAGCGAATAAACTGGAATTAGTTAAACGGAAATTGCTAAAGGCCAAAAAATAAAATCCTGTCTATATATTCTCGTGCGCACAGTTCAGCTAATGAAAGTTCGCCATAGACTTTCAACACGGACGAGAGTTAGTTACCGTGGTGTGTGAGATGGGTATGGGTAATGTCATCGTCTATGAATTTGCTGACGGTGTGGATGATGCGCTTGGAGAACAATTACGTATGGCGGTTGGTTATGAGCCAAGTGGAACGACTTCCTCCATCCAACAACAACAACAACTTCCTCCATCGGAAAGGCCAGCAACGCAAATGCCAGTGTTACGCAAGAAACCAGATTTGCGAAGCTTTCACCGTACCAGGTTGTACAATGAAATGAAAACCTTATCTGCATGACCAGCAGGGCGCAATCGACCCAGTGATCATGTATCCTTCAACCGAGGGAATGGCATTTGCAGCACGTCCAGCTGGCTCGTTTACACCACATTAAAAACGTCGTATAGCCAATCTAGTTGTGCCTACCAATAAGGAGGATCATCTTGGGTCTTTGGAAGCTAAAGGTTTTGCTGGCAAATTCAATGGAGATGGCAGCAAGTTGACTACAGCTTGTACGGATTCAATTCTTCATGTTTTTGCCTCATAAAACCCCACATACCGCCGGATAAATCGCATAAGAGCTGATGTATGTAGTTTTTAATCCTTGTGGACGATTTTTGTGTGTTCTCAGTACATAAATGGTGAAAGTAGAGACTTTTCAGTGGTTTAATTTGAATTTTGCATTATCAACTTTATGCACATAATAGAAGTCAGACCCGCCATAAACAATTGGTATCAGTTTTGGTTGAAAAAGACCACAGTGGTAGCACCGAATCCACCTTCAAAAAACTTCCCTGGCTCACAACAGCTGACCACAGAAAATTGCTTGAATATCATTGTTTTCGTAAAGTGTATCATGCACTTTTAATAAATTTTTTATAACATCCCTTAATATTGCAATTTAAATAATATATACTGGATATGACGAATCTACAGCGTTGATTCATATTGTGACGAATATGAGTGACACTAAGTGATACTCATATCCCTAGTCTGATGCTAAGTAAATGAAGTCACAGCAACAATAAAGCAGACAGTCACTTGTATCTACATAAACGAATCAATCATTATGTCTACACATATGTACGTACACGCAGCAGAGAAGGGATGCACAAAACATGTAGATATCTTATCTGAGATGCTCCCAAAAGTATGCAATTGTAATTGTTGAAGTGTCGCTCACAAATACACGCATATGAGAAGCTATATACGTACATCTGTAGTTATAATTATATGGCGGTAACTAAGTAAATTCTGGAAGCGCCTAGAAGATGCCACGAGGAAATCACAGAGTATAAAAGTACCAGCGGTAGAGGCGCTACAAGCAGTTTCGATTAAGACGCTATCTAGCAAGCAATAGCAGTTTTATTTGAAAATAGTAGAGTCCTTTATTGTGAAGTACTTTAATAAAGGCCATTTTGCATTATTAAATATTGGAGTTATTTATTCAACAGTTTAGTGATCGAACTTAGCAAAAGCGCAAATAAGAGGATTTGCAGTAAATTCTTTAAAATTGGTGTGAGAAGAGGAATTGTTGAATAAATTCCGAAGATTGGGAATACAACTTGGACATGGCAAAATTGAGTGAATTGAGGATCCAGCAACTGAAAAAGGAGTTGGAGAACCGTGGATTGAATACAACCGGAAATAAGATCGAACTTCAAGCACGGCTACGAGAGGTAATGAAGTCGCAAGGAATCGATGTGGACGAGTATGTGTTTTATCCTGATGGGGACGAGATAACCCCAAAAATTGAAGAGAAAAACGAAACATCGCAGACAGTTACGAGCACAGACTTGAACATGATTTTGGCTGCAATATCTGCTCAAACATCGACAGTGTCATCTCAACTGGAAAAACAGAAAACGTATATGTCATCACAGATGGAGTCCCAAGAGACACGAATAACATCGAAGATTGAAGCACAAGAAACCCATATGTCAGAAATGTCGACACAGATAACATCCAAGATGGAAACACAGCTGGAAGAATAGAAGACATATATGGCATCCCAACTGGAATCACAGGAGGCACGTATTTCAGAAATGACGTCGCAAGTGTTATCTCAACTGGAAGACCAAAAGACATATATGGCATCTCAATTGGAAGCGCAAGAGGCACGTATATCTGAAATGTCAACAGACATTTTTGAACAGGTATCAGCAAAACTGGAAGCACAGGATGCAAAAATGGCTCAATTTCAGGCAGAAGTAGATGATTTAAAAGGTCGTATGGAGCAGTTACAACTAAATCGCCCAGTTGTTTCAGCAAGCAATCCAAAGGTAAAAACACCATCCTTTGACGGTTCTGTTCCTTTCCAGGTGTTTAAGATTCAGTTAAGAAGACCGCAGCAGTGAACAACTGGAGTGCTGAAGATATAGTTGCTGCAATTTTCGTGGCATTGAAAGGATCTGCTGCTGAAATCCTACAGACTGTTCCCGAGGGAAGCGGAACAACTACGAAACATTGATGAGTGCTCTAGAGAGGCGATACGGAAGCGAACACAGGAAGCAGATATACCAAATGGAGTTACTGAACCGCTTCCAGAGGCCTGGTGAAACATTGCAAGAGTTTGCGTCGGATGTTGAAAGGCTGGCACATTTAGCGAATGCGGATGCACCCGTGGAATACACTGAAAGGGTAAAGATTCAGAGCTTTATAAATGGCATACGGGACGTCCAAACAAAGCGAGCTACATACGCAAACCCAAAGCCAAAATTCGCAGAAACGGTGTCACAAGCTCTGATTCAGGAAACAGCGTCTCTTCTGTGTAAGCCAGTTTTCAATCTGACTTTGTCAACAGGAGAGTAAAATCGTTACCTGGAGCAAGGTTGCGTACGGTCACTGGCGAGTATAATCAAGTCCAAGGAGAAGTGGAATGTGAGGTATTAATTGGAAGGGTCATGGTTCTACACAAATTCATTGTGGCGGAGATTGTTGATGAAGTCATATTGGGAGTGGACTTCTTGGTTGACCATGACATCAAGATCGATATGCCGAGAAGGGTGATGCGTTATGAGAACCAGGATGTGCCACTTAACTTCAGTTTGGAAAAAGGGTTCAGCAGTAAGCGAGTGCTGGTGGAGGAGATTCGACAGAGACCACGAAACTCAAAGGTAAAAGTTGATGGAACGAATGGGCCAAACAAAACAAAATCAAAGGTACCTGCGAGAGAAACATTGGCATTGACAAACCCGAACGGACGCACCAAACCGACTGAAAGAATTTTCCAGAAAGGATGCAAGAGTGGTTTCGAGCCAGCGCGCACTACTGTTGTGAAACGTCAAGACAATACTGATGATGCACAGTCAATCCGTCAAGATCAAGCTCTGCGAAGTAGTTCTTCATTGGCCAAACAACAGAGTGTGAAGGAACGGCCCAGGGTAATGAGTAGTAAGATGAAACACAGGTACGACAAGGAAAATAATTCGGAAGGTTTCCAGAAGGGAGATTTGGTACTGCTATACAACCCTCACCGGCGGAAAGGTGTTCCATCCAAGATTCGGTGCAGTTGGGCAGGCCCGCACAAAGTTGTGAAGAATATCAGTGACACCATCTACCTCATACAAACCATTGGAAAACCACGGAGTAGAAGAGTGGTACATTTGGAGATGCTAGCGGCGTTTAGATCGGGAGATTTGTCTGATCGGGACGATGCTAAGTGATGCTAAGTAAATGAAGTCACAACAACAATAAAGCAGACAGTCACTTGTATCTACATAAACGAATCAATCATTATGTCTACACATATGTACCTACACGCAGCAGAGAAGAGATGCACAAACACATGCAGATATCTTATCCGAGATGCTCCCAAAAGTATGCAATTTTAATTGTGGAAGTGTCGCTCACAAATACGCGCATATGAGAAGCTATATACGTACATCTGTAGTTATAATTATATGGCGGTAACTATGTAAATTCTGGAAGCGCCTAGAAGATGCCACGAGGAAATCACAGAGTATAAAAAAAACACCAGCGGTAGAGGCACTACAAGCAGTTTCGATTAAGACGATATCTAGCGAGCAATAGCAATATTATTTGAAAATAGTAGAGTTCTTTATTGTGAAGTACTTTAGTAAAGGCCATTTTGCATTATTAAATATTGGAGTTATTTAATCAACACTTTAGTGATCGAACTTAGCAAAAGGGAAAATAAGAGGCTTTGCAGTAATCTCGTTACAATATATATTGGGCTGTGTATAAAAATCGACCACTGCACTAGGCACTTTATTTATAAAAGGACGGCACACGGGTTTGAGTTGTATGTGTTTTATTTGAAATGTAAAACTTTTATAATACATAACAAGTTATATAATAATTTATTCGTTTAAATATTTAAAGCAAATAAAAAAAATTAAATATTTGCGCGACAGCGGACGGGCGATAAAAAGAAAAAAAATGATTGCGGCTCGGCGATGCGTACGATCGGGTAGTTTTAGATAAACTAAAAAATATTAAGAGAGTGAGCGCGGTGGTGGTTGCAGCCACAGCTGAGCTGCACTTTATGCGCTTGGCCGCACTGGCCGGGTATTGCCAGACGGAGGGGGCGGCTTAGTCCAAGAACTGGATCATGTTTTCAACATGCTCCCCCCCGCCCGACGCGTTGATGGATTGAGGGCGGCATCAACCCTGTCCAGGGCCGCCAGTGCCTTTTTGATTAATATGCGGAGTTTTTCGTCCTTTTGACGAGCCCATTGGCTTTGTACCACGCTCTATCGGTTTTTCGTGCGGGCTCGTGGGGTTGCCCTGTCCCGTCGTCGAATGTCGTTGGGTTGGCGTCTCGTGTTGTTGTCCTGTCGAGCCCGGTGCAGTAACGTATTATGGCCAAGGGAGCACTTTCCGCAGCTGCTCGCGGAGTCGCACGCCCAGTGGTATGCGAAATGGCGAGGCAGTTGAAGCAGTGCCGGTGGGGATTCGCACACTGATATCGTTCCTCCGGTTGCATCGCTAAAAATGCCCGGCCCTGTCTCAACACATGCCGTTGGCCACAGAGGCGACACTTTGGTCCTTCTCGTGTTCTGCGGGTCCTGTAAAGACAAGAAAAGAAAAAATCGTATTTTTCAGGTATGGTTGAGGGTAGCTTATATATCTTTTGAGGTTGCTAGGGGGTATGAAAGCAGAGGATACCAGAGGTAGGGTTAGCACTGCTAGGCAGTTGGTACCACGCAGCAATATTTCGGGTTATTAGTCCGTTTTGGGTTTTGAGTTCCACAACTCGAACATGGTTTTCCGATCCAGGGTGTAAAGTGATTACCCGCCCCAAGCGCCGTTCGTTCGGGGTAGTAAATCATCCTTTGCCATGACTAAATCTCCAACTTGAGTATTGTGTTGAGGGCATTTCCATTTGTATCGCTTGTGCAACTCCTTGAGATACTCGTTCTTCCTTCGTGTGCTGAACTGTCACGAGAACATACATGCCTACCAAATGATAGCGCATATTTATACCTATGGCGAAGGCATATTATATGTATATTCGTTTGCACATATATACAAGTTCCACATATGCATTTACATTTACTTCATTACTCAATAAAGTCAGTCTTTAACTTGCACTCAGCGTATTTAGTCATGCGGTCAGTACTCTATCGTCACAGTTGAAGTACTTTTAATTTCTGCCATTTATTGACCAAGGTGAGATGCACTGCAGTTGGCTCCGGCAATGATAGGAGTGGCGCGCCACGTAGGAAATGCCCTGGGGTTAGGGCTAGGGGATCCATGGGATCTTCGGACATAGGAGAGAGCGGTCTCGAGCTGAGGACCGCCTCTATGCGTGCTAAGAGGGTAGTGAGCTCTTCGAAGGAAAACTTCTGGTTTCCTGCTACCTTCTTAAACTGTATCTTGAAACTTTTCACGCCGCTTCCCATAGATCACCCATGTGTGGAGCGTATGGTGGGATGAATTTCCATGAGAAACCTTGAGTTGCATACTTTTCGACGACGTCTGTAGCGACTTCCTTGAGGAATGTGGTGTAGTCGATGAACGTTTTTCCGCTGTCAGAATATATCTGATGCGTTGAAGGCGTTCGTGGTGAGGTCAGAGCACACTTCTAAATGAACGGCCTTTGTGGAAAAACAGACGAACACACAAACGTAAGCTTACACATATGAAGCTCGGGAAGGGGAGAAGTTTTTACCAAAAATGGTCCAGCAAAGTCGATTCCTGTTGTATGGAAGGGTAGGAAATATGTTGATCTTTCGGGTGGCAAGGCTGCCATTATCTGTGTTTTCGTCTGCTGTTTGTAGATGTTGCAGGTTTTGCAGTGGAAGATGAGCTTTTTGACCTTTTGCTTCAAACGTGGAATGTAGTACTGTTGCTGTACCATTCGGATCATAAGCTATTTGCGGCGTGCAGCATTTTCGAATGGAGGAAGTCCAACAGAAGAGAACCGTTTGAAGCAGTTCTTTCATGTCTTCGTAATAATTTCGTTGAGTTTGATTGATGATTTTGATTTGGGCATTATTCACTTCGGCGTTAGTGAGGGTGAGCGTGGTTGGAACTTTCAGTTTCCTTGCTTCCCGGACAAACCGCAACATATAGGCCACGACTCTAAGCGCTCAAGAAAACGACGAAAAATTGTCGGGTATATCTCTATTTTCTTCCTGCAGGGTGTGGAATACCTCCACATGTCGTTGTTCGGGGGGAGTTGGGTGGTGAGATATATCCTTTGGCTATGAAGTTGATGGATTGATAAGCCAATTAGGTCCTTCCCACCATAATGGACATTCGACTAAGTCCTGAGGCTTGCAGCCTCGAGTGCCCAAATCCGCTGGGTTATCTCTGCTGGAAACGTGTCTCCAACTGGCGTTATCAACGTTTTTAAGGATTTCTGATGTCTTGTTGGCGACGTACGTTTTCCAGGTATGGGGGTGGTTTTTCTAACCATGCCAGTACGATGTCAGAATCGCACCAGAGAACGAGTTCGTGTTGGGGTAGATTCAGCTCACTTTGCAGCTGTTTCACTAATTTGGAGAGTAACACTGCTCCACAGAGTTCCAACCGTGGAAGACTCACGGTTTGAAGGGGTGCTACTTTGCTTTTAGCAGCTGCAAATGGGATGAAAAACTATTTTCATGGGTTTCTACCCGTAAATATACACAGGCACAAAACGCTTTTTCCGAAGCATCTGAAAATCGATGCAGCTGGATGGGTTTATCGGGGGAATGCTGTACCCACCTAGGGATTTTAATTTCTCTGATGTGAGGTAAGTTTTCGTAAACTGAGGTTCATTTTTGGAGAGCTCCGGGCTTCACGTCTTCGTCCCAATCCGTTCCTTCCATCCAAAGTTGTTGCAGCAACATTTTCGCAAGAATCATTATTGGCGAAAGCCATCCAGCGGGTTCAAAGAGTTTCGCAACTGGTGATAAAATCGTGGAATTTAAGAAAGTCGACGTCTAGCAAATCAGGGTCGGGAACGGGTTTTAAAATTTCAGGGTGATTTGCCGACATCTTTCTCAAAGGGAACCCTGCCGATTTTAAGGCTTCGATAACTTGAGTCATGGAGTTCAAAGTGGACTGTATATTATGACCGCCTGACAAAATATCGTCAACATAAGCTTCATTAAATAAAATGTTTTTAGCGAGCGGATATTCGTCTTGACAGTCGTGGGCGAGTTGCTGTTTTCAGTCGAAAATCTTCTATCGGCAGAGTTGGGTGTTTACGAAAAACGATTCGATGAAAATCTTTATCTTCTTCATGGATTTGGCGATACATTTTCTCAATATCGCCGTTAAAAACGAACTTATAAAGTCGCCATTTAAGTATAACGAGCATTAAGTCATTTTGTAGTATGGGGCCTGTATGGAGAACGTCGTTCTACGAGTAGCCAGAATGTGACGTTTTTGATGCGTTGAAGACTCGCACTTTTTAGTTTTGCTGTCGGGTTTTATGACAGCATGATGGGGTAGATAAAATAATAGATATTTACCATCTCTAATTATCTCTTGTTGGGAGGCGGGTTCCATGTGATCCATGGTTAAATAATCATTAAGAACTTCAAAATATTTGTCTCTTATTTCGGGTTTTCTTTCGAGGGTTCGTTCGATGCTGATGTACTGCTGTTGTGCTGCGGGTCGTGAAGGCCAGATTTTCTAGAAATTCCGTCTTGAACAGCAGTTTGACTTTGTAGCGTCCATCTTCTTCGCGAATTGTGGTCGTCCGGTAGAGTGCTTCACGGTATTCGTCATCAGCTGGTCGTTGTTGGGTTTGGTGAACTTCTTCCTGTTTCCAAAATTGTCTCAAAAGTCGATTGATGGGGTCATCGGTGCATTCCGTGACATGAGTGCTGAAGGTTGATACCTTTTCAGCTACAGCTAATGTTCCACTCAAATTCCGTAGGAGCCCTTCGGTGAGGATTTGCGGGGTGATATCGCTGCCGATTACCACATCGATTCTCGATGGTATCGAATACTGTGGATCGGCTAAAGGTAATCGGAAGAGTTCTTCGAGATCGATGCTTGAACCTCTGACTTTGGGCAAGAACATAGTTAGTTTCGGCAAAATTATTGCTTGTGCGTCTATCATTTGGGTTAAGTCTGCGAACAGAATGTTATCTGGCAGACTTTATTTGCATTCTTCACAACCGCTCCACCCATTCAAGATATCTGGTGGAGAGATTCTTTTGATTCAAAAATTATCGGTAATTCTATACGGCAGCATGACACTGCTAATACTCGTCCAAAAATATCAAAAAAAGGTGTCAAAAGACGCGTATTAATCTCGACAAAAATAATCCGAAACCGGAAAATAAAACTTTTATCTCTGTCCGGAGATATTTGCAGTTGAAGTTGGCGATTTTCATGTGGTTGTTGTAATTCATACCTATAAAAAAATTTTTGAACATAAGTGTTTTGTGCGGATATAGTTTTGGTCTCCAAACCGGTGTTGGACCCACCCAGGATAATTTTTTATAAGCGCAGCCGAAGGCCGCCAATGCAGAAAGGTGTTCTGCGCAAAAATACTATGGATACCACCCCCGGTTTCGGAGGGACCCGCGGTTAATTTTCGGTTTTTCTGTTAATCGGTTTTTTGTTAATAACTTTTGAACGAGTTAAAATTTTTATTTTCCGGGATTATTAATACTGATGTCAAGGCGCGTCGTTTGATACCTCTCTCGATATTTTTGGACGCGTATTAGCAGTGTCATGCTGTCGTAAAGAATTGCCAAATTATCAAAGGTGGTGTCAAAAAACGCGTCGTGACCTCTGTTTTTAGAACCCGAAAGCGAAAAATGTAAATTTTCAAAAGATATAAGCAAAAAATCGGTTCAAATTTTCATGTAGTATTTGTAATTTTGATGATTTCGTGGTACCCACAAAAAACACTGTGGGTAAAAGCTAGCTCAGCTCTATAAATTTATAATGTCTTAGTTTACAAATTATTTATTGTTTATATGTTATTGTAATATTATTGAATTTTTCGCTCTTGTCCTCTGTTACTGTTCGGACTAGCACTATAAAATAATTTTGCCAAATTGTTGTGCTAGGAAAAACTTAATAAAATACAAAATACAAAAGTGTTTTGCGCGGATATATAAAACAAGTAGGTCCCGTCCGGCCAATTTGTAGGAAAAATTAAAAAGGAGCACGACACAAATTGGAAGAGAAGCTCGCCTAAAATCTCTTCGGAAATTATTGCACCTTACATTTATTTATTTTATTTTTAAGGGATGTCGCCGGAAAGGAATTTTTTTAGGACGGTCATACTCTTGTCAGTGTGTCACGTATAAGGGATGGTTGCAGCTGACGGGATGTTCTGGGCTAGATCCCAAAACCCGACTTCCCGTTAAAAAAAAATAAAACTACTAATACGCATCCAAAAATATCTGAAGTGGTGTCAAAATACACGTATTGACCTTGACCACAATAATCCGATGGCGGAATAGAAAAATTTTATCTCTGTCCCGAGATTAAATAATTTTAATATCTAAGTTTTTTTTTTAATAACGTTTGTTGTTTTTTTCCCAGAACAGATGTTATCCCAAGCGGACAAAAATGGGAATTATAACAATTCCTTTTTTTGCTTAATATTCCCGCACTGTTTTCCTGTTTTATTTAAAATTTCACTTTGTTTTCTACTTCAATTTTTCATTTCATTCATATATTAACATGTTTCATGAGCTCAGGTTGATATAAGCAACATAATACTTTTTTAACTAACCGCTTATTCTCTAATATCAATTACAAAAACCATTGTATAAAGCAATATGAGCAAAGCTCGCTAATTAAATACATATGATCATATTGATATAATAGTAACAGCGGATGTATTAAAAACAAATACTGTAAAAATCTGAACAAATGTTACTAAGCTTTCAAAAGCGCGCCTAAAAATCATATCCGCACCATTAGGAATAAACTACATACAGAGTGTATGTGCCTACATGGTGATCAAAAGGAATATAAACAAAAAAGGCAACTCTTAGAGACCAATTGTACAGCGAACAACAGGACATTCATATGGCTTAGCAGCTAAAGGCTTGCACTGATATGAATGTTGGAGATTCCAGTTCAACGCTCAGCTCCCGAAAAGCTAGCTGATGAAGAAGTGAAATTCAGAAACATGTCCTAGTAACCATCGCCGTTTGTAAACTTACAATTTTTCTCTAATATCAATTACAAAAACCATTGTATAAAGCAATATGAGCAAAGCTCGCTAATTAAATACATACTAACCGCTTAACTTAAAACGGCTTAGCCTTGAATTATATTGTTGTACGCATTATATTATGAGTACGAATGTAATTAATCTTACTAATTCCAGCTTTTTTTTCGACAGGCGGCTTGAATGGCTTCGTTTGTTGGGTGTGGTTGGCCCAAAAGCTAAGAATATTTTTGCATGCCAGAGGCATTTCTCCGAACGCATGCGACTGGGACGATTCCTTAAGAAAAACGCGGTTCCAGATATAAATTTAAGTTTATGTTCACCCATAGCGATAGTTGATAGGCCACCTGAGCTTAGTGATAGTTTCATTGAAATCGGTAGTGATGATTTCGCCCGGTACTTTCTTCTACAGTACTAATGGTAAGCCCCTTGGCTTGAAATAGTAACGAATTTGAAGCTGAGGCATCCTTGGAGGAGGCTCATCAACCAATTGACCATGTAGATCATCCATATGCTTCCACTTTAAAAAATTCTACTTTGATGAGGACATGGGCTAATAGTCGACAAACCCAGACAAATAAATATTTAAGCGATGGCACTCCTAGAAAACGAAAGTATCGGGAAGAGATAAATATATTAGTTGAGGAAAATGTTCCACTCCACAATAAGGTGCAATTTTTAGAAGAGAAGGTTGAAGCTTTAGAAGGGAGTAGAAGTGTTGCTGTCCTTGATCGGGATACACAAATAACAGAGCTAATTGGTAATTTGCCCAAACATCTTCAGGCATGTGTGAAGAATTGCCTGATAAACAAACCCCGCATTCCGAAAGGTTATAGATTTGATAGGGAATTAAAAACCTTCTCTGGTCGTTAAGTTTTTAGCACCTATCGTATATAGATATTTAAGGCCCATTCTAAACTTTCCTTCGAGGAAAACTCTTGAACTATTTGTTCAAGGATGGCTTTGAAATCCTGGCTGCAACTCTAGCAGTATTAAAGCCCTGGAGCTTTAAAGCCGTGGCTTCACGGACGCGGAGACATATGTTTCAATATGCATTGATGAAATATCTCTGAAAACCCATGTCCAATATGAGAGAAGTAGAGATGTAATTATAGGTGTGGAAGGTTATGGTGACGAAAATCGCACCTCCAGAGTTGCTTCAAGTGTTTTGACGATATTGGTCCAAGGTATCGGTGGGGAGACTTGGACTCACCCCCTAGCTTATTTTTTTGTCCACAAAGCGTGCAAAGGAGATATTGTGAAAAAATATATATTCGAAGCCATTGGACAGCTCCAGGGTATTGGTCTGCGTCCGTGCCAAATTGTTTCCGATCAAGGAGAAAATTTCGTAGGGTTTACTAGGTTAGTTGGTGTGACCAAGGATGGGCCTTTCTTCGAAGTAAATGGCCAAGAGATCGTTAACTTTTTTGACGCTCCCAATCTTCTTAAAAATACCCGAAACTGTTTAGAGAACAAAAAAAAACCGTCAGTTTTCAAGGACGTCCTGTAAATTGGAAGGACATCATCCATTTGTACAATCAGGGGAAAAATAGCGATTTCTCATGCACACATAAGTTGACATGGGTACATATTAGACCAAAAAATCAAAATAAAATGAGTGTGAAATTAGCTTCACAGGTTTTCAGCAACTCAGTTGCAAGTGCAATGTTCGCCCTTTATAGCTCCGGGCTTTTAAATTCCGCAGAATCTTCTTAATTTTTTACTACAGCCGAATTTGTACTTTTTTTGATAAATTATTTAATATTTTTAACAGTCTTGTTTTTGGAGCAACTGGAATTTTCAAAGAACCTTTCACTGCGTCTGCGGAGCAACTAAGATTCCTTGACGAAGCTTAACTTTTTTTAAAATCCATGAGAGTCTATGAAGCCGATAATAGTAATGTAGATCATGATATCACAAATAGCTTTCAATTCATTAAGGGGTGGCTCCTCAATATAAGTAGCTTGAGCAAGCATGTAATGACGATTTGGTCCGCGACACTTCCTGGCAGACTTTTCAAGGTCTTCCTTGGCCCACCCCAAGCTCTTTTCAAAATGTTCAAGTTGACGTATATGTTGATATAGATAAAAGCAGTTTTCTTCATCGAAGTGCCTTTACATATTTTTGCGGTTATTTATATTTCAAATATTTCAAAATACATAACTGTTTAATGCCTTTACCCAGATTCGATGGTGATATAAGTGAAAAAGACTTCCTCTTCACGATGGGTAAGCAGTTTAGTAACTGTCAACTTGTTGAGCCTCCGTCCGAGTTTATTGACTTTATCAAAAAGATAGAGCAAATTTTTTCAGAGAATTTCGATTCCACCTGCCATAGAGTCGGATTTTCTCAAATACTATTTGAGAAGATGGTGGATGTTGATTCTTATTTTTTTGCGAAAATTGCAACCCAGACGTAATTAAAATAGTTTTTATTAGAATTAGAACATACTTTTTAGTAAACTATTTTAATAAAAAGGCTAATGAGCCAACTTTAAAAAATAGAGAATTTGATGTTTTAAAACGCAATTAATTCCAGCTTTCAATCTGGGGTCTGTCTGCTTTAGTCCGAAGTTTTGCGAGAAATAATTTAATAGAATCGTATTTTTTTTATATTTTGATTTAAACATTTGAAAAGAGCTTAAATGTTTTACATTTAATTCTAAACCTTAACCTTAAATTTTTCTTAAGCAGATTTCGGGTATTTTTTTTTAGCAATAGCTTCCACCCTTCTCCCCACCTCTCTGATATTTCCGGGAAAAGTTTTTAGGGTTTCGCTGTGGGTGATTTTGTATATATTGTAAATATTCATTTTTGAATTATGTAACTGATTTATTTTTATTAAGTAGTTCTATTTGCTTGAAATGTGCAATTTTTTTTAAACAAGTATTCTTTTTTGTTTTGTTTTTTTATGTATTAATGTAAATATTATGTATGTTATTTATGCGGGTGAAAATAAGCCTACAGGGGAACCGAACACCCAAAAAAAATCGGTAACGCGCCTAAATTGCAACCTCCTGGGTGGTGTGGAAAAGCAATTATAATAAATAAAGCGATAATTGATAAACTCTGAGTTTTTTATTTAATATAGTAGTATGGTATTACATACATATATGGTTAAAACACTTTGCTGAGCATAAAAATGTGTGCCCAATATTCCTCTTATGCCAAAATTCCACAGTAAAAACATGGTTGTAAAAAATCCATAGGAATATTGTACCATTATAAATTGTTAGCTTAATTAATCCTTAATTTAATTCATTAATTTTTATTTAGACATAGACAAATATTTTTCAGAATTTCAAGGTCTTACACATCTGTTTTATTGTACATAAGACATATAATTATTACCGGCTTCGTAAATCACAGGAACTTACTTAAGCAAGGAAAGTATTCATGATGATAAGTGCCCACCATTATTAAGTGCATTTTGTACGTCCTTCATTTCTGGTAACTTTCCTATATTGCCTCTGACGGCCATTGATGGAGGTGTAGTTAAAAGTCGGTGGGCTACTCGCTGAATATCAGCTTGGCTGATTTTTTATAAAAAAAAATAACATGTTATAAAAACAAACTAAAAACACTAGAATTTTATTTACCGATCTCGCAAATGAAATGTTCAGGCCGTTTACGATGACCTGTGGCTAAAACTTGCCTACCAACACCTTCAATTACAACTGGTCTTGATTCGAGGTTCAATAAAAGCATTGATTCAAGTTGTATTTTAGAGCGGTTTAATTCACCTTTGCTTGGTTCACTAGCCATATTAAGAAGTTCACTTGTAATAACGTCATCATTCGTAAAACTGCCTCCGTTGTTCTGCAGGCTGCTGCTTAAACCCATACTGATGCCATTGTGATTGTTGTTAATCGATTTACAAGCATTATTATTATGTATTTTAATATTTGATTTTAGCGACCTTTATACGTTTAAATGTAAAGTTTTTATTTTGCCGGCTCTAGGTCAAAAGTAATAAAACGATTTGGTTTTTTATTTTCCAAATATATTTCGATCACCTTCGGAGATCTTCATCAGGGGGCTACAACAATAATAAACAATTCAGCTTAATTTGTAATAACTAACAATAATAACTAAATAAACCATCCTATGTATATAATCGCATTCATATTTATATACATACATACATTTATATTTTTACTTTGCTAATCTGCTTCCGTTCGGTTCGCCATGAAGCTTTGAACTAATTTTCCACGATTCTAGCAAGTGTCTGTAGATATGTGAGCAGCCGTCGGTATCTATTTTATAGTTAAGTCTCTTGTTTATTGGGGTGTTTGTTATGTGGAGCATTTCTAAAGTGAAGCGTTTTTTGTAATTTTGCTCTGTTTGAAGTATGCTCACTGCTTCCAAATCTGGTCTCTCTGCACAGTGGGCCGCAAGTGCAGTTTTTTGCGTGTTACTAGCTGCTCTGCATTTTATATCAGATCGGTGGCCTGATATCCTCGTTTTCAATTTATTCTTAGTTGTACCAACATACTCTTTATTAAATTTATCGTTTTCATTTCCAGCGCATGTAATTTTGTATACAATGTTGTTTTTGTCTAATAATGCTACTTTACTTTTCATGTTGTTGTAGAAAATATTCGTCGTATAGGCTGGTTTATGTGCAATTTTGATGTTTTCCTTGTCATATATGTCGGAACCTTTTAATCTGTCGGAGAAGCCTGGTATATATAACATCGATTTGTACTTTGTAGTTGTTTTTTCTCCATTTTTGGGTATTTTTATTTCACTGTAAGCTTTTATCATCCCCGTATAATTCCATGAGGGAAGTCATTCATTTTTAGTATATTTGCAATTTTTCTTTTGTTTTCAGGGTAGAACACTGCATCACTCGTGTCCAGCGCCTTCCCAATAAAGTTTTTGGCTGTATTTGTAATCATGCTTCTCGGATGTTTGGATTTGTAGCTCATTATCCGTCCTGATGATGTGGGCTTTTGGTACCAATCTACTTTTATTTGGTTACCTCTCTTACATACGAGACAATCCAAGAAGGGTAATCTGTTTTCAGTCTCTAGCTCCATGGTAAATTGTATATCTTTATGATATGTGTTTAGGGTTTTCATTGTTTTCTCTAGTTCGTCCTCCCTTATTATTGCAAACACATCATCTACGTACTTACTAAGCAGTCTCGTGTTTGTCAATTTCTTCAATATTTCTTCCATGATGATGTCGGCTACTATCGGTGATGCCGGAGATCCCATTGGAAGCCCTCTTAACTGCGTATAAATAATTTCTTCATACTTAAAATATCTATTCTCTGTGATACAAAAGGTCAATATTTCCATAAAGAGATTTTTTGGTATATCTGTGTATTGTTTAATGTCATCCCACTTTGTCATTAAAGTCCCTATAGCTAAATCCGTTGGTACACTTGGAAACAATGACACTACATCAAACGACACAAGACGTTCATCATCACATATACAGGAGTTGTTTATCTTATTTTTGAACTCTATTGCACTTTTTACATTAAATTCTGATTCGGAAGTCAGATTTTTTAAAACGTTGGTCAAGTATTTACACAAATTATAGGACGGAGAATTAATCATTGAACAAATTGGTCCTAAAGGTATATTACCTTTGTGTACTTTTGGCGCACCATATATTCGTGGTGGTAGAGCGGTATGGGTTGTCATTTGTGATCTTTCTCTTTTTGTAATGATACCTAGTTTCTCTAATTTATCTACTAATTGATTGTTTTTTTGTTTGTAAACACAACGTTGGGTCTTGTCGTAATATTCTATATGTTGACAGATCGGATAATATATTATTCATCTTTACCATGTAGTCACTTTTTTTCATTGCAACAGTCACGTTACCCTTATCTGCATTTAAAATAACTATATTTTTGTTTTGGTTTAGAAATTTTCGGGTTCGCCCCACTGTATCGTTAATGGAAATATCAGCTGTGTTCGTTTTATGTTTTGTTACTGTTTCTTTTATCAGCAACGATAGTTTTGTTCTCGCAGACTCTTGATCCTCTTTATTTTTCATGCTCTGTATTAGCTCTTCTCCATCCGCTATACATTTGAATAAATAGAAAGTGTTTTTTGCAACCGGTAGAGCAAACTTTGGAACTTTTGCAAGAAGCGCCTCAACATCAGGTGGAAAATCTGTCTTTGTTTGGTTTACAAACCAATGTCTGTTGTTGTTGTTTTCGAGTGCTTCGTTGTTTCGTGGGCTTCTCAATTTTTCGAGCTTGCTTGTTGCGTGTTTTTGCAAATGCTGGTACGTGTGAGTGCGAGTTGCTGTTCACTCTCGAAAAAAGCTTTCAGATCACCCTCTTTTATATTTTGTCTTAAAGTGGCCTTAGTATAAGTAAGTTTTTTTGTTTTCACTTTTAAAATATCGTGTTTGAATTTAATTAAAGTATTTAGTATTTTACTGTGAAATAATCTTATGTGTTTGTCTAATATGTGTTTTATATATTTAGGTATGTGATTGTTAATGGTAAATATGTAATTTAGTTTTGTTGTGTTTTTTAAAAACTTAGGTATAATTTTAGCTTCCCTACATTTTAATAAAAACCTTATGTTTGACTGCAACTTTGTCATCTGGATGGATTCTGATTTATACTTGTTGATAGCTTGTTTTGTCTTGTTGTTGTAGGTGTTTTTTAATTTTGCATAAACCATCTTGTTGGTTTCTTTTGTTGACGGCGTGCAAACTGCACTTGCGGCCCACTGTGCAGAGAGCGGCCATCAACCAGATTTCGAAGCAGTGAGCATACTTCAAACAGAGCAAAATTACAAAAAACGCTTCACTTTGGAAATGCTCCACATAACAAACATACCAATAAACAAGAGACTTAACTATAAAATAGATTCCGACGGCTGCTCACATATCTACAGACACTTGCTAGAATCGTGGAAAATTAGTTCAAAGCTACATGGCGAACTGAACGGACGCAGATTAGCAAAGTAAAAATATAAATGTATGTATGTATATAAATATGAATGCGATTATATACATAGGATGATTTATTTAGTTATTATTGTTAGTTATTACAAATTAAGCTGAATTGTTTATTATAGTTGTAGCCCCCTGATGATGATCTCCGAAGGTGATCGAAATATATTGGGAAAATAAAAAAACAAATCGTTTTATTACTTTTGACCTAGAGCCGGCAAAATTATGTATTTTATTTAGTTGCTTATTTGGTTTTATAAGAGAGATAAGTATAACGCAGAGTAAGGATTCACGGCAGATATATATATATATATATATTGCATATATATATATAAATGCATTTCAATGCTTTAGTTGAAATACCCTTTATCGGTAGCACCTTCCACAATTGTTTTTATTACAACAAATGCCTCTTTGGCTGTATCCTCTATTTCATTAGCTGGTAGGTACAAACATGTCCGGACTATCAGGACGTCCTCGCAGCTCGAAATTATAAGCAATTGGCACTTTCATCCTGCTATATTTCCAATCCATACTGCCACAACTGGATGGATAGTATAATTACTACCCGTCAATTCACGTATAAATCCAGCAGCATTACGGCCAAACTCTTGCAAATCATCATAGTTTGCAACATGCTCTGTGGTGTAACCATATGGAAACATTATCATTTCCGAATATCAATGCATGTTCTAATTTTCTCCTTTTCCACATTTTAAGATGTAAAGTCTATAAAGCGTTAGGTTTCCATTTGACTACTAGCACTGGCACCACAGTAATAAAACGACAAGGATCACCACTAGCGCCAGTGGTATTCCAGTGATCAGGGTAGTTACTATTTAAAACAACACCGCGACAAGTGCTAAATAATTGCCGATTCTTACGTCACATGCGATCATGTTCAAAAGTGTATTTGTACCAATCCGGATTGATGCAAGGGAATATAATCCAATTATAGTTATTTGCCAATTTTTCTACATTCCTTTCTTTGGATGTCAACAGTTCATTGATTATATACGTAGCTGCCACTCTCGATGAATATTGCTTTATTTGAAGCATTGCGCGACAGATTCATGCTCTTTATGGGAACACCTTGCGTACTATTACCCATGTCAACACGTGAAAGATCATTAGGATGCTGTGCCACCATATATTCCAACCATGAATTGATCGTTTGCAAGTACAAAAGTGTTTCCAATCGAATGCAGCAGGGGCGGTGTCAGCAGGCAATACTTTCTTCATATTACGATCGATTTTCTCTTGAAAGTTTTATGTCTAAAAAAAAAAAATTATTACAATTTAGCGCACATACTTTTAGGCTATAACTCACCAAGACACGATGCTTCACAGCATACGTATGCAATAAGTCCACAAAATCAGCCACTCTGTGCGCAGCAACCAATATTGAGAGCTTATGGCCCACTTCTCGAGCATATCCTATAAAAGTCAAGCTATCACTTTGCTCGTCCAGTTTTTGAAATAGATCGACATGCTGATCTGTATCTATTTCAATCTTGTAGACACGGTAATTTTATGATAAATCCAAAGAAGCGAATTAGACAAGATAAAAAGATAACTGAACTCTTTATTGTAGCCAACCGGCCTTTTATACGCAAAGAAAACAACGGCACAATCGTATGATTATTATTCTGTTATGACAATGAAAAACACATAGAGATGATACTTTGAGTAGACGGTAATACATAAGGCGGTCAGCACATACTAATCGAACTGCACCGACTCAATCTCGTACATCCTCCCCGGCTGAGTCCTGTGGACTTAGGATTCCTTCGCTAGATTCGACAATGCGGCATACCCGCTGGACTGGGCGCTGACACACATGTTTGCGATGTAAACCTCTTTCGAATGTGCTAAATTCTATGGTGACCACACGTACCAATCCATCGCTCCCCGGATGTACCTCAGTAATGCGACCAATTCGCCAACGGGAAGGTGGTAGTTGCTCATTTTGAATAGCTACGATGTCACCAACCTGCATATTAGGGGTAGGTCGCGCCCATTTGCTACGAACCTGCAGCTGTACCAAGTACTCCTCCTTCCACCGTTGCCAAAAATGTTGGAGCATGCGCTGCAGTCGCTGATAATACTTGAGACGGTTGTCAGGTGCATCTAAATCACTGGCTTCTGGTCGTAAATTCAATGGACGACCGATAAGGAAATCCCCAGGCGATAGCGCAACAGCACCTTCAGGATCGTCATGGACAGCGATAATCGGTCTCGAATTGAGGCATGCCTCGATGCGCACCAGCAATGTACTAAGCTGAGGGTAGGGGAGTACTGTATCACCAATGACGCGCTTAAGATGCTTCTTGGCGGAGCGGACCGCAGCCTTCCATAAACCTCCTTGATATGGCGCTGAGGGAGTTATGAATTGCCAATGGACACCGGCATCCGACAGTCGTTGTTTGGAATACGTGTTGTTCCAGTTCGCCAAGTCAGATTGGAGTAGACGATTTGCACCGACAAATTGACTGCCATTGTCACTATAGAGATTGGTACAATAACCTCGGCGACTGACAAACCTATCGAAGATATCAAGAAATGCTCTGGTGCTTAGGTCCTCTGCCAATTCAATGTGCACAGCCTTGCTACACATGCATACGAAAATCGCTGCATAGGTCTTTGTGGTGGTCTTAGAGCGTTTGCCGCCATGACGGACTAGAAAAGGCCCAGCGTAGTCCAACCCACTGTTGGAAAATGGTGGAGCAACTAACACGCGGGAACGAGGAAGATCAGCCATTTGTTGTTGTTGCATAGCCTGTTGATGTAACCTGCAAACTTTACACTGATGTATACAACGCTTTACCAGATCTCTCACGTGCACAATCCATAATTCCCGACGAAGATACTGTAGCATCTCTCGTATACCACCATGCATAGTTACGTTATGTGCATTGCGCACCAAGAGGGTAGCCAATGTGCATTCCTTTGGCAAAATTATGGGGTGACGCTGCTCGTAGGGGAGATCTGCGTTTCGCAGTCGACCACCAACACGTAGAACTTCATCGTCACCCAGCATGGGACTCAAAGGGAGCAACTTGCTTGAGGCAGAAACACTGGAAGAAGCTAGCAAACGATTAATTTCTGACATGTAATATTTACCTTGTGCTTTGCGAACGAGCAGCAGCAATGCTTGGCGAATCTCTTCTGCTGATATCACTGGTGTACGCCAATGGGATCTACCAGCTGATCGAAATCGTAATACATAGGCTGTTGTGTACAAAACTCGCTGTAGTGTGCTAAATCGGTCAACAAGTGGAATGAAGGCTGAAGAATCATTGGCATATCGAAACTGTATTGTCGGAGTTGTGGTAGTGCATAGGAGTGCTCGAATTGGTCTCAGCTCAGAATCGTGTACCTGTTGCTCTACGTTGTCGAATGTGTGGGATTCTTCCTGATCGTAATTACCATTGTAAATTATGCTTGGCCCGTTCCACCACAAAGGCCAATTTTTGAGCGTTGCTGGTGTCATGCCCCTACAGGCGCAGTCGGCTGGATTGTCCTTTGTACGAATGTGATGCCAGTCTGGAATATTAGAGTGCTTCTGAATGTATGCCACCCGATTTGAGACGTATTGCATCAACGTATGAGGTGATTTGCGGATCCAGGACCGAACTATGCTGGAATCGCTCCAATAAACGCATTGATTTTTGTTGAGCTGAAGCGCCTCTCGTACGCTGACCATAGTCATTGTCAGTAAGTGTGCGGCACATAATCCTAGCCGTGGAATCGTCATCGTCTTAAGTAGGCTCACCTTTGTTCTCGCTGCGACTAGTCTGATCTTAACCTCGTCATCTGCGTCGCAACTGCGCGAATATATAACAGCAACATACGCTCTCTCGCTGGCATCGCAAAAACCGTGGAGCATGATAGCTGCCAATCTTGACATCCCAATCCATCGTGGTATTCGCAATGAGGTGATCGTTGGTAGTGTGCTTCGAAATTTGAGCCACTTCTCTCGGAGTTCTGGTGGTAAGGGCGTATCCCAATCGATCTTGGCTGCCCATGTTAGTTGCATCATTATTTTGGCTGTCACTGATATTGGAGCCAAGAGTCCAAGAGGATCGAGGATTTTAGCCACCTCACTCAACACCTGTCGCTTTGTGGGAATAAGATTACCATCTTGCAGCGATACTCGATAAAGAAGCTCATCATTAGAAGGTTCCCAGTGAGGTCCCAAAACCTTGGCCTCGGCGTCGCCCAAGCTGAGTGCTGAGGTGGATAGTTCAGCGTTAGATATCACATCGGAAATGTTGGATTTCCATTTACAAAGCCGAAACTGACCTTCATTTAATATTGTAGAAATATCACGCGCTAAAATGATTACCTCATGTGGTGTATCAGCGCTATCAAGTAGATCATCTACGTAGAAATTCTGAAGAATACTCTCCCGTGCTCGACTGGCTCGCTTTACGTCAGGTACAGAGAATTGGTTGTCAACGGCGCACAAAATGAGAACGCGAATCGCATTGAAAGGGCTGCAGGCCATACCACATGTTATTGTCTTGAGTTGATACGTACATAAGGGGTCCTTTGGATTTTCTCGCCAGAGGATTTGTTGCCAACAGCGATGCCTCGGGTCGATTTCAATCTGTCGGAACATCTTTTCGATGTCTGCCGTAATAGCCACACGAAACCGGCGAAAGCGTAGAAGAATATCGAATAGTGGATCTTGAACTGATGGTCCAACCAGCTGAGTGTCGTTCAGGGATATACCATTGCTGGTCTTTGCCGAAGCATTAAAAACCACACGGAACTTCGCAGTGACGGCGTAGTGTGGTATGAAATAGCCAAGAGAGCTGTCATGCCCCTCGTGTGCGATCTTCTCCATGTGCCCGAGTCCTTCGTACTCGGCCATAAACTCCACATATTTACTTCTTAATTGCTCATCTTTGCCCAGACGCCGCTCAAGATTGAAAATACTACGAATTGCATTGATGTACGACTCCCCGAGTCGTGGCGCATTTGGAGCGAACGGTATCTGAACACTATAGCGACCATCAGGTTTACGTGATACGGTCTGTTGAAAAATATCTTCGCAGATGGTTTCTGTAGCTTTGGGACGAGGTGCTTCCTCCAGTTACCAGAAGCGTTGTAGAAGCTCATCAAGCCGCTCTTCCGCTATACTAATTTCGGACTGGGTGTCCAAGGCTACAAGTGACGAACAGCGTGGTGACGTAGGTCAGCAAATGACCCAACCAAGACGCGTGTGAAGAGCACATGGCTCCTTGGGCCCACCGATGATTGTATCACCCTGGAGAAGCATAGCCAAAATATCAGCTCCAATGAGCACATCGATGATACCTGGTGTGTGAAATGTCGGATCCGCAAGTGGAATACCATGTAAATGCTTGTACTGGCTAATGTCTATTGGTGACGATGGAATAGTTGAAGTAATGTCCGGTAAGATGTGTGCCTCAAAGCAGCACTCGAACTTCGCATCATGATAAGAACGCATAATCAAAGTCGTCTGTACACGCGATGTAGTGGAGCTCTGTGAACCGATACCCTCCACAATGAGTTTGGATCGTCTTCTGTGGAGACTCAAACGGTTAAAAAATGACTCCGTAATGAAGCTTACCTGAGAGCCCATGTCGCATAAGACGCGGCACTCCACCTCTTCTCCCACGCTATCTACCACTAAGGCTTTTGCAGTTGCCAGAACGATTCCCTCGGAATGTGCCAGGAGGGACTGAACAGCGTCAATAAGGGGTAGTACTTGAGGAGCGGTGGTGCCGGCTCCCGATCATGATTGCAATACCGTACTTGTGTTTGTTGGTGCCCGCTCGCTTGCCGAGTTGCCCTTACAAAGCAATGTGTTGTGTTTCTGCTTGCAATTGTTGCAATTGCCCGAGGTACAATCCCTGAAAGAGTGACCTGATCCCAAGCAATTAAAGCAAAGCGATGACTGACGTACCATCTGTAGGCGTTGATCCAGACTTAATGCTTGAAATTGAGGGCACTTGAATAGACGATGTGACTCGGAGCACCGTGGGCACGTAGATCGCATATTGGAAGTTGAAGATTTCGGTGTCACCACATGTGACTGTACAGAACGGTTAGCTGCGGAATGTCTTAACGGCGCAGTGGAGCTCATCCTCAATGTGCCAGCATAGGTCTCGATCTCTTCTAGCATTTTCTGTAACTGTGGAAGCGTATCCGAGTGGTTGAGGACAGTCCAGTGAGTCACCGCTGATGTGGGTAAATTTCGGAGAACTATGGGATATTTTTTTATTTTATTTTATGGGATATACGATGGCATCCCATTGATCTGTTGCCAATCCCAGCACATTTAGTGCGCGTAGTGTGCTTCGTACCACATCGATAACATTTCGAACATTACGTTGCGTTAGAGCTGGATGCTCTGGCAAGTCTAATAAACGATTCACATGAGACTCAACCAACCACCTTGGATTGTCGTACCGCCGCTTCAACTCTGCCCATAGCTGTTCATAACCTCCAGTGTATACGCCAACAACCATAGGCACGGCCTGGGCATCCACGCACTGTCTCAACCGGCTGAGTTTGTAGGTATCGTCTAGCTCAGTATGATTGTGCACCATTGATTCGAAAACGTGTTTAAACATCAGCCAGTTTTCCTGCTTACCATCGAATGTAGCTAGCTTCACAGGATCGAGCCGGTGGTCCATTTGGCAACGACTAGACGCAAAGTTTGTTGTTGTATTTGCTGCAACATGAATAAGCTGCAGTTTTGTAACTATGCTGCCATATATGGTCTCCACCTGCGCTAGTAGCTGCTCATGTGCATCAAGCTCTTCTGAGGTGGCTTCTCCCACTAAAATCATGTGGTTTTCCATAAAGCGATCGTAATGGCTGGCCAGCGTAGTGATTGTGTGTTCTACCTGTACATCGTCCGGCCTATACCCTTCAGCGTCCACCTCTGCTTTGATGCGCAAAATACTGCTCCTTGCGGATCTCCTTATGTTGATTGCTGCCATGGTTGTACGCTTGCAAATTTGGTAGTTCGCAAATTTTAATTAAATTAAACAAGTAAACTAAACGCGACTATACAAACATATACGATTTTAAAAATACTGAAAATTATTAACGCGTTTGCCCTCCTCACAGGAGGCACCAAAATGTATGATAAACCAAAGAAGCGAATTAGACAAGATAAAAAGATAACTGAACTCTTTATTGTAGCCAACCGGCCTTTTATACGCAAAGAAAACAACGGCACAATCGTATGATTATTATTCTGTTATGACAATGAAAAGCATACTGATACTTTGAGTAGACGGTAATACATAAGGCAGTCAGCACATACTAATCGAACTGCACCGACTCAATCTCGTACAGTAATGATCATACCGAGCGATATCTTCATGCGATTCCTTAAAATCGTTATTGGCACAGTGCATCGAAAATGAATCCACTGCACTGACATGTTCGCAACTATAGTGATCAGCACGAAGAATATGCGCAGACTTGAAGACGAAGGTAGACGGTGCATATCTATATTTTCTCTTCTCTAGTTTGAATATATGTATGTATTTAGGTACATTCTTATGCCAACAAATGTTTTCTGTGGTATGTTTGGCTTGCTATTATCAGTTTTTATATGTACAATACACTGGATCACTGCTGCTGGATCTAATATTCTGCTATACATTCGCAAAAACGAAAAAGATAATAACTGAACGACAACATAATTTACTTGACTCCAAAAACACTCGAATATTATCTTTGCGTGCTACCCAGCAAGCATCTGGTTTGGTACATGGTAAAAAAAATATTTCGTGAATCACAGTATTCTGAGCACTTCTCACTCGTACATAACCGGGTGGGGTTATTAAGCAACAATATTCTTTACTTTAGCTAACAACTGCCAAAACTCGTCCAAAAAAAGACGCGTTTTGAACATAGGACCATGAATTGAAAATTGTATTTCTGCCAGAAGATATTTCCAAAAACCCGAAAAATTTCCCCGGAGCGCTCCGAAACCGGTGGTATAGTATTTTTGCCTTTCTGTGTTAGCGGCCCTCGGCTGCGCTTATAAAAAATAACCCTGGGTGGGTCCAACACCGGTTTGAAGACCAAAACTATATACGCGCAAAACACTTTTACCCACAGTTTTTTTTGTGGCTACAAAATAATCAAAATTACACCAACCACATGAAAATTGCAATTTTGTTTGCAAATATCTCCGGAAAGTTATACAATTTTCAATTTCCGCTTTCGGATTCGTGTTCCTGGGTCTTTTGACACCTCTCCCGATATGGACGAGCTTTATATTGGACGCAAAGTTATATCGGCAAGTAATCTCGTCGCTGATACAAAAGCTCTGCTATCTATACTTGCTGCATAAGGGAGTGTCTCGTGAACTTTAACAATCACATATACCACCATTTTTTTCAAGCTCCTTCAATACTGCATCTTTATTTGGAAATAAAGGTCTCCCAATATATATTGTTTACTTACATTAAACGCTAACTTCTCTAAAAAGTACGAAGCACCGCTTGGATATGTAACCTTATAACAAGGGCCTGAGTCAATTACCAGCCGGACAGTGTAAAATTTCCGAATCTTGGTGCATTTCTTGGTGCAACTCGCAAATTGCCATTGATTTAATCTACAATCCATAGCAATCAATATCTATAAGACATTTTATTGTAAACAAGCAAGAACAAGAGAAATTGTTTTTCTTCGTACATGGTTGCTTTTTTCGTACTTCGCCAACTTAAAACAAATTTTATAAAATTATCAAAAAAATTTAAGAAAACATGGAAATTTTTACACAAACTTTATCTCTTGTAAGTATTTACTATAAATTATAGTTTTTAAAAACTTCATTCCAATATTTCAACATTTTTTACGCAGTTTTCTTTGGCAGCTAAACGCTTTTTTTGCACTTATGAAGTACAACAGTGCCAAATCATGCCAAATAGCATCCACAAAAAAACGAACAAGAACAAGCATTTTCATCAGGTGAGCGAGGCTGTGTATGTGCGTGCTGCTACATATCCTACTTGTAGACCTGTACTATGGTAGTTGTTGTGGCGATATATCGCCGATACAATAAAAAATGTTATTGTTGCTGCTGCCTGAGTCACAGGTGGTAATTGTAATTGCCAGCAGTAAAAAGGTGTCGTACTTATTGTTGGTATTGTACAGCCGATGAAGAAAATATGTGACGTTGGGCTAGAGTTTGTGTGCCGTCGGTGAAAAAAAGTATGTGTAGTTGCTGAATGCGTTGGGTGCCGTCCAAGAAAGCCAGTGGGTGTTGCTGTAGTGGGCGTGCCGTGCCGTCAGTTTAAAAGGCGATGTAGTTGTTGTTGAGCGGTATGTCGCCGGAAAGCCAATGTGTGTATTTGTTGTATGCGCTGTGTGTCATCTGAAAGCAAAATTATGTGGTGTTGTTGTAGGCGTGGTGTGCCGTCGAAAAATAAATGTGTATAGTTGTTGTAGATGCAGTGAGCCGTCTAAGAACGCAAATTTGTGTAGTTGTTGTGGATGCGGTGTGCCGTCGGCCCGCTGTGCCCAGTGTATCCTTGCGTTGGCGAGGTGGCCTTGAATACAAATGGAATTAGTTAAAAGTATTTACTTTTGGATCAAAACGCTTAGTGAATATGTACATGGGGGCTTTTGTGTTTGCATGGCTGCAGATGCATATACACACATCTGCGTATATATACATCTTCATTAATGCAGTTTTCTATTTGGCTTGCTTGGGCAATTCGCTAGGTGGGAGCAAATTGCCTGCATACACGCCAAGTAGCAGATGACTTTCGACTTACCTCTATCCTTGGTTTCCCGGGCAGGTTTTCTGATCCTCGTATGGCACTTGTAAGGGTACGCGCAACGACCTTTTTTTTCGAATCCTTCTGCCGACTGAGGACAGGGACCGTCATGATGGCAACGTCGTTTGGGTCCGCCTGGCCGATAAGTGTCATCATGACGAAAGGATAGGGATAAGCTGAGTGACCATGTCAGGGTTCCTTTGCTGAACTTCAACAGTTTGGCAAAGTGGTATCTGGTATGGCACCCAGCTAGCAGACGGACGTTAGTAGCAGATCGTGGCGAGCTGTTGAAACTGCCTTACCTGTGATCCCGCATGCCCGGTAAGTGAGGCTTGCAGACGTCGCCACGATAGATAGGAGTAGGGGGTGTGGCAGCCACACCTGGAAACTAGTTAATAGGTATGATGTGCCACAATTCCACGGGCAGCAAGACGACTGACTAGACACATTATAGAGACGGACGTCATCGCCTTCACCGAACCTTCACCAAGGCAGCACCAGAATCACCAAAGCAAACATAAATTTTCCTTTTTTTTGATAGAAGTTGATTTTGCACATTGGGTGTTAGGAAGTTTTGGATTTTAAGTCACAATTTTTTTATTTCGAAATTATTAGAGTTTTGAAATATCCTAAAGTACAACCATATTGTTTGAATGGTACTTTTGTTTTAGCATTTTTTTACCTATTATTAATTTTTTTGATACCTTTCTCTCATTTTTTGTTTCATCACTCATACAACTTGAATTGGAATTCTGTTTTACATACATATATTCACGCAAACATATTCGAATCTAATTTTGGTTTTAATCATTTTAATACTTTATTTTTTTTGTTACATATATTGACATAAACTTCATTTCCTTATTATGTAAAAACCGATTTGATTTGAGCAATATCTTGTTTTTTTGTTTATATTTTGGTTTAAATTATTTTTTTATAACACACTCAACCATAGTGTTTGGATTCAGCTTATCACTTTTCTAAGTTATTTTGAAAATTTTTATTTTTCTTTGGTCGAATAGAGCAGTGGAAGCAATACCTGTTTTCTCTTAATCTGTGAGTTTAGGATCATTTTCCCTTTATGGTATTGGGTTTGGGTAAATTTTAATAAGTTTTTTTACTAGGCATTTAAGACATAGTAGTTTACTTTTCTTTATACACACATCCATAACTTGAATTCTCCCTTGTATACACACATACTCACGAACATATTAACTAAATTGCTTTTATATATATTAAGTTTTTATATTGTTTTTTTTTTATATTATTTAATATCGTATATATTTATACTTATATTTTTTTTTTGGTTTTCTTAAGTCCCTCGCATTTCGAGTTACATTTATTTTTATCCTTCTTGGTTTTATTTGTTTTCTTTAAGATAAACTATTTATTTCCATAGCATCTCGTTTTTTTTGTTTTTCTCAAATTGCGGTTGAGTTTTACATTGGTCGGAATTTGGGTACCTTGTCATTACGGTGTCTGGCTCTATCGCCGTAATTTTCTTGCACGTCTTATTGCCGTTTTGTTTTGGTTTTCTCAGGCGCAACAACAAGATTTGGTGGTGCAAATGGCGGGTGAAGTGCGGAGCATCAAGACCAATGTCGATCATCTTGGTGGTCGCGTGGCAGAGATGGAGGCATCCACGCCCGAGCCTGAGAACCGAAGGGGGGAAACTGCTACACGCAGCAGTATTCCGAGTGGCAGTCGGATTACTGAACGAGATGGTAGTGACCCTCAAAAGTGGAAAAAATTAGACCTCGAAAAATGGCACATCAAATTCGATGGGACCAACAAAGGGATGAGCGTCGAAAGCTTCATATTTCGTGTTGAGTGAATGCGGGAACAACATGCTATTTCCTTCTTCCAGCTTTTCACGGACTTTCATTGTCTGGTGTCCGGCGGTGCCTTGAAGTGGTATTGGCAGGTCCCGAAGACCATTCAGATGAGCCCGATTTCGGTTACTTCGAGCTGAAAGCCGAGATGCTAAGCCACTTAAAGTCCGCTGAGTCCGATTATGAAATAATCCGTGAAACCATGGAGAGGAAACCGCAACCCGCAGAAGCTTTCGACGACTTCTATAGCGAAGTACATAATTTGACATTCCGTTTGCGGAAGAGAATCCCTGAGAAGGAGCTGGTGGGCATAGTCAGGGGCAACCTCAGGCCGTACCTTGCACATTTGACCTTCGCGATCAAAATGGACTCGTTAGTGGAGCTCAAAACCGAATGCAAGAGAGCCGAGAAACTCATTAACGAAAACAAGAATAGGTCAAGGGCGGTTAATGAATTAGGGTTTGAAATGCCATATTTAGAGGGAAGAAAAGTAGAAGCTTTCGATAGGAAACTCCAACCCCAAATCCCAGCCCATCCCAATAGTGCCCGTCCGTCTGTTAGTAATTCTGTTAGTCCTGCGTCTAAATCCACTGTCAATTCCTTTTGTGCGTCTCCCTTCCATTTAATGTTGTGTCTTTCGTGCGGTATGCCGGTGTATCATTATGTGAAAAACCCGGCAGAAACACAAAATCCAAATAAATGTTCGTCCACGTTTCACAACATGGTGTGATTTGCTTGTGGTAGTGATGCGTCCTTCTGTGTTTTTAAACCCAAACAGGGAAACCCGAGGCTGGCGGAGTTGACCGGGGACTCCAGCCAGGAGTTAGGCTACCCGGCAGCCCTGAAATAAGAATTCTGAAGAGAGAAGAAATAGAAAAGAGAGGGGAGGTTAGGAAAGCACAAGGGACCGTGGAAAAACGCGAAGTAAAGAGACTACACCAAAGAAAGCTAGAGTACGAAGAAGCAATAAAAAGAGTATTTTGTGATACAATAAAAGCAAGTAGGAAAAACAGAAATTTCAAGAAGATAGAGAAGATGAGGGAAAAGAGAAAAGATTTTAAAAGGTTGAAGAATAAAATAGTTGCAACAATTGTTACAATGAAAGGAGATAACAGGTTTTACGCCAAAACAAAGATAGGAGGTCATGAGGTCCTGGCTCTCTTGGACTCAGGGGCGAGTGCCAGCTGCTTAGGAAAGACTCAGTTGCATTCCTTCGGGGAAAGGAAGCCTTGATTGTGCCAATCAGGGGCCAAAATATCCGAACCGCGAACGGGGAGGAAACCGCCGTGGTAGGGGTCATAAAGTTACCAGTCGTGTGGGATAATACGACCAGAGAATTGGAATGTTTGATAGTTCCTGATCTGCAACAGGAAGTATATTTTGGGATAGACTTCTGGCAGGCCTTTGGTATAAGTGTTGTGAGTAAAGGTATGAATGGGAATGTGTGTCCAAATGTTGCCAGTGTGGCGGAGCTTGTACCCGCCGAGGGTGACTTGTCTTTCGATGCCGTGCAACACGTTTTAACGACGGAACAGCATAATATGTTGGAGCGTGTGAAGGCCCAATTCCCGTCCTTCGCGGTACTGGGGTTAGGCCGGACAGACAAAGAGGAACACGTCATCGAGGTGGTGGACGAGAATCTGCCAGTCAAACAACGCCACTATCCAATATCACCAGCAATACAAAAATTTATATATGCAGAGTTGGACAGGATGTTAAGCATAGGAGTAATAGAGGAGTCCAACAGCAGCTGGAATTCACCGGTCTCCTTGGTCATTAAAGGAACAAAGAATCGCCTATGCTTGGACGCTCGTAAGGTGAATGAGAGAACAGTTAAAGGCGCATACCCGTTACCCCACATCGATGGAATACTCAGCCGGCTACAAAACACGAGATATATCTCTGCAATTGACCTCAAGGACGCTTCTGGCAGATTCCCCTCGAGAGAAAATCACGTGAGAAGACTGCCTTCACTGTCCCTGGCCGACCCCTATACCAATTACCGGTCATGCCTTTCGGGTTGTGCAATGCAGCACAACGAATGTGTCGTCTCATGGACAAGGTCATTCCGGCCGCTTTACGTGAATGCGTTTTTGTTTATATTGACGATTTGTTAGTGTGTTCGGTAGATTTCGAGTCTCATATGTGTTTCTTGGAAAAGGTCGCTCGGTGTCTTCGTGAGGGCAAGTTAACTATAAATGTAGAAAAGAGCAAGTTCTGTTTCAAAGAAGTTCGATATCTAGGGTACCTAGTCGGGGATGGATGCATTAGGACAGATGTCAATAAAGTGGTGGCTGTGAGGGACTTTCCCGAATTTTCCCGACTGCCTCAAGAAAGACAAAATCAAAACGTTCGCAATGACGGACGAAGCAACGAAATCATTTGAAATTTTAAAGCAGAATTTGGTTTCTGCACCGGTGCTCACACATCCTGACTTCAATCGTCGTGTTTATGTTAAATGTGATGCATCAACTGACGGAGTGGGAGGGGGTTTGTTTCAACTGGACGATGACCAGAACGAAACACCGATTGCCTATGTTTCGGCAAAACTTAATAAGGCGCAGAAAAACTATAGCATTACTGAACTTGAATGCTACGCCGCGATCGTGAGTGTGAAAAGATTCCGACCTTATGTGGAAGGAACTCCGTTCACCATCATAACTTATCATGCCAGCCTCAGAATCAGAAAGATCTTTCTGGGATGCTGGCAAGGTGGAGTTTGAAACTCCAGGGTTATGATTTCGATATTCAACATCGAAAAGGTGCGCAAAACGTGGTTCCCGACACACTCTCACGAATGAACATGGACGAAATACAGACGAACGACAGAGCCATCGACGTGTGTCTCGAGTCACCGTGCTTCGAGTCGGAGGAGTATACGGAGTTGAAAAAGACGGTGACCGAGAACAAAGACAAGTTACCAGATTTATGCATATCGGACGGTTACGTCTATAAACGGACGCAATTCGACAGGGGGGACGACCTTCTAGCGGACCAGACCTGGAAGCTCTGGGTTCCGTCGGAGTTGCGACCGGGGCTGGTAGAGTCATCTCATAGCTCACCGTCCGCTAGTCATGGTGGCATCCACAAGACACTGTCCCGACTACGTCAAAAATATTATTGGCCAGGAATGGTCACCGACGTATGCGCCCATGTAAAAGATTGCGAAATTTGTAAAGTTAATAAAACTCAAAACGTGTTTTTATTGATTTTATGGGTCCCTATCCTCGTTCTAGTGATGGTAACGTGTATGTCTTTGTTTGTCTAGATCACTTTACTAAGTTTGTGTTCTCTACTGAGTCATGAGAATTCTTATGATGTACTCGTTTTTACTGAGACTTGTCCAAAACCAACAGTTTTTAATGTTGAAGTTTTATCGAGTTCGTTTCAAGTGCTTAGAAAAGACCGACTGGCCAGAGCTGGTGGAGGTATGTTAATTGCCGTTCACACTAGGTTTTCCGTGGAGGAACTACATTTTCCTGACTTTGAGGATGCTGAGCTTCTTTGTGTGAGAGTAAAACTTTCCTCAACCTACAAATATTTTATAGCCAACTACATTCCCCCACAATCTGACATTTCCTTATATTTGAACCATTCCTCAATTGTGAAGTCTGTGTGCAGCACTGCGAGGGCCTGTGATTCTGTCACTGTACTTGGCGATTTTAATCTGCCATGTGTGTCATGGAGTCTTATCGACGGGAAGCTAGTCCCTACTTCTTCTCGCGCTATCCACTATGATTTCCTAGACGAGTTTGCAGATGTTGGACTTTTTCAAGTTAACAATATTCAGAATAAATTCGGTAAATGCTTGGATTTAATTTTCTCAGCCGATTCAAATTGTTTTGTAAATCGATGCGTTCCCCTTACCCTGCCTGAAGATGTGTATCATCCTGCTCTCGCGATGTTTATGGAATCTCATAATTTATCTGAGCATTCCTCCAACGTAGTGCGAAAGACCCCTCACCAGTTTCTGTTTAGAAAAGCCAATTGGTCTAAAGTAATACTCGAAGTATCGAGAATAAATTGGCCTGGGTACGATAGGGATATTGATGAGAGTATATCCCATTTTAATAATGTATTATACGGAATATTTAAAAAATGCATACCTACGTCCGAAACCACTGCTATATCATCATTGGCTTGGAGCACTAAAGAATTGAAACGCCTGAAAAATCAGAAGACGCGTTCAGTCAAACGTTACAAACTTTCTGGATCAATGACTGACTATGCCGCCTACTCAATTTTACGTCACAAATATAACACATTGAACAGAATTTGTTATAGGAACTATATCAGTACGATAAAAAGCCAAATTTTTGTCAATCCTAAGTCGTTTTACAGCTTTGTTAATTCAAAAAGGAAGATAAAAGGGTTTCCTTCTACAATGAAGCTAAATGATCAGATTTCCAACGATAGCTTCGAAATTGCTAATATGTTTGCGGATTTCTTCGAATCTAATTATTCAAACACTTATGATTACCTGCCATCGAATTATCCTTTCAGATTGTCTCCTCTAGATTCCCATGCAGTCCCATATATATGTACTGATGATGTTTTAACTCATCTGGAAAATCTAAAAATTTCTTATTCTAGTGGTCCGGATCAAATTCCGTCGGTAGTGCTGAAATCTTGTGCTCTATACTTGTATCGACCTCTAGCCTGTTTGTTTAATGCGTCCCTGAAGCAAGGGGTATTCCCCAAGAAGTGGAAAGAATCATTCATTATACCACTGCATAAGAATGGAAGCAGAACGTGTGTTATAAATTATAGAGGAATAGCCAAACTCAACACTATTCCTAAGCTATTTGAATTGATTATCACAAAACAGATTGCTTTTAAAGTATCTTCATTAATGGACTTTTCACAATATGGCTTTTGCAAGGGTAAATCAACGGTTTCCAACTTGCTCGAGTTTACAACCTTTGTATCCAGCAGTTTTAAGACTAATTGTGAAGTTGATGTTATTTATACTGATTTTAGTAAGGCATTTGATAAAGTTTCTCATTCTATACTTTTATTCAAACTTGATCGGTTAGGATTTCCTCCTTTGCTTCTATCTTGGGTTTCTTCTTATGTGAAGCAAAGAAAAACGTAACTTCTGGTGTTCCTCAAGGCAGCCATCTTGGTCCGGTTTTGTTCCTGTTGTTCATTAATGACCTTCCTAGTGTTTTGAAGAGCTGCAAGCCGTTGATGTACACTGATGATGTCAAACTTGTAATGCCTATCCGCTCACCCGGTGATAGGGCATGTCTTCAGGCTGATCTGAATAGTCTTGGTGACTGGTGTAATGTAAACGCCATGTCACTAAACCTACCTACATGTAAGTTCATGTGTTTTACAAGGAAGTCCTTCCAATCCCATGATTATGTTATTGGCGACTATGTAATCAAGCAAGTCACTAATTTTATTGATTTAGGCGTTACAATGGACCCAAAACTCGATTTTAAACTTCATATTGAATCTTGCGTGAATAGCGCTAAAGGTACATCGTTAAACGTTGGTCTAAAGAATTTAATGACCCATACGTTACAAAAACCCTTTTTATATCATTGGTCAGACCTACTTTGAAATATGCTTCAATAATTTGGAATCCGCGTTATCAGGTTCATTCTGACAAGCTGGAATCGGTCCAGAAACAATTTTTGCTTTTCGCTTTAAAACACTTACCATGGGATCCTTCTAAAAATCTTCCCCCCTATTGCAGCCGGTTAAAACTAATACAGCTGGCCACATTGCAGAGCCGCAGGGAGATGCTTGGTGTTTTATTTATTGTTAAATTAATAAGAGGGTCAATAAATAGTCCATTTTTGCTTGGTGAAATTAAGCTTAACGTTCCTATTAGGCCATCTAGACATTTTCAATAAATTTTTGTAGCTACATGCAGGTCGAATTATGAAATGCACGAACCACTTCACTGTTTATGTCGTGATTTTAATAAACACTGTAAAAATTTAGACGTCTGCGACTCGTTTCTTGGCATTAAAAAATACCTTTTAACTACATTAAATTTGTAATTCGAAATGAAGCAAAGAACGCTAAGCCGTGATATACTGTTCAACCCTCTGTTTCAAATTTGAAGTACCAGTTACTTGAAACTTGTTTGAAAAATTGCGTTGTGATCATTATTTTTATATGTATGCAATCAAATTTACTCTGTATAAATTCTATTCTGTATATATTTTATCTACTATTAATTTGCTTTATTGTCAATTTCATAAGTTATTATTTACTAGCTCCTTCATGAGTACATTTTAACACATTTACAACATTTTAACTTTTGCTTACTTCAAAGTTTTTAATTGAAATTGTCAAGCGTTTAATTCAATACTGTTTAAATATTACTTTAAAATTGATGACAGCTTATTTTGTTTATATCGTGTATTACATCTGAGAATTAAGTGTCGGTATATTTGGTCTGTATAATTGTTTAAATTGTAGACTGATAAATAAATAAATAAATAAATAAATAAAAACCTATGAGAAGGGCCACTTCAGCTGAGGTTATAAAATTTTTAGGGAAAGAAGTCTTTCACGTGTTTGGTGTGCCCGAATATGTCCATTCGGACAACGGCAAACAATTCGTCTCGGAAATGTTCAAAGAGTTTTTGGAGAAGTACGGCACGACACACGTGAAAACTGCATTTTATTCACCTCAGGGTAACGCTGCGAAAGAGTCAACCGATCTGTGCTGCAGATAATTAGGTCCTTCATAAAGGGCAACCAAAAGAATTGGGACGAATTCGTCAGCGATGCCGCATTTGCACTACGCAGCGTTACTCACTCAGCCATCAACATGTCACCATACTATGCCACTTTCGGTATGCCTATGATACAGCATGCTGCATCATATGAGCTATACCGAAAGTTGGCGGCACTGAAGGATGGTGACGTGGAGGTGGATACGGCTGGTGATAAAATGCAGCTCATCAGAAAAAGAGTTATGAAGGAGCTGAAGTTGGCCCATGATAGAAGTCAAAAGGTCTACGACACCAGGAGTTAGTATATTAAGTTTCAAATTGGACGAGTGGTATATCGCCGAAACTTTAAGCAAAGTTCCCAGGTCGAAAACTACAACGCCAAGCTAGCCCCGAAACAAGTAAAATGTATCGTACTTAATTCCGTAGGGAATTCAATGTATGAGCTTGGCGATAGCAATGGGAAAAAGATCAGCGTATACCACGCTAAAGATATTTTTGCAAAATATTATAATATTTTTTGTAGTGCTAGTACTCTTGTTCTATGTTGTTTATTTATTTATCGACGTATTTTATTTATTTATTTATTGACGAATTGTATTTATTGATTTATTGACGTATGTGATTATTTTATTAAATTATTTTTATTTTTCTTAACTTTTTTTTATTTATTTGATTATTTTTGCATTTATTTAGATTTTTTTTATTTATTTATTTATTTACTTTTAGGGCCACCCTAATGCAATATTATTAATAGGAGCTAATTCTAAATCCTAAAGATACAAATTCAAATAAAATAAAATCAAAAAAAAAAAATAAAATAAGAGGGCGAAGAAAAAAAATCAAGAACCCTAATCCCTGTCCTACTGCAACCGCTCAAGTAAACATAAGATCAAAAATGTACAAAGCAAAAGTAGGTCATCGAAACAAAAGAATTTATATGTTTATGAAAACAAAAGGTATGTATGTAAGTGAAAATGTACGTTTGTGACGTTTTTCATGCATGTACATATGTTCGTTGCAATCTGTTTTTATTTTTCTGATTTACTAATCCTGTTCTATTTTTGCAAGAGCAGGAATCTGTGCTAACACCTGTACATACAACTAAACAGGTGTATGTATTTTGATAAAATTTAATGTTTCACTCAAAACACTCACCATGTTACTCTTCTTAGCCAACGGCGCCGCTGCAGTTTAGTAGCTGAAACAAAAAAACTCAAACATACATATGTACATATGACCACGCTCAAACACTGATCAAGATCGATCGCTTACGATCTTGGATGTGAGCGTATTAATAGTAATAAAGTTATAGCCGTGCTGATAATATAAAAAAACGTGGGTAAAAAAAATTCGAAAGAAAAAAAATATGAACAAAAGCAAGATCCTGAGGCTAAATGTGCGGAAGCCAGTGGTAAGTTTGCCGGAAGCGTATGTATGTGCGATCTGTGCAAACCAAATTAATAAAATAAGTTCAAAATTGCATAATTTCAACTTAGTCCGAAAAAAGCATGTGCGGAGGTGGAACTATGGGCAGAAAAGGGAATGTAAAGAATCAAAAATAGATGAATATAAATAAATGTCAGAAGAAAAGGAAAAGTGTGAGTGAAAAATTACTCAACAAAAATTTAAAAAGTTAAGTTGAATTACTTAACAAAAAATTACTTAGAAAAATTTTCTATTTAGAAACCACAAAAAATAAAGTTCGAAGCCCTTCGCTTTCTTTAAACCTTTTTCCCATCAAAATCTATATCCAAAAAGGAACATACATATGGATAGATATATACATACATATATAAAAAGGTATGCGCTAAATACAAAAGTGTCACGTGTTACAAACGACAGAAAAGAAGTTTCGAAATTAAATTTTGGTGATTATTTCTGCTGCTACCGTGGTGGTGTGTTGTGTTGTGAAATGATGTTGTTGTTGGTCTCTGGAGGCTGACCGAGCTGATAAAAATTTATTATGTTGAGCAGGGATGAAAGTGGAGTTGTTGTGGCGATATATCGCCGATACAATAAAAAATGTTATTGTTGCTGCTGCCTGAGTCACAGGTGGTAATTGTAATTGCGAGCAGTAAAAAGGTGTCGTACTTATTGTTGGTATTGCACAGCCGATGAAGAAAATATGTGACGTTGGGCTAGGCTTTGTGTGCCGTCGGTGAAAAAAAGTATGTGTAGTTGTTGAATGCGTTGGGCCGTCCAAGAAAGCCAATGTGTGTTGCTATAGTAGGCGTGCCGTGCCGTCAGTTTAAAAGGTGATGTAGTTGTTGTTGAGCGGTATGTCGCCGGAAAGCCAATGTGTGTATTTGTTGTATGCGCAAAGTTATGTGGTGTTGTTGTAGGCGTGGTGTGCCGTCGAAAAATAAATGTGTATAGTTGTTGTAGATGCAGTGAGCCGTGTAAGAATGCAAATTTGTGTAGTTGTTGTGGATGCGGTGTGCCGTCGGCACGCTGTGCCCAGTGTATTCTTGCGTTGGCGAGGTGGCCTGGAATACAAATGGAATTAGTTAAAAGTATTTACTTTTGGATCAAAACGCTTAGTGAATATGTACATGGGGGCTTTTGTCTTTGCATGGCTGCAGATGCATATACACACATCTGTGTATATATACATCTTCATTAATGCAGTTTTCTATTTGCCTGCATGCACGCCAAATAGCAGATGACTTTCGACTTACCTCTATCCTTGGTTTCCCGGGCAGGTTTTCTGATCCTCGTCTGGCACTTGTAAGGGTACGCGCGCTAAGTCGCGCACTTTGCTTTACTCTGGCACTTGCACTGGGCACTGATAGAATAAAACTTTATCCGTTGCCTAACATTGTGCCCTTTTATAGCTACCGCTGTGGCAGAGAACGTTACTTAGAACGGTAATTTTTTTTACCTATACGTGCATAACTATCTTTCGGCTTTCCCGTATTTTCATTTACCCATCCATACACTCATACATTCATATACTTAAACGCTTACACAAACTAACACCTACACAGCAACATTTAGTTCGTCTTGACGGCAATGTTGCTACGCCGCCTCCTCCAGACACAATGTTGCCATTGTGCTGTTGCGCCAGTCATTGCAACATTGCGGCCAACACACGAGCCTAGACACATCACACGTAGTCACAGATACATGATGCCATTCATTCGAACCAGTGCTTATAATGCAAGGCTGTCGTTACAGGCTCGCAACCGCCGATGGTGCCTGCGCTATGCAGCGTGTGCGTAAAGAAATTCATAAGCAGCCTGCAACATTTTGTTTCCCGTCCAACGTGTGGCCTCGACCCACGACTCAATGCCGGGCTTAATTTTATTGTTAGCGCTTGGTTCTATTGCTACATCTACATAATACGTCACTGGGTCACTTCTACTCCTTATACCATACATAACCTATGTCACAGATAGAATCTAAAATCTAAAATAATTTAAAAAAATAGAATATCACAGATAATAAAACTTAATAAAAATTGTAAAATAAAATATCACTGGTAATAAAAAAATGAAATAAAAGGACAAAATAAAATAAAATATCACAGGTCATATAGTCAAGTAAAAAAAAATACGTAAAATAAATAAATAAATAAAAAAAATCTAAATAAATGCAAAAATAATGAAATAAATAAAAAAGTCAAGAAAAATAAAAATAATTTAATAAAATAATCACATACGTCAGTAAATTAATAAATACAATTCGTCAATAAATAAATAAATAAAATAGGTCGATAAATAAATAAAAAACATAGAACAGGAGTACTAGCACTACAAAAAACATTAAACTATTTTGCAAAAATATCTTAAGCGTGGTATACGCTGATCTTTTTCCGATTGCTATCGCCAAGTTCGTACATTGAATCCCCTATGGAATTAAGTACGATACATTTTACTTATTTCGCGGCTAGCTTGGCGTTGTAGTTATCGACCTGGGAACTTTGCTTCAAGTTTCGGCGATATACCACTTGTCCAATTTGAAACTTAATATCCTTACTCCTGGTGTCGTATACCTTTTGACTTCTATCATGGGCCAACTTTAGCTCCTTCATAACTCTTTTTCTGATGAGCTGCATTTTATCACCAGCCGCCAACTTTCGGTACAGCTGAAATGATGCAGCATGCTGTATCATAGGCATACCGAAAGTGGCATAGTATGGTGACATGTTTATAGCTGAGTGAGTAACGCTGCGTAGTACAAATGCGGCGTCGCTGACGCATTTGTCCCAGTTATTTTGGTTGCTCTTTATGAAGGACCTAATTATCTGCAGCACAGATCGGTTGACTCTTTCCGCAGCGTTACCCTGAGGTGAAGTTTTCACGTGTGTCGTGCCGTACTTCTCCAAAAACTCTTTGAACATTTCCGAGACGAATTATTTGCCGTTGTCCGAATGGACATATTCGGGCACACCAAACATGTGAACCGTTTTAGACGGTTAAGCGCCAATTAAGTAAGTAAGAAACACGTGAAAGACTTTCTCTAAAAATTGTATAACCTCAGCTGAAGTGGCCCTTCTCATTGGTTTTAAAAACACAAACTTAGTAAAGTGATCTAGACAAATAAAGACATACACGTTACCATCACTAGAACGAGGATAGGGACCCATAAAATCAATAAAAAGACGCTGGAAAGGTCGCTCTGTGAGTTTTCGCTTTCCCATCATGGGTTGTTTAAACACGTTTTGAGTTTTATTAACTTTACAAATTTCGCAATCTTTTACATGGGCGCATACGTCGGTGATCATTCCTGGCCAATAATATTTTTGACGTAGTCGGGACAGTGTCTTGTGGATGCTACCATGACTAGCGGACGGTGAGCTATGAGACGACTCTACCAGCCCCGGTTGCAACTCCGATGGAACCCAGAGCTTCCAGGTCTGGTCCGCTTCCAGGTCTGGTTCTCGGTCACCGTCTTTTTCAACTCCGTATACTCCTCCGACTCGAAGCACGGTGACTCGAGACACACGTCGATGGCTCTGTCCTTCGTCTGTATTTCGTCCATGTGCATTCGTGAGAGTGTGTCGGGAACCACGTTTTGCACACCTTTTCGAAGTTGGATATCGAAATCATAACCCTGGAGTTTCAAACTCCACCTTGCCAGCATCCCAGAAAGATCTTTCTGATTCATGAGCCATTTGAGGCTGGCATGATCAGTTATGATGGTGAACGGGGTTCCTTCCACATAAGGTCGGAATCTTTTCACACTCACGATCGCGGCGTAGCATTCAAGTTCAGTAATGCTATAGTTTTTCTGCGCCTTATTAAGTTTTGCCGAAACGTAGGCAATCGGTCTTTCGTTCTGGTCATCGTCCAGTTGAAACAAAACCCCTCCCACTCCGTCAGTTGATGCATCACATTGAATATAAAAGCGACGATCGGAAATAAATAGTTTATCTTAAGGAAAACAAATCAAACCAAGAAGGATAAAAATAAATGTAACTCGAAATGCGATGGACTTAAGAAATACCAAAAAAAAAAAAAAATATAAGTATAAATTTGTACGATATTAAATAATATAAAAAAAACAATATAAAAACTTAATATATATAAAAGCAATATAGTTAATATGTTCGTGAGTATGTGTGTATATAAGGGAGAATTCAAGTTATGGATGTGTGTATAAAGAAAAGTAAACTACTATGTCCTAAATGCCTAGTAAAAAAACTTATTAAAGTTTACCCTTATGTCAATATATGTAACAAAAAAATAAAGTATTAAAATGATTAAAACATAAATTAGATTCGAATATGTTTGCGTGAATATATGTGTGTATATGTATGTAAAACAGAATTCCAATTCAAGTTTTATGAGTAATGAAACAAAAAATGAGAAAAAGGTATCAAAAAAGTTAATAATAGGTAAAAAAATGCTAAAACAAAAGTACCATTCAAACAATATGGTTGTACTTTAAGATATTTCAAAATACTAATAATTTCGAAATAAAAAAATTGTGACTTAAAATCCAAAACTTCCTAACACCCAATGTGCAAAATCCACTTCTGTCAAAAAAAAAGGAAAATTTATGTTTGCTTTGGTGATTCTGGTGCTGCCTTGGCGAAGGTTCGGCGAAGGCGATGACGTCCGGCTCTATAATGTGTCTAGTCAGTCGTCTTGCTGTCCGTGGAATTGTGGCACATCATACCTATTAACTAGTTTCCAGGTGTCACTGACACACCCCCCTATTCCTATCTATCGTGGCGACGTCTGCAAGCCTCACTTACCGGGCATGCGGGATCACAAGTAAGGCAGCTTCAACAGCTCGCCACGATCTGCTACTAACGTCCGTCTGCTAGCTGGGTGCCATGCCAGATACCACTTTGCCAAACTGTTGAAGTTCAGCAAAGGAACCCTGACATGGTTACTCAGCTTATCCCTATCCTTTTGTCATGATGACACTTATCGGCTAGGCGGACCCAAACGACATTGCCATCATGGCCGTCCAGTCGGGAAAAGGAAACTAGGGTTGCGATTTCAAGAAAAAAGTGTAGGTAGAAAGCGTTACAATTAGTGAAGTGTAAACAAAAGGAAGAAGTAGTAACATAACAGTAAAATGGTAAGCAAAAAAACAAGAACGTTATTTGGCTATTACGTTGTGGATTTAAGGCCAAAAGGAAAACTGAAAACAACTTTTTGTAACTAGAAGCAAATATGCAAAAGATTACAAGGATTTTTGCTATTGCGTTGAGAAACAAGAAAAAAAAATAAAAGGAAACTGAATGAAAATTTTGTAAACTAATAAAGCTAAGTAAGAAATAAAAACTGAACTTTAAAGGTTAATGGAGATTGAAAAAGAACAAAATAGGAGATACAATTTTAAAAGTGATTTGAAAAGAAAAATGAGAAAAATGAAAAAAAGCTGAACGGGCTATTAATCGTTGGGCGTCATTCTTACGTGGCTGACTGTTTGGGTGGTGAGGACCGGCGGCAAGCAGGTATGCTTGTGGGCCCAGGCTAGGTCGTCGTTTTGGGTGGGGTATTGCACCACCGACCTCACCCGCAGCCAAATGAACAAATAGGTTTCATACCTGCATATGTATAGAAAGGAGAGAAAAAGCTGAAAAAGATGGAAATAAACGTGAGGGGCAAAGTTATAGAGGGGAAAGCGTAAGGGGTAGAAAAAGATGAAGGCTTGTCCTGTCAGGTGGAGTCTACCCTCCCTCTGCAGTGCAACTTGCACCACACCGTGGGCACTGTGCTGACTCCTATCTACTTACAGTGCCCCCAAACCTGACATAAGTCCGTCCATCCGTCAACAAGTCATTTCCCTATGTTCACCTTCACCTTACCTGGCCACGCACAAGCGCAGCACCAACACCAAATATTGCCAGCCTAGCCCTGCATAATGAATGTATTAAAATTTCATCCAAACGTAATTCTTATAATTTATTTACAAAATATTTTGGTTTACAAATTACAAACTAACACCCTACTACCAGTTCAATAATTTCAACAAAACTTTAAACTCAAAGTTTACTACAAAATAATTTGCCAAGGATTTCAAAAGGCTTAACTAGTATCAATTTCTAAAGTTTCTATTTGCTCAAAGTAAAAATTAAAAAAAAAAAAGCTCAAATATAATGCTGAACTTTATTACTAGCTAACTTTACAAATTCATGGGAATGCAGGAAGAAGATGATAAATTTCAAATTCAATGCAATACAAAATACATATGACTAATAGCCAGTGTCTGAATTCAATTAAAAAAATTTAAGCTTTTAGGGCCACCCTGATGCAATATTATTAATGGGAGCTAATTCTAAATCCTAAAGATACAAATTAAAATAAAATAAAATAAAATAAAATAAGAGGGCGAACAAAAAAAAAAAAAATCAAGAACCCTAATCCCTGTCCTACTGCAACCGCTCAAGTAAACATAAGATCAAATATGTGCAAAGCAAAAGTAGGTCATCGAAGCAAAAGAATTTATATGTTTATGAAAACAAAAGGTATGTATGTAAGTGCAAATGTACGTTTGTGATGTTTTTGCATGCATGTACATATGTTCGTTGCAATCTGTTTTTATTTTTCTGATTTGCTAATTCCTGTTCTAGAGCAGGAATCTGTGCTAACACTTGTACATACAACTAAACAGGTGTATGTATTTTGATAAATTTTAATGTTCCACTCAAAACACTCACCAAGTTACTCTTCTTATCCAACGGCGCCGCTGCAGTTGAGTAGCTGAAACAAAAAAACTCAAACATACATATGTACATATGACCACGCTCAAACACTGATCAAGATCGATCGCTTACGATCTTGGATGTGAGCGTATTAATAGTAATAAAGTTATAGCCGTGCTTACAATAAAAAAAAAATGTGGGTAAAAAAAATTCGAAAGAAAAAAAATACGAAAAAGATTCAAACGATTTTTTCAGGTGCTTAAAAGCAAGTTCCTGAGGCTAAATGTGCGGAAGCCAGTGGTAAGTTAGCCGGAAGCGTTCCGGCAAATAAGTATGTATGTATGTGCGATCTGTGCAAACCAAATTAATAAAATAAGTTCAAAATTGCATAATTTCGACTTAGTCCGAAAAAAGCATGTGCGGAAGTGGAACTATGGGCAGAGTACATCGATAAAAATCGGCGTACTCAGAATATAGTAACTAACCGCAAAAAAGGGAATGTAAAGAATTAAAAATAGATGAATACAAATAAATGTCAGAAGAAAAGGAAAAGTGTGAGTGAAAAATTACTCAACAAAAATTTAAAAAGTTAAGTTGAATTACTTAACAAAAAATTACTTAGAAAAATTTTCAATTTAGAAACCGCACAAAATAAAGCTCGAAGCCCTTCGCTTTCTTCAAACCTTTTTCCCACCAAAATCTACATCCAAAAAGGAACATACATATGGATAGATACGTACATATATAAAACGGTATGCGCTAAATACAAAAGTGTCACGTGTCACAAACGACATAAAAGAAATTTCGAAATTAAATTTTGGTGATAATTTTTGCTGCTGCCGTGGTGGTGTGTTTTGTTGTGAAATGATGTTGCTGGTGGCCTCTGGAGGCTGACCGAGCTGATAAAAATGTATTATGTTGAGCAGGGATGAAGATGGATTTGTTGTGGTTGTAGTTGTTGTGGCGATATATCGCCGATACAATAAAAAAAGGTTATTGCTGCTGCAGCCTGAGTCACAGATGGTAATTGTAATTGCCAGCAGTAAAAAGGTGTCGTACTTATTGTTGGTGTTGCACAGCCGATGAAGAAAATATGTGACGTTGGGCTAGACTTTGTGTGCCGTCGGTGAAAAAAAGTATGTGTAGTTGTTGAATGCGTTGGGTGCCGTCCAAGAAAGCCAATGGGTGTTGCTGTAGTAGGCGTGCCGTGCCGTCAGTATAAAAGGTGATGTAGTTGTTGTTAAGCGGTATGTCGCCGGAAAGCCAATGTGTGTATTTGTTGTATGCGCTGTGTGTCATCTGAAAGCAAAATTATGTGGTGTTGTTGTAGGCGTGGTGTGCCGTCGAAAAATAAATGTGTATAGTTGTTGTAGATGCAGTGAGCCGTCTAAGAACGCAAATTTGTGTAGTTGTTGTGGATGCGGTGTGCCGTCGGCACGCTGTGCCCAGTGTATCCTTGCGTTGGCGAAGTGGCCTGGAATACAAATGGAATTAGTTAAACGTATTTATTTTTAGTGAATATGTACATGGGGGCTTTTGTGTTTGCATGGCTGCAGATGCATATACATACACCTGCGTATATATACATCTTCATTAATGCAGTTTTCTATTTGGCTTGCTTGAGCTATTCGCTAGGTGGGAGCAAATCTCCTGCATGCACGCCAAGTAGCACATGACTTTCGACTTACCTCTATCCTTGGTTTCCCGGGCAGGTTTTCTGATCCTCGTCTGGCACTTGTAAGTGTACGCGCGTTAACTTGCGGCGGGCACCGCAATGAGCACATACGTTACGCCGAAATTGCGTTGATTTTGTTCGCATGCCGCTGACGTTGTGATAATACATTGTATACTTTGATGTCATGTTAGTTGAAGAAGTAGACGCATTGTTGTTGTCATTGTTCTTGGACATTTGATTTGGCGGGTTGAAAAACCCGAAATGGTTGGACCCTTACATTGTGTAGTTACATATGGTCAGCACTTACTTTGTTAAGGGTAGGTTTTTGGCTTATGGGAAAAGATATACAAGTGCGGTATTATGGCTGCGTATACTTGTAGGTTTGTATGCAAAAATAATATTGGGTGCACCGGTAAAAAAAACTTTAGGAAAAGTGACAAGAATTTGGCAAAGTTCATTGCTATGTGTTTTTTATAAAATATATTTTATGTAATATATGGGCAAATCCCAAAAACTTTTACTTTTTTGGATACTCGGGTTCATAGTACAGGTCTACAAGTAGGATATGTAGCAGCACGCACATACACAGCCACCTTCACATGATAAAATGCTTGTTCTTGTTCGTTTTTTTTTTGTGGATGCTAGTTGGCACTTCTTAGGTCCACGAAAAGTGTATTAGCTGCTAAGGAACACTGCGTAAAATTTTTATTGTAATTACAAAGAAATAACCTTATTTACTTTCAAACGAGCACTTAATTACATCTCTCTTTGAAATCCATATGTTTTGGACAATTTTAATTAACAAATTGTGATACTTAATTACCGGGCACGATTGCTAAAACACGACCAAAACCGTCGGGTGAGGTACTAATAGACGCTTTTTTGCCTCGCTTCCAATAATTCGAATACTTTTTGGACTATTAATACCAGGACAAAACGCGTCTTTTCATTTCTCTTTCCACATTTTTTTACGGGTTATTGCAGTCGACCTCGGTTTCAAACTGTTTTTCGCGGAGAACTTTTGAACGGGTAGAAAAACTTAGCACCCGGGTTTGTATTCTTAATGCTGGAATAACTACGCGTCCTCAGATACCGCAATTCAAGACTTTTGTGTAATTTTCTGTAGGACCCATATATGTGCACTACATTTTCATACTAAATTCGTTCAAAAAAATTTACCATCACAGCAACCCATATCTGATATTCCGCTCCTTTTTTTGTTTCCCTGCGTCGCTTTCCACGACGGCAACACCGGTAATTTTGACACTTCGTTCAGTGTCAAACGCATGTTCCACGCAGGTTCCACTGAGTTCCACAATAGTTTGACACTGACCGAGGTGTCAAACGGCAGTGTGTTAGAAAGAGAAAGGAATTGTTTCCTTCTCATACATATCATATTTGTAAACCTGTACTATGCTCGGGTAAAAAACTGAAGGCCAGAAAAAAGTACAAGGACATTAAGTTTGACCTTTTGACTATCCGATCTGATGATTTTAAAAATTAAGAAAGTTTATAGTAAGTATTTGCAGAACTTCGAAACGGAAAAAACGTCGATATTTGCAATTTTTCAAGCGATTCCCTTGATTTTTTTGAATTTTTTCGATAAAATTTCGAGGCATCGCTAAAACGCTATGGAATTTAAAGTGAATGTTGTTTTTGAGACGGAATTTCAAAAAGTATGAGCAAAATTAATGTGCCCCTCCAATACTTAAAACTATCACCAATCAAAGTAGCGATACTTTTTTTTGTCATTTTCAATATTGACCTTTTTTTTGTTTATAGCTTTTTGAGGCAACTGAGTATTGAAATTTGGATTATGCACGATAATAGCCTATCAGGGACTAAAAATACCTGGGGCTTCAAATTCGATGTACCCGTTTCAGTTTTGAAGGTGGAGGCAAAAAAGTGGAAGCACTTGGTTGCGTCAATTTTTTTCAGGAGCATGTTTTTTGTGGGCACAGCTACAATTTTACTTTTATCACTTCATACCATTTTGTTAATTTTTTCTCTACACCACAGTAGTATACCATCAATTGCCCCATCTTGGAATATTCACGCAAGGAAAGTTATTGATGTTTTTACATGGGGCAAATATACGAAATTTCCGACAAAAATTGGCAATCGTCAAAAAGTGAAGAAAAAAATTTTTTTTGAACCAGGTTTTATTGAAAAGTAAATGAAAAGAACCACAAAAATTAAAAAAAACAAAAAAAATTTTCTACACTTTTTGACGGTTGCCATTTTTTGGCGAAAATTTCGTATATTTGCCTCATGTACAAACATCAATAACTTTCCTTGCGTGAATATTCCAAGATGAGGCAATTGAGGGTACACTACTGTGGTGTAGAGAAAAAATTAACAAACGGGTATGAAATATTTGACGGTTACCCGGCTTCATATTTTTGCCGATATTTCTAAAACCGGGTTTCGGGTATCAACAAAATTTTACCTAAATATACCCCACATAGATATGTACATCCTGATAAAATTTCAACACAATCGGTTAAGAAGTGTTTAAATAAGTAAAAAAAATTAAGGTTTTCCGGGTTTATATTTTTTTCAATATCTCCAAAACCGGATCTCGTGTATTAAAATTTTTTTTACCTAAACATACTTCGTTCACATATCTATACGGTTTTAAAGTTTCGAAAGAATCGGTGGAAAGGTGTTAAAATAAATGTGTTGCAAACTTTGCAGTAAAAAATATTTGGCGGTTATTCGATTTATATTTTTACCGATATCTACAAACCCGGGTCTCGTGTATCAAAAAAATTTTACATAGCTAACAGCTACATATATCTCCATATTTTGTTAAAATTTCGATATAATCGGTACAGAAGTGTGGAAATAGATGTATATTTAACATTGCGACCTCAATTTATATTTGGCGCAACGAACTTTTTAAGTATATATAACCGGGCAGTAGAATTTTCCGTTGGTACGGGAATGAAATTTTATTTATTGTTTGTTTTTTTTTTCATCAAAAGGTTTTTTAAGGGACTGTACCTTTTGGTACCAGTGGGTAGGCAAATGAAAATTTTGCCTTTTAAGCTTTATAATGTTGGTATATAACCGGGGTCCAGATCTTAAGATAGGAGGGTCTAAAATTGGGGAATTTTTAGAATTTGGGTCCGTACTTTAGACGGAGAAAAAATATATGTGGATATATAATGGGTGATGAGTACTTACTCAGGCATTTTTTATTTAAAATGTGTTACTTGTGTTGTCCTTTAGCCTTTGTTCTATTGTGCTCCTCGTTGTTGTTGCAGTATCTTCTTCGATGTTGTGTGTCTTTGTTGTAATGGTGATGTTCTTTTGATGTGTGTGTTATGTTTTTCAACTTTTATTTTATTTTAAAAATTTGTATTTTTCCTCTTGGTTTTTCCAAATAACTCTCTTTTTTCAAATACTTATATATATTTTTTTTAATGTATTTTTTTTCTTTTTCTTAAAAATTTTCCCTGTTTCCACCAAACTTTTTTTTTCTTCTTTTTTTTCTCAACACTTAATTCTTTAGTTTTTTTCTCAACATTATCTTCTTTTTTTTGTATTTATATTTTTCGTTTTTTGTGTTTTCGTGAAAAAATTAAATTAAAATATTTTTTATTTTTCAAAAAATTTTCCACTTTTTAAATTTTTTTTGTTTTTTGTTTTTCTCAAGGATTTTATGTTTTTTCTTCCTTCACTTTTCCTTATTAAATTTTTTGATTTCTAAAATTTTTTTCTTGACTCACCTTAGGTAAATTTTTTCTTTTTTGTGTTGTATGTTGTATGGTTGAATGTATCTTTTTTCAAATTTTTTTCTTTCAGTACCCTAACGTGTATTACTTAATTTTTTTTTATGTACACACGTGTATGTATGTATTTATGTGTGTTTCTTGATTAAACACTTTCATTTTTTTTATAAATATCAAAAAGAAGAATTTCCGAGCTCTAGGCCACACATATATATTAATAATAAAAATGCAATTATTTATACCATATATGTTGTATTTATTTATTTTGTCGATATTTCGATTTCAATTAGAAATCATCTTCAGGGCTGTAAAAAATAAATTTTTCTATGTATAAAAACCACAAATGTACAAACATAATCTAACACTTACACTTGTGAATGCACCTTGTCGACTAATTTAAAATTTCAGTGCAGAAAACAGAATATCATAAACAGAAAACAAAGATGTATACAAATAATAAACAGTAATAATAAACAAAATATCTGCTGACAACAACGTATATATTAACTTGTTGGACACCCTCAGCATTATTGTTGCTAACTTCTCTTCATTACCAAATGTCTGTATGCGTGAGCGATGTTGTCGGTGTCGCTCTTAAAATTCATGCGTATGTCATTAGGTGTATTGATAATATGTAGCATTTCGAGAGTGTACCGCTTGGAATATTGTTTTTCTTCTTGCAATATTGTAACATTCTCTAAGCCCGGAGAGTGTTCCGTGGTCTTGCAATGTTGCGATAAAGCCGACCTGTTGTCGTTAGAGTGGTCGCAATTTTTGATGTTCGATTTGTGAGCGGAAATCCTTGTCTTTAGTTTTGTTTTAGTAGTACCCACATATACTTTGTTGCATACGTGGGACCCGTCGCCATTACATTTAATTTTGTATATTACGTCGGATTTCTCGTATTTTTCGATTTTGCTTTTTGTATTGCTGTATATTTGTTGTAGGGTATTTTTATATTGGAACGCAATTTGAAATTTTTCTTTGTCATACATGTTTGAATGTTTTATTCGGTTAGACAAACCAGGTACAAATACGGCAGTCTTATATATTTTGTTTATGTTTTGTTCTTTATTTTTATTCGTAGCGTAAAATTGGTGGATATAACCACTAATAAGGTGGATCGGAAACTCGTTGTTTTGAAGCATTTTTTTGATGATGCTTATATTTTTCGGGTGATATATTCTATCGCTGATAGAGAGAACTCGCCTGATAAAATTTTTGGCGGTGTTTATTATTATACTCCTATCATGTTTCGAGTTAAAATTTATTAACCTTCCGGAAGCCGTAGGCTTTTTATACCAGTCAAAGGTTAGGTGGTTGTTATTTCTTATTACTACCGTGTCCAGAAACGGCAACATTCCATTATTTTCCATCTCAGATGTGAATTTTATTGAGTTATGAAATGAGTTCAAGAGGCCCAGCATTTCTTCAACGGAATCGGTTTTCACAATAGCGAATAAATCGTCAACGTACTTTGTGAGCAGACGAGGTTTGTGCCGTGATTCTTCCTCAAATTTCAATAGTAATTCCTCCATTACTATATCGGCTATTACCGGTGATGCTGGTGATCCCATAGGCATACCCGATCGTTGTTCATAAACTTTGTTGTTGTACTTAAAGTATCTGTTGTCTTTTATACAGAAGCGTAAAATACTTAAAAATAGCTCTTGGTTAAGGGATGTGTGGGGTTTTATTTGGTCCCATTTGGACGATATGATCTCTAGGGCATGGTCTACTGGAATACTAGGAAACAGGGACATAACATCAAACGATACCAGACTCTCATCATCATAAATATATGTATTTTTAATATTATTCTTAAACTCAATCGTGTCTTGAACATTGTACTTGGACTCTTTAGTGATATTTTTCAGGATATTAACAACGTATTTACACAAATTATACGACGGAGAATTAATGGACGAACATATAGGTCTAAGTGGAGTTCCTTCTTTGTGGATCTTTGGTAGTCCATACAATCTGGGCGCATTGGCCGTTCTGCTCATTAGTTTATATTTTTCTTTTTCATCTATCATTTGGTTTTTAAACAGTTTTTCTACAATCTCGTTATTCCTATCTTGCAATTTGTTAGTAGGATCACGGTTTAAAACACGGTATGAGGAAATATCGTTAACTAATGTTTGCAATTTTCTATCGTAATCGGATTTTTCCATTACAACTGTTACGTTTCCTTTGTCTGCATTGAGAACTAACAGATGGTTATTTTGTTTGAAGAATTTCTTTGTCGTTTGTAAGGTATCTAAAATATATTTATCACGCATGCTAATGTTTGTTCTATTGAGGTGGTCCCGTATTAATGTAGTCAAATTGTTCCTCTCAATCTCTTGTTGCGCTTTGTCTTTGATCGTCTGTATAAAGTCTTCGCCGTCTGCGATAAGCTTAGATAAGGGAAATTCGTTATTAGTTGTTGGTATGGAGTATTTCGGCCCCAGGGAGAGAATCCACTGTACATCCGTCGGTATACTAATATTTGTGGTATTGTGAAACCACTCGGGTACATTTTGTATGTTAAGTAATTGGGTTTGTTTGTCTTTGAGCCTCTCAAATTTGTTTATTTGTATTTTTCTAATTTTGGCTCTGAGGTTTTGAGACAATACTCTTTCACTATCGAAAAATACCTTAGAATCCTCCGCGTTAAGCTTTATTTGTAATCTATTGTTTAATTTATTTACCTCTCTTCCTTTTTGTTTTTGTAGATCATGCTTAATTTTAATAATAAGATTTATTAGTTTTTCTGCACAGTAGCCAAGTACGTTTCTATTGAGTTGGTGATTTTCTCTGATATCTTTCCATTGTTGGTGTTGCATTTTAAAGTGTACGAGATGTTCTTAGTAGCATTGCTAATGAAGTTGGGTATGACACCACTTTTTCTGCATCTCACTAGAAACTTTATGGATTGAGACAGCTTTGTGAGTTGTTGTGTATTTTGGCGATAACGTTTTGTACACTTGTTGGTTTCTATGTCGTATTTATATAAATTAAATATATTTCCAGAAAATTGTATTTTCCGTTTCTTCCCTTTTTTCCTCGTATTTCAGATTTTGTGTAGTATTTGTATGTAAAATTTTTTGTTTTTTATTAACTTTTTGATTTCTCGATTTACAAATTTTTTTTTCACACCTTAATGTTTTGTTTTTTGTGCACATATATGTAAATATGTTTAAATAATTTCTATTTGTTACACTTTTGTTTTTTGTGTCCGTACCGACCGCGTTTATTTATATAAAATAGTTTTTAATTTTTGTAAAAAAAATTTGTGTTTTTTAATTACTTTTACTTTTTAGGTGTTTGTTTTTGGTCGCTGGCCTTTTCAACACAAAAGGGGCCATGTATAAAACTCTACCACTGTACTAGGCACTTTTATGTATGTGTTTTATTTGAAATGTAAAACTTTTATAATACACAACAAGTTATATAAAAATTTATTTGTTTAAATATTTAAAGCAAATAAAAAAAATGAAATATTTGCGCGACAGCGGACGGGCGATAAAAAGAATGATTGCGGCTCGGCGATGCGTGCGATCGGGTAGTTTTAGATAAACTAAAAAATATTAAGAGGGTGAGCGCGGTGGTGGTTGCAGCCACAGCTGAGCTGCACTGTATGCGCGTGGCCGCACTGGCCGGGTGTTTCCAGACGGAGGGGGGCGGACTTAGTCCGAAAACTGGATCATGTCTTCAACAGGCTATTTGCGATACCTTACCTAGCCGTAGTGAGCGGCGGTGTACAAACATTCCGACTGAAGAAATGGAAAATGGGAATTTCAACTTTTGCCACTTGCACTGCTCCTGTTATGTGGAGCTTATTCTACACCCGTAGTTCTTCACCGCACTTTCACATTTAACGATTGCCCGCAGGCGGTTAAAAAAGTACAACAACAAGTCGAGAAGGCATGCAAACATTTAATAGCAAAAGGTTTTGTTTTCCGCGACTGACTTTAAAATATACTAAGCATGATTATTTTTATAGGTTATTCAATGCATAAAATACTTGAAAACTAACCTCAAATATATCATCAATGAAAGGAAAATTTTACGGTACATGTTTGGTAAGCCTTCTTTCTAATAAATATAACTCCAAAATAATCAGTGAAGTTTAAAACTGTAAAAATCGGGCTTCTAATAGTGAAAACTCTTATGATGCAACGTAACACAACCACCTTTTTTATATAAGCAGTTCACACGGTCTCATCTTCGGCCGTATATGCCATGCTTCAAAACGGGTTTGATATTGGGAACTGTAGGAAAAACTCATCTGCAAATTTTACATGAAGACGATGAATTGCCCACTAGTATTTATGATTCGACTACATACCGGTTCTAGTAAAGTATGGTTCACATAGCTTTCTTGATGGAAGACAACGATATAGCGTAGATTTTGTTTTTTTTGTTGCTGTCGTAGTAACCTCCAAAACCATTCCGAAAGCTTTGTGGTAATCTGCAACGAAGGGTGCGTCTATACTATACTGCATAAATAAATAGGCAAAACTAGTATACCAAACTCCTCCCCTCCGTGGCTGTTGGGTGGAGATTTCACTGTCACTTATCGTACATTTTTCACCATATTGTGTGGGAGCATGCGCGTTGGCGTCAGAACCTGAAGCTCCATTAGGGTGTGGAGTCAAATTGTAGGGGGTGGTTTCTATCACGGTACGTGCTTATGCGTACGTGGGTGGATTCCACTCATACCTTTTGGTTCGTGAACAAATTCCACCGTTTAGGCGACGGCGTTTGGATTGATATACAACAAAGGCTGTTAACGCTTGTGGGGATTAACTTTAAATAATTTTTTCCATTCAGCCTTCTGAATCTTTCTGATTATCTTTGTTGAGTGAATAATGAATATTCTACTTGCTAAAATTTTCCTTCTCATTGAAGATCTTATTTTGTATGAGGTTTGAAGAATAAATGCATGATAATCGTATTCGCAAGTCATTCATTAGTCTCAACCAAAACGATTGAAATATGTTCACGAATACGATCTGAAAATGACTGCGAAAAGCAATCAAATATCACTCCAAAACAATTAAAGCTCACCTTTACAATGATAGCGATTATGAATAAAGCGTTTCGAAATATGAATCATAAATGATTATTCAAGAATAGTCACATTTAAGGTACACTTTCCTCCAGACGCTACGTTAATTTAATAATCGAAAATACTTTTAAGTTTGAACGTTTTAATCATCTGGGGGCTGTATATTCTGGTGACGATATGATATACCGATTAAACACTTCTATTTTTTATAAATTAAATATATTTCCAGAAAATTTAATTTTCCTTTTCTTCCCTTTTTTCCTCGTATTTCAGATTTTGTGTAGTATTTTTATGTAAAATTTTTTGGTTTTTATTAACTTTTTGATTTCTCAAATTATAATTTTTTTATAATTTTTTTTCACACCTTAATTTTTTGTTTTTTGTGCACATATATGTATATATATTTAAATAATTTCTATTTGTTACCCTTTTGTTTTTTGTGTCCGTACCGACCGCGTTTACTTTTTGTTATTTATATAAAATAGATTTTAATTTTTGTAAAAAAAATTTGTGTTTTTTAATTACTTTTACTTTTTTCGTGTTTGTTTTTGGTCGCTGGGCTTTTCAACACAAAAGGACCATGTATAAAAATCTACCACTGCATTAGGCACTTTATTAATAAAAGGAGGGCACACGGGTTTAAGTTGTATGTTTTTTATTTGAAATGTAAAACTTTTATAATACACAACAAGTTATATAAAAATTTATTTGTTTAAATATTTAAAGCAAATAAAAAAAAATTAAATATTTGCGCGACAGCGGACGGGCGATAAAAAGAATGATTGCGGCTCGGCGATGCGTGCGATCGGGTAGTTTTAGATAAACTAAAAAATATTAAGAGAGTGAGCGCGGTGGTGGTTGCAGCCACAGCTGAGCTGCACTGTATGCGCTGGCCGCACTGGCCGGGTGTTGCCAGACGGAGGGGGACGGACTTAGTCCGGAAACTGGATCATATCTTCAACAGGCTGTTTGCGATACCTTACGTAGCCGTAGTGGGCGGCGGTGTACAAACTTTCGGACTGAAGAAATGAAAAATGGGAATTTCCACTTTTGCCACTTGCACTGCTCCTGTTATGTGGAGCTTATTCTGCACCCGTAGTTTTCACCGCACTTTCACATTTAACGATTGCCCCCAGGCGGTTAAAAAAGTACAACAACAAGTCGAGAAGGCACGCAAAGATTTAATAGAAAAAGGTTTTTAAATTTTGGTTAGGCTTTTTTGACCAATGTATTTTAGATGCAAAATAAAAACTTTATTTCATCTTTCTACCCGACGTTTCGCTAGTCTCTCTAGCTTCTTCAGGGGGATATCTGTTTATTTAGGAAAAACAACAAAAACATTAAAGCATGTGGTAAAAACCGAAATGAAAACTAATATTACATCACATTTTTATATACACATGAATACATGATAAATATCACAAATCACAAATAAACACGTAACACCCTAATAAAACATTTATCACACTTACATATTTATATTGTTTTAAATATTAAATTATTCTAAAAAATATTATTTGTACCATTCTTTAGTGGTATCCTTGTCATACTAAACTAATAAATTTGACTATAGACATAAAGTGTAGGCAGCGGCGACATCATCGGTATCTTCCTTTTTATTTATTGTTTTGTCTCTATTTTGTAAAATTCTTAAGCTTTCCAATGTTAGTCTGGTTTTTCCTTGTTTGTTTTTATCAAGTGTCCGTATATTCGCTAAATCAGCTGTATGGTCGTTTTCTGTTGTGTGCTGTGATAATGCTGTGCTTTGCTTCTTTTTCTTTATATCAGCTGTATGTTCGGTTAGTCGAACTTGTAACGCCCGTTTCGTCTGACCGATGTATATTTTGTTGCAGTCTTCGTTTTCATTGCCTTTGCATGTTATTTCGTAGATTACATTGCTTTGCTGTAGTTTTTCAATAGGGCTTTTTGTTCTTGTGAATATCGTCGATAATGTTTGGTTTGATTTGTAGGCTAGTGATATTTTCAGTTTGTTGTTGGTAAGTGTTTTGCTAAAGTTTTCTGTGAGTTTCGGTATGTATGTTACACTGAAATATTGTTTTGTTTCTGCCTCTTCTCGTGTTGATTTTCCTTTGTTGTTATGTATTCTTATGTCCAGAAAGGGTACGATCTTTTTCCATTTCGTACGTGAATTGAATGTTTTTATGGTAGCTGTTAAGGGCATTTAAAATTTGTTCCAAATCATTTTGTTTTACTATCGCGAAGATATCGTCCACATATTTGACTAGAAATTTAATACTGATGTTAAGATTTTGCTTAAGTGCCTTAAGTGTGTTGTCAAGTAAATCATCCATAATTATGTCAGCTATTGTCGGGGAAAGTGGGTTGCCCATTGGCATACCAAAAGTTTGTGTGTAGTTTGTATTATTGTGTATAAAATAGTTATTTTCTAATAGACAAAATTTTAGTATGTCATGAAACTTGTTCTTTGGTATATTAGTTGTGGGCTTAATTTGGTCCCATTTGCTCATGATTATGTTTATGGCTAGATTGGTGGGAATGTTTGTGAACAGGGACACTACATCAAAGGACACTAACACTTCATCTTCATCTACATGTATATCTTGAAGTATTTCTTTTAATCTGAATACATTCTTGATATTGTATTCTTCTGACGTTACATTTTGAATTTTTTCTCCTATATATTTAGAAAATTGGTAGCAGGGTACATTTACGGAGGACGATATTGGACGTAGGGGCATATCGGGTTTATGGAGTTTTGGCAGTCTATAAAGCCTGGGTGCAATGGCTGCCGAGCAGAATAATTTAAACTTTTCACTTGCGTTGATATATTTTTGTTTATAAAGATCATCCACTATCTTATTATTTTTCTTTTGTAGGGAGTCTGCTGGGTCAGCTCTGACTTTTTTGTATGTCTTTTTGTCGTCTAATAGCGTGTCCATTTTCTCCATATATTCTCTTTTGTACATTGCCACTGTTTTGTTTCCCTTGTCTGCCTCCGTTATGATGATTTTGTTTTTGTGTAAGTTCAGGGAGGACTTGCTTTTATTATACGCTGTTGTAATAAATTTTTCCATCGCATTGTTTTTTATATTCCTTTTGAATTGGAGAATTCGGTTGCTCAGTTTATTTCTTGCCATTTCTTTTGCCTTATCGTCGTTCAGTGCTTGGATAGCTTGCTCCATTTCAGCTATTATGTGTATAGGTGAGAAATTCGTTTTTGTTGTAGGTAATGTGAATTTCTTCCCTAGAGATAGTAGCCATTTTACTTCTTCAGGAAAACTTATTTTTGTGTTGTTGACGAACCGATTGTTGTTTGTCCGAATTCCTAGGTTGCGTAGTTGTTGTTCTTTTAAGGTATGTATTTTCGATGCGTGCGTTTCTTCAGTTTCTTTTCCTATATTTTGACTAATGAAGTGTTGTTTGCTTTTAAATGTATTGAACTCTGTTTCACTTAGTTTGTATTTAAGCTCTTTTTCCGTGTAATGAATGCAATCTTTTGTGGTTTTTATATCCAGATTTGTTTGTGTTATTTCCATTTTTAGTATTTTGCGTAGAAATTCAAGTTTGGTTTTTTGTAGTCGCTGTTTTAATTTTTGTGATGTAGTTGTTATTGTGATACTTTTCACAGAATTTTTGAGGTGGTTTGGTGTTAGATCGTATCTTTTGCATTCTAATAAGAATTTTAGGCGCTCAACTTGTTTAGCTAGTTTTGCTAATTGCTTGCTGTAATATTTTAGTCGCATGCATGTGTGTTCGCCATACTTATATTTCATGTGTTTAAAATAGTCCTTCATTTTTGATTTTTCACCGTTTTTGAGCCTTTTGGTGTTGTTGGTTTTGTTTTCCGCGACTGACTTTAAAATATACTAAGCATGATTATTTTTATAGGTTATCCAATGCATACATGTTGAATATTTCAGAACAAAAAGTTATTGCAGCCCTCAATAAATGTGAGCAGAAATTGTACGGAAGGTTAGGACACTGCATTTTAAGCACTGGAATTTATGTATGGCAGTGAAGTCGGAGGTTCGTAAGTTTTGTGATGAACGTAATTAATGATTGTGTTGTTTCGAATCGGTAGCTGAAGGTCTTCATAACTTAGCCTTGTTATTTTTATGAATGTGGTTGGTAAGTATACTTGGTGTTTAAGTTCAATTTTGCCTTTGTTAATTGTTTAATTTTATGTCCGATTCGTTTTATGAAGAGATGCCCGCTTAATTCGATGAAGAAAAAGAGAGGGATCTGAGAGCGTATGCTGGAAGGAGCCAAGCGGCGTTGATTCCCAATATGTGCTACCTTATAAGGGGCTACAATACTTGAAAACTAACCCCAAATATATCATCAATGAAAGGAAAATTGTACTGTACATGTTTGGTAAGCCTTGCCTTTCTAATAAGTTTAACTCCAAAATAATCAGTGAAGTTTAAAACTGTAAAAATCGGGATGCAACGTAACACAACCACCTTTATATATAAGCAGTTCACACGGTCTCCTCTTCTGCCGTATATGCCATGCTTTAAAACGGGTTTGATATTGGGAACTGTGGGAAAAACTCATCCGCAAATTTTACATGAAGACGACCCCCCTATGAATTGCCCACTAGTATTTATGATTCGACTGCATACCGTTTCTAGTAAAGTATGGTTCACATAGCTTTCTTGATGGAAGGCTTGAAGTAGATATAGGATGTTATATGGGCATCCGCTATAAGGTAATATTCCGCTTAGACAAAGATATAGCGTAGAATTTGTTTTTGTTGTTGCTGTCGTAATAACCTCCAAAACCATTCCGAGAGCTTTGTGGTAATCTGCAATGAAGGGTGCGTCTATACTATACTGCATAAATAAATAGGCAATACTAGTATACCCAACCCTCCCCTCCGTGGCCATTGGGTGGAGATTGCACTGTCACTTATCGTACCTTTTTCCCCATATTGTGTGGGAGCATGCGCGTTGACGTCAGAACCTGAAGCTCCATTAGGGTGTGGAGTCAAATTGTAGGGCGTGGTTTCTACCACGGTACGTGCTTATGCGTACGTGGGTGGAATCCACTCATACCTTTTGGTTCGTGAACAAATCCCACCGTTTAGGCGACGGCGTTTGGATTGATATACAACAAAGGCTGTTATGTTTGTGGGGATTAACAACACGATTTTTACCATTTGTTACCTGGCTGACTGTTTGGGTGGTGAAGAGCGGCGGCAAGCAGGTATGATTGCGGACCCAGGCTAGCTCGTCGTCTTGGGCGAGGTATTGCACCACCGACCTCACCCGCAGCAACATGGAAAAGGAAGGGTTCATACCTGCATGTGTTGTAAAAGAAGGGAAGCTGAAAAAGATGGAAATATACGTGAGGGGCAAAGTTAGGAGGAGGAAAAAGATGAAGGCCTGTCCTCTCAGGTGGAGTCTACCCTCCCTCTGCAGTGCAACTTGCACTGCACCGTGGGCACTCTGCTGACTCTTGTTTACTTACAGTGCCACCAAACCTGACATTGGTCTGTCTGTCCTCATTCGGTCATTTCCCTACTACTCACCCTAACCTAACCTAACCACGCACAAGCGCAGCAGAAACACCAATATTCGATCCTAGCCCTGCATTATTAAAATTTCACGATTTCATCCATACATGCCTGTGAGTTGAGGTGTTTTTCGTAAAAAAAGAAAATCGCAAACTTATATTTAAAAGTTTATATAAAAAAACAATTCATAGGCAGGGAAACTCAAAATTTCAAATTTTTGAGTTAGTCACTCTGCTAGTGACAGGAAAGAAAAGGGAGCACATGTAGAGTGGACTAAATAAAAGGAACTAGAAAAGAAAAATAGTTATGACTTCGCAAAAAGGCAATACTATCAGATAAATGTCACAAGGCAAGGAAATGAAACGAAACGTGAAAGACAAACATTGAACTCAAGCAAATTGAAGGTGTACGAAAATTTAAGAAAATGATGTAAAAATGGATTTTTTTTTCTTACCTTCTTTTTTTTCAACTAAAAAAAAAGGAACTCCTTTATGCCCTATACCTCGTCTTTCGTCAAAATTTAGACCATTGCATGCAATTAGAAAAATGAAATGAAAATTAAGACCTTATGAATTGTAAGCAGATGGGAAGTTAGAAACGGAAGCTAAGTAAAAAACAACGAAGAAGATATTTGCCCAAAAAAAGGAAATTTCACCAAGAACTACTTAAATAGATGTTAACAATGCAATGAATACAAATATTTCAGAAAATTACGTATTTAAAAAGAAGGAAACACCAGGAATCTGCTTCTCCTGTAAGGTGTTTTTGTTGTTAGGGTGACATGTTTGAGGTAGTCTGCTTCAGATGTTGCTGGTTTTTGCGTTCACCGTGTTCGGTAGGATTGTATCCACCACGATGATATTCACTGTTGCCAAAAAGTGTAGCGTCTAGGGATCAGTGGGGAATGTTGTATAGGTCGTTGTTGTTGCTGTTCTTGCTAAACTTTCCTTGAACTTGGTGTTGTGTTTGTGTTGATGTGCGTGTTTCAATTATCGCCCTGTTGTGAATTTGCGTGTATAATTTGCATGAAAGAGTGTATTGCCAGTGTGGGATCTGTAGTAGTTGTTGTTTTTGTGTAGACCGCCACCAATTTGGCCCTTTTTGCTGCCAACGGTTCCGGGTTTTAGCCACCTTTTTCCCGATGCTAGTAACCAGTGTGCTATTTCCGCAAATTAAAAATGATCTGGTACAAAAAAGACAAAACAAAAAAATTTATTAGTTATATAAAAAAAATTATTCATGAAATACAGGTTACTCTATAGACGTATCCATACTTATTTGACTGCTTTATCTCCTCACCTGCATATATATATATACATAAAAACTTTTCGCGGACTTTTCTGGCGCTTTTAAATAACGCGCACTAAAAACTGTTAAACCTTTAAAAAGGTATTACTACTTGGCGCTGCACTTGCACTGGGCACTGTTACAAGGAAACGCTTGCCCGTTGCCTAACTTGTTGCCCTTTTATAGCCACCGCCGTGATAAGGAACATTATCCAGAAACGGTCAACTTTCACCTATACATGTTCAACTTTCTTCTCGGCTTTCCCGTATTTCCGTTTATGCGTCCACGCAATCATACACTCACATGTTCACACATAAACGCTTATACAAACTAACATTAACATACTTAACAAAACAACACAAACACATAGATACATAGCATTCGTGCCTTGACCGCTCACGCTGATTCATTCACACGCTCATACATTCATACACTTAAACGCTTACACAAAAGGGCCCATTACTGATACAGATATTTAGTTCGTGTCTTGGCTCCAATGTTGCTACGTCATCAGCAACATCGTATCTACTCCAGACACAATGTTGCCATTTTGCTGTAACAACCGACGTTGCAACACTGCGGCCAACACACGAAGCTGGACACATCACACGTAGTCACAGATACATCCTGCCATTCACTCGAACCAAGGCTGTCGTTACAGGCTCTCAACAGCCGATGGTGCCTGCAATATGGAGCGTGTGCGTAAAAAAAAATTCAAACGCAGCCTGCAACATTGTGTTTCCCGTCTAACGTGTGGCCTCGACCCACCACTCAATGCCGGGCTTAGCGTCACTACCATTACCTAATTCCGTTAACTACAGACTAACAATCGGTTGATACCTCTACTCAATCTACTTAATCCTATATCACAGATACTGCTCTACGTAGCTAATAGTAAATAAAATATCACAGATAATAAAACTTAATAAAAAATATAAAATAAAATATCACTGGTAGTAAAAGAAGGATTAATTTAAATAAAATATCACAAAACATATAGTCAAGTAAAAAAAATGGATAAATAAAAAATAAATAAATGCAAAAATAATCAAATAAATAAAAAAGTAAAGAAAAATAAAAATAATTTAATAAAATAATCACATACGTCAATAAGTTAATAAATAAAATACGTCAATAAATAAATAACAAACTACGTCAATACATAACACAGAACACAGGCAAAACATTGCACAAAGGTACTAGCACTACAAAAAAAAAAAATTTTGCAAAAATATCTTTAGCGTGGTATACGCCGATCTTTTTCTCATTGCTGTCGCCAAGCTAATACATCGAATTCCCGATTACATTTAAAACGATACATTTAATTTGTTTCGGGGCTAGCTTGGCATTATAGTTGTCCATTTGTGAACTTTGCTTAAAGTTTCGGCGATATACCACTTGTCCAATATTAACATCTCTACTTCTAGTGTCGTATACCTTTTGGCTTCTTTCATGGGCCAACTTCAGCTCTTTCATAACTTTATTCCTAATCAGTTGCAGTTTGTCACTTGGAGCCTCTACCTCGCAATCAACATCCTTTACCGCTGCCAGCTTTCGGTATAGCTCATATGATGCAGCATGCAGCGTGAAAAAATTAAATTAAAATATTCTTTTTTATTTTTCAAAAAATTTCCACTTTATATATTTTTTTGTTTTTTTTTCTCAAGGTGTTTAGGCCACCAGCCTAAATATTCGCTACCACACTAATGCACATTTTTTGGCAATATTATTATTTACCGGTAACGGCCCACCCCTGCCGAGCGCTAACTTCAAAGGGGAAAACTCAACGAAAGTTGGCTATCGGCAGGTGGTGCGGACCTTTTTCGTTTTTAAATCTTTCTTTCTATTTTGGAACGTTCACGAGCCAGCAGCCAGCCCCAGGTGAGTAGTATAAACCAACCATTTTCACATATTTTCCATTTTTTACTAAGTGCGAATTCCACTGTAATTAATATTTGAAAATTAATAATTTGCATAAATGTGAATTTTCCAAGTGCACAGTGAATTGGTGATTTAATAGATATATGTATATAGCTTTTCCGCATTATAATTGCGCTCATTTGTAAGCATTTGAATTAATAAAATTATAATTCTACGCTGTGAATTGCCAAGTGTAAACTTCTTATATCTTAACTATTTGCACTTCCTTTTTAATTTCTTTCTGCACTACTGCATATTAAATCGGAATTGCTATTTATATTGTGAAATAATTAGTTTGTGAGAGTTTTATTTTTATAAACACATATCGTAGCTCGTCGCTAATACCTTCCTTTATATTTTATAAATAAACAATAATAAATTGTGATTACTCGATATTAACTCTCCCTTTTTATTTCTTTCATTTGCGTGCGAACGCGCCCCACGACACGGGTGCCACATTGCCCCCGCAACATTTGGTCCTTCGAGCCGGATATGAACCAGCGACCTATGGTCCTTACGCGCCGAGGAAATTAATATTCAGACGCATACTTCAAAATCCCATTTTTTTTTTTTTATTTATTATATCCAACAACATAAAAACCAGCGAAAACACAAAACAAGCGAGCACACATACAGCCACAAATCATCACATACAGTCTATTGACGTCGAGATCACATCATACAGTCCATTATCACTCATACAGTCCACTAATATCATCGTCACGACATCACATACAATCTTATCATCATCATACTCATCAGTAAAAGTCCATCATCAAACACATACATTAGCATCACATCTTACAGTCATACACATCATATCATCATCATAACATCACATTCATCAGCCACAGTCCATTTATCACATCGATCAACTAAAAACACAAGGTACGTGGTTGCTTGGTTGCACAAAAACTTTTTTTATTAGTTCCGTGATTTTACGCACGGAAAGTGCACTCCGTGTTAGAGATAATAAATGCAAAGCAAGTGAAATTGCTAAATTTCGTGTTTAAACACACCAATCGCCTTTTGACGATCGGGTAATTCCCCCCACCAGTGGTAAGGGTTACTCGACACCGCTCAAGGCAGACAGTCAGTGAATTTTTTTTTTTTAGTTTTTTTTTTCACACATATTACTGCACTGTGTTGTACCCCCTCATCGTCACACACGTTGACAAAACTTCCTAGTCAGGAACCATACTTTCACTTGGTTGATAGCCTTAGCTTGTCTATCCCGGAATTCGCTTTATTAATCAGTTTGCGAGCTGAAATAATACCAAAAGCCAAAAAAGTATCACTACGTTGGGTGGCTAGTGGCTTGATCACACAACTTATACTGATCGCTTTATATTATATAGCTGTATTTTTATCACTTTTTTCTTAATAAATACTTTAAATCGTAATTTTCCACAGTAAGTTGGATAAACAAATTTATTTTTTATATTGGGAAAATACCCTGGTTGGCTACTGGGGGATACTCATCAGCGTTCACTTTCACCTTGTATACACATTAAATCCTCGTCAGGATTTCTATCTGTGTTTCATATCACTAGGTATACACATTAAATCCTCGTCGGGATTTCTATCTGTGGTTCAAATTTCTAGAATTACACACATTAAATCCACGGGATTTCGATTTGTGGTTCAAATCTCGAGGTTGACACACTATACCCACATCGGGATTACATCTGCGTTTTTAAACTTTTTTTCAGAAAATATTTCTATCTGTGTCCAATACACCCTTTAGACACATTAAATATTTGCAGACGATTTCTCTTCTCTGCATTGCACACCACTGTAGACACATTAAATCCTCGTCAGGATTTCTATCTGTGTTTGATATCACTTTGTACACACTAGAACCTTTCAGGATTTCTATCTGTGCTGCATATCACTATATACACATTAAATCCTCGTCAGGATTTCTATCTATAACACTGTATACACATTAAATCCTCGTCAGGATTTCTATCTGTGGCTTACATAATCCTCGTGAGGATCTCTATAAGTGGTTCATATCACTGGCCACACATTACACCACGTCAAGATTTACATCTGATTCAAATTTTTTCTTATCACTAAATTCACATAAGATTGCTTTATGTGTTAACACATACAATCCGATCAGAGTTCAAATCCGTATATTTTTTAGATTTTACTCACACAGCACAATCACAGCAGGATTGATAGCTGGGCTACGCACAAAAAACAAAACACTCTTATAATTTTTGCTGCGGTTGAATATACACCAACGCCACTAAGTCTTTTGCCTTCACGCTCGGCACCTTCAAAGAAACAAAATATTCAGATTAATAAAATCAATGGAGACTTATATTAGATTGGCTGATTCCATAGTGGAGTTTGAACAAGATTTCAACTCGACCCCGGCCGAATCACGGAACAAGCACACCCTTGCACTACTGCAAGAGGAGCTAAAGGCACTATGGAAGAAAACCAAATCTACGTATGAAAATCTTCTCAGCAATTCTGAGCTGTCCAAAGAGGAACTCAGCTCGCTGAGAAAAAAGAATAAAAGTTGCTTCGCTTGCTACCTACAATGCATGTCTGCTGTGGAGGCTGAAGCCGAAGCTATCACCCCACAGCCGGCGAAAGATGAAGCAAAGGATGAAGACTCTTCGCGCCGTGGACATAAAATGCGGCTGCCGCCTTGAGACACCGATGTATTTAAAGGCGACTACCTTTCCTGGTCAGCTTTTAGAGATATGTTCACGGCGATATACATCCACAATACCGATCTGAAAGATGTCGAGAAATTATACTATTTAAAACAAAAAACGCAAGGGGAGGCAAAAGAAATAGTGGGCAGGTGCTCGTTAACAAACGAGGGTTTTGCAACCGCCTGGAAAAACTTAAGCGACAGATATGAAAATAAACGTATCCTAGTAAACACACAACTTAAACTCTTATTTAATCTGACGGCAGTCGAACAAGAGTGTGGAACCTCAATCAAAAAATTGCAACGGGAGATAAACAATTGCATCTCCGCGCTACAATGTCATAATATTGACATCACAAATTGGGACGCAATCATAACCTACTTATGCTCCACAAAACTCCCTGAATCTACATTGGCTCTTTGGGAACAGACCGTAGAACGGAAGACAGATATCCCGAAATGGGAGGATATGGACAAATTCCTGTCCAATCGCTTCCAGAAATTAGAGACGGTTTCTGATCTTAGGGGTAACAAAACTACAAAAGCACTCAAAAGTCAAAATTCGAATTCTAGGGAAAATTCTACAAAACTTGGGGTTTACCAAGCTAGCGTACCCAAATCAGCCTGTAAGATGTGCAACAGTACGGAGCACAAATTACGAAAGTGCCAAAAATTCCGTAGGTTGTCTACATCAGGGAAAATCGAGTTTGTAAAAAGCAATAGTTATTGTCTGAATTGTCTGTCGGGTGGACACACTGTGACACGATGCACCAGCCCGTTCAACTGCAGCACGTGCCACGCAAGGCACAACACCTTGCTCCATCTCCCGACAGCACAACAAAAGACAACGCCTCAAAGTTGGACTCAAAACGCCACCGACAACACACCTTCAACCTCACAACAGGCTAGGGCAAGGATGGAGTCTGATAAAAGACAAGATAGTACTAACAACGTCACGTCGTGTCATGCTAACACAACAAACGGGGTGTTATTAGGAACAGCGCGGGTTAATATAATCCACAACGGAGTTAAATTTTCCGCCAGAGCGCTGATAGACTCTGGGTCCGAATGCTCTTTCATAACTGAAAGACTAAAGAAGCGAATAAACCTTCCGTCCAAACGTCTGCATGTGCAAGTGTCAGGAATAAACAATACACCATCTGCACAGGTAAAGGAATCATGTTCGATTAACTTAGGTTCGCTTACAGACCCCTTAGTAAGCATCAATACAGTGGCCCTAGTCCTGCCTCAATTAACAGGGGACCATCCGACTTGCCAAGTGAGCGCAACGACTCGGCAAGCGTTCCCTGATCTGATTCTGGCGGATAAAAGGTTCTTCATTAATGAACCAGTCGATCTCATACTTGGAGGCGACATTTATCCGCAGATAATACTAAACGGTATACGGAAGAACGTTCTAAATACGCTTCTCGCCCAAGAAACCGTCTTCGGTTAGATTTTAACCGGTCGTGCAGATGCACCTCACCCAACCAATACGCGGGTATCCTTTTTCAATGAAATTAGCCTAGAGCTAGCCGCTTTCTGGGAACTGGAAAACGTACCTACAAAAAAGGCCCTGACCGAAGATAATGCCTATTGCGAGGCACTATATAAAAACACAACGGAAAGGAATTCAGATGGAAGATATACCGTCGCCCTTCCATTCAAACAAAGCTTCCCAAAAACCGTCTGTTTGGGCCCATCTCTCAAGAGCGTCTGCTCTCAGTTCTATCGGAACGAGACGCGCCTAGCCAAGACACCGGCAGACGGAATACAATAGGGTACTGACAGAATACGTCACGTTAGGGCACAATTCTAGGTTGCACACCGTAGTACCACCACAATCAACTGATTGCTATTTCTTACCGCATCATGCGGTGATCAAAGAAGAAAGCAAAACGACTAAAGTAAGGGTCGTATTCAACGCGTCGTGCCCGACATCCAATGGCACCAGCCTGAACGATGTTCTACACACCGGCCCAGTACTTCAAGCCGACTTAACAACACTACTCCTTCGATGGAGATTCTACAAGTACGTCTTCAACAGCGACATTGAGAAGATGTACAGGCAAATTTGGGTAAAGGAAAATCAAACCCAATACCAAAGAATAGATTTTCGACTCAAAGCAGAGGACCCTGTCAGCGTGTTTGAGCTCAACACGGTAACCTTTGGGGTCAACTGTGCCCCCTATCGAGCGATCAGAACCCTACATCAACTTGCAGATGACGTCGAGGCATCTCTGCCAACCGCAGCGCACATCTTGCGAAACAGTATGTACGTCGATGACGTCCTTGCAGGGGGGCATAGCATCGAGGCAGCAATCGCGGCTCGCGATGAAATCACAGCTGCATTAAAGTCAGCAGGATTCCCTCTGCGAAAGTGGACCTCTAATTGCAGTAGGATACTACAGGGCATACCCAAACCTCACAGGCTTACGGAAGGCTTTCTGGAGTTCGAGGACGCGAGCATGGTAAAAACCCTAGGCATCCGTTCGAACGCGCATTCCGACTATTTTTATTTCGCAGCGAAACCAATCGAAAACCAGGACATCGTAACAAAGAGGGCGATCCTATCTGCCATCGCCAGACTCTTCGACCCTTTAGGCTGGCTCGCCCCAGTTATCATCTTAGCTAAGATATTAATGCAGAACATTTGGCTGGAGGGGACGGATTGGGATGAACCGGTATCCACAATCACTCTAGATCGGTGGCAAACCTTTATGCAGTAGTACCCCGCCATTAATCGGATTCGTATACCTCGGTGGGTGCACTTCACCCCAACCAACGATATAGAAATTCACGGCTTCTGTGACGCGTCCGAAAAAGCCTACGCGGCTACGGTTTACGTGCGTGCTAAAATCAACGATAGGATCTACGTTAGTCTACTCATCGCAAAAACGAGGGTGGCACCAGTAAAAACAATTTCAATACTAGGATTGGAGTTATGCGGTGCCGTCTTGCTGGCTGAGACTTTGGAAACTGTGATGGAGAACCTGAACTTAGGCACATTTAATATTCACCTATGGACAGATTCGACCATCGTCCTAGCATGGATCAGAAAACCACCTTGTTCCTGGTCAACGTTTGTAGCTCACAGGGTAACAAAAATCGTGGAGAAGGTAGGAACTAAAGCATGGCATCATGTCGAGTCTGCATCAAATCCAGCGGACTTAGCCAGCAGAAGACTTCCAGCCACGGAACTAGTCGCCAACTCTTTGTGGTGGCAGGGACCTTCTTGGCTGCAAGAAGGCACAGCGAAATGGCCATCTCAAGGCGAACAGGAGTACCACACAAACATCGAAGAAAAACGAGTACAAGTGCATGCAGCAACAAACATCAACAATAGCGAGGATATTCTTGACCGGTTTTCCGATCTATCAAGAGCGTTGCGGGTAATCTCCTACATTATAAGATTCGCCAATAGAACCCAGCCAAAAACTAAAACGTCCTTTAAAGCAGAGTCGCACCAGATTTCGCCTGAGGAAATCAAGGCTACGACTAGCCGCCTCATCAGGATATCCCAAACCAACCACTATGCCGAAGAAATAAGCTCTCTGAGAACTAGGAAATCCATCGCGACCAAAAGCGAGATTCTCTCTCTAGACCCCTTAAACGACGAAGACAATGTCCTTCGGGTGGGGGGTCGTCTCAACGCATCCAGGGACGTTCCCGTCGACGAGCGTCACCCGATAATCCTCCCTTACGTCTGCCGACTCACCCGTCTCCTAGTCCAGTTTGTCCACACCATTTCTATACATGGCGGAAACCAACTAATGCTGCGGCTCCTACGCACGCAGTATTGGATACCTCGGGTCAAAAACATGATCCGATCCATCATTCACAACTGCAAGGCCTGTACGCTATTCCGCAAACGTTCCCCGACGCAACTCATGGGAGTTCTCCCTGCGGAACGTACTACCTTTTCTCGGGCATTTACCAACACCGGGGTGGATTTTGCCGGACCGTTTGACATCAAGTCTTACAGCGGACGAGGATGCCGCATGTCTAAGGGATACGTCTGCCTATTCGTCTGCTTTGCGAGTAAGGCGATCCACTTACAGGCGACTAGCGACCTCAGCACCGCCGCGTTTCTCGCAGCATTTAGCCGGTTTGTCGCCAGACGAGGATGCCCGAAAAACCTCTATTCCGAAAACGGGACGAACTTTGTCGGCGCGTCAAGGGCTCTCCGCTCAGAGGTCAAGGAATTCCTCGTTGATGCGCGCAACCAAACCCTCTCTAAATATGCCCACCAAACCCTGACATGGCATTTCATACCAGCAGCTGCTCCTCATATGGGCGGACTGTGGGAAGCGGGAGTCAAGAGTTTCAAAACTCATTTCAAAAAGATAGCATCGGATCATAAATTTAATCTCGAGGAATTTAGCACCCTCCTGTGTAGGATTGAATCCTGTCTCAACTCCCGACCCCTAAGCCCATCTTGAAATGACCCGCCCAACCTGGAGCCACTTACCCCCGGGCACTTCCTAGTCGGGGGCCACCTACTAGCGCCACCCGAGATTGACGGAAGCGAGAATCGCGCTTCACTCGTCAATCGATGGGAAAAACTTAAGGCGCTGCATCAAACCTTCTGCAAACGGTGGAAAACGGAGTATCTAACCGAATTGCAGAAGCGCGTTAAGTGGAGGCATCCACAATCCAATCTCAAACAGGGGGACCTAGTCGTCATTAAGGAGGATAATCTGCCCCCCAACGAATGGATACTAGGTCGGATAGCTACCCTTCATTATGGCCCCGATAACCGTGTTCGAGTCGTCGGACTGGATACGGCAAGGGGACAAACCACCAGACCAATTACGAAATTGGTCCTACTACCACCCTCCAGTGAGGGTGAGGGAGACTTGTAACTCCCAACCGTTATAACCAACCTCCCTAACCCAGCTCTCCTTCACCCCGAACGAGGCCAACAACTCGCTCAACCCAGCTCTCGTTCACCCCGAACGAGGCCAACACAATCCTAACGCAGATCCATTATCTGCCACAGAACACCAAATATCATTACCCAAAATGATTAAAAAAACATTGAAATTTAAAAAGCACTTTGCGAATTTTTATGAAAGATTAAAATTTAAGCACCAAAGAGCTTCCAAAATGATTCCAAATAGTGAGCGAAAACTGCTTCTCGTTTTTTTACCATCAAAAGTACACAAATTTGACTAGTTCGTTTGGTCACTTGTATGACAACTCATTATTTAGTTCGAAAGAGTAATCTAATTGCATTCCTATGTAGGGTAATTCAAAGTTCAATTATCTAAATGCTGAGTCGTTTGGCATTCTGAAACATTATTTTCAGTTCTCGAACTAACAATGTTAACGGATTTACGTACAAATACTAAGTACATTGAGAGTGTGTTACAATTAAGCGGGGGATAGGATACCCTTTCTCCAGTCTCAGACCACATTGTTGACGCAAGAGCCAATGTTCATCGAGGCATTGGCCAACAACAATAGCAACTCCCAAAAACCCCTAATGCAAATAGAGATCTATACAATAGTCATCACGGGTGCAGACAATCCCAAATCTAAAAGGACTCAGCACCACCATGACCAACACACTCTCCCCTCTCATCCACTGTAACTACCCCTAAATGGTGAGCTATCAGCCTTGAAAAGACAATTAAATACAAATTAAATAATATACCGAACATGTCACCTGGTAAGATGTGGTGAGCGATATGATCACTATACATATCAAAAGGGCAGACTCTCACCTTCTCTTTAGTGAGCAATCGTATCTAATCATATAACAGGGGCAACGCTGCGAGACGATGTGTGGCTATGTCGAGCTAAAGAATTTAATGCCAAGTTTCAACCCGGTGTCGCATGCATATTAACCGGGATGAAAGTCATATCAAATTTAGTTAGCCGTGAGCCAACGTTCTCGCACCGTACCTATAAATTGCCTCTTTCAGCTTTGAAAAATTTTTGTGGGCCAAAATCAAAGAAAATCATTGCTCTGGATTACATGCATAAAGTTTCGTGGTTTGGGAGCCAGCAATTTTTCATTTAATACTCACCCTGAGTCTCCCTGTCAGGCTATATGGTTGCTGTAGGGAGAAATCGGTTCTGTCCCCCCTGACAAGAGCCGCACAATCTACAACAGCGCCTTTTCCATTGACGTATTAATCCGCGTTCAACATCCCACCAACATTGTCAACGGTTATGAGCGTTTTGCCGATATATAAACGTGATTAAGTGCTCAAAGGTATCGCTGTCGCTCTTTACGTAGACAGAACCCGTATGCCAAAGCGTCAGCCTAACTAGTAAGAAGAAAGGAAAATGTTGTGGTTCATTATGGTTTTAGCCCATGGATTTTCGCAAAACCTACCTTGTCGAGTGCCTAAATCCATTTGCTGGTAGGCTGCATTGAAGCAAGCGCCATCACAAAAAAAAGCCATAGCCCGATGACAACACTTCAATGCTAAAATCAATTTCTTGTGGGATTCTTGCATTAGCCAAATGTTGTTTGAAGCTCAAATTTTAAATCTTGAGCGAGACCTATATCTTGAAACATACGTTGCAGCTTGATTGTATATTCATAACCACAAGCTTGTTTTAATTTTGAAATCATCATTGCTTCGGCATCATTTGATGCAGATGTATGATATACCAGACGCTTGGCAAGCATTTCGGAATAGAATTTCTGAAATACATCCTCATCTTCAATATATTTAAAAACTACCATAACTTGATTGAGATTATCTTCCAGTTCTCTATCCTCGGGATTCTTAGAAGATTTCTTCAGTAACAAGTCACCGTATTTTGCAAGCAACTCTGGCGATTTATTGGCACTATTTGCCTGTGTTATTTCGTTCAAATTAATGCATTTCTCATAAGCCTTATCCAATGCTGCCACAAAACCATTATCATTATTAGAGGCCAGCACAACGAGACCAATCAAATATGTTTTCAGGAACTCCTTGAGACGATCAAATAATTTTTTTGCCCACAAGTTGTGCACCACCTGCCCTAACCACTGAACGCTGAACCGTATTTACACTTGTACAATAATTATAAACATATGTATATGGGTGCATATAATATATGTATATGGGTGCATATAATGTATATATGTAAAGAGTACACATTAGGTTTATTCATAATAAGTAGCATTTGAGAATTTTCACAAATATCGCAAATGCATATGCAGTAACTATTGACACACGGTTCGGCTCTGCGAGTGCTTCATTATTTTTCCAAGCTTTGCTGTTTTCATCTTTTTTTATCATTTATCGTAAAAAAAATTGTGCGTTAAATTTTATACTTTACGTACTAATTTTTGATCTTTCTCATACTTTGCATAATGTATATAGTTGTAGTAAGAATGCATACATTTTAAAGTTTAAAATAATGTATGTTTCATATTGACATTGCGTGTGCAATCTTGAGCTAAAGCGATCTAACCCATATACTGATATGAAGCAAAAATCGGCTCTTGATGTCGCACATGTGGCGAAGATTGTTGCATGGCCAAACGTTGCAAATGACATGAACGACATAAGAGGCGCCCATCTAATGGATAACAACGTTTATCTGGTTCATCAGTAAGCTGCATGCCGCACTCTTCGCATATATAACAATCAACACGAAAATCTTTATCCATTGAGACTACACGCACCGTTTCATCAGTGCCCTCGACAGGTGTTATGCCTTTGCCACAGCTAGCGCATTTCGGAGCAAACATTCAATGATAATCGTTTATACAGTGAATCTTGTGATCCACATCAACCGTAAAAGGAACACCATCTAAATATTCATTACAAACGCAGCAACGGAGACAGCCAGGATGATAGGACTTTCCCATTGCTTGGAGAATCATTTCCATTATCAATTGCCCACAGATTGCACATTTTTCTGCTGTTTGTTGAAAACCGGAATACATATAATCTTCCTCGCAATAAACACGCCCATGTACATTATAGAACGCCTTGCCGCGCAGCGCACGTCCACAAGAACAACAAATAAAACAATTGGTATGATATAAATTTCCCATAGCTTGACCAGCTATCGCTTTCATGATAGAAATTGTCTCTGCGTATTGAAGTTCCGATAAAGTTTCGTCAGTCCTTTTAGATTGAAATCCAAGCAAGAATAAAGTAGTGTCATATATGCTTTCGATACTACAAACAAGGGAGAAATTAAACTTTTTCGAAAAGACTATAAATTTTATGTCGCGTCAGAACTCTGACGCGAGCTTCCCTTAAATAATACATGACATGACCATTATGTCTCATTACGCTTCCAAATTGGCAGCACCGCACAGCTGCCTCATTCCAGTGAGTGGAAGAGTTATCAGCTGACAGCGCTACAAACTGCCACACTCGATAGTGTAGCCTATTCTGGCCAGGGTTGTGTTGAAATCAACAAATACACCACAATTTGTGATTCTCACACAACATGGCCCAAAACAACACCAAGAGTGTTCCCAGACAGCGGAGAAAAGCCTCTTTCCATCTGTCGCAAATTTATCTGCACGACGTCATTTGACTAATCATTTTGCAGTCATTCATAGGTTATATTCATAGTCACATTTGCATGGGCGTGGGTAAGTTTTGTGACCAAATTTTGTAGGGCAATTACAAGGAGCCGTGACAACACACGGGTTTACCGTGATATACCGTATATTATCGCGTATTGCCTGCCTTAGGCAAACGCCAAAAATATAGTTTGCCCTAAGTCTATAGTAAATAATTCTTAATTTTACTATTGGTGGCTTTCAATATCAGCATATTCATTCTGATGAAACTATTTTCAAAACGAAGGATAATTTTAGGCGTATGTCAATCAAAGTTTACTAAACCTAACAGCGAGTGTAGGTTTTACGTGAGTGCCTGTCTTCGAAGACCTAACCTCACGCATGTACCAAGTACACAGGTCAAAGCGGGTCTGACCAGCCCCCAAGGCTCGCTTACCTTGGTACCAATCGATAATGTGAGTGGACACATCATCACCTTGGTGGGGTTGGAGGCCTATCTAACACCTCTTCCATTCTATGGGTCATGGCACCCGGTTGCAATGCAACTCCACATTCGAGCTGACCAACTCTTACCGCATTCGGATATCAACCACAGCCACCACGATGCTCCCAAAGGGGCCAACCGCAATGAACAGAAACGGAGCAAGCTCCGCGGGCTATCTGTTCCCCGTGGTACCACTTTAAAGTCTTGGTCTGACTTTCGCAGCCGAAGCCACTTCCGGTTGAGTATCCACCTACTCCGGACCGGCCGCCTAGGGGTGAGGTGGGGTTAGAACCCCCCCCACATCCACGAACACACACACAATTTAACCACCACGGTCACCACCACGTCTCCTCCGTCTAAACACCTCGAAAGCATACCTATTGAGCAAATCAATAGTCCGACTAGTGGAGAGCGCTCCGCTTACATCAACTCTACCTTCATCAACATTAACCCCAAAACTACCCAAATCCCTTATGTCCGAGTACTCCGGGCACTCGCACAACACATGCAACCAATCCTCATATGCAGCCCCACATACACACCCCTCCGTTTCGCTCAAGCTCCTCTTATGCAAGAATGCATTAAGAGGACCATGACCAGTAAGCAGAAAGCCCAGGCTCAGACTAAATCTGAAGTCTGGATTTTCCGCCACAAATGAAACGTCCCGGATGTACCCGTACGTTACCCTGCCGTTGGGACTATTGTCCCAGCGCTCCTGCCACTTCCCTCTAACCACCCCTTCTAATCGACGCCTATTTTCCAACCATCCACTCTCCACATTATCGTCGGCGGCCCATTCATCCTCCAACAGCGGCAAACTTGCCCTCCTTCTCAGCCTGAAGGAAACAGCAAGCTGTATAACCACCAGGTCGAGAGGGGGTGCACCAAGAAGCACCTGCATCGCATCCGTGGAAACGGTACGGCACAAGGGCAAGCATGGGAGCATCATGCACCTCTGTATGCTCAGCACGCGCCTCTGACCATGAGCAGTCATGACCGTTCGGTACCATATGGCGGCACCAAAAGTAGCGCATGCTACGAATAGGCCACGATATATTGTACGAACGGCACGGCGACTCAGGCCCCAGTCACTCCGAATGATTCGTCGTAACTGCCCCGAAACATTCTGCATCCTATCTCTGACAGCATCCAAGTGTGGCAGGAAGTTCATTCGCTCACCCATTGTCAGCCCCAGGTATTTGACTTTCGTCGCGTACCTGATGCTAACCCCGCCGATACGGACAACCGGTGGGCGATTCTGTGACAATCTGCCCTTGAGCAGCATCATCACAGTTTTGTCCACCGAGATCTCTACGCCAACATGGGCGCCCCAGCCAGCCACTACTTGACATAGTGACTCGCTGGTACGCTCAATGCTGGCGCGAGAATCCCCCTCTACTAATAAGAGGAGGTCATCCGCATAGGCGCTGAATTTGCAAAGATGCTCGAGTTGCCTTAACAAGGAGTCCATCATCATGTTCCATATATATGGACCACAGATGGATCCCTGCGGGCAACCACGAGCCACCTCCCTTTCCACACTTTCGCAGGCACCAACGATAGTAGCTCGTCTGTCCGAGAAATAGCTCTGCCACAAAGCAATTTCCGGGCAGCCGAGCTCCACTAACCGCTCGATAACCCTGTCCCAGCGCAGGAAGTCAAACGCCCCCTTGAAGTCAATAAATATGCCAAGGGCATATTTATTGGAGCTTCTCTCTACACAGTCTTGGACATGCATCCAGGCGTCTTCAATGCTGCGTCCTTTCCTGAACCCAAACTGTCTATCCGATTGGTTACCCCCAACTAGCTCCTGAAGCCGCTCAACCATAACCCTCTCCAGCACTTTACCAAGCACTGGAAGAAGGCTGATACCTCGGTAAGACCGAGGATCAGATCTTATTTTGTCAGGCGACTTCAGAAGAACGACAACCCTAGCAGCTTTCCACTCACGTGGGAAGTAACCCTCCCATATGCATTTGTCATAAACGGCTTCCAAGTATTCCGGAATAAACTTCCACAAACACTTGCACATTTCTCCGTTTATTCCATCCAAACCCGGAGACCGTTTAGACCTAACCAGGCCAAATGCATAGTCCAACTCTTCAACTTCTAGTGGAGGTACAGGTACGTCTTGTGCAAGGGGAGGCACCTGGACCTCCGCCCTAGGAAAGAACCCTTCAATAAGCAGCTCCGAACATTCCCTCCATGTTGATATTGTTCGCTCGCCCACACGGAGGGAATTAACTTCGGTCTGGCGGCGACCCCTACAGATCTTGTAGACCTGTCCCCAGGGGTCGTTCAATTTTCAGACACGAAGTTGCGCCATTGTTCCTCTTTCACCTCTACAACCATTCTCTTATACTCACGCGTTTCCACACTTAATTGACTTCTAAGCTGGGACAGACCATCGGAATCGATATGCCGGGCGCGTTGAAACCGACGTCTCAGGCGCCTGACAGATCTCCTCTTCTGGGTCAGTTCGCGCGTCCACCACCTGACACAGCGAAAACGCTCCTTCTTCCACCTTTCAAACATGCTGTCATTGACCCGCCAGATACAGGCGTTCAAGAGGGCAATCTGCTGATCTACTGGGAGCTCTGCAAATACATCGAGGGGTGTAGCAGTCACCTCCTGCTCGACGTATAACCCGTACAGAGTCCAATTTGCCCCGGCAGTACGCCACCCCATTACGGAAGGCGTACCAAGCATATCCGGGGTGGTACGGGGAGCAACCACAATCTCAATGAGATTATGATCGCTTATCCCCTCACCCCCCCTTACTCTCCATCCGCAACTGAATGCTCTCGCTGCTGGCTCATTCATCAGAGTAACATCAATGTCACTCCTGCCCATGGGCCCATCGAATGTGTACCACCCACTCGGTTCGTTCACAACATGAACGTGAGAGGTGAGTACCCACTCGCCCAACGCCTCGCCCCGTCCATGACTAGCATATCCAGGAGAAGTCCTGGATATTTTGCTATGCCATATAGGGGATACGGCATTGGCATCCACACCAATGATAACTGGCGTGCTACTCGCAAGTAGTAGCACCGTATCGAGGTATCGGATGTATGGTTCCATGGGTTCTCCAAACTTACAATATATGCTTGCAAAGACGGCTCTCCCGAAGGAGCCCTCAATGCTCACACATATTCCCCATTCAGACGCATTCAACAACAAGCATTCATAATTAGGCTCATTCACCACAACCGCAGCATTGCCCCGAAGGTCACAAAAGGACCTAAACCCTCCAGGAAGCCCTCTCACCACACCATTGGTAGTGTAGGGTTCCTGGAGCAGGGCAATACTGCAACTCTCCTCGGCCATGCGCGCCCCCAATTCACACACAACGGAGTACGCTCCCTGACAATTGAGTTGAAGGACTAACCCCATCAATGTCTGGCGAGTGCACGGGCAACAACGGCAGCATATGTCGGGCATTCCGCCGACATCATAAGATGTGCGGCGGGTCTGCCCCTGAATGCACAATTTCGGCAATGCACCCCGTTAGGGCACTTTGCCTCAATATGCCCTTCCTGTCCGCACCTCCGACAGACGGCAGCCTTCAACCCGCAATCCCTCACCTGGTGGTCAAAACTCAGACAGCGGAAGCAGCTATAGGTTTGACTCTCCGGCCGAACCGGGAAGGAAAACCATTTGATGTAGCAACGGCCCGCATCCAAGAGGGGGGACATTAACTTGTCCGGTCCCTCCAGGGTGACGGTCACCGTTGCTCCATCGACGTCTGCCTTCCAAGGTCGACTGATCAGCCTAACCTCTGACTTCTGGCACTCAGGGTCAACCTTCGCGAGGTTCAGACGGAAGACCTCCTCCATGAATTCATCAGGGGAGATTTGCGCGTAAACCCCCCGAATGATCACCCTAGTGCCTTGCTTCCGGTTTTCGCTCACTTCTAATCCCACCTCGGAAAACTTCTTGTTAGCGAGGACTTTGTCCCGCTCCTCCTTGGAGGGTAGGCGAATAACTACCCCCCCCGACCGCACAGGTTTCACTTGGTGCACACGTACACCAAGTGTCGGCCCAACCTCCTTATTTATCTTCTCCACTACCTCTTTTGCAGAGACCCCGGGTTTGCCGCCCTTGACGACCGCCGACCAGGTGTGGAGCGGCTTTGGTACAGCAGGCGCAGGTACGATGGCAGCCGGGATCGTCGTGACCGGAGGCGGCATCGCCAAACGATCTGCGGCGGCAGGTCCACCGCTTCGCGGGGATGCACCTCCCAGCATGACGCCCCGCAGTGACATCGCCTCAATTTGTCCGCGGAGTCGGGCATTCTCGGCTATAGCCGTCATTAGGAGGCCCTCATATTCTGGGGAAACCTCCATCAGCCTCTCAGCAGACTTGAGGTCTGTACCGCTGTCTCCAAAGACCACCTTGCTAAATCTAGCGGTGATCCTCTTTAGGGCAACAACCCAGGAGCCGTCCACTCCAGAGGCAGCTCTCGAAGCACTAGCGCTCCCTCCAGCTGCAGGGGATCCCCCGCCCGCAACCTTACCTCCAGCGGACTGGCCGCCGGAAAGCTCGGTGCCAGCGGGTGGTCCACAGCTGTCAACAGCGCCAGCACCTTTCTCCCCAGAATTCTTTCCCCTTAGCTCCCCCCCTAAAGACTTCGCCGGCTCATTTGCGTCATTGCCCGCAGATTTACCACCGTCGATTGCACCCTCAACGTCGGCAGCAGTCTTTGGCGCGCCATCGGCTGCTCTACCTTCGGTTGAGGAGCCAGCGACAGTAGTCACCACGGACTCAGCAGCGAATCCGGCACCCCCCACTACATCTGATTTGTCCCAACTTAAGGGACATACCCCGGATACCCCGGATTCGGGCAGACTGGGTAAGTCCGCGTCGTCGTCGGATTTCGGGAGAACACTCTCCTCATCCTCTGACTTCGCGGACTTACTCGGCCCGCCCTTGCCTCCCCGTTCGGCGATTTTTGAGGTGGTCGCCCTCCCCGACGCCACCGGTATCCCCGACTTACCCGTCTCCTTTACCGCTTTTCGACCGGGTTGCACAGCGGCAGCCTTCCCGGTGTTCGTTTTAAGGAACTGCCGCGAGCTTACCCCTTTTTCGTCCCCCGAGGTCGACCCATCAGCGGCGGCCGCAGAAGCACGACCTCCGGCGGAGCGCGGCCCCGGACGCTTCCTTACACCCCCCCTTGTACCGCCCTTCATTTCCCCAAAGCGCCTGCCGCCAGAGACAAACTTGGTCACACTTGCACGACACGGATGTGGAAGTAGTCACCAGGAGAAGACCGATGCCCACTGGGCGAATGTAGGCTGTCCTAAATTAGAGGGCTATAACCACTCGGAACCAGTGGTCAGCAGCAGTAGCAGCCCAACCCGTCAGCTATAGCAAAACGCGGTGACGTAGCTCGTACGCTGTTTGTCAGCAAAATGCTGACGTGGTCACTACCAACGCCCCGACGGACGGAACACTGTTCCCCGTATCGGGGACGAGTCGACCGGCACGAAGCTACGCCGAGCTGAACGGACAGACTATAAATGCTACAGCTGATACTGCCACTAATTCGAGTTTGGGTTTATGCCCCCTTACGCAGGCAGTCCACAATTGCTCACTGAGCGAGTAGACCAACACTGGTCCCAAGCGGAACAGTGTATAGTCACACACAAGTTTTCACCTGGGTACTCACACACAACCGGTTTAATGCGCGCACACACACAAGTCTACCTCCACGTGCAAGCACTTTGAGGTTAGGGTGAAAATTGGTAACAACCAAAACACGCGCACAGAAATTAGGGCTCCGCCGGAGATTGACCTTCGGCTGACCGCTAACTTGGGGCTCCAAATGTCCAATACTTACAGTAATACTGTAATTGCTTACAGTAAATAACACAAACAAAGGTTTTTACTGCTTTGTTTTGCTACACAACGCACTAAGCACACTCTTTCGGTATATACACTGAATTTATCAACACAACTGTCCGCGACTACAAAACACGTCTGTACACAGCGAAATCCACACCTAACAGTGGGTTCAACCACTACACCTCACTACATCGGCAGAATAACTTAACCAGATTATTCATGCCAAATAAACCCTTAACCCGAGTACGCCAACCACAAGCTCGAACAAACAAACTTCTACTCTCCTCCCATTAGCCACCCAACCAACCTATGCAGCGATATTACTAAACGCTACCACTTCCAGACATGCCTGAATTTGCATTCAAACGCTCCAAAGCCGAGGCACGCCCCAATGCGTTCACCATCGCTTGCCGTCTGTGCACCAAACCGCACGGAGTGCGATTGTGCCCAATTTACCGTGTTATGTCGACTGAGGAGCGACTACGTGCAATACTCATTCACCGCTATTGTCCCAAATGCCTATCCCCGTTCCACCGCCTGGAAATATGCTCCAGCCAAGACCGATTCCGACGTTGCAGTGAACCACATCACACGACGCTACATATGGACGAGGATCAGCCGTCGCCACCTCAAAGCAAGCACGACGACGACGATGCGAGTTCGGATGGGGTCCTCTCCATCCATGTCACGAAGCAAACGAAATCATGGGCCCAGAAAGTCGAGGAAGAAGAGAAAGAAGAGAGGCTGGCCAATGCAGCAGAGGTAGCCCAATCGGGCAACTTAGAAACGCCGCGATTCCGGCCACCATTACGTCATGAGAGACCCGAGAACCGCTCGCCTATGCACGGCGCTTTCGCGCGCTTACAAATCGGGGATGGCGCGGAGACACGTCCTTTCCGCCCATCGCACCACCCTACTGGTAACCAGCGTGACGACACGGAACCGCGTCCGTTCCGCTCGTCACGACAGTTCACTGGGAAGGCGGCCCCTAATAAGATGCGCAACAACCATCGAGCTCTCGTGAGGTAACAACAAACCCCCACTGGCTTCAGGAGTGGTAGACTCCGGGACAATTTAGCGGCATCGACTATAACTCGTGCATTGATAGCCATCGCGCCGACAGCCATCGTCCGAATTGAGGCAGGAGGTCGTTTACACCTGGTCCGCGCCCTGTTAGATGCCTGCGCTCCCACCAGCATTATCGATGCCAATCCGCACGTCTTTCGAGGTGCACCGTCGTTCTTCGAGGGAAGTATGGGGTAGCGGGAAAGATCACGACCCAAGCTACCAAAATAGCAAACTATGCCAGGTTAAACCCCACGGCAAATCTGGACCCGTCGGTAGCGGCCCCATTCCAATTCATGAAGCTGGCCGATCCGACATTTTACCGATCGTCCCCAGTGTTGCTCACTTTGGGCGCCGACGTCTACGCCAGTATTATGGTCGGAGGCACACCCACGTCGACTGTCGGCGGGCTCCTCACCCAAGCCACAATTTTCGGCCTCGTCGTGTCTGGAGCCCACCCCATATGAAAACTTTAATTATACCATAAGGTGCATTTTAAACCAAGCAACCCCACGTACTTGAATACTAACGCTTTTCTTTTTCATCCACAGTTCAGCGAGGCTGCATTACTGCGAGCACGGATGTCCGCCGGAGATCGTACTTATGATCCAAATATACATACATATCATAGTTTTAATTTATTTAGTTTATCCTGCCTTGGGAAGGTTGCTGGCGTACTCACCAGTTTTTTTTTCTTTTGCTCTTTCGAGTTGCTCGCCGCAAGGGGGCCGGCATGTTTAGGCCACCAGCCTAAATATTCGCTACCACCCTAATGAACATTTTTTGGCAATATTATTATTTACCGGTAACGGCCCACCCCTGCCGAGCGCTAACTTCAAAGGGGAAAACTCGACGAAAGTTGGCTATCGGCAGGTGGTGCGGACCTTTTTCGTTTTTAAATCTTTCTTTCTATTTTGGAACGTTCACGAGCCAGCAGCCAGCCCCAGGTGAGTAGTATAAACCAACCATTTTCACACATTTTCCATTTTTTACTAAGTGCGAATTCCATTGTAATTAATATTTGAAAATTAATAATTTGCATAAATGTGAATTTTCCAAGTGCACAGTGAATTGGTGATTTAATAGATATATGTATATAGCTTTTCCGCATCATAATTGCGCTCATTTGAAAGCATTTGAATTAATAAAATTATAATTCTACGCTGTGAATTGCCAAGTGTAAACTTCTTATATCTTAACTATTTGCACTTCCTTTTTAATTTCTTTCTGCACTTTTGCATATTAAATCGGAATTGCTATTTATATTGTGAAATAATTAGTTTGTGAGAGTTTTATTTTTATAAACACATATCGTAGCTCGTCGCTAATACCTTCCTTTATATTTTATAAATAAACAATAATAAATTGTGATTACTCGATATTAACTCTCCCTTTTTATTTTTTTCATTTGCGTGCGAACGCGCCCCACGACACGGGTGCCATATTCCCCCGCAACACAAGGACTTTATGTTTTTTCTTCCTTCAATTTTCCTTATTAAATTTTTTGATTTCTAAAATTTTTTCTTAACACACCTTAAGTAAATTTTTTCTTTTTTTGTGTTGTATGTTGTATGGTTGTATGTATCTTTGTTCAAATCTTTTGTCTTTCACTACCCTAACGTGTATTACTTTATTTTTTTTTATGTACACCAGCGTATGTGCGTATTTATGTGTGTTTCTTGATTAAACACTTTCATTTTTTATAAATTAAATATATTTACAGAAAATTGTCTTTTCCGTTTCTTCCCTTTTTTCCTCGTATTTCAGATTATGTGTAGTATTTGTATGTAGAATTTTTTGTTTTTTATTAACTTTTTGATTTCTCAATTTATAATTTTTTTTCACACCTTAATGTTTTGTTTTTTGTGCACATATATGTATATATGTTTAAATAATTTCTATTTGTTACACTTTTTTTTTGTGTTCGTACCGACCGCGATTATTTGTATAAAATAGCTTTTAATTTTTGTAAAGAAATTTGTGTTTTTTAATTACTTTTATTTTTTCGTGTTTGTTTTGGTCGCTGGCCTTTCAACACAAAAGGACCATGTATAAAAATCTACCACTGCACTAGCCACTTTATTAATAAAAGGAGGGCACACGGGTTTAAGTTGTGTGTTTTTTATTTGAAATGTAAAACTTTTATAATACACAACAAGTTATATAAAAATTTATTTGTTTAAATATTTAAAGCAAATAAAAAAATGAAATATTTGCGCGACAGCGGACGGGCGATAAAAAAATGATTGCGGCTAGGCGATGCGTCCGATCGGGTAGTTTTAGATAAACTAAAAAATATTAAGAGAGTGAGCGCGGTGGTGGTTGCAGCCACAGCTGAGATGCACTGTATGCGCTTGGCCGCAATGGCCGGGTGTTGCCAGACGGAGGGGGCGGACTTAGTCCGAAAACTGGATCATGTCTTCAACAGGCTATTTGCGATACCTTACCTAGACGTAGTGACCGGCGGTGTACAAACTTTCCGACTGAAGAAATGGAAAATGGGAATTTCAACTTTTGCCACTTGCACTGCTCCTGTTATGTGGAGCTTATTCTGCACCCGTAGTTCTTCACCGCACTTTCACATTTAACGATTGCCCCCAGGTGGTTAAAAAAGTACAACAACAATTCGAGAAGGCACGCAAAGATTTAATAGCAAAAGGTTTTGTTTTCCGCGAATGACTTTAAAATATACTAAGCTTGATTATTTTTATAGGTTATCCAATGCATACATGTTGAATATTTCAGAACAAAAAGTTATTGCAGCCCTCAATAAATGTGAGCAGAAATTGTACGGAAGGTTAGGACACTGCATTTTAAGCTCCGCAATTTATATATGGCAGTGAAGTCGGAGGTTCGTAAGTTTTGTGATGAACGTAATTAATGATTGTTTTGTTTCGAATCGGCAGAAGGTCTTCATAACTTAGCCTTGCTATTTTTATGAATGTGTTTGGTAATTATACTTGGTGTTTAAGTTCAACTTTCCTCTTGTTAATTGTTTAATTTTATGTCCGATTCGTTTTACGAAGAGATGCCCGATTCATTCGATGAAGAAAAAGAGAGGGATCTGAGAGCGTATGCTGGAAGGAGCCAAGCGGCTATAGGGGGCTACAATACTTGAAAACTAACCCCAAATATATCATCAATGAAAGGAAAATTGTACGGTACATGTTTGGTAAGCCTTGTCTTTCTAATAAATATAACTCCAAAATAAACAGTGAAGTTTAAAACGGTAAAAATTGGGATGCAACGTAACACAAACACCTTTATATAAAAGCAGTTCAAACGGTCTCCTCTTCTGCCGTATATACCATGCTTTAAAACGGGTTTGATATTGGGAACTGTGGGAAAAACTCATCTGCAAATTTTACATGAAGACGACCCCCATATGAATTGCCCACTAGTATTTATGATTCGACTGCCTACCGTTTCTAGTAAAGTATGGTTCACATAGCTTTCTTGATGGAAGGCTTGAAGTTGATATAGAGTGTTATATGGGCATCCGCTATAAGGTAATATTCCGCTTAGACAAAGATATAGCGGAGAGTTTGTTTTTGTTGTTGCTGTCGTAATAACCTCCAAAACCATTCCAAGAGCTTTGTGGTAATCTGCAATGAAGGGTGCGTCTATACTATACTGCATAAATAAGTAGGCAATACTAGTATACCCAACCCTCCCCTCCGTGGCCGTTGGGTGGAGATTCCACTGTCACTTATCGTACCTTTTTCACCATATTGTGTGGGAGCATGCGCGTTGACGTCAGAACCTGAAGCTCTATTAGGGTGTGGAGTCAAATTGTAGGGGTGCTTTCTACCACGGTACGTGCTTATGCGTACGTGGGTGGATTCCACTCATACCTTTTGGTTCGTGAAAAAATCCCACCGTTAAGGCGACGGCTTTTGGATTGATATACAACAAAGGCTGTTATGTTTGTGAGGATTAACAACACGATTTTTACCCTTTGTTACCTGGCTGACTGTTTGGGTGGTGAAGAGCGGCGGCAAGCAGGTATGCTTGCGGACCCAGATTAGCTCGTCGTCTTGGGCGGGATATCGCTTCACCGACCTCACCCGCAGCCACATGAACAAGGAAGGGTTCATACCTGCAGGTGTTGTAAAAGAAGGGAAGCTGAAAAAGATGGAAACATACGTGAGGGGCAAAGTTAGGAGGAGGAAAAAGATGAAGGCCTGTCCTCTCAGGTGGAGTCTACCCTCCCTCTGCAGTGCAACTTGCACCGCACCGTGGGCACTGTGCTGACTCTTGTTTACTTACAGTGCCACCAAACCTGACATTGGTCTGTGTGTCCTCATTCGGTCATTTCCCTACTACTCACCCTAACCTAACCTAACCACGCACAAGCGCAGCACCAACGCCAATATTCGAACCTAGCCCTGCATTATTAAAGTTTGACGATTTCTGCCATACATTCCGTATAACTTATTAACAACTCAGATATTTCCGAACCTGTGTTTTGATGCCTAGTTATTAAAACTCCAGCTTGTAAGGCATACAAAAAAAAAAAAAAAACATCTGGTGGTAAAAAGAACTATGAAAAAAAATTTTAAATAAAAGAATTGTTTAGCCCAAAGTGGTCTACGTAATAGCTGGATCTTGATTGTTGCAATATTCAAAAAGAGGATCCGCGGGTGTGAGTTAGGCGTGCATAAAAAATAAAAATTACAACATGTGTACTTGCCCTGCGGTATGCAGGGGGCTGGTAGACATGCCTGTGAGTTGAGGTGTTTTTCGTAAAAAAAGAAAATCGCAAACTTATATTTAAAAGTTTATATAAAAAAACAATTCATAGGCAGGGAAACTCAAAATTTTAAATTTTTGAGTTAGTCACTCTGCTAGTGATAGGAAGGAAAAGGGAGCATATGTAGAGTGGACTAAATAAAAGGAACTAGAAAAGAAAAATAGTTATGACTTCGCAAAAAGGCAATACTAACAGATAAATGTCACAAGGCAAGGAAATGAAACGAAACGTGAAAGACAAACATTGAACTCAAGCAAATTGAAGGTGTACGAAAATTTAAGAAAATGATACGAAAAAATGGATTTTTTTTTCTTACCTTCTTTTTTTTTCAACTAAAAAAAAAAGGAACTCCTTTATGCCCTACACCTCGTCTTTCCTCAATATTTAGACCATTGCGTGCAATTAGAAAAATGAAATGAAAATTAAGACCTTGTGAATAGTAAGCAGATGGGAAGTTAGAAACGGAAGCTAAGTAAAAAACAACGAAGAAGATATTTGCCCCAAAAAAGGAAATTTCCCCAAGAACTACTTAAATAGATGTTAACAATGCAATGAATACAAATATTTCAGAAAATTACGTATTTAAAAAGAAGGAAACACCTGGAATCTGCTTCTCCTGTATGGTGTTGTTGTTGTTATGGTGACATGTTTGAGGTAGCCTGCTTCAGATGTTGCTGGTTTTTGCGTTCACGGTGTTCGGTGGGATTGTATCTACCACGATGATATTCACTGTTGCCAAAAAGTGTAGCGTCTAGGGATCAGTGGGGAATGTTGTATAGGCCGTTGTTGTTGCTGTTCTTGCTAAATTTTCCTTGAACTTGGTGTGGTGTTTGTGTTGATGTGCGTGTTTCAAATATCGCCCTGTTGTGAATTTGCGTGTATAATTTGCATGAAAGAGTGTATTTCCAGTGTGGGATCTGTAGTAGTTGTTGTGTTGACCGCCACCTATTTGGGCCTTTTTGCTGCCAACGATTCCGGGTTTTAGCCACCTTTTTCCCGATGCTAGTGCCCAGTGTGCTATTTTCGCAAATTAAAAATGATCTGGTACAAAAAAGACAAAACAAAAAAATTTATTAGTTATATAAAAAAAATTATTCATGAAATACAGGTTACATTATAGACGTATGCATACTTATTTGACTGCTTTATCTCCTCACCTGCATATATATATACATAAAAACTTTTCGCGGACTTTTCTGGCGCTTTTAAATAACGCGCACTAAAAACTGTTAACCCTTTAAAAAGGTATTACTACTTGGCGCTTCACTTGCACTGGGCACTGTTACGGTCAACTTTCACCTATACATGTTCAACTTTCTTCTCGGCTTTCCCGTATTTCCGTTTATGCGTCCACGCAATCATACACTCACATGTTCACACATAAACGCTTATACAAACTAACATTAACATACTTAACAAAACAACACAAACACATAGATACATAGCATTCGTGCCTTGACCGCTCACGCTGATTCATTCACACGCTCATACATTCATACACTTAAACGCTTACACAAAAGGGCCCATTACTGATACAGATATTTAGTTCGTGTCTTGGCTCCAATGTTGCTACGTCATCAGCAACATCGTATCTACTCCAGACACAATGTTGCCATTTTGCTGTAACAACCGACGTTGCAACACTGCGGCCAACACACGAAGCTGGACACATCACACGTAGTCACAGATACATCCTGCCATTCACTCGAACCAAGGCTGTCGTTACAGGCTCTCAACAGCCGATGGTGCCTGCAATATGGAGCGTGTGCGTAAAAAAAAATTCAAACGCAGCCTGCAACATTTTGTTTCCCGTCTAACGTGTGGCCTCGACCCATCACTCAATGCCGGGCTTAGCGTCACTACCATTACCTAATTCCGTTAACTACAGACTAACAATCGGTTGATACCTCTACTCAATCTACTTAATCCTATATCACAGATACTGCTCTACGTAGCTAATAGTAAATAAAATATCACAGATAATAAAACTTAATAAAAAATATAAAATAAAATATCACTGGTAGTAACAGAAGGATTAATTAAAATAAAATATCACAAAACATATAGTCAAGTAAAAAAAATGGATAAATAAAAAAATCTAAATAAATACAAAAATAATCAAATAAATAAAAAAGTAAAGAAAAATAAAAATAATTTAATAAAATAATCACATACGTCAATAAGTTAATAAATAAAATACAACAATAAATAAATAAATAAACTACGTCAATACATAACACAGAACACAGGCAAAACATTGCACAAAGGTACTAGCACTACAAAAAAAAAATATATATTTTGCAAAAATATCTTTAGCGTGGTATACGCCGATCTTTTTCTCATTGCTGTCGCCAAGCTAATACATCGAATTCCCGATTACATTTAAAACGATACATTTAATTTGTTTCGGGGCTAGCTTGGCATTATAGTTGTCCATTTGTGAACTTTGCTTAAAGTTTCGGCGATATACCACTTGTCCAATATTAACATCTCTACTTCTAGTGTCGTATACCTTTTGGCTTCTTTCATGGGCCAACTTCAGCTCTTTCATAACTTTATTCCTAATCAGTTGCAGTTTGTCACTTGGAGCCTCTACCTCGCAATCAACTCCTTTACCGCTGCCAGCTTTCGGTATAGCTCATATGATGCAGCATGCAGCGTGAAAAAATTTAATTAAAATATTCTTCTTTATTTTTCAAAAAATTTCCACTTTTTATATTTTTTTGTTTTTTTCTCAAGGTGTTTAGGCCACCAGCCTAAATATTCGCTACCACCCTAATGCACATTTTTTGGCAATATTATTATTTACCGGTAACGGCCCACCCCTGCCGAGCGCTAACTTCAAAGGGGAAAACTCGACGAAAGTTGGCTATCGGCAGGTGGTGCGGACCTTTTTCGTTTTTAAATCTTTCTTTCTATTTTGGAACGTTCACGAGCCAGCAGCCAGCCCCAGGTGAGTAGTATAAACCAACCATTTTCACACATTTTCCATTTTTTACTAAGTGCGAATTCCACTGTAATTAATATTTGAAAATTAATAATTTGCATAAATGTGAATTTTCCAAGTGCACAGTGAATTGGTGATTTAATAGATATATGTATATAGCTTTTCCGCATCATAATTGCGCTCATTTGTAAGCATTTGAATTAATAAAATTATAATTCTACGCTGTGAATTGCCAAGTGTAAATTTCTTATATCTTAACTATTTGCACTTCCTTTTTAATTTCTTTCTGCACTACTGCATATTAAATCGGAATTGCTATTTATATTGTGAAATAATTAGTTTGTGAGAGTTTTATTTTTATAAACACATATCGTAGCTCGTCGCTAATACCTTCCTTTATATTTTATAAATAAACAATAATAAATTGTAATTACTCGATATTAACTCTCCCTTTTTATTTCTTTCATTTGCGTGCGAACGCGCCCCACGACACGGGTGCCACATTCCCCCCGCAACATTTGGTCCTTCGAGCCGGATATGAACCAGCGACCTATGGTCCTTACGCGCCGAGGAAATTAATATTCAGACGCATACTTCAAAATCCCATTTTTTTTTTTTTTTATTTATTATATCCAACAACATAAAAACCAGCGAAAACACAAAACAAGCGAGCACACATACAGCCACAAATCATCACATACAGTCTATTGACGTCGAGATCACATCATACAGTCCATTATCACTCATACAGTCCACTAATATCATCGTCACGACATCACATACAATCTTATCATCATCATACTCATCAGTCAAAGTCCATCAGCAAACACATACATTAGCATCACATCTTACAGTCATACACATCATATCATCATCATAACATCACATTCATCAGCCACAGTCCATTTATCACATCGATCAACTAAAAACACAAGGTACGTGGTTGCTTGGTTGCACAAAAACTTTTTTTATTAGTTGCGTGATTTTACGCACGGAAAGTGCACTCCGTGTTAGAGATAATAAAGGCAAAGCAAGTGAAATTGCTAAATTTCGTGTTTAAACACACCAATCGCCTTTTGACGATCGGGTAATTCCCCCCACCAGTGGTAAGGGCTACTCGACACCGCTCAAGGCAGACAGTCAGTGAATTTTTTTTTTTTTTTTTTTAGTTTTTTTTTCACACTCATTACTGCACTGTGTTGTACCCCCTCATCGTCACACACGTTGACAAAACTTCCTAGTCAGGAACCATACTTTCACTTGGTTGATAGCCTTAGCTTGTCTATCCCGGAATTCGCTTTATTAATCAGTTTGCGAGCTGAAATAATACCAAAAGCCAAAAAAGTATCACTACGTTGGGTGGCTAGTGGCTTGATCACACAATTTATACTGATCGCTTTATATTATATAGCTGTATTTTTATCACTTTTTTTCTTAATAAATACTTTAAATCGTAATTTTCCACAGTAAGTTGGATAAACAAATTTATTTTTTATATTGGGAAAATACCCTGGTTGGCTACTGGGGGATACTCATCAGCGTTCACTTTCACCTTGTATACACATTAAATCCTCGTCAGGATTTCTATCTGTGTTTCATATCACTAGGTATACACATTAAATCCTCGTCGGGATTTCTATCTGTGGTTCAAATTTCTAGAATTACACACATTAAATCCACAGGATTTCGATTTGTGGTTCAAATCTCGAGGTTGACACACTATACCCACATCGGGATTACATCTGCGTTTTTAAACTTTTTTTCAGAAAATATTTCTATTTGTGTCCAATACACCCTTTAGACACATTAAATATTTGCAGACGATTTCTCTTCTCTGCATTGCACACCACTGTAGGCACATTAAATCCTCGTCAGGATATCTATCTGTGTTTGATATCACTTTGTACACACTAGAACCTTTCAGGATTTCTATCTGTGCTGCATATCACTATATACACATTAAATCCTCGTCAGGATTTCTATCTATAACACTGTATACACATTAAATCCTCGTCAGGATTTCTATCTGTGGCTTACATAATCCTCGTGAGGATCTCTATAAGTGGTTCATATCACTGGCCACACATTACACCACGTCAAGATTTACATCTGATTCAAATTTTTTCTTATCACTAAATTCACATAAGATTGCTTTCTGTGTTAACACATACAATCCGATCAGAGTTCAAATCCGTGTATTTTTTAGATTTTACTCACACAGCACAATCACAGCAGGATTGATAGCTGGGCTACGTACAAAAAACAAAACACTCTTATAATTTTTGCTGCGGTTGAATATACACCAACGCCACTAAGTCTTTTGCCTTCACGCTCGACACCTTCAAAGAAACAAAATATTCAGATTAATAAAATCAATGGAGACTTATATTAGATTGGCTGATTCCATAGTGGAGTTTGAACAAGATTTCAACTCGACCCCGGCCGAATCACGGAACAAGCACACCCTTGCACTACTGCAAGAGGAGCTAAGGGCACTATGGATGAAAACCAAGTCTACGTATGAAAATCTTCTCAGCAATTCTTAGCTGTCCAAAGAGGAACTCAGCTCGCTGAGAAAAAAGAATAAAAGTTGCTTCGCTTGCTACCTACAATGCATGTCTGCTGTGGAGGCTGAAGCCGAAGCTATCACCCCACAGCCGGCGAAAGATGAAGCAAAGGATGAAGACTCTTCGCGCCGTGGACATAAAATGCGGCTGCCGCCTTGTGACACCGATGTATTTAAAGGCGACTACCTTTCCTGGCCAGCCTTTAGAGATATGTTCACGGCGATATACATCCACAATACCGATCTGAAAGATTTCGAGAAATTATACTATTTAAAACAAAAAACGCAAGGGGAGGCAAAAGAAATAGTGGGTAGGTGCTCGTTAACAAACGAGGGTTTTGCAACCGCCTGGAAAAACTTAAGCGACGGATATGAAAATAAACGTATCCTAGTAAACACACAACTTAATCTCTTATTTAATCTGACGGCAGTCGAACAAGAGTGTGGAACCTCAATCAAAAAATTGCAACGGGAGATAAACAATTGCATCTCCGCGCTACAATGTCATAATATTGACATCACAAATTGGGACGCAATCATAACCTACTTATGCTCCACAAAACTCCCTGAATCTACATTGGCTCTTTGGGAACAGACCGTAGAACGGAAGACAGATATCCCGAAATGGGAGGATATGGACAAATTCCTGTCCAATCGCTTCCAGAAATTAGAGACGGTTTCTGATCTTAGGGGTAACAAAACTACAAAAGCACTCAAAAGTCAAAATTCGAATTCTAGGGAAAATTCTACAAAACTTGGGGTTTACCAAGCCAGCGTACCCAAATCAGCCTGTAAGATGTGCAACAGTACGGAGCACAAATTACGAAAGTGTCAAAAATTCTGTAGGTTGTCTAGATCAGGGAAAACCGAGTTTGTAAAAAGCAATAGTATTCTCTGAATTGTCTGTCGGGTGGACACACCGTGACACGATGCACCAGCCCGTTCAACTGCAGCACGTGCCACGCAAGGCACAACACCTTGCTCCATCTCCCGACAGCACAACAAAAGACAACGCCTCAAAGGTGGACTCAAAACGCCACCGACAACACTCACAATAGGCTAGGGCAAGGATGGAGTCTGATAAAAGACAAGATAGTACTAACAACGTCACGTCGGGTCATGCTAACACAACAAAAGGGGTGTTATTAGGAACAGCGCGGGTTAATATAATCCACAACGGAGTTAAATTTTCCGCCAGAGCGCTGATGGACTCTGGGTCCGAATGCTCTTTCATAACTGAAAGACTAAAGAAGCGAATAAACCTTCCGTCCAAACGTCTGCATGTGCAAGTGTCAGGAATAAACAATACACCATCTGCACAGGTAAAGGAATCATGTTCGATTAACTTAGGTTCGCTTACAGACCCCTTAGTAAGCATCAATACAGTGGCCCTAGTCCTGCCTCAATTAACAAGGGACCTTCCGACTTGCCAAGTGAGCGCAACGACTCGGCAAGCGTTCCCTGATATGATTCTGGCGGATAAAAGGTTCTTCATTAATGAACCAGTCGATCTCATACTTGGAGGCGACATTTATCCGCAGATAATACTAAACGGTATACGGAAGAACGTTCTAAATACGCTTCTCGCCCAAGAAACCGTCTTCGGTTAGATTTTAACCGGTCGTGCAGATGCACCAGACCCAACCAATACGCGGGTATCCTTTTTCAATGAAATTAGCCTAGAGCTAGCCGCTTTCTGGGAACTTGAAAACGTACCTACAAAAAAGGCCCTGACCGAAGATAATGCCTATTGCGAGGCACTATATAAAAACACAACGGAAAGGAATTCAGATGGAAGATATACCGTCGCCCTTCCATTCAAACAAAGCTTCCCAAAAACCGTCTGTTTGGGCCCATCTCTCAAGAGCGTCTGCTCTCAGTTCTATCGGAACGAGACGCGCCCAGCCAAGACACCGGCAGACGGAATACAATAGGGTACTGACAGAATACGTCACGTTAGGGCACATATCTAGGGTGCACACCGTAGTACCACCACAATCAACTGATTGCTATTTCTTACCGCATCATGCGGTGATCAAAGAAGAAAGCACAACGACTAAAGTAAGGGTCGTATTCAACGCGTCGTGCCCGACATCCAATGGCATCAGCCTGAACGATGTTCTACACACCGGCCCAGTACTTCAAGCCGACTTAACAACACTACTCCTTCGAAGGAGATTCTACAAGTACGTCTTCAACAGCGACATTGAGAAGATGTACAGGCAAATTTGGGTAAAGGAAAATCAAACCCAATACCAAAGAACAGATTTTCGACTCAAAGCAGAGGACCCTGTCAGCGTGTTTGAGCTCAACACGGTAACCTTTGGGGTCAACTGTGCCCCCTATCGAGCGATCAGAACCCTACATCAACTTGCAGATGACGTCGAGGCATCTCTGCCAACCGCAGCGCACATCTTGCGAAACAGTATGTACGTCGATGACGGTCTTGCAGGGGGGCATAGCATCGAGGCAGCAATCGCGGCTCGCGATGAAATCACAGCTGCATTAAAGTCAGCAGGATTCCCTCTGTGAAAGTGGACCTCTAATTGCAGTAGGATACTACAGGGTATACCCAAACCTCACAGGCTTACGGAAGACTTTCTGGAGTTCGAGGACGCGAGCGTGGTAAAAACCCTAGGCATCCGTTCGAACGCGCATTCCGACTATTTTTATTTCGCAGCGAAACCAATCGAAAACCAGGACATCGTAACAAAGAGGGCGATCCTATCTGCCATCGCCAGACTCTTCGACCCTTTAGGCTGGCTCGCCCCAGTTATCATCGTAGCTAAGATATTAATGCAGAACATTTGGCTGGAGGGGACGGATTGGGATGAACCGGTATCCACAATCACTCTAGATCGGTGGCAAACCTTTATGCAGGAGTACCCCGCCATTAACCGGATTCGTATACCTCGGTGGGTGCACTTCACCCAAACCAACGATATAGAAATTCACGGCTTCTGTGACGCGTCCGAAAAAGCCTACGCGGCTACGGTTTACGTGCGAGCTAAAATCAACGATAGGATCTACGTTAGTCTACTCATCGCAAAAACGAGGGTGGCACCAGTAAAAACAATTTCACTACTAGGATTGGAGTTATGCGGTGCCGTCTTGCTGGCTGAGACTTTGGAAACTGTGATGGAGAACCTGAACTTAGGCACATTTAATATTCACCTATGGACAGATTCGACCATCGTCCTAGCATGGATCCGAAAACCACCTTGTCCCTGGTCAACGTTTGTAGCTAACAGGGTAACAAAAATCGTGGAGAAGGTAGGAACTAAAGCATGGCATCATGTCGAGTCTGCATCAAATCCAGCGGACTTAGCCAGCAGAGGACTTCCAGCCACGGAACTAGTCGCCAACTCTTTGTGGTGGCAGGGACCTTCTTGGCTGCAAGAAGGCACAGCGAAATGGCCATCTCAAGGCGAACAGGAGTACCACACAAACATCGAAGAAAAACGAGTACAAGTGCATGCAGCAACAAACATCAACAATAGCGAGGATATTCTTGACCGGTTTTCTGATCTATCAAGAGCGTCACGGGAGCACCGATACTTGCCTGCCCGGACTTCACCAAGACCTTCACCTTACAAACGGACGCAAGCAATTTCGGTCTGGGCACCGTATTGACACAGGACTTGTAGGGTGGAGAACGCGTGATCGCCTACGCCAGCGGGAAACTCAACAAGGCGGAAACCAACTACTCGCCCACCGAGAAGGAATGCCTCGCGATAGTCTGGGGAATACGCAAGATGAGGCCCTACTTGAAAGGATACCGATTCAAGGTAATCACGGACCATATGTCTCTAAAGTGGCTAAAGTCCATCGAAAGCCCCTCAGGCCGTACAGCACGATGGGCCTTGGAGCTTCAGCAACACACTTTCGACATTGAGTACAAGAAAGGGAAGCTGAACCTGGTGGCGGACGCACTATCACGACAACCACTGGAGACCCTACGACTGGCAACGACAACAGAGCCGCAATGCAAGTGGTGGCACAAGCGCGTCGGCGAAGTACGCACCAACCCGGAAAAATACGCCGACTACATAATACAAGATGGACAACTGTACCGCCATATTCCCTGCCGTTCACACGATGAAGAAGCGGTCCTTTGGAAATTTTGTGTACCCACACCACTGCGACAACGATTATTAGAAGAAAACCACGACATCCCAAGCGCTGGACACATGGGCATCCGCCGGACGGTAGCGCGGATTGCCAACCGGTATTACTGGCCCGGTATGTTTCAGGACATCAGTCGACATGTACGACAGTGCGAGTATTGCCAGAAATACAAGGAAGCATAGCAAAAGCCAGCTGGAAAGATGCTCACACAGGTGGCCCAAGAACCATTCGCCACGGTATGCGTCGATTTCGTCGGACCACTCCCACGATCCACACACGGGAAAACGATGCTATTAGTATTTTTCGCCAGCTTCAACAAATGGGTGGAATTGGTCCCCATGAGGCGTGCTACAGCAGATGGCCTTCGCCGCGCGTTCAGAGAACGCATCCTCCCAAGGTTTGGTGCTCCCAAGATACTGATATCGGACAACGGCGTGCAGTTCACCAGCACAATGTGGCAGCGTTACCTCAGGGAAATGAGGACACGAAAACAATTCACGGCGCCCTACACACCGCAAGAAAACCCAACGCGAACAGAATAGTCTAGAGGATCATAGCGCAACTCACCAGATCACAGCACAACAGATAGGACGACTTTCTCCCAGAGATCGAGCTGGCCATCAACACCATTGTGACCGCGTCCACCGGATACAGTCCAGCTTTCCTCGTACAAGGACGGGAGCCGCGACTACCAGGGGCATTGTTTGACGAAGTCAACTTGGGGACGGGCACAGCCCCACCACGGCAGAATAAAATTCCGCCAGAATGCAAGAGGCATTCAGAATAGTGAGGCAGAACATGGAACGAGCGGCGGCAGACCAAGCACGGCATTACAATCTACGACGGAGAAAATGGACCCCCGTAGTCGGCGAACTAGTGCTCGCAAAGGAACACCATCTCTCCAAGGTCGGGGAAAATTTCGCGGCAAAGTTGGCCCTACCAAATCCTAGGATATGTGTCCCCAGTGATACTTAAAATACGAAAACCCAACGGAGGAAAGGAGAAAACGGTCAACATCGCAGAGTTAAAGGCATATCATGCAGCAGAGATAATCGCGGGAAATTAAAATAAATCCAGGGAGAACAATTTTTAAATTATTAATTAATATCAAATACCTAACGCCTAAGATAATATTCCCGGCAGGACCAGGCGGCGTATCTCTCTATACGACTGACCTCGACACCCTCAAAAATTGAAATGGTTGACCGACACCATCATTGACGCTTGGGCAAAGGGACTGGAAGAGCAACACGGACAACAAAATGCGACTCTCAGCCCGTTCATGATCTGGCAGTTGGAACAGAAGAGGAACACTGAGGAAGACTACCAACGCATATGCCGATGGGTCCGGAACGTCGACCTATTTGGCAAGAGTGTGTTTCTAGCACCCCACAACACAGCTAAACACTGGTACCTACTCGGTCTCGCAAACGTAGCAGTCACCCACCATGTTGCCGACACGGAATGCTGGCAGGAACGATATGTATGGGTAGCGGACTCAATGCACAGGGAAAAAGTTCCGCACGCAACACATGCTTGGGCAGATTTCCTCCGGTGGGAATACATACAGCGGTACGGGCACGACGGTTTTACAGCTCAGGAGCTAGAACTCGAGGTGTCACAACAATACAACAACAAAAACTGTGGCGCCTACGTAGGCGAGAACATGGAGAGAATTTTACGATACACGGGGAGCGGATAAGGAATGCCCGGACTGTGAAGACAGCCATTCACGGAGGAAATGGCGAGAAAGAAGCGCACAGAAATGCTGCGGTTCCTACGGGACGGTCGAAAACCCCAGGAGATTATACAAAACACTAACACCACATACCACCCTCACACAGTTCCACAACCAAACACCGAAGACAACACTCACTCCCTAGTTCCAGACATCAAAACGAAGCCACGACCGACAACAGAAGGCCATAAATTGGTAACGATCAAGGCCAGAGACGCAGATGGACCAATGATGGACCTATTCCTGGAGATAGCAAGGGAAGTACGGGATACAATCCGACGCATCGCCGAAGGCAAAGCCCAATACCGAATACGATTCGTTACAGAGAAGTACCAGGTCACCATAGTGAAAAGCAAGGCGCGCATACGATTACTGGTTACCGAGGGCCGACTCTCCGAAGTGGGGAAGGAGGGGGGGGGGGGTGTGTGAGGACCAAATAAAACACCATTAATTTGGCCCACACAAAAGGACCCCACAACATATTCAGTACAGATTTAACACAACAGCCAGCCACAAAAGGCCCTAGCAACACGACAAACCAACAAGTCTCAGTAACACGACTAGCAATCACAACACTTAATAGCAACACAACAAACTAACAAGTCTCAGCAACACAACGAGCGTTCGCAACATTTAATAGCAACACGGTAACCATGGCAACGCAACCATTTGAGCTAGCAACACCAAAAACCACAGCTATAAAAGGAGCGGCACTGCAGTACAGCAGTTAGTTAGCGCGGAGGTGTGGTCGTGACCGGAGCTACCAGTGGAGCGTCCCTCGAATGTGTCGGTTATACCACCAGAAGAGGTCGTTTCGTGGAGTGAGTCGTGGCCTCAGGTGGTGAATGTGTCGGTTATACCACCAAATACCGCTTGAGACTTCGTAAGCAACGGCCCTACCACAGTAACGCGAACAGGTGACGCCCGCCCGCCTGTGCCGACGGTGACCGCGCCACAGCAGACCGGAGCTACCAGTGGAGCGCATCTCGAAGGTATCGGTTGTACCATTTGGAGAGATCGTTTCATAGGAGTAAGTCGTGGCCTCAAGTGATGAATGTGTCGGTTATACCACCAAACACCGCTTGAGACTTCGTAAGCAACGGCTCTGCCACAGTGACGCGCACCCGCGAACAGGTAACGTCCGCCCGCCTGCGCCGACGGCGACCGCGGCACAGAAGACATACGCAAGCATACGACGTTGGCCACAGCAGAGTCACGCGGCCACAACAGCCCTACGTAAACACACTACGCTGGCCGCAACATAACTACGCAAATATACTACGTTGGCCACAGCAGAGTCACGATAACCTACGACGCTGGCCGCAACAGCGCTACACAAGCATACTACGTTGACCGCAGCAGAGTTATGCAAATACACGACGTCAACCATACTAGAGTTACACACGCGCACGCAGACGCACCGACATAAGCCGCAGCCGAGACAGCGGAGCCGCTAGCCGTACGAGAGACACGCCGACGCAGGGCGTCACGGAAATACATTTACACACACCCAGGCAACGACCAGCAAGGCGTCCTAACGGGACGATCCTAACGGGACACGAGGACCGTTAGCCCACCACTAACCATAGAGCAAGCACAAAGCGAAGTGAAGAATACAAATACATCTTTCTTTTATTACATTTTTTTCATTATAGTTATAAAATATATAGAGTTAAAGAAATAAAGTGAATTTTATGCGAAAACGATTTGCAAGGTGTCCCGAATTACAAATTTATTGTAAGTGAATCTTGGACACGGCGAGTATACCCCAAGCACTTATTGAAGAAGCACCGGGTCAGGAAAAAAGCTTCGTTACAAAGCAAATATTGCTAAGACGATCTGACTGGAAGAAATCCTGCCAGTTTGAAAAGTAGGACAATAAATGAAAAAAAAATTTTGATAAATTGGAAAAGCTAACACCTTGGAAGGAGCAAAGGTAAATAACGCATATGCATACCCAAATGCAAACTCAATCGCAAACACAAACAACAGGAATTATGTTCAGCCACTAAACAGAATGCATTATTTTCAAACAACCAACGTACGAGCAATTTTTACATATTTACATATTTACATCCTTCATGCATATATGGCTACATACTTCATGGTATCCTCTACAACGCATAAAAGGGTGGAATAAATTGGGCAATTTAGCAGCAAAACGGGACCGGAAGATATCTTTTCAATTGGCGGCGTACCGTTTGAGGTGACAGCAAAACTGGCAGCAATATAGAGTATAAGTATAAAATTTAGAAACAAATTGGGCAGCCTTTATGGACGCTAAACCATTAACAAAAAGGAAAGTTTTTGCTTAGGAAATTTTTTTAAAAAGTAGGACTTGAAATTAAAAAACAAAAAAAAAATTTAATAAATAATAATATTATGTAAAAGGCTTCTTTCAATGAAAATTTCCTTGAAAAAAAAAGAGAGAAGTAGCAAGAAAATTAAAATATCTTATTTGAAAAAGAGAAAAAATTTTAAATTTTACAGAAAATATTTTAATAGCTTGAAAAAAAATTTATAAAAAGGGTTCAGTAATTTCTTTGCTATGCAAGAAATAAAAACGGAAGAAGAATTGAAGAGAATTTTTAAAAAGTGTGAAGACACTATAAGAGAATTTATAAAAATCTCTGAGGAAACTCTTAAAAATCGTAACACTATTATACAAGGTCCGACACCAATTACTATAGAAGAGTATTGGCGACGGAACCAGTCTTATAAAAAGGAAGAAATTCCAAAGATACCTACCCCAATAATCCGAAAAAGAAAACGGGGAGGTAAACAATTCAAAATAAAGAAAGAAATTGCTGAGACCTTTAAGCTATTAAATTTAACTACAAACACTACAGATAGGTTAAAATTAAAAGAAAAAATTAAAGAATTAAGAAACAGGAAATAAATAATTTAGTTGAAAAAAATGTTTTTTTGAAACGCTACATTGCTAACAATTAAAGAAATTTTTTTTATTTGAGTAAATTGGAATGCCAGGTAAATATTGGGAATACCCCATTAAATGGGAGGATATGGTAATTGTAGATGAAGGAAAAGTAGATTATGAAAAAAAGCTGCAATGGTTAAAACCATTTTGGAAGAAAATAGGAATAAAGAGGGAACCTACAATAGAAGATGTAAAAAATCCTACAACAAGGGAAGAAGATACCATTAGAATGATGCGAATGGTTTTTCCAAACGAAAAAAATTTTTTTTCATTAATTGGAAACAAATAGAAGTAGAAACTTACAGAAGGAAAAATTTTAAATAACTAAATTAGGAATGAAAACAAAATAAAACAAAAATTACAAATTTTAGAATTAAATCATAATACTAAGCCATATATAGGTTGGTAAATAAATAAATAAATAAAAATTTAATACAATTTTTCTTTATTTAAATCTAAACAATGGCGTGCTGAAAAACCATATTAAATGGTATCCTAATAGGTATTGCAGGATGCGAAGTTGGTAAGGAAAATACCGAAAACAATTTTCAAAATAAGTTGGTAAAGTATGAACCAAAAACAAATATAGAAAATAAAGAAAACATTTCTGATAAATGGGTAACTATTTTTGGTTGTGTAACTACATTTTCAATTGTCGCAATTGGAATTCTAATAAAAAATTATATAAAAAAAAAGTTGAGACAATTGAATAATGTACAAAGAGTTTAAAGGAAAATTCAATACAAAGAGAGATGAATACATGGCAAGAAATCTATGATAAATTAACAGAAGAAAAATTAAAAGCCGATAAATCATATAAGTGCATAAACAAAAATACTACCATAAAAACAGAAACGATAGCAAAACATTTGAACATAATATTAGAAGCTTTAAATGTTATAAAAGATTTAATCAGTAGAGTAAATCACATACTTACTAACGATCACCAAAAAGAAGCTCAACAAATTTTTTCAACAGTACGGGATAAATTAGTATCTTCATTAGCAAGATATAACATTGAAATTCCCATACCAACCACAATTGAAGAAAATTTCCAGATTGACTTTAATTTAGCTTTATCAGAACTTTCACGAAGCCGCACTCCATCACCACCACTGAGTCAGACTTCATCGGTGGAAGAAAATGAATTCTCTAATTGCCAAGCTATAAATATTATAGTGGCACAAACAGTAGTTGAATTCATCAAAACTGCTTCATCAGTACTACCAGAGTTTGATGGAAAGCCCGAAAATTTGCATAGTTTCCTATATCCTCTTGATATCCTAGACCAAATCAAGGATAGTCACGAAGCCTTAGCAATAACCATGATAAAGACAAAGCTAAAAGGCAAGGCAAGGAACTTCATAAGTAACGAAAATACAATTGCACAAATAAAACAAAAACTAAAAATTGCAATAAAGGGAGAATCAGTAGAGGCTTTGACAGCAAAACTACTAAATATCCAACAGCGCAGCAAAACTGCAAACCAGTATACTGCAGAAATAGAAAAGATAACTAGGTCATTGGAAGGAGCTTATATCTCGGACGGATTAAACCCAGACTTGGCAACGAGATATGCTACCCAAGTAGCAGTCAAAGCTATGAGTAAGAACTGCTCAAACGAAAAAGTGAAAATGATTATGCAGGCGGGAACGTTCACAACAATGAACGACGCAATCTCAAAGTTCACAAACAGCTGTACGGAAATCACAGGCAGCTCGAACACAATTCTAAGTATACGTCAACAAAACCAATACCGAAGTAATTCCCGTGGAAGTTACCAAGTTAACAGCTATGGAGGTTACCGAGGTAGGAGATTTAGACCACAGCCGATATATAAAAATAACTTTAGAGCGAATACTAACAATAATAATAATCCTAAAGGAAGATTACAAAACCAAAATATATCCTATAATCAAACACGCAATCAGACACGCAATGTACGTAGCTGTAATCAGCAGGAAAACCAGGAAACTTCACTTCAAAATCAGTAGATAGGAAAATATATGTACTGAATCTACACTTAAATAGTTATATATCTACAAAAACGTCTTTAAATAGCTCAATTTCAAATTTTTTAGTAGACACTGGAGCAGATATCTCCATAATCAAAAAGAATCAAATAACTAATAATGAAAAATAAATACAAAACAAATAACAGACTTAAAGGGCATTGGTCAAGGTATAACCAGTACATTAGGCACAATCAAAGCTGATTTAAAAGCAGGGATGCACCTTAACGTTAAGCTAATCGTTTATCAAAAAATTTCCACCGTTTCCGTTGAAACACTTCGAAATATTATCGATAAAGAAATTATCAAGATAAGTTGTATCTCGTTTTTAACCGAAACGAAAAGCTTTCGTTAACGTTAAAAACGTTAACAAAAACGTGATACTTTATGTTTGAATTGTGCTGGCAATGCTATAGCCATGGTGAAGCCGTAAGGTGGTAACAACGAGCGCACATACACACAAACTCCATGTAATTTGTTTGTGTAATTCGTTGGTGGTAATGTCAAAAATACTCTGAGAAATGTTCGTGCTGTCAAAATTCATGAGAAAAGTTGCAATCAGCTTGGCTAATGCTTTCACCTTTAATGACTCCGCCATTAATCAGCTTTGCCAGCATAGTTTGAAATTAATAATCAACATAAACGATTTGATTTCGTTTTGATATGGCAGAAAACGAAACGAAATATTTTCGTTAATTTGACGTTCTTAACGTTAATAAACGAAACGAAATGACCTTGTTTCGTTTATTAACGTTAATTATCGTAACGAAATGATATCGGTTCGTTGGTTAAGCATGCCTGTTTAAAAGGCGATGACCTTCTAATTTATCATAAATTTCACGTCGTAGAAGACGACTTTCCAATACCGTGCGATGGAATAATAGGTTTGGATTTTATAAAGAAATATAATTGTATTCTAGATTATGGCAAAACAGAGGATAAACTAATCCTAAGACCATATGATTTTCCCCAAACCATCACAATGTATCTAACAGATTACCCAACTGCTAACACAATTACAATCCCTGCTAGATCTGAAGGTAACAGTCAACACTGATAATAAATCCATTCTTCATACCCCACCAACAACTGGCTGAAGGCATTTTTGTAGCAAACACAATCACAAATAAGGATCAAACTTTCGTCAGAATTATTAACACCACACATAAAAATACAACTATTCAAAATTACAAAGTACATACTGAAAACTTAGATGACACAGAAAAATTAAAAAGATTAACCAAAAATTTCCAAAAATTTTTCAATGCACAATTAACTTTATTATGCACAGAATTCATAGATATATTTGCACTAGAAACAGAACCAATTTCCACTAATAATTTTTATAAACAAAAACTACACATGAAAGATGACACACCAGTCTATATAAAAACTATAGATTACCCGAGACACAAAAAGGAGAAATATGTAAACAGGTTAATAAATTGATTGAAGATGACATTATAGAACCTTCAATATCAGAGTACAACAGTCCAATTTTACTAGTACCTAAAAAATCACTACCAGGTAATACAGAAAAGAGATGGAGACTGGTAGTTGTTTACAGAAAAGTAAACAAAAAACTAGCAGCGGAAAAATTCCCACTTCCAAGAATCGATGCTATTTTAGACCAACTTGGAACAGCAAAATATTTTTCATGCCTAGACCTTTTGTCCGGTTTTCATCAAATAGAATTACACCCAGACTCTAGAGATTTAACCTCATTCACAGCAGAAAATGGTACATATAGATTCAAAAGACTACCCTATGGATTAAAAGTAGCACCTAATTCATTCCAAAGAATAATGACACTAGCATTTGCGGGCCTCAAACCATCCCAAGCATTTCTCTATATGGATGATTTAGTTGTACTAGGGTGTTCAGAAAAACACATGCTGATAAATTTAAAAGATGTTTTCTCGGCTTGTAGGAAATATAACTTAAAATTACATCGAGATAAATGCCTATTTTTCAGTGAAGAAGTAACTTATTTAGGGCATAAATTCACAAGCAAGGGAATACTACCTGACCCAAGCAAATTTGAAACAGTTCAAAACTACCCAACACCAAAAACAACAGATGAAGTTAAAATGTTCGTAGCGTTCTGCAACTATTACAGAAGATTTGTACCGAATTTCGCAGAGTACTCAAGAACATTAACTAGGCTTTGCATAGAATGTTTCCTTCGACTGGACAGAAGAATGCCAAAAAGCGTTTCTCTACTTAAAGGAAGTATTAATCAGCCCACAACTTTTGCAATACCCCGACTTCAATAAAGAATGCTGCATAACAACAGACGATAGTGTGTATGCTTGCGGAGCAGTCCTCAGCCAAGAACACGATAGTAAACAGTTACCAATTGCTTACGCTTCTAGACCATTCACAAAAGGTGAAACAAACAAAGCAACAATAGAAAAAGAATTATGAGCAATCCATTAGCTTTTCTCTACTTAAAGGAAGCATTAATCAGCCCACAACTTTTGCAATACCCCAACTTCAATAAAGAATGCTGCATAACAACAGACGCTAGTGGGTATGCTTGCGGAGCAGTCCTCAGCCAAGAACACGATAGCAAACAGTTACCAATTGCTTACGCGTCTAGATCATTCACAAAAGGTGAAACAAACAAAGCAATAATAGAAAAAGAATTAGCAGCAATCCATTGGGCCATAACCTTTTTCACACCATTTGTTTATGGCAGAAAATTCCTAATTAAAATCGACCATCGTCCATTAACATACCTTTTCTCGATGAACAGCCCTTCATCTAAGTTAAAAAGAGTGAGACTTGATTTAGAAGAATACGATGTCGAAGTGGAGTACATTGCAGGTAAAGAAAATCATGTAGCGGACGCATTGACGCATTAACATTACAAATTTAAAAGAAATGTCAGTGGAAGCATGCAAAATAATGAAAGTCACCACTAGATCAGCAGCTAAAGTTATCAAAAGTAATGTAAGAACTGAAGAAAGTCACACAGAGAAACCCAAAATATATGAAGCGCTAAATAAATTTGAAGTAATAAGACATGTCAGGCTCATTTTCAATCCTCCGAAATTATATTTCAAAAGGGGAAAGAAAATTTGTAGCACTATGAATACTGTAACGAAGCTTTTCCTTGCCCCGGTGCTTCTTCAGTAACTGCTGGGGTATACTCGCCGTGTCCAAGGTTCGTTTACAATGAATTTGTATTTCGGGGCGCCTTGCAAATCGTTTTCATATAAATTCACTTTATTGGTAAATTCCCTAAACTATAATATAAAATGTATAAAATGTGTATCTATAATTCACTTAATTTCATTGCTTGCTTTATAATTCGTGATGGGCTAGCGGTCCCTCGTGTCCCGTTAGGAACGTTCTGTTAGGGCGCCGTACTGGTCGCCGTCTAGGTATGTGTGAATGTGTCTCGGTGACGCCTTGCGCCGGCGTGTTCCTATTATGGTTAGTGGCAGTGCTAAGCCTGCTGCGGCCAGCGTCGTATGCCTGCGTATCTCTGCTGCGGCCAACGTCGTATGTACGCGTAGTTCTGCTGCTGCCAACGTCGTGTGACTATGTATGTGTGACTCTGCTGTGGCCAACGTCGTATATTTGCGTAGCTCTGCTGCTGCCAACGTCGTGTGTATGCGTGACTCTGCTGTGGCCAACGTCGTATATTTGCGTAGCTCTGCTGCGGCCAACGTCGTATGTAAGCGTGACTCTGCTGTGGCCAACGTCGTGTGTATGCGTAACTCTGCTGGCGTCGTGTGTATGCGTGACTCTGCCGCCGAGGCTTATGGCGATGGCGCGCGTGATCGTTACGTTGTGGGCCTTCGCTTAGCGGGGAGCGAGCGTAGTTTAAGGCGTTGTAGAGCGGTCAAAACCAGCTTACCCACATTCCTCAACCCACGGCTCTCTCCTATGACGGGAACTGTCTTGCGATGGTCAAAACCGATACGCCTTTCAGAAGCCCTTCAATTGCTGCTGAGGTGACAGTCGCAACTTTGCGCCCCGTTAGGTGAGATCCGTTAGCCTCGGTACAGTCAAGTTGTTGCGTTTCACCTCGACTCACTCCTACTGCGGTTGCCGACGTACTTCTGCCGCGGACGACGTTTGGCTGAGCGCGGGATCACGATGCTGTGGAGGGCGTTTGCTTGCGAGGGAGCAAACGTGATCTAAAGCGTTGTAGAACGGTCAAAACCTGCTTACCCACAATCTTCAGTCCACGACTTTCTCCTAAGAAACGCACTGGCTTGCAATGGTCAAAACCGATATGCCTTCCAGAGTGCTCCAATAGTAGCTCCGGTCGCAACCACAACCGCGTGCTGACTGACTCCTGTCTTTTCGTGTTGCCCTTTTTATAGCCAATGCTCTTGATGTTGCTAGCATAGTTCGTTGCGTTGCCATGGTTACGGTGTTGCTGTGGCGTGTTGCGGCAACTTGTTGCGCTAGTGATGTTTCTGACACTTGTTTGTGTCCCGTGTTGTGTTGGCAATGTTGATAATCGTGTTTTTATGATGTTTAAGAGACTCGTTTGTATCTCGTATTGTCTGTAGTACTGCTCCTGTGTTATGGGGTGGTGGTTTTGTGTGGGCCAAATTAATGGATTATATTTGGTCCTCACAATACATTTGGTTGCTTGTAGATGATAAAATTGACTCAGGACAATTCGTTATCAGGCTTGAAAAAGAAGCCGCCAATTTAGGACTTGAAAAGATACAGTTGTCCTTAGGGGACAAATTGTTTAAAAGTAATTATACTCGAGTAGGCAAATTTATTGAAACAGGAAATAGGGTTCTCAAAACACTAACAATTGCACTAACCCCAGACGTTATGTACGTGATTAATCCCGGGAAAATTAAAGAAATTCTGCAGAAATATCATGACGATCATATTAGTGGTGGCCACCCAGGAATAAATCGCATGATAAAGAAAATCAAAGAAAGCTATACCTGGAAAAATATGCGAGGTGACATAAAGAAATACGTAAATAACTGCATCCACTGCAAGAAAAGTAAAATAAATAAGCATATAAAAGAGCCAATGACAATAACGGAGACACCTCCTAAGGCTTTTGATATAGTACAGATCGATACGGTCGGACCATTACCGAAATCGATAAGTGGAAACGAATACGCAGTGACCATCATATGCGATCTCACGCGATAACAGTTGCTAAAGCCGTATTCCAGCGCTTCATTCTGATTTATGGTTGCATGAAAATAATCCTAACAGACATGGGAACCGAATACAAAAATTGCTTATTCGAAGAACTATGCAAACTGTTAAAAATTGAGCATAACACCTCAACACCATACCGTCATCAAACTTTGGGCACCGTGGAATGCAATCATAGAACGTCCAACGAATATTTACGTTCATACATATCCAGTGACAAAGATGATTGGGATGAATACCTCAAGTATTTCGCGTACTGCTACAACACGAGCTCATCGACCGTACACGGGTATTGCCCTAACGAGCTTATATTTGCGAAAAATCCACCGACATACGAATTCCTAGATGAGAATAAAATAAGCCCAGTGTATAATCACGAAGCATATGATAAGGAAGTTAAATATAGACTTCAAATAGCACAACAAAGAGCTAGAAAGTTAGTGAAAGAAGCTAAAGAAAAACAAAAAGTTAATTATGATAAAAGTAGCACCAGTAAGAAAATAAAAATAGTTGACCTAGTATTAGTTAGAGAAGAAGCTAGCCATAAGCTAGGCAGTAGATATAAAGGAAGGTATAAGGTAAAGAAAATTGACAAAAATAATAATTTTACTTTAATACCACATAGAGAAGAAACTAGTAATAGGAACAATGAAGATAAGGAATTAATAATTCATAAGAATAGGCTTAAACATATTTGAAACACCTTTTAATAATTTAAAGCAAATAATCGTAAAATAAGCATTCCAATTTACTAGGTTATTTAATAAAAACTTCTAGAAACAGGCAGATTTTAGGTGGGTCGACACATTTAAAATCCGGCTCTGTAAAATAAGTAAAATATGTAAAATAATAATGTAATAATGGCGGCCACCGTGGTGTGATGGGTAGCGTGCTCCGCCTATCACACCGTATGCCCTGGGTTCAACTCCCGGGCAAAGCAACATCAAAATTTTAGAAATAAGATTTTTCAATTAGAAGAAAATTTTTCTAAGCGGGGTCGCCCCTCGGCAGTGTTTGGCAAGCACTCCGGGTCTATTTCTGCCATGAAAAGCTCTCAGTGAAAACTCATCTGCTTTGCAGATGCCGTTCGGAGTCGGCATAAAACATGTAGGTCCCGTCCGGCCAATTTGTAGGGAAAATCAAGAGGAGCACGACGCAAATTGGAAGAGAAGCTCGGCCTTAGATCTCTTCGGAGGTTATCGCGCCTTACATTTATTTTTTTTTTATTTATGTAAAATAAGTAAAATAACTAAAATAAAAAAAAAAAATAGTTAAATTTAAAATTTTGAAAGAAAATTTGTACAAAACATTGTTCAGCAAAAAAATAAAATGTAAAAATAATAGAAGTATCAAGGCCAGCATATTAGAAACAAAGTACACAAACTCTTTCACTTTCATATCAAGTTACCAAAACATTCAAAACTCAAACAAAGAGTCTACACAATTGTGCACACAATTATATAAGCCTCTTCTTCGAAGGCGGATGGTGTAGCATTATGCGTCATGCCCACCTATTCAATACATTTGCGGCATTACGCATCATGAACTTCTATGCCAATGCATTTTTGTGAACCGACCACACGCAGTCATAGCATAATCATATTACAATATTATGTGACATAAATTACATTGACCCAACACAGCGGTAAGCTAACATCAATGGAATGCCGAATATGAAACACTTGTCAGTTCACACCTTACTATTTTTTGCTGAGTCACTCACCCCGGTCAATACACTTGCCGATCGTCAATGTTAGCTTGTCACCAAAATATTTACACACAACTAATTTACATTGTTTACTTTGTTAATGTTACCCAAATATTCACATACAAACATTTTACATGGTTCATATAAATATCATTTTGCTGACTTTGCATACCATTAATAAAAATCTACATATATGCATACCATTAATACAAATCTACATATATGCTTGACAATTTTGCGTAAACGAGGTTTCAGAAATCGTGACCAACCCATGAACTTGAAAAATGATGCACTGCCGTACACGACAGAGCTGTAATACTTGATATTGAAGTACATTGGCACATAACATTTAATTATAAATTCAACCAGAATTCTTAAATTTGCATCTGTAATTTCCGTTTTCACATATAGTCGCAATAATCTAGCGGCCTTGGTGAGCCACCGAGAATGTACAATTTTCCCTGGTTTGATGTTAGCCAGATCCACCGGAACCACGCCGCTAGAAATTGCATGGGCCATGTCGTGTAAGTACTTCGAATCGATGGAAAATTCAATTTTTTCTGGAGCAGGGGGCATATTTTGCAACTCAATTTTCTGGAAGCCGTCCACCACCTGAAAATATATAATAATAAAATAATTAAAAATGGTTGACAATTATAATAAATGAGAGATAGCAATAACTTACCGGAAGAGTTTCACAAGTTTCGATTTGACGGCTCAGTTTCCGGTTGCCGATCTTGGTCTAGTGCTGGTTGATTTATCCAAAGTTTTAAACAAATGCCGAAACAGAAGTTCGTTGAAGTGTAGAAGGCAAACGAACCAATGCAATGGTCTTTTTAACAGCAATTCGAATCGTCGTTTAATTCCACCGTGTGGGCCAGTGTTTGTTGGCTCACCGTCAGTGCATATTCCAATTAATGCATCCAGTGATATATTTTTATCGTTGAAAAACCCATTTAATTTGGTTGTTTTGTATTCAGCGGTTTCATGTTCCAGTCTTACGTAACCAATCAATTCAGAATTGGGTTCTCTCAAAATAACAACATGAGGTTCTTTTACCATCCTAGTATGATACTTCTCATCAATTTTATCTATCGTTAAAGTATCATCTTTTCTGCCATCGAATGAAAACGCTAACAAATTGGTATCATCTAACCGTTTGCAAAGCACTTCTTATCTGCATTTCTCTTTTTCTCTGCGAACTTTCGATTTATCCATGATGAGAGGTTTCCCATGCTTATCTTTAATTTTAAAATCTTGCAAAAGAGCGGTTCCCAATGCTGTTGCTATTCAGTCTGGCACACCAAATCTGTCACATACCAAGGCAAAGTTAAAACAATCGTATCTCTCTGTGTATTGTGAACTTGTGCTTCTATCCATATCTTCTTGAACCGGTGGCGGTGCGTATGTTGAATCATCGGGATCTTGGTATGTTGGCATTGATGACATAGACGTTGCTCCTTGCTCTTCAATTTCCATCATAAATGCATCCATTGTTAGTCTTCTCTGATTATGTTGATCGTGCATGAACTCTTTGAGGCATTCGGGAACCCAGCCGCATGCACATGGAGCTGCCTTCAAATCGCATTTACATGTTCCAATGTAAAAAATTGTTTCCAGAGATTTTACATACTCTGTAAATTGTTGGGTGTTGTTTCTTCTCTTGATTTGCTCTTGACACTTGTCACGTAATTTATTCAATTTATTAAATACACTTTTTTTCAGCATTATTTCAATACCAAGTTTTTCCCAAATTCCAATCAACTTAATTTGTACTTGAATAAAATAAAAATAAATGTAAGGCGCGATAACCTCCGAAGAGATCTAAGGCCGGACGGGACCTACATGTTTATGCCGACTCCGAACGGCATCTGCAAGGCAGATGAGTTTTCACTGAGAGCTTTTCATGGCAGAAATACACCCGGAGCGCTTGCCAAACACTGCCGAGGGGCGACCCCGCTTAGAAAAATTTTCTTCTAATTAAAAACCTTATTTCTAAAATTTTGATGTTGCTTTGCCCGGGGTGCGAACCCAGGGCATTCGGTGTGGTAGGCGGAGCACGCTACCATCACACCACGGTGATGAATAGTGAAAGATTTATGGGAAAACTTTTTTTGATCTGTTTTAGCACGTTGGCTTAAGTAAAAATAATATCTCAAGATATCCAGATGGGTTGGTAAACTAAGATCAGTTAAATCAGAAGACACACCAAAACAGTAACAACATGCTTGGGTATATGACTCATTGGGTTTTCGATAGTTGTTGATGTAGTTGGTTCATCTTGCGGTGTAGAGGATGGTGGATTCATTGTAAACTTTTTGATTTAGAATGGTCACTTCACTTATTATTTTTTTGAAATATTTTTTTATCTGAAATTAGCACTTCATACTTTGAGTTCTTCACAACGATTTAATGCATTCACAAAAATTGTTGCGTTATATATGGTCTACGAGACGAGGTAATAAGAATGAAATGGTAATTTCAATTCTACCTGTTGTGTCTTGTGGTGGCTTTATAAAAAAACAACACAAGCAATTTTACGATCTGCAGTTGTGTCACAGTGATACCTTCATTTTTTAAAAGGGTTGAATAAAAAACCCACACAACTATGTTTACGACATGCAAATGCATCACCGTGATATCTTGGTTTTAAAAGGGTTGTAAAAACGCTAATTTCTAATAATTTTTTTTTAATTTCTTTTCTATTACTAAGTTAAATTTATTTTTTCATTTACATATGTTCTGACTAAATAAATTTCTAAAGAGAAAAATAAACTCCAAAAAGAAAAAATATAGGCATTTCGCTGATTTTTCATGTAAAGTGCAAAAACCGGCGATTTTTTGAAATGTTTGTATGGTGAACCCCTAGGGGCTTCCAGGGGTTGTGCCACTGGCATCGGTGTGTCGGGCCTCCAAAGTTAGTGGGGTCGGTCATACATTTGGACTCGATTGGAGCACTCTAAATGGGTCAAAGTGGGATTTTTCAAATTTTGCCCTACCCAAAAGTTCGACCCAAATTGGGGGACACCAGAATTCGTTTTAGAGGTATGGTTCCTTCGGCAAAGTTTCTTATTTTGATCCCTAGAATATGATTTTCACAGAGCAATGGGCGATTTTTTTGCCTCCCCACAAATCGACCCGGCCTAATGCATACCATTTATGCAAATCTACATATTTTTAGTTCGTAAGTATTAGAATAATTATGAATGTATAGGTTAAGAAATTATGTATAAAACGGAAAGAATTTCTTTTAATAAAGACAATTATTATCTGACTCCCAAAGCGAGCAAATATTTTATTTTTGAATATTTAAAACTTTTCAGCACCACTTGAGTAACTTTCAGCCCTTGGTATATTGGTTGGAAGTAGGTTGGATGAAATCAGACTTGAAATTTCCTGGGAAGATATTGAACATAAGTATTTTTGTATTCCTTTTGAAAATAAATACCTTCTCATACCCTTACTTCATAACCTTTTTCACAAGTTTTCAAACTAATATTCTTATATTATCGCTTGCTCAAATTTGATCACATGCGGAGGTCCACACCAAAACTTGACATTTCCAAAATGTTTATTTTGGAAAATATATTATATTCGTAATAAGCTTTCATAAGGGATCAATGGTAAAATCAACTTTACAATTTACTCGAATTCACATATGAATGAAATGTTACGTTTTGGTAAGGACCTCCTCATATATTTTCAAACAAAATTATATAAATGCTGTGAAGTATAGTCTTGCAAATGCGCACCACAATGCGTGGGGAGGAGCAGATACGAACGAGAGAGGCGAATCTCTATTTTGTTACATCCTGCAAACCAATTTGCAGATAGCCAACAGGGGAAATGTTCCTACATACATTGGTCCAACATCCAGCAATGTTCTGGATATTACATTGAGCTCCGAGCGTGATATATCAATGTATGATTGGATGGTTCTCGATAGACCATCCTTCTCCGACCATGCGTATATAAGCTTCAGCATCCCACTAAAGAGGGTAGAGAAGGGAGGAACCTTTAGAAACCCTAGGGCAACGAATTGGACTAAATTCCAGAAACATGTAGAAACGAAACTGGGACAACCCAAAGAGGTTGCTAATGTAGAGGAACTGGAGGAGTCGAAGGAATTCCTAACAAGGACGCTTATGACTGCGTATAACAAAGCTTGCCCTCTAAGAAGATTCAGAGGAAAAGCAAAGCCGCCATGGTGGAGCAATGAGCTGAGTCTTCTAAGAAGACAGGTAAAAGAAATGTTTAAACTCGCAAAGACCGCGGAAAGCGAAGCGTGTCGGGACGAGTACAGGGATCTACTGAGGATCTACAAGCGTGAAATTACCAGGGCGAAGAGAAACTCATGGAAAAGTTTCTGTACGGACATAGAGTGATCCAGTGAAACAGCACGGTTGAAAAAAGTCCTAGCAAAGGGAAACATAGTCCAGGGACTAATAAAGAAAGAGAACGGGGAATGGTCACGTGATAGTGAGGAATCCCTTGAGGTGCTTCTCGATACACATTTCCCATCGGGAGACGGTTTAGAAGAACCAGCAGACATCACTCACACTTCGATCACGGAGCTAGTGGTGCCGGGCTTGGTGACCGATACCAAGATCGAGTGGGCAGTGAAGACGTTTTCTAAGTTTAAATCGCCGGGCCCAGATGGTATATTCCCGGCCATGCTACAAGTCTCAAGTAGGGCGGTCGTGGAATGGCTTCAAATAATATTCGATGGGTGCATAAGACTGAATCATGTACCGCACTCTTGGAGAACTGCTCGTGTAGCTTTTCTACCAAAGGCGGGGAAGATCGGTCACGTGTATCCCAAAGACTATAGACCCATTAGCTTAACATCATTTCTGCTCAAAACCTTTGAGAGGCTGATAGATGTGTACATAAAGTCCAACGTGGATGAAAAGCTGCTCTCCGCAACACAGCATGCGTACACCAAAGGCAAGTCGGTAGACACCGCATTGCATAGGGTAGTAATAAGCATAGAGAAATCCCTGGAATATAAGGAGTATGCTCTAGGAGTCTTCTTGGACATTGCCGGGGCTTTCAATAATGTTGCAAAATGGGCGATTATGGATGGTCTTAATTACATTAAAGTACATCCTGCCTTAATCAGATGGATCGGCTGCATGTTAAATTGCAGGAAGATTACATCACAATGGGGATTGTACGAGGCCACGAAATCAGTGGACAGGGGCACGCCGCAGGGAGGGGTGCTATCACCTCTGCTGTGGACGCTGGTCATCAACCAACTGCTCAGGCAATTCGATGAGGGACCCGTAAAACTTACGGCTTACGCAGATGACGTTGCAATTGTCATAAGTGGAAAGTGCCTTCCAACGATTAGTTCTTTGATGGATCGGGCGCTTCGCGATATTCATACCTGGGCATCTAGTGTCAGGTTGAAAGTCAATGCGGAGAAGACGGATATGGTCTTGTTTACAAAGAGGTACAAGGTCCCAAATTGGACCAGGCCTAAGTTAGGAGCGGTGACCTTACAGGAGAAACCTTGCACAAAATATCTAGGAATCATCCTAGACAGTAAGCTGTCATGGAAGCTCAACGTGGAGGAGAGGGTCAAGAAGGCCTCAACGGCACTCTATGCATGTAAAAGAATGCTGGGGTGTACGTGGGGCCTATCGCCCTCTCTTTCTCATTGGGTTTTTACAGCGATTGTAAGCCCTATTCTATACTATGGAGTTCTTGTTTGGTGGAAAACCACACAAAAAACAACATACCTCAAAAAATTAGAGGGGGTATGCAGACTATCGATGCTTTGCATTACGGGAGCCCTGAAAACAACCCCGACGGCTGCACTGTATGCCATTCTGCACATTCCACCTGTAGACCTGGTAGCAAAGAACAAAGCGTTAACGACCGCAACCAGGCTCGATGCTTCGGGGCAGCTTGAGCGCCGACCATATGGCCATAGTAGTATAGCGTCCTCAGTCACAAGACGAACAGACTACATGATTCCCTACCTGCACTTTGAGGGAGATCTTAAGGCCACAATAGAGGTGGACGGTTGGCGCAAGGGTGCGCAAATGGCGGACGAGGCGATATATGTGTACACCGATGGTTCCAAAATAGTGGAAGGAGTAGGGTCTGCGGTATACTGCGCTGATCCGGAATTAAGCAGATCCTACAGGCTGCCGGATTACTGTAGCGTTTTCCAAGCGGAAATATTAGCCGTAACCAAAGCAGTAGAAACCCTGGAAGAGAATAGCTTAAGCTGCAACCGTGTTAACTTTTATATTGACAGTCAAGCAGCAATTAAGGCAATAATCTCGCATAGCACAGCATCTAAATGCGTGTTAAGAGTGTAAGCAGTCTCTGGAGAGAATCGGGACAGGGAGAAGCATACATCTATATTGGGTCCCAGGGCATATGGGAATAGATGGGAATGAAAAAGCGGACGAATTAGCTAAAAAGGGCGCATCCCTTGAAGCTTGCTCCGTAGACGTCCCAATTAGATTGGGCGAGATTAAGCGAAGGCGAGAGGTGCACATGATCGACCAAGCAGAAAAGGCGTGGGTTCAAGCGCGGGGCTGTAAAGTGTCGAAGATTATGTGTAGGTCTTACAACCTTAGACTAACACAGTTGCTTCTATCATTAAAAAGAGGGGGCTGTGGACTCATCACGGGTATTCTGACTGGACACTGCCTTCTGGCGTCACATGCCTTTAAATTAGGCTTGGTCAGTGATAGCAGGTGTAGGAAGTGCGGGTTGGAGGAGGAAACGATCGAGCACGTTCTGTGCTCGTGCCCTGCACTTGCCAGGCTAAGACTCCAGCTATTAGGAGTGATACAGCTGTCAGATCTAGAAGCAGCAAGTGGCTTAAGTCCTAGGAAGATTCTAGTATTTGCCAAGAGGACGGAGTTATTTTATAACATAGGTCCTGGTTTTTGATATTGTTTTTCAGTTTGGTCGTTAAAACAAACTTCTGGTAACACTACGGACTCAATCAGTCTATGTGAGGTCCTCATGGACCGGCCAGTTCAACCTACCTACCTATATAAATGCTGCTCGTAATTGTATTTATTTGTTTGAATGGAGAACATATGATCAGAAAGAATGGCGAGCCAGGACATATTTGAGGGAGACATAGATATGTATACCTCTTCTCCGTATAGGAAAAGCAACGCCTTTTTAAATATCTCCAGCTCTAGTACCAACCAAACATCCAAGGATATGGCAGATGTACTTCCCTTCGCTCCCAATACAAAGAACCCCTATTTCGTCGATGTAGCAGAAAACACTGAGCCAGTACCATCTAAATCAAACGCAAATAACACCAATTTCCGTACTTCGTCTAGCTCTACAGCCAACCAAATAAGGATTAAAAAGATTAAGCTGGTAAAAGGGAAAGCAAATGTCAATTTGGTCGATGCGTTTCCTTCCACTTCTAATGCAACAAAGCCCCATTTCGTCGATGTAGCACAAATCAGTGAGCCAATTCCATCCAGATCATATGAAAAGAACGCCAATCTCCGTACTCCGTTTAGCGCCAAAACCAACCAACCATACAAGCCAATATTTCGAAAGTTTTATTTGTCAAAGGGCTTCAATGCAACAAATGCCCATTTTTTCGATGTAGCACAACACAGCGAACCGTTTCCATATAGCTCAAACGCTGTAAACAACAATTTCAATAATTGATTGATGTACCTCCCTCCAAAACCAATTCAACAAATGCCGATTTCGTCGATGTAGCACAACACAGCGCGTCCTTTCGCTCCACCTTAAATACAACGAATACCGTTTTGAATAATGCGGCTACTTCCATAACCAACGAAGACTTCCATAACAAAATATAATGGCGATACTACAAACAATATTATAGAAGCATATCGACCTGGAATCTAGATTGACTAAGATCGAAGAAAAGGTGCATAGTGAAATATTGAACTGTTTGGAACCCTAGTAGTTGTAGTCGCAATACCTTGATTCTCATTTATTAATATTTATGCTATCATTTCAGCTTCCAGAATTGGCAGAAGTCATGGTTCAACATAAAGTCGTGCGTGACTCAAAAGTGCTGATTAAGAAAACGCACAAAATAGTATCCCGTATCAGCGGAGAAACGGAAAATGATACTCACACCGAGTTCGCCGTCGTTATGCCACTAACATCGCTGGATTCAGTTTATGACATTGAGAAAAAGTTGGACTCAGATGATTATCAAGAATCAATGGTATTTTTGAATATTTTTAATTGTGTTTCATAACTTAAATTGGTTTTTCGGTATTTAGAAATCATATATCTTTATGCTGAAAGGTGCATCATCAGACATTATTGGAGTAATGAGGAAAATTTTCTCTGACAACGTTCTTTTCTATTTTAACTGGGGCGAAATACATGGCAAACGATCTTTATCTAAACTGAAACTCGTGAACAGCGTACTTTTTGGTAGTGTAATTTAAATTGTTTTAAAATCTCATTACTTACATTGTCCATGCCTACTAATTTAGATGTTTTCAAACTGCAAGGCAGGATCGAATTTTTGAAGACACCATGAGAAGATATTTAACACTGAGCCACAACCGGCATAAACAAAGGCGGTATCTCAAAAATAAATCCAGCATATAAATAATGCATAACCGTATACGTCAAACTACATTATTTTGCCTATTGCGGTATCCCTCTGATAGTTTTCAGAGCCATACCATGCCAAAAGGAAGTTAATTTTAATTTTAATTACATATATGTCTTTGGGGATTTCCTGCCGCTGATTGGCCATCATCTATACTAACTGTCTCAGGCTTAACTATATCCCGAAGTCTTGGCACACGGTTAGGGTTATTTTCATTCCGAAGGCCAGCAGAAGCTCTCATGTATCACCTAAGGATTTCAGGCCAATCAGCCTCTCGTCGTTTCTTCTTAAGACGTTTGAGCGGTTGATTGAACTGTATCTACGGGAAAGGATACCTCGGGGGTTACTGTCAGCTTCACAGCATGTGTACTGCAAGGGCAGATCGACGGAAACTGCTCTCCATTCGATTGTAAAGCAAATAGAGGGGTCCCTAGAACAGAAAGAGTATGCTCTGGGTGCCTTTCTAGACATCGAAGGGGCTTTTAACAATGTCTTACCGGGGGCAATCGAAAGAGCTCTGGTGGGTTTAGGAGTCGAGGCGGCTCTGGTTGAATTTGTTAGCAAACTTCTATGCGGAAGAATTGTCCCAGCGGAGTGGAGAGGGGCCATAATTTAGAGGAAGGTGTGCAGGGGTACGCCACAGGGGGATATCCTAACTCCTCTCCTCTGGGTTGTGGTGGTCAACGAGCTTCTTGTGGATCTGGAAGCCAATGGTTGTCGGGTGGTTGCCTATGCAGATGACCTCGCTATCCTAGTCAGAGGCAAATTTCTGGGCACCGTGCGCGATGTTCTGCAGGGCTACCTATATACCGTGGCTAGGTGGGCTGAATCATGTGGATTGGCGGTAAACCCGGGAAAAATGGAATTGGTTCTTTTCACAAGGAGATATAAGTTGCCCGATTTCAGAACTCCCTCAATTGGAGGGGTACCATTGGTACTTTCTGATAGGGTTAAATATTTGGGGATTGTTTTGGAAAAGAAACTGTCCTGGAGACCCAATGTGAAAGATCGGGCCAGGAAGGCCGCCATTGCCTTGTACTGCTGCAGAGGGGCTATCGTAAGGGATGGGGACTCTCGCCAAGAGTAGTACACTGGCTTTATGAGATGGTGGTCAAACCGATTCTGTTATATGGGGTGCTGGTCTGGTGGAAAGCGCTGGACACGGCGACCATCTCCAAAATGTTAGTGTCAGTGCAACGGACGGCGCTGATCGGTATCAGTGGCGCTCTCAGAACAACACCTACCTTGGCATTTAACGTCATGCTGAACATATACCCAGTAGATATTGCGGGAAAGGCGGCCGCGGCAAGGGCGTTGGTCAGGCTTCGTGATATGGGATATGGGCTTTCTGACCGCGGACACTCTAGCCTTTTTACCAGTTTCGACTTTATCCCGGACATAACGGACTATTGTACGCCGATAACTGCTCCCTATACAACATTCACCCCAGTCTTTCCGGAGAGAGAGGAGTGGGGAACAGGAATTATCTGGGGCATGGGACCGGTTAACTTGTTCACTGATGGGTCGAAGCTGGATAGAAAGGTTGGTGGGGGGGGTCTTTTGTCAAGAGCTAAATTTAAGCCGCAAGTTTAAGTTGGCTGATCACTGCAGTGTATTCCAAGCGGAAGTTGCTGCGATTAAGGATGCGGTGGATGGATTGCTATCCAGTGCTACAACGGTTAGGCAATTTAACATCTACACTGATAGCCAAGCGGCTATCAAGGCCTTGAGCTCGACTACAGTGCGATCGAGGGTGGTCTGGGAGTCCTGACCTCGCTTGCGATTGAATCGAATTATTTTACAAATGAGATTATCTGGGTCCCGGGTCATAGTGATATCCCTGGTAACTGTCAAGCGGATCTCTTTGCCCGCATCGGTACAACTGAACCGGATGAAGATTGTAGGGATTTCGGGATCCCGCAGCTCAGCAAACGTTGGGCGGACACCACGTCTTGCAAGGTAGCAAGATCTTTCTGACCGAAAGTGGATGGCAGGAGGTCTGCAGAAATAATTGGGTTCACTAAGGCTCACCTATCAATGGTCATTGGGATTTTGACAGGGCACTGTCCCATGGGTATCCAAGCGATACGTCTCAATATACTGGAAACTCCATCCTGCTGCAGCTGTATGGAGGATGATGAGGTGGAATCACCAAATCACTTTATGCTTGATTGCCCAGCTTTTGCCAGAACTAGGCGAAAGTACTTCGGTCGCGACTCACTTAGGATAGGATAGGTTAGGTGGTAGCTGCCCTGATAAGGATAGCTCACTTGGACAACACGAAGGTCCGTTGTGATACCAAATACACCAAAAATAACGGTGACTTAGATCTAGCTACTTAGAAAATCGTTGGGTAGCAACGATAAAGCTCCGAATAATACCGATCTCAACTTTGGATATATTTCCTCGGGAGATCCAACTGAGTCGCGACCGAAGTACTTTCGCCTAGTTCTGGCAAAAGCTGGACAATCAAGCATAAAGTGATTTGGTGATTCCACTTCATCATCCTCCATACAGCTGCAGCAGGATGGAGTTTCCAGTATATTGAGACGTACCGCATGGATACCCATGGGACAGTGCCCTGTCAAAACCCCAATGACCATTGATAGGTGAGCCTTAGTTAACCCAATTATTTCAGCAGACCTCCTGCCATCCACTTTTGGCCAGAAAGATCTTGCTACCCTGCAAGACGTGGTATCCGCCCAACGTTTGCTGAGCTGATTCGAGGCCCAGCTATGGAGGAGCAATCCACAGGTGGCCAGTGGGATCCCGAAATCCCTACCATCTTCATCCGGTTCAGTTGTACCGATGCGGGCTAAGAGATCCGCTTGACAGTTACCCGGGATATCACTATGGCCCGGGACCCAGATAATCTTAATTGTAAAATAATTCGATGCAATCGCAAGCGAGGTCAGGCACTCCCAGACCACCCTCGATCGCACTGTAGTTGAGCTCAAGGCCTTGATAGCCGCTTGGCTATCAGAGTAGATGTTAAATTCCCTAACCGTGGTAGAACTGGATAGCAATCCATCCACCGCATCCTTAATCGCAGCAATTTCCGCTTGGAATGCACTGCAGTGATCAGCCAACTTAAACTTGCGGCTTAAATTTAGCTCTTGACAAAAGACCCCCCCCAGGCAGTTAGTATATATGATGGCCAACCAGCGGCAGGAAATCCCCAAAGACCATTGAAGCTGCGCAGGAATGATTCCATCCGGGCCCGGAGACTTATAGGGCTTGAACGACCCTATAGCTCAGGTTATTTGACTTTCCCGTATTGGAATGGCAGGCACTCCTGCATGGCCAACGACCGCCGACCATGCAGGCTAAGATCCCTGCGCAACTGGTACATCGGGAAAATGATTGTCCAGTAAAAGCCTTAGGGACTCCTCGCTACTCATCGACCAGTCCGCACCATCATCTCTCAGATACCCCAGAGGAGCGGGGTTCCTAGAGAGTATTTTTCTAAATCTCGCGGATTCATTGCAGCCTTCTACGTTTTCGCAGAAGCTTCGCCATGCATCTCGCTTGGCTATCCTTATTTCATATTTATAAATCCCCATACTCACCTTATAGAGCTCCCAGTCCGAGGGTAATTTACTCTTCCTGGCTCTGTTGAAGAGCCGCCGACTGGAAGCTCTTAGGTCGTCAAGAGAATCCGACCACCAGGGCGGATTGCCCTTCCCCCTGTAAGTTTTCAATGGGCAGGACAGCTGAAAGGCGCTATTGCTTGCCGAGGTGAAGTTTTCCACCAGAACGTCTATCTCAGATTCGGACAGGCCCGAACTAATGATAGGCACCGCAGGCAGTAGCTGTCCCAGCTTCCTACAATACAAGTCCCAGTTAGTACTTTTAGGGTTCCTAAAAGATATTTTACCGGGACGTTCTTCGTTGACTGAGAACTGAATATATCGGTGATCAGAGAAGGAGTGCTCGTTGAGAACCCTCCATCCAGATATCCGACCTTCCAGTTCTCTACTAACCAGGGTGAGGTCCAGGACCTCCTCCCTTACCGCAGTAATAAAAGTCGGATCATTCCCCCTATTACATATACAAAGTCCCTCATCTACAATAAAAGTAAATAAAGACTCACCCCTAGTGTTGGTATCCGAGCTTCCCCAAATGCTATGATGGGCATTAGCATCGGCACCGATGATCACGCCAACACCTCTCCGCCTTGCTTCAGCGGTGATTTCACCCAGTATCGCAGGTGGTGGTTCTTCTACGTCCCCGTGGGGCATGTACGCTGAGACCACCCACATTTCATTACTTCCTCGCTCGAGGCAGACCGTGGTTACGTCAGCATTGCTGAAATTAGAGAGAATAAATGATTTAATCTCTTTTTTAGCAAGCACACAGGATCTAGGCCTACTTGCCTCCCCATGCACCAAGGTGTTGAATTTTCCAGTCCTTAATCCAGAAATCTTACTGCCGTTGCTACTCAGCCACGGCTCCTGGACAAGGACTTTATCCACTCCGCCTTTTTCAAGGCAGAGCAACAAATTTGCGGAAGCCGCCTTAGAGTGCTGAAGATTGATTTGACGGATTTCCATCAAAAGCGCTCTTCTTCCGCACCCCATCCTTGGCGGATTCGTATTAGTCTTGTCCATTCTAAAAAAGTCCCCCTCAAGGCCGCTATCCGGAGCCGATTGTGTAGTCGCCCTTTAACGGTCTCGTGGTTATCTATGCTACGCATGGAGGCCACGCGAGGGTTGACGCATTACCTTATGAGTAATGCGTTCAGAGCCAGACCGGACGCGAAGCGGGAAAATCTTCAACCGCACCTACACCACCAACTTAACGGCGACGGAGCCGGAACGTACCTTGAGGCCCGCCACGGTTTTAACGGGACGTGGGCAGGTGCAGCATTAGCCTACCAGCCATTTCGGTAGGGTTTCACCCCGACCTACTAAAGTGGCAGAATACCGCACCCACCAGCCCAAAGTCATCAAGTCCAAATTTAATGTCAAATCAAAGCCCTAAAACAGTCCAGTTCGTCACCGTTGTGTACCGATCTTGACTCTTAAAGAGTCCTCCGTCCCCTGAGCTCGGCACAATGACTCAGGGGGTGCGGGTTTTATCGAGTTGTCCTCTCTAGATCCGCCGTTATCAGTAGAAGCAGGGGCACCTCGTGCAGGACGTGAAAACTAATCACGCGTGACATTCGTCACTATTGCCGGTCTAAGACTGAAATCAGTCCCTGATCCAGAGCCTGAAACCACTTATGATATCCAAGCCAAGTATCTTAGCCCCGACTCACTTGGATTTCCCGAGTATTTATCCAAAGTTGAGATCGGTATCATTCGGAGCTTTATCGTTGCTACCCAACGATTCTCTAAGTAGCTAGATCTAAGTCACCGTTATTTTTGGTGTATGTGGTATCACAACGGACCTTCGTGTTGTCCAAGTGAGCTATCCTGATCAGGGCAGCTACCACCTAACCTATCCTATCCTATCCTACATAAATGTAATCACTTGTTTCTTATTCCAAGCTTTTTAAAAAAATATTCAACAATCGCGTCAAGTTTGCAAAGATTTTTAAAGCAATTTAATTGCAACGAATTTGTCAATAATTTTTAACCAAAGTTTATAAACTATGTAGATGTAAAACAGAAAAATTTTTTGAATATCAACCATCAACTAAATGGTCCTTATAAATATTGTAATCACATAATTCAAAACAAAAAATTACTATGAGTACCTACGTTTATTATTGGAAAATCACGAAAAAACAAGGAAACCTTGGTGAAAATTGCATAACGTACCCTGAATGTAGAATTATTCCACTGAATGTATATATCGCATCCTAAACTAAAAATGTCACAACTTAAAAAAATTTTACATCGGTATTTAAGTGAAAATCGATCCATGAAAGCATCGTGAAATAACTTATGTTTTTTTGGTAGTCAACGTTATCGTTTAGTCTGGTTTTGTTATTTTCGTGGTATAAATCAACATTCAAAACACAAAGCTACTCTGACTATGAGTTGCACCACTTTTTGGTTTAGGTTGCGATATGTAAAATTACACATTTTTGTACACAGTTCTAAAGAACAAAATTTATATTTTTCTATTAATTAATTATGTTTGTGCAAACGTCAAGCTATGTAGTTGATTTTTTTTACTTGTGCTCTTGTGTTTTCAATAAATATAGTGTTTAATATTATTAATATAGTTTTATTGTTTTATTGTTCACATAGTTGGTGAAGTGCTATAATTTGTGTATGCTGAATCAAGAAATTAAATTTAAATTCAATTGCTTTTACTTAAAGTTTTAATATTCAAAATTAAAATTTTCATCAATTTTGCATATACACACATATATACATAATTATTTGCAGTTGAATTGCCGAGTATTTTTGCATTGTGTTGTTGCTGTTGATAGGCTTCAGTTTTTAATAGTGTAATTTTGTTTTTATTTTTGATTTTTTGCGTGCACATTCTTTCCCCAGTGTTACAGCTGTGTGCGCGGTTTGTTCAGTGTTATTACAGTGCATCTCAAACTGCTCATACAGCATATCTCTTTCTAATAGCTACTTTCAAACTGTTGTATTTTTTCTTATGACCCGTTGTGCTATCGTTCAATTAATACTCATACTTTTCCTATTTTATTAATTCTCGGTTTTCCGTAGCATTTATATATATATTTATTCCTCATCCTCTTTAAATTTATTAAGAATGTCGTGTTTATATCCTAACTGATTAGTAAAAAGTGAATCACATCCCTTCGTGGCATGCTGGCTTTGCGATGGGCTTGCCCATATGAAGTGCGCCGGTTTATCAGCACGAGTGGTTGACGCACTTAACGATAACGATAAGGAAGTACGTTGGGCTTGTTTGAAATGTAGGCCTACCCAAATTGACCTTTTCAAGGTCTTCAAACAGGCCCGAGATGGATTTTCTGAAATAGGCAGAGAGATTTCCTCTTTATCCGAGAAGTTTAAGCATTATGAAAGCTTATTTAAGTCTTTCAAACATTCAAATGTGAACATTCCGGATAATAATCGTAGGTCTATCGATGTTTCCCTTCCAGCTCCGACTATGGATGCTGATCCCAAAGTTCCTTCACCTCCAGATCTTCCACCCCCAACTATTGAATTGATAAATCTGTCCTCTCCAAGTCCCTTAGCAGTTCAACCATCGACATTGAATGCTCATTCAGCTGTATCTACTGTACCCTCTACAAAAAGGAACCAGGTTCCCCAAAACCCTTCTGCGGAATCTGAACCGCCGGCTGGTAGATTGATTACTGTCCCGATTAAAAAGTCGATTTTCGTCTCCAGATTCGAGAGAGACACTACAGAAGAGGACCTGAAGTCGTACATCATAAGCAAACTTAAATCTGAAAATGTGTCCATTCGTAAATTTAATTTTAATTATCCTAGAGACATTTCGTCATTTAGGATTGACGTATCAGCGCAACATTTTCAAACAATTTTGAATAAATCATTTTGGCCACCCGGAGCCTTTGTGAGTGAATTCGAGCAAAGACGCAACGTTAATATTCGTAATCTTGCTACCGTTCCTCAAACCAATAATGCTGCAAAAACTAAATATTAATCCTGTCCTTAATATATTTTATCAAAATGTAAGAGGCTTAAACACAAAACTAACTGAACTATACTTGAGATCATTTAACTGTAATTACAATATCATCGCTTTTACTGAAACTTGGTTAAAGCCTCATATTTTAAATTCGGAGATTCTTTGCAATGATTGCCAAATATATAGAAATGTCCACTTGAACAGAGTTGGAGGTGGAGTTTTGCTCGCGGTACATTCTTGTATACCTTCCGCTGAGGTAAATTTACCTGTTATTGAAGCTCCGGAATTTAAGTGCATTAGAACCCAGCTGGGAATAGGTTTTACCTATATTGCCATTTGCTATATCCCACCATCTTCAGATCCCTCGGTGTATATGAACCAAGATATCAGTTCAATGTTGAAGCCTATTGACTCGATAATTGTCTTGGGTGATTTTAATCTTCCGCACGTATAATGGACCACATCCGGCCATGGTATTGTACCGATTTCTTCAAAGTTCTCCAGCATCGCCTTTTTAGCTGAAATAACTGAACTTTGCCTAAGACAGATAAATATAGTTCCAAACATGTACGGGACGGTACTTGATCTGGTATTTGGGGTGAACCTCTTACTGTACCTGAGGATCCTTACAATCCTTCGCTGGAAATAGTTTACGAATTCGAAGAAAGTTCTCGGAGTTGCACTACCACAGAAAACGACTCTAGTTTTAGATTCGAATTCGCGAAGGCTAATTTTAATAAACTCAACCAAATTTTATCTACAATAGTTTGGGCCAAATACGGTGCAGATATTGACAAAAACGTTTCTGACTTCAACGCCGTCATTCACGCTATTCTGGAAAGACATGTACCTAAGCGTAAACGTGTTTTCACTGAACTAGTCCAAATATGGTACACCAAAGAACTGAAATCTTTAAAAAACAAAAAATCGCGTTCCTTCAAGCTGTTCAAGAAGACGGGGTCACACTCCGACAACTTGAAGTACTCTATATTGCGTCATAAACATTTTTAATTAAATAAAAAGTGTTACAATACCTATCTCTGTGCCATGAAAAAGAAAATAACTTGCAGTCCGAAAGCTTTCTACCATTTCGTGAACTCTAAACGTAGGGTTAAAGGCTTTCCTTCTGGTATGAAATACCGTGATGATTTCTCTAGCGACGATCAAGTTATTGCTAATTTATTTGCACAATTTTTCAAATATAACTATTCCGCTGAATTAATTTCTTTGTCTAGTGAATACCCGTATCAACTCGACTCACTTAACGCAATTAATATTCCATCAATATCTCCAGAAGAGGTTCTTACATATTTAACTTCTTTGAAGGAATCTTATAAATACGGTCCTGATCTAATTCCCACATGTTTTCTCAAAAGATGTGTAGAACACATTTATCTGCCCCTAACTGATTTATTCAACATGTCCCTAAAACATGGAGTTTTTGCTTCTGCTTGGAGGGAATCTTTTCTAATACCCCTCCACAAAAACGGCAGTAGGTCATGTGTAGAAAATTATCGAGGAATTGCAAAATTATCTGCCATTCCTAAGGTGTATGAGGTGGGTTTTGTCGATGGCTGAGGTAAGCTCAGCCGCTCCAGGGTCAGGCGAAGGTCCCACTAAACTCTACCAATTAATAACACAATTAGTTGTTGTTTTGTTCCGAACACGCCCACACACACGATGCGGCTTTTGCCTTTCGATGCCGGCAGCCTTTGATCCCAGAGGGAGAGAGAGAGGGGTAGAGAGAGACGCCACGGATAATAGCGCAGGAGCGGCGGAAAGATGACAGTACGGGTTGCAGTTTTCAGGAAACGGTGGTGATAATCAAGTATCTTACCCCAGAGAAAGCTTACGGATTGGGCGGATTACGGTGATGCTCCTACGGTTAATGCTTGACAGCGGCGGGCAAGGAGGGCGCAGTTTCACCTAGGTGAAGTATAGATAAAGGTTCTATTAATACTACCCAACGTCTAGATGTGTGTGTATACATGTGAGCTGGGTAGACTCAGTACCCCTCTCAGGGAGCCTCGGACGAGAGTCCTAGCGACCATGAGCGGGGTAGTGGAGTCCACCATTGCATTCGGCTCGGCACCCCAATCAGGAGGCGGGGGAGGGAATGCTCCTCGGCCACCCTGAGTGGACTGTCCGCGCCTCATGCCATCCCCCACTTGTTGCTGGGTAGGCCCAGTACTCCTCGCAGGGAGCCTCGGACAGGAGTCCTAGCGACCGTGAGGGGTGTAGTAAGGTCCACCGTTGCATATGGCTCGGCACCTCACCTAGGGAGCGGGGGAGCGGGATGATCCTCTGCAACCCTGGGTGAACTGTCCGCGCCAAACGCCACCCGTATTTGTTGCTAGGTAGACCAAGTACTCCTCTCAGGGAGCCTCGGACAAGAGTCCTAGCGACCGTGAGGGGTGTAGTAAGGTCCACCATTGCATATGGCTCGGCACCTCACCCAGGGAGCGGGGGAGCGAGATGATACTCGGCAACCCTGGGTGAACTGTCCGCGACAAATGCCACCCGTATTAATATGTATTGGGCCTGGCATGTCCCTCAAGTGGAGCCTAGGACTGGTCCTGGACGCGCCTTGGGGGAACTACCCGTGCCCATCCGTCCTTCAAGGTAGAAAGGGAGCGTATCCCCTTCTACCCCGTGCGAGGTTGTGCAAAGGTTGGTTTCCCATAGGTGAGGGGGGGGGGAGATCCATGAGCCCGATGGGTTCGCTGGGAGTCTTCCCCGTTCACCTTGGGGCCCCTTTGATACCTACCATTGGAAGTTTGGCCTCGGCCTCACTTACCTAGGTGAAGTATGCAGTGAGTTGTGGCGTTTGTCATTTCATACTAGTTAGCGTATAAAATGGTTAAGAATTCAGCTCATCAATAACTCCTCGTTATGATAGCGAATGAAAAATGCACGCCAGATAGTCAGTACCACACGTGCTGAGTATGTTTGGTTGTTCGCTGTTGGTACTTGGCATACTATGTGCGGGTGGTTGTTCGCTGTGCAAGGCGATCGTAGGGTATGTATATTTACCTGGTATATTATGTGCGGATGGTTGTTCGCTGTGCAGGGCGATCGTAGGGTATGTATATTTAAATGATAGGGTATGTACATATTTAATGTTAGGGCTTGTGAGTGGGTTATTGTGACGTAGAAAATTGCTACGTTACAGTCCCCCTCCCACTTCAGGGAAAAAAAAACTTTGGCATTCGGGAGTTTGTGGGCTTAAGGCCTGCGGTGCCGTGGACAAAGTGGTCCCGGTATTTTGTTACCGCCTCGGAGGTGGCGCTGCCGACGCACGTGTGTGTGTTTGTTGTCCGGTATTTCTCTTTATTCATATATTTACTTCTATATATATATATATATATTTGTTTTTTTTTTTCTAAACTTGTATATAAATCAGCATAAAAACATTGTACATTGTATTATTTTTTGTTTATGAAAAAAAAAAAAATTCTTCTTTTAGCTTAATACTAATTTATTGAAATTCATGTGTAATTCTCCTTTTTTGCTTTTGTAGGAGTGTTTGTATAAAGTTGAACATTTTGTTTGAAAGGTGTTTTGGAGTCAAAAAAAAGGGTATATATTTGGACAATATATTTTTTTTTCCTTAGTTTTAGAGGTAAATTTTTATGATGTATATGTTACGTACAATCATTCATCAAAAAAAAAAAAATGTTTTCAACTTATATTTACAATTGTTAACAAAAAAGATTTGTGACAATGATTTGCTCAAGCTAACAATTAAGTCGCAACGGCATATTATGTGGTTTGGGGAATGGTGTGTATTACTAAGAAAATATATCTCTTTCTCCACGTGTTGTTTTTTTTTTTTTTTTTTTTTTTTTTTTTTTTTTTTTTTTTGTGGTAGTAACAATTCATATAAAAGTATATTCTTTTCTTCTTTCTAGTAGCGTGTATAAAAACGTTTTTTTTTATCTGTATGACTTTATATAAATAAAAAAAGAAATTGAACTCCTTTTTTTTTTCTAAGGTTGCATGGATTTTTTTTTTTTTTTTTTTTTACAATTTTTACCATGCAATAAAATAAATAAAAAAAATAATTTAAAAAATATAAAAAATATTGAATGAATCGGAGCCTAAGATTACGGTGGTGCCCAGGTTAATCCTTATATTTCATTATTCTCTTTTTGGTTTTCGCTTATCTTTATGCCTCTGTTTCGGTGGGTCGAGCTGTTTTGTCTTCTATCTTTTTACGGTCGGTTGTGTTGTCAGCGCACTCGCTTATGCTTAGCAGCGGGTGTAATGTTTGCATCAATTTGGAATAAAGCCGTGAAATATTTGTACCCGATGTATTATCGTCTTGTTGGGTGGCCATGGCCATTCCTTTACCTTTCGTGGCGAATCCGGTGGGACTGGCTAACGCATCGTAATCTGTAATGATAAGAGCAGATTTATGTACGTGTTGTGTTAGGTGGTGATATTACTGGATCGGCAGTGAGTGGGCGTTCGCCGGCGTAGGGTTTTAAGTCCTGTAGATGCGTATGCGCGGTCCGTTTGTGATGCTCTTCGGAGTGTCTCAGCTGGACGGTATTGGATGATATGTATTTTTCTACCACATAGGGGCCGGAGTACTTTGGTGCTAATTTTTGTGTAAATATATTGATAGCGGAGGAGAGCGGATGCTTTCGTTTCATCACCTTTTCCCCAACCTGTGGTTTCCAAGGTCTACGGCGTAGATCGTAGTATTTTTTCTGTGTCTTGGCTGCTTTAGCCAAATTCTTTTTGATTTCTTCCCATAGGTCGGTTATTGTTGGGGATACGGTCGGTGATTCTTTGGGGACGGCACCTTCGGTGCGTATTTGCTGAGCTGTCGCTATGTTTCTTCCAAAGTTGATTTCAGCAGCCGATGCTCGGGTTGCTTCGTGGTGTGCTGTGTTCATAGCGAAAGCGATTTTCGGGATTTCCCTGTCCCAGGTGCGGTGATCGGCTTTTGAGCGCTGCGCTATCATGGTCTTTATTACTCTGTTAGCTCTTCCGGTCGGGTTTTTGTGGGGGGCGTATGCGGCTGTGAATTTGTGGGCTATTCGATGTTCGTCGACTTCAGCATTTTTTACCTGTTGCATCGCTGAGTTCCGTGGGTAATATCGCTGTTTTAACGGGCGATCATATTTCAGCGAGATTACATGTTCTGCTGCCCTGCTGGGACCAGTTATTCCCCCGAATATCCGTTGGTGGTGGTTTAAAAAAACTGCGAGTTCGGCATTTTGAGTTGCTCTTAAATGCTTTGCTTCTGTCACGGTACTTAGTTTTGCAATTATGGTGTTCTGGGTTGGCGTGGCTGGCGGTAATATGTTTCCATCTAAGGTGAGGGTGAGCCCCCTTTCCATGAGAAAGTCCATGCCTAGAATCATGTATTCGGCCAAATTAGGCAGGGTGGACACTCGCATGTCGGTCGGTTTATTGTTACAGAGTATGGTTACTTGGTAGGTGTACGAACTAACAACGCACGTCCTATCGGCAAGCTGTACGTTGCGGACGCTGGATGTGCATGTTATTTTCTTGCCTTCCAGATGCTTGCGTATAGTGTCACCCACGTAGGTGAGCGTTGCGCCGGTGTCCACCAAGGCTCGGACTTTTAACCCTTCGATAGTGAGCTTGACGTAGTGACGGTCATCCATCTTTTCATTCAGCGGTTGTTCGTCGATGGCTGCTGATTGTGGTATTTTCCCGTGTCGTAGCCTGACGGGAGTCAAGGTGCTCGTATTATCGCACCTGCAATCTCTGGACATAACTTTGTCCCGACCACATCTGGAGCAAAATAGTCTTCGGGCTTTTCGGCATTGGTGGCGCATATGTCATCGCTCCTTGCATCTCCAACAGGATTCCTCTCGGCTATATTCTTCGGTCAACGGTGATAAAGAATGCGCTGTTTGTCTGCTTTGTCTGGTGGCCTCTAATTGTAGCAACTCGAATTCGTCGGTGAGCTCCATCAGCTCTTCAATAGTTCGGAACTCGCTACGCTTTGCGAATAACCGGTATTCGACGCGCAGCCCGTCATAAATGCGTTCTAGGTGGTTCTCTCGTGACATAATTGGATGTTGTCGGATCATGGTTTGCATGGCGAGAATGTAATCCTTAGCCTTTTCCCGCCCCTGCTGTCTCCTCTGGCGTATGGCGTCCTCTAGTTGGTGTAGATGCCGTCTGGGTAGGAAGAATTGCTCGGCCGCTGTGCGGAACTGTGCCCACGAGAGTATCTCGGCTTTGCGTACGCGGAACCATTGCAATGCCTTGCCGCGCAACGTCTCTGGCAGCGTTGGGAGCAATCTGTTCAATGGAATGCTATAGCACTCGGCCAGCTCCTCAATTCTCTCCAAAAAGTCATAAAGCGTTTCTCCACCCGTGAAATGGACATCCCATCGGCGGACCGTATTCATTACTTCGGCGTCGGTTAACTCGGTACGGGGTGGTGACGGTCGTTGATTGGCCTTTGTAACTGCAGATGGTGTAGTCACATGGAAAGAGGGAGTTTGGTCGAGGGGGGTTTTAATTTGGCTATTCTCTTCTGCCTTGATTTCATCTTCAACCTCTCTCAGTAGATTTTCAGTTGACTTGCGATTTCGTTTTGCCTTGACGTAGGCACTGAGCGCTATGCGTAGCCCAGCGACAGTGCTGCCGTTATCGAATATCCGGTATCTCTTGCACTCCTCGATGAGTCTCTCTTTCTTCAGCGAATATATCCAGTTCAAGCTGTCGGTATTCAATAGGTGGGTGTTGTCCTCTGATTGTGGTTGTGTGTTCGGTGGCCCATCTCCCGGTGGGCTGGTGCTTGTTGTTGCTTTTACACTTTCCTCTCCGGAGGTGGGTCCCTGCTCGGGCGCCATTTATGAGGTGGGTTTTGTCGAAGGCTGAGGTAAGCTCAGCCGCTCCAGGGTCAGGCGAAGGTCCCACTAACCTCTACCAATTAATAACACAATTAGTTGTTGTTTTGTTCCGAACACGCCCACACACACGATGCGGCTTTTGCCTTTCGATGCCGGCAGCCTTTGATCCCAGAGGGAGAGAGAGAGGGGTAGAGAGAGACGCCACGGATAATAGCGCAGGAGCGGCGGAAAGATGACAGTACGGGTTGCAGTTTTCAGGAAACGGTGGTGATAATCAAGTATCTTACCCCAGAGAAAGCTTACGGATTGGGCGGATTACGGTGATGCTCCTACGGTTAATGCTTGACAGCGGCGGGCAAGGAGGGCGCAGTTTCACCTAGGTGAAGTATAGATAAAGGTTCTATTAATACTACCCAACGTCTAGATGTGTGTGTATACATGTGAGCTGGGTAGACTCAGTACCCCTCTCAGGGAGCCTCGGACGAGAATCCTAGCGACCATGAGCGGGGTAGTGGAGTCCACCGTTGCATTCGGCTCGGCACCCCAATCAGGGGGCGGGGGAGGGAATGCTCCTCGGCCACCCTGAGTGGACTGTCCGCGCCATCCCCCACTTGTTGCTGGGTAGGCCCAGTACCCCTCGCAGGGAGCCTCGGACAGGAGTCCTAGCGACCGTGAGGGGTGTAGCAAGGTCCACCGTTGCATATGGCTCGGCACCTCACCCAGGGAGCGGGGGAGTGAGATGATCCTCGGCAACCCTGGGTGAACTGTCCGCGACAAATGCCACCCGTATTAATATGTATTGGGCCTGGCATGTCCCTCAAGTGGAGCCCAGGACTGGTCCTGGACGCGCCTTGGGGGAACTACCCGTGCCCATCCGTCCTTCAAGGTAGAAAGGGAGCGTATCCCCTTCTACCCCGTGCGACGTTGTGCAAAGGTTGGTTTCCCATAGGTGAGGGGGGGGGAGATCCATGAGCCCGATGGGTTCGCTGGGAGTCTTTCCCGTTCACCTTGGGGCCCCTTTGATACCTACCATTGGAAGTTTGGCCTCGGCCTCACTTACCTAGGTGAAGTATGCAGTGAGTTGTGGCATTTGCCATTTCATACTAGTTAGCGTATAAAATGGTTAAGAATTCAGCTCATCAATAACTCCTCGTTATGATAGCGAATGAAAAATGCACGCCAGATAGTCAGTACCACACGTGCTGAGTATGCTTGGTTGTTCGCTGTTGGTACTTGGCATACTATGTGCGGGTGGTTGTTCGCTGTGCAAGGCGATCGTAGGGTATGTATATTTACCTGGTATATTATGTGCGGATGGTATTTAAATGATAGGGTATGTACATATTTAATGTTAGGGCTTGTGAGTGGGTTATTGTGACGTAGCATTTTGCTACGTTACAGGTGTTTGAAGCCATTGTTACTAATCAGCTAACATTTTCCATTTCTTCATTGATTGCAGAATCTCAACATGGATTCTGTAGAGGCAAATCTACCATTACCAACCTACTTGAATTCACAACGCATGTTTCTAATGGATTTAGAGAAAATCTTCACACCGATGTTATTTACACTGATTTCAGTAAAGCATTTGACAAAGTTTCTCATTCATTGCTTATCCACAAGCTGGATCGACTTGGTTTCCAACCAGGTCTCACTCATTGAATATCTTCTTATCTCTGCGGTAGAACGCAACAAGTAATTTTTAAAAATACTCTTTCAGAGGTCATTAATGTTCCCTCTGGCGTCCCACAGGGCAGTCATCTCGGTCCAATTCTGTTCTTGCTATTTATTAATGATATCTGTACCATAATTAAATATTCCAAAATTTTAATGTATGCTGATGATGTAAAACTTTTTAGGTCTTATGAGTCTATTGAAGAACGTCCATTGCTTCAAGCGGATTTAAACTGCTTAGTTGCTTGGTGCAACGCGAATTCAATGCCGCTGAACATCCATAAATGTGAGTTCATGTGCCTCTCCCGGAGATCTTTGCCAGCAGCCTCTTACGTAATTGATAATTTTTTTCTTGCATCAGTAAATTATTTTGTTGACTTGGGAGTCACGATGGATGCTAAACTTAGTTTCAACCTTCATATTATGACTACTGCCAATAAGGCTAGAGGTGTTCTATCATACGTGAAGAGATGGTCTAACGAATTTAGTGACCCTTATGTAACCAAAGCCCTTTTTACTACATTAGTTAGACCGATACTAGAATATGGATCAGTAGTCTGGAATCCACGATATCAAGTTCATGCAGATGGGCTTGAGTCAATACAGAAGCAATTTTTACTTTTTTCTTTAAGGAATTTTCATTGGGAGTCTGCATTTAATCTTCCGCCTTTTACTAGTCGGTTAAGGCTTATCAATCTTCCAACTCTCGCTAGCCGTAGAGAAATGCTAGGCGTATTATTTATGGCTAAACTACTGAATGGACTAATTTCTAGCCCCTTTCTTTTGAACGAAGTAAACTTCAATGTCCCATCACGAGCGTCAAGACATTACAAACCTCTTCTTTTGAGGCAGTGTAGAACAAATTTCGAATTAAATGAACCTTTCCGGTGTTTGTGTTATAATTTTAACTCTCACTCGAATTCATTTGATATAACGGATTCACTTTTTACTGTAAGGAAAACTGTCCTATCATATCTTAACTCGTAACAAAATAAAAATAAAAAAAATAAAAATCTTTATATGCTAAATCGTTGACTTATTTAACAATTTACTATATGTATAATTTTCTACTGTTATGTATATAATACTCAGCTGATGATTTTTATTCTGTAGCTGAGCAGTTTTAGATCTCGACGCTTAACAAACCTCCGCCTATCAACAACTCGGCAAAAACAAAAACAAATCCGTGCGTCATGCGGATGCGCCCCTCGTGTCGGTTGGGCGGGCTTTGGAGGGTATTAATCCGTTGGGTTTATTATTATTATTATTAAAAAGATATTGTTATATTAATGATATAGAGAAGCGCCAACACGAATGCAAGCGGTTTCAAACTACTGGTTGGAAATTCACCCCTTTATCTGACAGAGAAAATGTTAACTGTTCACTTTATATAAAAAATTGTGTTACCACACCTTTTTCAGGTTTAGTTCAGAAGGTTGCAATTGAAGTTCTGAAAGTTTCAATTCAAGTTCAGAAAATTACACTTGAAGCTCTGAATTTTCAATAGAAGTTCAGTAAATTACAATTGAATCTCAGGAATCTCAACTAAAGTTCAAGAAATTACAGTTGAAGTTCAGAAAATTATAATTTATAAAAATTATAATTTAAGTTCAATTATAATTTTCTGAACTACAAACAGAAATTCTGAACTTCAATTTTTGTTTAGGCAGGATGCCTAACTTTTCCGCATCTGATTGCGACCCCTCTTAGGCAACTCTGCAACTCGATACTCGATTGTACCTTATAGCAACCCACACCATCACCGCCACACGCATGTGTATGCATGTACATGCACGTGAATGTGTGCTTTTTGTCAGCACTCATGCACATGCATGTCGACGTTTATGTGTGGGTGACTTTCCCCTCCAAACGGAAGATTTTTCGGGCCAACGGTTGTCGCCGGCGGTACAACCGGCCTCTTGGATTTCAACAGCCGTTCTGTACACATCTGCTGCCAGCGATCTCTGCCGTATCATTGCGTTTATTGGTAATATTGTAACCTTTGATATTTCTTAATTTTACCCAATAAAGCCTATAATTTATAACGAGAAATTCTTGTCTTCTCTTATTTTATTTCCAAATATACCCGTCCATTGAGGTCGACCCGCTGTGCCCACCTCTCGCAAGGATCAGATGCACCCCGGCCGAACATTTAGTCCTTCTTCTCCAGGAATTTGGAATACAGCACCTTAAAACAAAAAATACAGTCCACAAATCAGCCAGAAAAATGTATCCAGAAAAGCCATTTGCCCACAAAGAGCAAAAGTTATATTAAATTTTAAATCAGCGTCAAAACACTGAGCAACCATAATGGCCAAACCAACTGCAACACCACAAGTCATCTTGCCACATCATCACAAGAGCAGCAAATCGCCAAATAAAAGTAAGTGCAATATTTCTTGCCACAATTTTTTTTGGTTAAAAACCGTTTTTAAAATATATTCTGAGTGCCACACGCATAGTGTTAACCGCGAAAAGTGTGAAACCTTTTTTAGTGTCGAAAAGATAATTAAGTGCAAACGCATTAACGTTGTCTTAAATTCTTTGTGACTATCTGGTCTGTCCCCCCATCAGTGGTAAGACTCTCCGGACACATAACAAGGAAGCGGTACACATAACCTCATTTTCACAAAACTTTCACGCCACTCGATTGCGGCAAATTTCAGTTTCTTTTTGCGTCACTATTATTTTCACTAGTTTTCTAATCAATCTTTGTTACAAAGTTTTCTTTGTCTTTGTGGCACAAGATTTATCACACGTTTTTAAACTTTTCGTCGAGTTTCATATCAGCGCGCGCACTTATTTTATAATAAAATTGAATGTTGAAGTGGCGAGTGGCCCCGCTTTACTTCACACAATACACATTGGTGTTGCTTCCCCCTCTCTCTTTTTTTACGGCACAAAATAATCTGCAAAGTCAGAAAATTAAACAAATAAAAGTAATAAATAAAATTTTTCGTAATATAGTAGTTATTGATTGGGTGATTCTCTCAGGTTTATTCAGATTTATATCCCTTTTTTTAAATTCGTTCACGACTTTTCATCCATGAACATAGAAGCGTACATCAGATTGGCCGATCGAATAACCGAGTTCGAGGCCGACTTTAACGACATAGGTGCGGTTCTGCACACAGTACACAGTCTAGCAATACAGCAAAAAGTGTTGCAAGCTAAGTTGGCAGAAGTAGAGACCGCCCTCGATGAGTTACTTGACTCTGACACGCTTGACGCAAAAAAGATTTCAGCGGTCAAGATCAAGCATAATGCGGCATATGCCGTATTCCTGCGATGCATGTCTAACATGACTGAACTTCAAGCTAAATTGAAGCAGGAAAAAGATGGTGGGGTTCCACCCGAAGGAGGTCGTGCGCGTGAACATAGTATCCGCCTGCCAGCTTGCGATACTGAGCTATTCAAGGACGACAACCTATCTTGGCCAACTTCTTGGGGTTCACGACAGGAAGGTGGAGTTCGGAAGGGAGTTACGGAGAGGAAAGGAGGGGTTGTTAGGAGGAGCTCTTAGCCTTATTGAAATCCGTTGGAAGAAGAATCAGTTTGATCAAAGGTCGTCTGAATTTACCCTTCTCGGTTTTGAGGTCGACTACGCGTACTCGGTCATCTTCGCCGGGGTGTACGTTGACAACTCGACCTAACCTCCATTCGTTGGGAGATAAGTTGTCTTCTTTGAGGACAGCGAGATCTCCCACTTCTATATTTTGTTTGGGATACTTCCACTTCACTCGTTTTTGAACTTCGGATAGATATTCCACTTTCCATCGTTTACAAAATTGTTATGGAGGGTTTTGAGTTTCTGCCACCGATTGATCATCGAGGCAGAGCTTTCACTAGCATCTGGTTATGGCGGGGTCAGTAGGTGGCTGCCCGTGAGGAAGTGGCCTGTGGTAAGCGGCTCTAGGCCCGTTGGGTCATTGGATGCCGGGCTGAGCAGCCACGAGTTCAGGCATGCCTCGATGCGGCACAAGAGTGTATGGAATTCCTCGAAGGTGAATTTTGTGGTGGGGCTATCTTTTTGAAGTGGCTTTTGAAGTTTTTCACTCCAGCCTCCCACAGCCCTCCGATACGAGGAACGCCCGCAGGGATGAAATGCCACGTTTTCCGTTTTTAGTCGATTTGCGACTTTTTATATTCGGCGACAAAAGGTACTTTTCTGCAAAAAGCCTGTTACGGACTTACTTTTTAATTAAATGCTGTCAAACTTACAGTTCTAACTTGAAATTTCACCAGCATTCTGAAAATTAAGTGTTATTTCCGTGAAATGTGCTTTATTTGTTTTACAATAAATTATGAATTGTTTTGTACAAATATAAACTGCAGCTATTGTTTTCTTGGAAAAACATCTTGCAACTTCTACCACTATTTGAATTTTTCGTTTGTTGGTCTTATTTTAAAAGTCCGTGCACTGGACACGAACTAGATATCTGTATCAATAGTGGGCCCTTTTTTTAAATAAAAGAATTGTTTGGCCCAAAGTGGTCTACGAAATAGCTGGATCTTGATCTTGTTGCAAGATTCAAAAAGAGGATCCGCGGGTGTGAGTTAGGCGTGCATAAAAAATAAAACATGTGTACTTGCCCTGCGGTATGCAGAGGGCTGGTAAACAAGCCTGTGGGTTGAGGTGTTTTTCGTAAAAAAAGAAAATCGCAAACTTATATTTAAAAGTTTATATAAAAAAACAATTCATAGGCAGGGAAACTCAAAATTTAAAATTTTTGAGTTAGTCACTCTGCTAGTGACAGGAAGGAAAATGGAGCATATGTAGAGTAGACTAAATAAAAGGAACTAGAAAAAAAATAGTTATGCTTTCGCAAAAAAGGCAATACTAACAGATAAATGTGACAAAGCAAGGAAATGAAACGAAACGTGAAAGACAAAAATTTAACTCAAGCAAATTGAAGGTGTACAAAAAATGAAGAAAATGATGCGAAAAAATGGATTTTTTTTCTTATCTTCTTTTTTTCAACTAACAAAAAAAGGAACTCCTTTATGCCCTATACCCCCTCTTTCCCTCAAAATTTAGACCATTGCATGCAATTAGCAAAATGAAATGAAAATTAAGACCTTATGAATTGTAAGCAGATGGGAAGTTAGAAAAGGAAGCTAAGTAAAAAAACAACGAAGAAGATATTTGCCCAAAAAAAGGAAATTTCCCCAAGAACTACTTAAATGAATGATAACAATGCAATGAATACAAATATTTCAGAAAATTACGTATTTAAAAAAAAGAAACATCCGGACTCTGCTTCTCCTGTATGGTGTTGTTGTTGTTATGGTGACATGTTTGAGGTAGCCTGCTTCATATGTTTCTTGTTTTTGCGTTCACGGTGTTCGGTGGGATTGTATCTACCACGATGATATTCACTGTTGCCAAAAAGTTTAGCGTCTGGAGATCGGTGGGGAATGTTTTATAGGTCGTTGTTGTTGCTGTTCTTGCTAAGATTTCCTTGAACTTGGTGTGGTGTTTGTGTTGATGTGCGTGTTTCAAATATCGCCCTGTTGTGAATTTGCGTGTATCATTTGTGTGAAAGAGTGTATTGCCAGTGTGGGATCTGTAGTAGTTGTTGTTGTTGTGTTGACCGCCACCAATTTGGGCCTTTTTTCTGCCAACGATTCCGGGTTTTAGCCACCTTTTTCCCGATGCTAGTACCCAGTGTGCTATTTTCGCAAATTAAAAATGATCTGGTACAAAAAAGACTTTGTTATATAAAAAAATTATTCATGAAATACAGGTTAGTCTATAGACGTATGCATACTTGTTTGCCTGCTTTATTTCCTCACCTGCATACATATATACTTATATGTATGGGGGTGTGGAGACATTCATGCCAGTTTACTTTTGGCTTGTTTGGAAACTTGGCTATATAGAAGCCAACTTCCCAGTGGGCATGCCAGGTTGGCAGAGGGAGTTAAAATACGGAAAGGTTACACTTACCTGGTATTATAAATTTTGATGGCGGGATCCAAATGAAAACTGCTGGACTAGGGTGTAAGTAGGCCTCGCAAATCCGCGCAATAAAAACTTTTCGCGGACTTTTCTGGCGCTTTTAAATAACGCGCACTAAAAACTTTTAAACCTTTAAAAAGGTATTACTACTTGGCACTTCACTTGCACTGTTACAAGAAAACGTTTGCTCGTTGCCGAACTTGTTGCCTTTTTATAGCCACCGCCGTGGTAAGGAACGTTATCCAGAAACGGACAACTTTCACCTAAAGATTTTCAACTTTCTTCTCGGCTTTCCCCTATTTTCGTTTATGCGTCCACGCAATCATACACTCACATGTTCACACATAAACGCTTATACAAACTAACATTAACATACCTAACAAAACAACACAAACACATAGATACATAGCATTTGTGCCATGACCGCTCACAGTGATTCATTCACACGCTCACACAATTATACACTTAAACGCTTACACAAAAGGGCCCATTACTGATACAGATATTTAGTTCGTGTCTTGGCTGCAATGTTGCTACGTCATCAGCAACATCGTATCTACCCCAGGCACAATGTTGCCATTTTGCTGTAGCAGCCGACGTTGCAACACTGCGGCCAACACACAAAGCTGGACACATCACACGTAGTCACAGATACATCCGCCCAATCACTCGAACCAGTGCTTATGATGAAAGGCTGTCGTTACAGGCTCGCAACCGCCGATGGTGCCTGCATTATGGAGCGTGTGCGTAAAAAAAATTCAAACGCAGCCTGCAACATTTTGTTTCCCGTCCAACGTGTGGCCTCGACCCACGACTCAATGCCGGGCTTAGCGTCACTGCCATTGCCTAATTCCGTTAACTACAGACTAACACTCAGTTGATACCACTACTCAATCTACTTAATCCTATATCACAGATACTGCTCTACGTAGCTAATAGTAAATAAAATATCACAGATAATAAAACTTAATAAAAAATATAAAATAAAATATCACTGGTACTAAAAAATGGATGAAATAAAATATAATATCACAGATCATATAGTCAAGTAAAAAAAATTTGTAAAATAATTATATAAATAAAAAAAATTTAAATAAATGCAAAAATAATCATATAAATAACAAAGTCAAGAAAAATAAAAATAATTTGATAAAATAATCACATACGCCAATAAGTTAATAAATAAAATACGTCAATAAATAAATAAATAAACTACGTCAATACATAACACAGAACACAGGCCAAACATTGCCCAAAGCACTACAAAAAAAACATAACTATTTTGCAAAAATATCTTTAGCGTGGTATACGCCGATCTTTTTCTCATTGCTGTCGCAAAGCTCATACATCGAATTCCCGATTACATTTAAAACTATATATTTAATTTGTGTCGGGGATAGCTTGGCATTATAATTATCCATTTGTGAACTTTCCTTAAAGTTTCGGCGATATACCACTTGTCCAATATTAACATCTCTACTTCTAGTGTCGTATAACTTTTGGCTTCTTTCATGGGCCAACTTCAGCTCTTTCATAATTTTATTCCTAATCAGTTGCATTTTGTCAATTGGAGCCTCTACCTCACAATCAATATCCTTTACCGCTGCCAGCTTTCGGTATAGCTCATATGATGCAGCATGCTGTATCATAGGCATACCGAAAGTGGCGTAGTACGGCGACATGTTGATGGCTGCATGTGTAATGCTGCGGAGTGCAAATGCGGCTTCACTGACACATTTGTCCCAATTTTCTGATTCTCTTTTATAAATGATCTAATGACCTGTAGGACAGATCGGTTTACCCTCTCCGCAGCGTTACCCTGAGGTGAGTAGAAGGCGGTTTTTACATGTTTTGTGCCATATTTCTCTAAAAAGTTACCGAACATCTCAGAAACAAACTGTTTTCCATTGTCCGAATGAACATGTGCGGGCTCGCCAAAAATATGAAAAACATCTTTTTCTAAAAACTTTACTACCTCAGCTGAAGTTGCCCTTTTCATTGGCTTTAAGAACACCAACTTCAAGAAATGGTCTAAACACACAAAGACAAACACATTACCATCACTAGAACGTGGAGAAGGACCCATAAAATAAATGAACAAACGTTGGGAAGGACGCTCTCCGAGCTTGAAAACGTTTTGTGTCTTGTTGATTTTGCAAGTTTCGCAATCATTTATATATGCGCAAACATCTGAAAACATGCCTGGCCAGTAATATTTCTGACCTAGTCGGGATAGCGTTTTGTGAATACCGCCATGCCCAGACGGTGAGCTGTGAGACGCCTCTACCAGCCCCGGTCATAATTCCGACGGCACACAGAGCTTCCAGGTCTGGTGCGCTAGAAGATTATGCCCTGTCGAATTGTGTCCGTTCAAATCCATTGCAAATCCGGTAACTTGTCTTTGTTTGTAACGACAACCTGTCTCCATACTGGCTTGAATGAGTGCCAGCGTGTATATGTATCTATGTGTCGACGTGTGATATGTCCAGGTTCGTGTGTTGGCCGACTGTCCCAACAGAACAATGGCAACATTGTGCCTGAAGTAGATACAATGATGCTGGGGGCGTATCAACATTGCAGTCAAGACACGAACTAAACATATCTGTGTAGGTGTTAGCTTGTGTAAGCGTTCAAGTGTATGCATGTATGAGCGTGTGAAGGTATCAGTGTGAGCGGTCAAGGCACGAACTAAATGTATCTGTGTAGGTGTCAGTTCGGTGGAGCGGTAAGCGTGTGAATGTATGAGTGCACGGTTGTATGAATGTATCGATGAGAAATACGGGAAAGCCGAAAAGAAAGTTTGGCACAGTGCCCAGTAAAGTTAAGAAAAAGTTGTAAAAAAATAAATAAAAAGTGAAGTGCGCGTTTTCAGCCATAATTGCCAAAGGTAGTAAGTGTTGTAGTGCGGGAATTAACACGAGTCGCAAAAAAAAATAAAAAATATATAAATAAAATTTGAAGCGCGCGTTGGGTGTGTCCGCGATCCCTTTTAAGGGAGTTCCAAGCAGTTTCCAGCAGAGCATATAGTACCAGAGGTAAGAGAAGATATACCTTGTTTTTATCTTTCCCCAGGCATACTTGACGGGAGCTAGGTCTTCAACCTGGCCTATCTCCCAAGCAAGCCGAAAGAAAACGTGCATCAACCTATACACCTCTGCGTATATGGCCATGCAGACATGGAATCTATAGACAAATGTAGCTATAGATGCCTAGACACGCCTGCTCTTTTGAATTTGTCTTCATAGATTTTCTTTTATATTTAATTACAGCACACTTCACACTTGTTGTTTTTCCTGGGAAGGATCAACTGGGCATAGCCTAAGTACCGGCGGCAGACCGGTCAACAACAACTACAAGAACTTGGGGACGTACTTTCATTGGCGGGATAGAACACAGCGGCAACAAAAACCATAGCCACCTCATATTTTTTACATTGGTGACATACAACAATAACAACCACACATCCACAAACACCACTCTACGTTTTTGTTTGGCCGACGGCAAAACATCCCCCAACAATACCCTCGATACACAATTCTGCTAGCATTCTTTTATTGGCGGGTAAAAGCCGCATTAGTACAACAACAACAACTTCACAAAGCACAGAAACAACAACCATTACACATTTTTCTGCTGGCGACCACATATTTCGGATCGGCGATATATCGCCACAATAGCGACAACCACAACAACGAACACCACTAGTTGCATCCCGCCCGACAACAAATACATCATATTTTTTATATTAGCGGCGCGACGCCTACAATAACAACTACCATTGGCTTGCACCAACAATTACACCATTCCTACCACAACAATTGCGATGCACATTCACTGCGGCTAACCACAACAGGTGTCGGCAACACAGATACATCGCCACCATAACAACCACCATTACTCATGTTTATATAGGCCAGCAAAACTACCACAACAACTACAACATTTCGTTATAACGCTGGAAAAGGGTGCCTGCGACACGAAAATAACCACAAAACACTGGATCTGCTACCAGATTGGAGGAACAACACAAGCAGCAAGATACATTTTTTTTTACCTTTGTATTATACAAATATTGTTACTTGCTTTTTCTCTGTACATACCCATATTAGAGGTGTTATTATTTGGATTAAAGGGTGCAGGTAGGCCTGGAGGACGCAAAGTTAGGCATGGGAGTTCCGTTTCTAATAAATTAGGGATTAATATGACCGCGTGGCGGGTTTAGAGGAGTTGCGCCGGTCACTAGAGGGGATATTATTAAATTTGTAAACGGATGGACAAGTTTTTTTTTGTCGTTCATTTTTCTATTTTTTCACAAGTTTTGCTTTGATTCCAGTTGGAAGAATTCTTGCACTTGCATTGTTTTTAGCAAACTTTCGGTTTTTTTTTTCTTTCATGTTAGGTACTCTTTTTTTTTCTTTCCACCACACTTCCACCCACATACTCGTGTAAGAACCCATGCGGTTCATCTAAATTTTCTTTAATTTAATAATTGTTTTTTTTTTTTGTTTTGGCACTTACTACATTTTTTCTATAATTCCCGTGGGTTCCCTGGGGTCTCCGATGCACTCTCATCCCTGAAAGAAACCAGAAAACTAGTCCACTTTTTTTTTGAATAGGAATGTACACAGTAACAGGCATTTTGGTATTGTCATCGACGCTTTGTCAAACTAACTAACTCAATTTCCAAGATCACAAACGAGTGATCTGGCTGAGTATTGAGAAAAAAACCTGTGCCGGATATATGTATGTGCATTGAGCATGTATGCTTTGAGTGTTTTTCTCTTTACAGCTCGCGGACTCAACTTCATGCAGGCGCCTCCAACGGAGTGAGTAACACGGTGAGTGAAAATATTGTACATTTGGAGAAGTAGATATTTACGTATGAATGTATGTACATATATTGCCAGTCAATTCCTAATCTTGCAAAATTAGAAGAGGAATTGGTGATGATGAAAGAAATCAGAATAATATATGTGCATGCATGAAAACGTCACAAACATACATTTGCACCCACATACTTTTCCTATTACTTTGATGACCTACTTCTGCTTTGTGGAAAATTTATTTCGGATTTGTTTTGATTATTGAGATAGGTCAGGGAATAGGGTTTCACCTTTTTCGCGTTTTATGTTTTTTTGCTTTGGATTGCCGACCTTACGAGCGTTTGAATATCTGCATATCTAGGATTTTGAATTGACCCCTAGTAGCAGCTGTATATTAGGGTTGATTAGAAACCAAGTGGGATTTGTGCTTTTAAGCAATTATAGGATTTCATATCTGCTTCTATGTCTAATTTATAATTGAAATTGAACTTGAATTACTCCTAGTTATAAGTTAACTTAGACTAAGTTTTTGGATTCTTTGTAAATTGTTTTATTTAATCCAATCGATAGTAAGGATAGGGGCATTAGTATTAGGGAGAATTACTGAATAATTAAACTTAGGCTATTTAAATTTTCTTGGAGTCGTAGTTTATCTATACATTTTTCTTTTCGTTATCTGTACTGTTTGTCTTAAACATAGCTGAGTAGATGTTCGGAAATATCGGGATTGTTAATAAATTATAAGGAATGTATGGATTAAAACATAGGTTTTTCAATAATGCAGGGCTAAAATTTTAGGCTTGGTGTTGGTGCTGCGCTTGCGCGTGGCAAGGTTAGGCGAAGGTGAGTAATAGGGAAAAATGACTTATTGACGGACGGACCGACTTATGTCAGGTTTGAGGGCACTGTAAGTAGATAGGAGTGAGCACAGTGCCCACGGTGCGGTGCAAGTTGCACTGCAGAGGGAGGGTAGACTCCACCTGAAAGGACAGGCCTTCATCTTTTTCTACCCCTTACGCTTTCCCCTCTATAACTTTGCCCCTCACGTTTATTTCTATCTTTTTCTGCTTTTTCTCATCCTTCTATACATATGCAGGTATGAACCCTTTTTGTTCATGTGGCTGCGGGTGAGGTCGGTGGTGCAACACCCCGCCCAAAACGACGAGCTAGGCTGGGCCCGCAAGCATACCTGCTTGCCACCGCCCCTCACCACCCAAACAGCCAGCCACGTAACAATGGCGCCCAACGATAAATAGCCCGATCCTCTTTCATTTCCCACATTTTTCAAGTAACCTCTATTTTTCACTATTCTCTAATCTTCCCACTTTTCTTCTAGATTTCCTTCCTTTTTTTATCCCATGTTCCATCCAAACCCAATCCCTATTTCCGTCTTTTGACAGAACAGGGACCGTCATGATGGCAACGCCGATTGGGCTCGCCTGGTCGACAAGTGTCGTCATGACAAAGGTATGGAGAGTGGCTGAGTAGTCATGCCAGGGTTCCTTCTTTTGGTCTCTAGAACTGGACTAAGTGGTACCTGGTATGACACTCAGCCAGAAGACGGACGATAGCACAAGGTTGTGGCGAGCTGTTTAGGCTACCTTACCGGGAGTCCAGCACTGCCGGTAAGTGAAGTTTACTGTCGTCGCCACGATAGTTAGGAAAGGAGGTGTGGCATCCACTCTTAGGGACTAGCTCTTGAGCGTGATGTGCCACACTTCCACGGACAGCACGAAAATTGACTTGACAGTAATTAGATACGGACGAACATACCGCCTTCGCTGAACCTTCGCCAAGGCAGCACCACAGACACCAATACCAATACATTAAATTTCATTTGTTAACTTTTGATTTCAAATTCAAAATTTAATATTCTTGAAGTTTCGAGATTATTCAAAATTTTTTTTACTGAATATTTCTTAGGAGGATTATTTCCAAACATCTTGCTTGAATTGCGTTTTTTTTCGAAAATTTACATCTAACTAGTTCACCCACACAAACATAGTGTTAGGGATTGGTTTTAGTTTTAGTTTAATTTTGTTTTCAGTTTTATCCCTGAGGTATTTTTTTTTGGATTCTGGGTCAGACCCTTAAATCGTCAAACCTAGATCACTAGGTATCAAAAATATTATTCGCATTTAATTTTTGATCCCTGAGTTATTTTGTTTTTGGTTTTGGGTCGTATCGTTGGGTTGGATACGAGACATTTAAGGCAGAAAAATAAAAAAAAAAAGGTTGCCTTGCTACGCATACACACACAAGCCAACATATAATTTGAATTCTCCCTTTTGCAAGTCTTAAGTTTCTACTGTTTCGATTAGCATATACATAATATTTTACACCCAAACAAAACTTTGTTTTAATTCTCACACACACACACACGCACGTAGCCCCTGAATTTAACTTCAGTTTTAATAAATTTTTTTTATATACTTAAAAAATTTTGTTTTTGATATTAACGTGTAAGTTTTTTTTTCTTTCCTCATACGCTTAAACCCACAAATAACTTGAATTACCATACACATACATACATACACACAAACCTATTACTTAATCATTGAATTGAATTTTGATATCCATACATATATTGTAATTTTTATATCCATTATTTAATATCCTTTATTTATATATTCTTTTTTATTGGGTTTTGGGTGAATTTGGACCTGTTATCTTATAGTATTTACTTTTTTATTATTTATTGGATCTGCAAATACAAACATATTGTTGTTATCGGGATATTTTCTTTGCATCTCATTTTTTTTTCTTTTTCGCATAATTTTTTTTCTCTTCTTTTTTTCCATTTGGGTTGTGGTCGGGATATCGTTTCCTTGGAGGTATTAGGGTGTCCGGGGAAAAATCTCTAGTTCGCTCTTTTTATTTTTTTCGATTGTTCTTGCGTTTTTGGGTTATTGGTTAAAAGTTTCGCCGCTGCAGACAGTGAATGTCCGACCAAGGCCAGGGCAAACATACCGAGGAAAGACCTTTTGGGGATTGGGAATTTTAGACTCCAATAAGTGTGTTACAAGGAGTCGTGCCAGGGCTCTTGAAAACCAGATAGCTGGTTCACTGTTCACACAAATTGACACAGGGATTCCGAGACCCATAGACTTTGTGCCTACGGATTATTTCAATAGGTGCGCTTCGCGGATTTTTGGTTCGCTTGGCCCTGAACGCCCGATTAGGCTCTCTGTCGCGAACGGGGTGTCGTTCAACGACTCGGAAAATAGTTTAAATTTTTCCCAGAAGATCGATTTGGTGTGCCAAATGTCCGATAGCGACAACGTGGGTGCACAGGGGGGCGATGTTACATCGCGAAACGCACCAGCAATGGTTAAATGGTTAACGGCGGCACAAATGCTCCTTGCACCGACGCTAATGAGCATGCAACCAATGTTGAACAGCTGAGCCGCATGATGGCGATGATGGCGCAACAACACGATTTGGTGGTGCAAATGGCGGGTGAAATGCGAAGCATCAAGACCAACGTCGATCATCTTGGTGGTCGCGTGGCAGAGATGGAGGCATCCAGTCACGCGGTGGGACATCGGTACGCTGTGGCATCCACGCCCGAGCCTCAGAACCGTAGGGGGGAGCTTGCTACCCGCAACGGTATTCCGAGTGGCAGTCGGATTACTGAGCGAGATGGTAGTGACCCTCCAAGGTGGAAAAAGTTAGATTTCGAAAATTGGCACATCAAATTCGATGGAACAAGTAAAGGTAGAAGCGTCGAAAGCTTCATCTTTCGGGTGGAAAGGATGCGCGAGCAGCATAATATTTCTTTCTTCCAGCTTTTCACGGACTTTCATTGTCTGGTTTCCGTCGGGGCCTTGAAGTGGTATTGGCAGGTCCTTGAAGACCATGCGGAGGAGCCGAACTTTGGCTACTTTGAGCTAATGTCCGAGCTGCTGAGCCACTTTAAGACTGCCGAGTCCGACTATGAAATAATCCGTGAAATCATGGAGAGGAAACAGCTGCCCGCGGAAGCTTTCGACGACTTTTATGCCGAAGTCCATAATATGACATTCCGTTTGCGGAAGAGAATCCCTGAGAGGGAATTGGTTGGCATAATTAGGGGAAATCTTAAACCGTACTTAGCCAACCTGACCTTCGCCATTAAAATGGACTCGTTGGCGGAGCTCAAAGCTGAGTATAAGAGAGCGGAAAAACTCATTAAGGAAAATAAGAGCCGGTCCAGACCAGTTAATGAGATAGGGTTCGAACAGCCCGATATACTGGGAGAGAGAAAGTTAGAAGCTTTTGATAGGAAGCCTCAGCGCACACCTCAATACCAACCACAACCTCAACCCCTACACCAAACCCCAGCCAATCCCAATAGTGTTCGTCCTTCTGTTAGTCCTGCGTCTAGGTCGACTGTGAATTCCTTTTGTGCTTCTCCCTTCCACTTGATGTTGTGTTTTTCGTGCGGTATGCCGGTGGATCACTTTGTGAAAAACCCGGCAGAAGCCCAAAAGCCGAATAAGTGTACGTCCTCGTTTCACAATATGGTCTGTTTTGCTTGTGGTAGTGATTCGTCCTTTTGTGTGTTTAAGCCTCAGCAGGGAAACTCGAGACTGGCGGAGTTGACCGGGGACTCCAGCCAGCAGACAGACAACCCGGCAACCCAGCAGTAAAGATTTTGAAGAAGGAAATGAAAGAGAATAAAGCTAAGGTAGAGGAAAGGATAACAGAAAAACGGGAGGTCAAAAGTTTGCACCAGAGAAAGTTAGATTACGAGGAGGCAAGACGTAGGATTTTTTGTGAAACAATACTAAATAATAGGAGAAATAGGAATTTTAAAAAGATAGAAAAGATGAGGGAGAAGGGGAAATATTTCAAACGTTTAAGAAATAAAATAATTTCAACAATTGTGACTGTAAAAGGCGATAACAGTTTTTTCGCCAAAACCGCGATAGGAGGTAGGGAAGGTTTAGCTCTCTTGGACTCAGGGGCGAGTGCCAGCTGTTTAGGGAAAGGCTCAGCGGCACTCCTGTGCGGTAAGGAGGCCTTGATTGTGCCGATCAGGGGCCAAAATATCCGGACCGCGAACGGGGAGGAAACCGCCGTGGTAGGGGTCATAAAGTTACCAGTCGAGTGGGATGATACGACCAGAGAATTGGAATTTTTGATAGTTCCAGATCTGCAACAGGAAGTATATTTTGGAATAGACTTTTGGCAGGCCTTTGGTATGAGTGTTGTGAGTAAAGGTATGAATGGGAATGTGTGTCCAAATGGTGCCAGTGTGGCGGAGCTCGTGCCCGCCGAGGGTGACTTGTCTTTCGACGCTGTGCAGCACGTTTTAACGCCGGAGCAAGATGTGATGTTGGAGCGTGTAAAAGCCCAATTCCCGTCCTTCGCGGTATTGGGGTTAGGCCAGACAGACAAAGAGGAACACGTCATCGAGGTGGTGGACGAGAATCTGCCGGTCAAGCAACGGCATTATCCAATTTCACCTGCCATCCAAAAATTGATCTACGCTGAATTGGACCGTATGATGACCATGGGAGTCATCGAGGAGTCCAACAGCAGTTGGAGTTCGCCAGTTTCACTCGTGATTAAGGGCACAAAGAATTGTCTTTGTTTGGACGCACGAAAAGTGAATGAGAGGACGACTAAAGACGCATACCCCTTACCCCACATCGATGGAATCCTCAGCAGGTTGCAGAACACACGCTTTATATCCGCAATTGACCTTATGGACGCTTTCTGGCAGATCCCCCTCGAGAGGAAATCACGTGAAAAGACTGCCTTCACTGTCCCTGGCCGACCCCTTTACCAATTTACTGTCATGCCTTTTGGGTTGTGCAATGCAGCACAACGAATGTGTCGTCTGATGGACAAGGTCATTCCGGCTGCTTTACGTGAATGTGTTTTTGTTTATTTGGATGATTTGTTAGTGTGTTCTGAAGATTTTATGTCCCATATGTGTCTGTTGGAAAAGGTCGCTCGGTGTCTTCGTGAGGCTAAGTTAACGATAAATGTAGAAAAGAGCAAGTTCTGTTTTAAAGAAGTTCGATATCTAGGGTACGTAGTCGGGGATTGATGCATTAGAACAGACGCCAATAAAGTGGTAGCTGTGAGGGACTTTCCGGTTCCGGAAACCCCGAAGTAACTACGACGGTTCCTGGGTATGTCGGGCTGGTACCGACGTTTCATACAGGACTATGCGACTATTGCAGCTCCACTGCACGACTGCCTCAAGAACTTACTGACGAAGCGATGAAATCTTTTGAAATTTTAAAGCAAAGGTTGATTTCGGCACCGGTGCTTACGCCCCCGGATTTCAATCGAAAGTTTTACATACAATGCGATGCATCGACAGACGGAGTGGGAGGGGTTTTGTTTCAGTTGGACGATGACCAGAACGAAGACCTATTGCCTACGTTTCGACAAAATTAAATAAGGCGCAGAAAAATTACAGCATTACGGAACTTGAATGCTACGCCGCCATCGTGAGTGTTAAGAGATTCCGACCTTACATGGAGGGAACCCCGTTCACCATCATAACTGACAATGCCAGCCTCAAATGGCTCATGAATCAGAAAGATCTTTCTGGGAGGTTGGCAAGGTGGAGTTTGACACTCCAGCGTTATGACCTCGATATTCAACATCGAAAAGGTGCACAAAACGTGGTTCCTGACACACTCTCGCGAATGCATATGGACGAAATACAGACGAATGACAGAGCCATAGACGTATGTCTCGAGTCACCGTGCTTCGAGTCGGAGGAGCATACGGAGTTGAAAAAGACGGTGACCAAGAACAAAGACAAGTTACCGGATTTGTGTTTATCGGACGGTTACGTTTACAAACGGATGCAATTCGACAGGGGGGACGACCTTCTAGCGGACCAGACCTGGAAGCTCTGGGTTCCGTCGGAGTTGCGACCGGGGCTGGTAGAGTTGTCTCATAGCTCACCGTCCGCTGGTCATGGTGGCATCCACAAGACACTGCCCCGACTACGTCAAAAATATTACTGGCCAGGAATGGGCACAGATGTATGCGCCCATATAAAAGATTGCGAAACTTGCAAAGCAAATAAGACACAAAACGTTTTTAAACAACCGTTAATGGGGAAACAAAAAGTCACAGAACGACCTTCCCAACGTTGATTCATTGATTTTATGGGTCCTTATCCACGTTCTAATGATGGTAATGTGTATGTCTTTGTATGTTTAGATCATTTTTCAAAGTTTGTGTTCTTAGAACCAATGAAAAGGGCAACTTCAGCAGAGGTAGTCAAGTTTTTGGAAAAGGATGTTTTTCATGTTTTTGGCGTGCCCGAATATGTCCATTCGGACAACGGAAAACAGTTTGTATCTGAGATCTTCAACAACTTTTTAGAAAAATATGGCACAAAACATATAAAAACAGCCTTTTGTTTACCTCAGGGCAACGCTGCAGAGAGGGTAAACCGATTTGTCCTACAGGTAGGTAGGTTGAACTGGCCGGTCCTTGAGGACCTCACATAGACTGATTGAGTCCCTAGTTTTACCAGAAGTTTTTTTAACGACCAAACTGAAAAACCCTATCAAAAACCAGGACCTATGTTATAAAATAACTTCGCCCTCTTGGCAAACAATAGAAGCTTCCTAGGACTTAAGCCACTTGCTGCTTCTAGATCTGACAGCTGTATCACTCCTAATAACTGGAGTCTTAGCCTTGCAAGTGCAGGGCACGAGCACAGAACGTGCTCGATCGTTTCCTCCTCCAACCCGCACTTCCTACATCTGCTAGCACTGACCAAGCCTAGTTTAAAGGCATGTGACGCCAGAAGGCAGTGTCCAGTCAGAATACCCGTCATGAGTATACAGTCCTCTCTTTTTAATGATAGGAGCAACTGTGTTAGTCTAAGATTGTAAGACCTACACATAATCTTCGACACTTTACAGCCCCGCGCTTGAACCCACACCTTTCCCGCTTGGTCGATCATGTGCACCTCTCGCCTTCGCTTAATCTCGCCCAATCTAATTGGGACATCTACGGAGCAAGCTTCAAGGGATGCGCCCTTTTTAGCTAGTTCGTCCGCTTTTTCATTCCCATCTATTCCCATATGCCTTGGGACCCAATATAGATATATGCTTCTCCCTGTCCCGATTCTCTCCAGAGACTGCTTACACTCTAACACGCATTTTGATGATGTGCTATGCGAGATTATTGCCTTAATTGCTGCTTGACTGTCAATATAAAAGTTAACACGGTTGCAGCTTAAGCTATTCTCTTCCAGGGTTTCTACTGCTTTGGTTACGGCTAATATTTCCGCTTGGAAAACGCTACAGTAATCCGGCAGCCTGTAGAATCTGTTTATTACGGGATCAGCACAGTATACCGCAGACCCGACACCGTCCACTACATTGGAACCATCTGTGTACACATGTATCGCCCCGTCCGCCATTTGAGAACCCTTGCGCCAACCATCCAACTCTATTGTGGCCTTAAGATCTCCCTCGAAGCGCAGATAGGGAATCATGTATTCTGTTCGTCTTGTGATTGATGACGCTATACTACTCTGGCCATATGGTCGGCTCTCAAGCTGCCTCGAAGCACCGAGCCTGGTTGCGGTCGTTAACGCTTTGTTCTTTGCTACCAGGTCTACAGGTGGGATGTGCAAAATGGCATACAGTGCAGCCGTCGGGGTTGTTTTCAGGGCTCCCGTAATGCTAAGCATCGATAGTCTGCATACCCCTCTAATTTTTTGAGGTATGTTGTTTTTTGTGTGGCTTTCAACCAAACAAGAACTCCATAGTATAGAATAGGGCTTACAATCGCTGTAGAAACCCAATGAGAAAGAGAGGGCGATAGGCCCCACGTACACCCCAGCATTCTTTTATATGAGTAAAGTGCCGTTGAGGCCTTCTTGACCCTCTCCTCCACATTGACTTTCCATGACAGCTTACTGTCTAGGATGATTCCTAAATATTTTGTGCAAGGTTTCTCCTGTAAAGTCACCTTCTAAATTAGGCCTGGTCCAATTTGGGACCTTGTACCTCTTTGTAAACAAGACCATATCCGTCTTCTCCGCATTGACTTTCAACCTGACACTAGATGCCCAGGTATGAATATCGCGAAGCGCCCGATCCATCAAAGAACTAATCGTTGGAAGGCACTTTCCACTTATGACAATTGCAACGTCATCTGCGTAAGCCGTAAGTTTTACGGGTCCCTCATCGAATTGCCTGAGCAGTTGGTTGATGACCAGCGTCCACAGCAGAGGTGATAGCACCCCTCCCTGCGGCGTGCCCCTGTCCACTGATTTCGTGGCCTCGTACAATCCCCGTTGTGATATAATCTTTCTGCAATTTAACATGCAGCCGATCCATCTTATTAAGGCAGGATGTACTTTAATGTAATTAAGACCATCCATAATCGCCCATTTTGCAACATTATTGAAAGCCCCGGCAATGTCCAAGAAGACTCCTAGAGCATACTCCTTATATTCCAGGGATTTCTCTATGCTTATTACCACCCTATGCAATGCGGTGTTTACCGACTTGCCTTTGGTGTACACATGCTGTGTTGTGGAGAGCAGCTTTTCATCCACGTTGGACTTTATGTACTCCAAGAGTGCGGTACATGATTCAGTCGTATGCACCCATCGAATATTATTTTAAGCCATTCCACGACCGCCCTACTTGAGACTTGTAGCATGGCCGGGAATACACCATCTGGGCCCGGCGATTTAAACTTAGAAAACGTCTTCACTGCCCACTCGATCTTGGTATCGGTCACCAAGCCCGGCACTACTAGCTCCGTGATCGAAGTGTGAGTGATGTCTGCTGGCTCCTCTAAACCGTCTCCCGATGGGAAATGTGTATCGAGAAGCACCTCAAGGGATTCCTCACTATTACGTGACCATTCCCCGTTATCTTTCTTTATTAATCCCTGGACTATGTTTCCCTTTGCTAGGACTTTTTTCAACCGTGCTGTTTCGCTGGAGCACTCTATGTCCGTACAGAAACTTTTCCATGAGTTTCTCTTCGCCCTGGTAATTTCACGCTTGTAGATCCTCAGTAGATCCCTGTTCTCGTCCCGACACGCTTCGCTTTCCGCGGTCTTTGCGAGCTTTAACCTGTCTTCTTAGAAGACTCAGCTCATTGCTCCACCATGGCGGCTTTGCTTTTCCTCTGAATCTTCTTAGAGGGCAAGCTTTGTTATACGCAGTCATAAGCGTCCTTGTTAGGAATTCATTCGACTCCTCCAGTTCCTCTACATAAGCAACCTCTTTGGGTTGTCCCAGTTTTGTTTCTACATGTTTCTGGAATTTAGTCCAGTTCATTGACCTAGGGTTTCTAAAGGTTCCTCCCTTCTCTACCCTCTTTAGGGAGATGTTGAAGCTGATATATGCATGGTAGGAGAAGGATGGTCTATCAAGAACCATCCAATCATACCTTGATATATCACGCTCAGAGCTCAATGTAATATCCAGAACATTGCTGGATGTTGGACCAATGTATGTAGGGATATTTCCCCTGTTGGCTATCTGCAAATTGGTTTGCAGGATATAGCAAAACAGAGATTCGCCTCTCTCGTTCGTATCTGCTCTTCCCCACGCATTTTAGTGCGCATTTGCATCTGCGCCTATGACCAACCGGCCTTTGCGCCCTTCCTCCTGTACTAGCCTTTTGCACTCCATCGGTGGGACCTCCGCAGCATGGGCCATGTAGCACGACGCCGGGATAAATACCTGCTTATTCTTTTGCTCAACGGCCACCGCTACGAGATCCTCAGTGGTGTAATTAGGCAGCATATATGAATGTAGCTGTTTCCTTACCATTACTACAGCTCGCACCCATCCTTCCGTTTGCGCGTAGTAAACGCAAACCCGCGCGCGTCCAGAAACCTTTCCTCCGGATGAGAACCACGGCTCCTGGGTCAGCGCGACGTCGAACGAACCCTCCTCAAGGGTTAGGAGGAGTTCGCTCGATGCCACTTTACTGTGTTGGAGGTTTATCTGTAGGACTCGCAGCACCATTGGGCTGTTTGTCCCCCTCCAGCACCTTCGTCTTGACGTCGTCGTCCTCCCCTTGCCCTTTTGGTTTAGAGTATTCGAGGCCCCCTTCAACCTCTCGTGACTGTTGTGCAGGGTGTTCCTCTGTGCGAGTCACAGCGGTTGGCCCTCTTCTAGCACGTTCGTGGTGATGTCGCGGACCTCCACCTGTCTTTTTTCTCTTAGGCTTTTGAGGTCCTTTTCGACTTCGCCCACCTCTATCGTGTTAGGGTTTTTATCCTCGGGACTTCTTTTCCTGATTCGCATGTAAATTTTGCCAGTGTCAAAGGAAATTTTGCCAAGATGCGTGTACAAAATATCCTCCGCCTGCTTGTTTGTTTGGAAGATGTGGAACTGACCATCCTCGGTAGGCCGAGATACAGTAAGTACCTTCCAATCCTGTGTCGGTATGTTCGGATTCTGATTCTGCAGAAGTCGCAGTGTATCCTCAGACTTCATCACGCATGGTATCCATACCTTAACTTTTGGTACCGTGGGGATTTGCGCTTTATCCACCACCTCAAACCGCGCGTTCGTGCCTTGCCTTTGGAGGTTTGGAACCACTTCCTCCAGCCACTGCAAGCTCGTATTGTTGTCGCACGCTATCATCTTCACACCGTTATACCATCCCCCCGAATCAAAGGTTGGAAGGGGCTTACTTGGTTGTTCCCGCATCATCTTAAGCATTAAGCTAATAAGCTCCCTTTCCACAGATCTCCACCTTCCAGTAGTCATTTGTCCGAAAGGACTGCTACGATCAACCAGCGCCACAGTCAGTGACAGCTTTACCACGTCACTCATCTTCTCGGGAAAAGCAGGAGTCTTAGTGTTATCTCCCTTTGGCACCTCCGAGAAAGCCGGAGTCTTAGTGTTAACTCCCTTTAGCGCCTCTGAGAAAGCCGGAGTCTTAGCGTTATCTCACTTTGGCTTATCTGCTACTTCCTTAATTGGAACTTCCCTCTGACTCGCAGCTTTCGAGGTAGTTGCTACCTCGCTATTGGAGCCCATCTGTCTTACAGCTTTGGGCCTATTTGTCTTGTCTATGCGACTGCGCTGCCGCGCGGTTCTAGGACTGGGTCCTTTCTGCCTCTTGAAAGCAGGCTTGATCTGTCCTACAGATCGTTAGATCATTTATAAAAGAGAATCAGAAAAATTGGGACAAATGCGTCAGTGATGCCGCTTTTGCACTCCGCAGCGTTACACATGCAGCAATCAACATGTCGCCGTACTACGCCACTTTCGGTATGCCTATGATACAGCATGCTGCATCATATGACCTATACCGAAAGCTGGTAGCGGTGAAGGATGTTGATTGCGAGGTAGAGGCCCCAGGTGATTAACTGCAACTAATTTGGAACAAAATTATGAAAGAGCTGAAGTTGGCCCATGAAAGAAGCCAAAAGGTATACGACACTAGGAGTAGGGATGTTAAGTTTCAAATTGGACAAGTGGTATATCGCCGAAACTTTAAACAATGTTCCCAGGTCGATAACTACAACGCCAAGCTAGCTCCGCAACAAGTAAAATGTATCGTACTTAATTCTATAGGGAATTCAATGTACGAGCTTGGCGATAGTAGTGGGAAAAAGATCGGCGTATACCACGCTAAAGACATTTTTGCAAAATAGTTTAATGTTTTTTGTAGTGCTAGTACTTTTGTTCTATGTTATTTATTTATTTATCGACGTATTCTATTTATTTATCTATTGACGTATTTTATTTATTAACTCATTGGCGTATGTAATTATTTTATTAAATTATTTTTATTTATCTTGACTTTTTTATTTATTTGATTATTTTTGCATTTATTTAGATTTTTTTTATTTATTTATTTATTTTAAAAATTTTGGTACTTGACTATATGATCTGTGATATTTTATTTTATAGTTTTTATTAAGTTCTATTATCTGTGATATTTTATTTAATGTTATTTTTTTTTTTGTGTTTTTTTTTTTATCTGTGATACTTCCTTTATTTTTAGATATGTAGGGTAATATCTGTGATATAGGTTAAGTAGTAGCGTTAGCCCAGTGATTTAGTTTGTAGGTAAACGGTAGAGAATTTTAAAGGCATGAAGAAAAATAGGCCCGGCATTGAGTCGTGGGTCGAGGCCACACGCTGGACGCAGGAAATTATACTCCACAGGCTGCGTTGAAAACTTTTTACGCACACGCTCCATAGTGCAGGCACCATTGGCGGTTGCGAGCCTGTAACGACAGCCTGTCTCCATACTGGCTTGAATGAGTGCCAGCGTGTATATGTATCTATGTGTCGACGTGTGATATGTCCAGGTTCGTGTGTTGGCCGCAATGTTGCAACGACAATGGCAACGTGGTGCCTGAAGTAGATACAATGATGCTGAGGGCGTATCAACATTGCGGTCAAGACACGAACTAAACATATCTGTGTAGGTGTTAGCTTGTGTAAGCGTTTAAGTGTATGCATGTATGAGCGTGTGAAGGTATCAGTGTGAGCGGTCAAGGCACGAACTAAATGTATCTGTGTAGGTGTCAGTTCGGTGGAGCGGTAAGCGTGTGAATGTATGAGTGCACGGTTGTATGAATGTATCGATGAGAAATACGGGAAAGCCTAAAAGAAAGTTTGGCATGTAATGGTAAAAATTTTCCGTTCCTGGCTAACGTTCCTGATCACGGCGGTGGTTATAAAAAGGGGAAAAATAAGTCAACGGGCCAAAGTCTTGTTTCAACAGTGCCCAGTGCAGTTAAGAAAAAGTTGTAAAAAAATAAATAAAAAGTGAAGTGCGCGTTTTCAGCCGTAATTGCCAAAGGTAGTAAGTGCTGTAGTGCGCGAATTAACACGAGTCGCAAAAAAAAATAAAAAATATATAAATAAAATTTGAAGCGCGCGTTGGGTGTGTCCGCGATCCCTTTTAAGGGAGTTCCAAGCAGTTTCCAGCAGAGCATAGAGAACCAGAGGTAAGAGAAGATATACCTTGTTTTTATCTTTCCCCAGGCATGCTTGACGGGAACTAGGTCTTCAACCTGGCCTATCTCCCAAGCAAGCCTCTGCGTATATGGCCATGCAGACATGGAACCTATAGACAAATGTAGCTATAGATGCCTAGACACGCCTGCTCTTTTGAATTTGTCTTCATAGATTTTCTTTTATATTTAATTACAGCACACTTCACACTTGTTGTTTTTCCTGGGAAGGATCAACTGGGCACAGCCTAAGTACCGGTGACAGACCGGTCAACAACAACTACAAGAACTTGGGGACGTACTTTCATTGGCGGGATAGAACACAGCGGCAACAAAAACCATAGCCACCTCATATTTTTTACATTGGTGACATACAACAACAACAACCACACATCCACAAACACCACTCTACGTTTTTGTTTGGCCGACGGCAAAACATCCCCCAACAATACCCTCGATACACAATTCTGCTAGCATTCTTTTATTGGCGGGTAAAAGCCGCATTAGTACAACAACAACAACTTCACAAAGCACAGAAACAACAACCATTACACATTTTTCTGCTGGCGACCACATATTTCGGATCGGCGATATATCGCCACAACAGCGACAAACACAACAACTAACACCACTAGTTGCATCCCGCCCGACAACAAATACATCATATTTTTTATATTAGCGGCGCGATGCCTACAACAACAACTACCATTGGCTTGCATCAACAATTGCACCATTCCTTCCACAACAATTGCGATGCACATTCACTGCGGCTAACCACAACATGTGTCGGCAACACGGATACATCGCCACCATAACAACCACCATTACTCATGTTTATATAGGCCAGCAAAACTACCACAACAACTACAACATTTCGTTTTAACGCTGGAAAAGGGTGCCTGCGACACGAAAATAACCACAAAACACTGGATCTGCTACCAGATTGGAGGAACAACACAAGCAGCAAGATACATTTTTTTTTACCTTTGTATTATACAAATATTGTTACTTGCTTTTTCTCTGTACATACCCATATTAGAGGTGTTATTATTTGGACTAAAGGGTGCAGGTAGGCCTGGAGGACACAAAGTTAGGCATGGGAGTTCCGTTTCTAATAAATTAGGGATTAATATGACCGCGTGGCGGGTTTAGAGGAGTTGCGCCGGTCACTCCTAGAGGGGATATTATTAAATTTGTAAACGGATGGACAAGTTTTTTTTTGTCGTTCATTTTTCTATTTTTTCACAAGTTTTGTTTGATTCCAGTTGGAAGAATTCTTGCACTTGCATTGTTTTTAGCAAACTTTCGGTTTTTTTTTTCTTTCATTTTAGGTACTCTTTTTTTTTCTTTCCACCACACTTCCACCCACATACTCGTGTAAGAACCCATGCGGTTCATCTAAATTTTCTTTAATTTAATAATTGTTTTTTTTTTGTTTTGGCACTTACTACATTTTTTCTATAATTCCCGTGGGGTCTCTGGGGTCTCCGATGCACTCTCATCCCTGAAAGAAATCAGAAAACTAGTCCACTTTTTTTTTGAATAGGAATGTACACAGTAACAGGCATTTTGGTATTGTCATCGACGCTTTGTCAAACTAACTAACTCAATGTCCAAGATCACAAGCGAGTGATCTGGCTGAGTATTGAGAAAGAAAGGTGTGCCGGATAAATGTATGTGCATTGAGCATGTATGCTTTGAGTGCTTTTCTCTTTACAGCTCGCGGACTCAACTTCATGCAGGCGCCTCCAACGGAGTGAGTAACATGGTGAGTGAAAATATTGTACATTTGGAGAAGTAGATTTGTACGTATGAATGTATGTACATATATTGCCAGTCAATTCCTAGTCTTGCAAAATTAGAAGAGGAATTGGTGATGATGAAAGAAATCAGAATAATATATGTGCATGCATGAAAACGTCACAAACATACATTTGCACCCACATACTTTTTCTATTACTTTGATGACCTACTTCTGCTTTGTGGAAAATTTATTTCGGATTTGTTTTGATTATTGAGATAGGTCAGGGAATAGGGTTTCACCTTTTTCGCGTTTTATGTTTTTTTGCTTTGGCTTGCCGACCTTACGAGCGTTTGAATATCTGCATATCTAGGATTTTGAATTGACCCCTAGTAGCAGCTGTATATTAGGGTGGATTAGAAACCAAGTGGGATTTGTGCTTTTAAGCAATTATAGGATTTCATACATGCTTCTATATCTAATTTATAATTGAAATTGAACTTGAATTACTTCTAGTTATAAGTTAGCTTAGACTAAGTTCTTGGATTCTTTGTAAATTTTTTTATTTAAGCCAATCGATAGTAAGGATAGGGGCATTAGTATTAGGGAGAATTACTGAAGAATTAAACCTAGGCTATTTAAACTTTCTTGGAGTCATAGTTTATCTATACATTTTTCTTTTCGTTATCTGTACTGATTGTCTTAAACATAGCTGAGTAGAGGTTCGGAAATATCGGAATTGTTAATAAATTATAAGGAATATATGGATGAAAACATAGGTTTTTCAATAATGCAGGGCTAAAGGTTTAGGCTTGGTGTTGGTGCTGCGCTTGCGCGTGGCAAGGTTAGGCGAAGGTGAGTAATAGGGAAAAATGACTTATTGAAGGACGGACCGACTTATGTCAGGTTTGGGGGCACTGTAAGTAGATAGGAGTCAGCACAGTGCCCACGGTGCGGTGCAAGTTGCACTGCAGAGGGAGGGTAGACTCCACCTGACAGGACAGGCCTTCATCTTTTTCTACCCCTTACGCTTTCACCTCTATAACTTTGCCCCTCACGTTTATTTCTATCTTTTTCTGCTTTTTCTCATCCTTCTATACATATGCAGGTATGAACCCTTTTTGTTCATGTGGCTGCGGGTGAGGTCGGTGGTGCAACACCCCGCCCAAAACGACGAGCTAGCCTGGGCCCGCAAGCATACCTGCTTGCCGCCGCTCCTCACCACCCAAACAGTCAGCCACGTAACATGTTCGCCGTCACCGGCTTTTGTCAACTCCGTATACTCCTCCGACTCGAAGCACGGTGACTCGAGACACACGTCTATGGCTCTGTCATTCGTCTGTATTTCGTCCATGTGCATTCGTGGGAGTGTGTCAGGAACAACGTTTTGCGCACCTTTTCGATGTTGAATATCGAAGTCATAAACTTGGAGCTTCAAACTCCACCTTGCAATCCTCCCAGAATGATCTTTCTGATTCATGAGCCATTTGAGGCTGGCATGATCAGGTATGATGGTGAAAGGGGTTCCTTCCACATAAGGTCGGAATCTTTTAACACTCACGATCGCTGCATAGCATTCTAGTTCTCTTATGCTGTAGTTTTTTTGCGCCTTATTTAGTTTTGCCGAAACGTAGGCAATCAGTCTTTCGTTCTGGTCATCGTCTAGTTGGAACAAAATCCCTCACACTCCGTCAGTTGATTCATCACATTGAATAAAAAATTTTCGGGGCTGAAATCAAACTTTGCTTCAAAATGTCAAAAGATTTCAAAGCTTCGCCCGTCACGGTAAATTTCTTTATTTTGTCCTTTTTGAGGCAGTCATGCAACGGAGCTGCAATTGTCGCATAGTCCTGTATGAAACGACGGTACCAGCCCGACATACCTGGGAACCGTCGTAGTTGCTTCGGGGTTTTTGGGATTGAAAAGTCTCTCACAGCCACCACTTTTTTGGCGTCTGTTCTAATACAACCATCCCCGTCTGCGTATCCTAAATTGCGAACCTCTTTAAAACAAAACTTCCTTTTTTCGACATTAATCGTTAAGTTAGCCTCGAGAAGACACCGAGCGACTTTTTCCAACAAACACATATGAGACGAGAAATCTTCGGAACACACTAACAAATCATCCAAATAAACGAAAACACATTCACGTAAAGCGGCGGGAATGACCTTGTCAATTAGACGATACATTCGTTGTGCTGCATTGCAAAACCCAAAAGGCATGACAGTAAATTGGTAAAGGGGTCGGCCAGGGACAGTGAAGGCAGTCTTTTCACATGATTTCCTCTCGAGGGGAATCTGCCAGAAAGCATCCTTCAAGTCGATTTCGGAAATATACCTCGTGTTTTGTAGGCGACTCAAAATTCCATCAATATGTGGTAATAGGTATGCGTCCTTTATAGTTCTTTCATTCACTTTGCGAGCATCTAGGCAAAGCCGATTCTTCGTTCCTTTAATAAACAGTGATACGGAGAATTCCAACTACTGTTGGACTCCTCAATGACTCCCATGTCCAACATTCGATCTAACTCTGCGTATATGAGTTTTTGTATGGCCGGCGAAATTGGATAATGGCGTTGCTTGACCGACAGATTCTCGTCCACCACCTCGATGACGTGTTCCTCTTTGTCTGTCCGGCCTAATCCCAATACCGCGAAGGACGGGAATTAGTTCTTCACACGCTCCAACATATGGTTTTGTTCCGTCGTCAAAACGTGCTGGGCTGCGTCAAAAGAGAGGACACCCTCGGCGGGCACGAGCTCCGCCACACTGGCAGCATTCACACTCCACTTCAAACCTTTACTCACAACACTCATACGGAATGCCTTCCAAAAGTCTATACCTAAATAAACTTGTTCTTGTAGACCTGGGACTATCAAAAGTTCTAATTCTTCCATCGAATTTTCCCACACAACTGGTAACTTTCTTACTCCTACTACGGCGGTTTCCTCCCCGGTCGCGGTTCGGATATTTTGGACACTGATTGGCACAATCAAGCCCTCTTTATCGCCTAGGAGTGCCGCTGAGCCTTTTCCTAAGCAGCTGGCACTCGCCCCTGAGTCCAAGAGAGCCAGGACCTAATGACCTCCTATCTTTGTTTTGGCGTAAAACCTGTTATCTCTTTTCACTGTAACAATTGTTGAAATTATTTTATTCTTAAACTTTTTAAAATATTTTCTCTTTTCCCTCATCTTCTCTATCTTCTTAAAATTTCTGTTTTTCCTACTTGCATTTATTGTTTCACAAAATATTCTTTTACTTGCTTCTTCGTATTCTAGCTTTCTTTGGTGTAAACTCTTAATTTCCTTCTTTTCCCGTGTCATTCCTGCCTGCTTCACTTCTTCCCTGTTTTCCGTATCCCTTCTCCTCAAAATTTTTACTTGAGTGTTGCCGGGTTGCTTATCTCCTGACTGGAGTCCCCGGTCAGCTCCGCCAGCCTCGGGGTTCCCTGTTTGGGTTTAAAAACACAGAAGGACGTGTCACTACCACAAGCAAAACAGACCATACTGTGAAATGCGGACGAACATTTACTTGGTTTTTGTGCTTCTGCCGGGTTTTTCACGTAGTGATCCACCGGCATTCCGCACGAAAAACACAACATCAGGTGGAAGGGAGATGCACAAAAGGAATACACAGTGGACTTGGACGCAGGAATAACAGAAGGACTAGCACTATTGGAATGGTTTGCGATTTGGGACTGCGGTTGGAGTCCCTGATAAATGCTTCTACTTTCTTTTCTCCTAATTCTAGTAATTCAAAATCTAATTCGTTAACCGTCCTGGGCCTACTTTTATTTTCTTTAATGAGTTTTTCAGCTCTTTTGCACTCAGTTTTGAGCTCCGCCAGAGAGTCCATTTTTACGGCGAAGGTCAAGTTGGCTAGGTATGGCTTAAGGTTGCCCCGGACTATGCCAACAAATTCCCTCTCAGGGATTCTCTTCCGCAAACGGAACGTCATGTTGTGGACTTCGGCATAAAAGTCATCGAAAGCTTCCGCGGGCAGCTGTTTCCTCTGAATTATTTCACGGATTATTTCATAGTCGGACTCGGCAGAATTGAAGTGGCTTAGCATCTCGGCCTTCAGCTCATGATAGCCGAAGTCGGGCTCGTCCGCATAGTCCTCGAGGACCTGCCAGTACCACTTCATGGCACCGCCGGAAACCAGACTATGAAAGTCCGTGAAGAGCTGGAAGAAGGAAATATTAAGCTGCTCGCGCATCCTCTCCACCCGAAAGATGAAGCTTTCGACGCTTATGCCTTTACTGGTCCCATCGAATTTGATGTGCCACTTTTCTAAATCTAACTTTTTCCACCTTGGGGGGTTACCACTATCTTTCTCGGTAGTCTGATTGGTAATCGGAGTACCATCGCGAGCAGTAGCTCCCCCCTCTGGTTCCGAGGTTTGGGACGCGGATGACAAGGCGGAACGATGTCTCGACGCTTGTGCAGAAGCCTCCATTTCTGCTACGCGACCACCAAGATTCCCAACATTGGTTTTGATGTTCCGCACCTCTGCCGCCATTTTTACAACAAAATCCTGTTGTTGCGCCATCATGCCCATCATTCGGCTCAGCTGTTCAACATTGGTTGCATTTTCACTGGCGTTAGCGTGGGAACACCAAGGCCGCCGGAAGCCGTTGGTGGTGCGTTCACTGCCGAAACACCGCCCCCCGCCACGTCCTCACTATCCGACATATGGCACAACAAATCGATCTTTTGTGAGAAGTTCAAACTATTTTCGGACTCTTTTAACGACACCCCCTTGGCGAAAGAGACCCTAACTGAACGTTGAGGGTCAAAAGCTCCGAAGATCCGCGCCGCACACTTATTTAGGTAATCTGTGGGCACAAAGTCTACAGGACGTGGAATCCCAGTGTCGATTTGGGTGAAGAGAGACCCAGCAATTTGGTTTTCGAGTGTCCGAGTGCGACTCCTAGTAACCCGCCTGTTAGAATCCTAGTCCTCCAACAACTCTATTTTCGCGTTCCTCGTTCTCAGACATTCACTGCCTGAGAAAACCAAAACAAAACAAAAATAAGACGCGCAAGAAAATTACGGCGATAGAGTCAGGCACCCCTAATGTCAAAGTACCCAAATTCCGACCAATGTAAAACTCAACCGCAAACTGAAAAAACAACAAAAAAAAAAAACAGATGCTATCGGAAATAAATAGTTTATCTTAAGGAAAACAAATCAAACCAAGAAGAATAAAAATTAATGTAACTCAAAGGGCTTAAGGAAACCCAAAAAAATAAGTATAAATCTTTACGACATTAAATAATATAAAACAAAAAAAAAAAACAATATAAAAACTTAATATATATAAAAGCAATTTAGTTAATATGTTCGTGAGTATGTGTGTATATAAAGGAGAATCCAAATTATGGATGTGTGTATAAAGAAAATTAAAGTACTATGTCTTAAATGCCTAGTAAAAAACTTATTTTTAACCCAAACCCAATAACATAAAAGGAAAGTGATCTTAAACTCACAGATTAAGAGAAAACAGGTATTGCTTCCACTGCTCTGTCGACCAAAGTACAATACAAATTTTCAATATAACTAAGAAAGGTGATAAGCTGAATCCAAGCACTATGGTTAAGTGTGTTATAAAAAAAAATTATAAAAACCAAAATATCAAAAAAAAGATATTGATCAAATCAAATCGGTTTTTGAAAAAAAATATTTAAAAAAATAATAAGGAAATGAAGCTTATGTCAATATATGTATGTAACAAAAAAAATAAAGTATTAAAATGATTAAAACAAAAATTAGATTCGAATATGTGAATATATGTATATGTATGTAAAACAGAATTACAATTCAAGTTGTATGAGTGATGAAACAAAAAATGAGAAAAAGGTATTAAAAAAAATTAATAATAGATAAAAAAATGCTAAAACAAAAGTACCATTCAAACAATATTGTTGTACTTTAGGAGATTTCAAAATACTAATAATTTCGAAATTAAAGAAAATTGTGACTTAAAGTCCAAAACTTCCTAACAGCCAATGTCAAAAATCAACTTCTGTCAAAAAAAAAAAAAAAAAAATTGGAAAATTTATATTTGCTTTGGTGATTCTGGTGCTGCCTTGGCGAAGGTTCGGTGAAGGCGATGACGTCCATCTCTATAATGTGTCTAGTCAGTCGTCTTACTGTCCGTGGAAGTGTCGCACATCATACCTATCAACTAGTTTCTAGGTGTGGCTGCCACACCGCCCTACTCCCATCTATCGTTGCGACGTCTGCAAGCCTCACTTAGCGGCCATGCGGGATCACATGTAAGGCAGCTTCAACAGCTCGCCACGATCTGCTACTAACGTCCGTCTGCTAGCTGGGTGCTATGCCAGATACCACTTTGCCAAACTGTCGAAGTTCAGCAAAGGAACCATGACATGGGCACTTAGCTTATCTTTAGCTTATCTTTATTATCGTCATGATGACACTTATCGGCCAGGCGGACCCAAACGACGTTGCCATCATGACGGTCCCTGTCCTCAGTCGGGAGGAGAAAACTAGGATTGTGATTTCAAGAAAAAAAGTGGAGATAGAAGCATTACAATTAGCAAAGGGCAAACCAAAAAAAAAGTAGTAACATAACAGAAAAATGATGAGCAAAAAATAGCAAGAACGTTATTTGGATATTGTGTTGTGGATTTAAGGCAAAACGGAAAACTGAAAAAAACTTTTGTAACTAGAAGCAAATATGCAGAAGATTACAAGGTTTTTTCGCTATTGCGTTGAGAAATAAAAAAATAAAAGGAAACTGAATGAAAATTTTGTAAGCTAATAAGGCTAAATAAGAAATAAAAATGCAACTTTAAAGGTTAATGGAGATTGAAAAAGAACAAAAAAAGGAGATACAATTTTAAAAGTGATTTAAAAAAAAAAATGAGATAAATTAAAAAAAAGCTGATCGGGCTGTTACCGTTGGGCGCCATTGTTTCATGGCTGACTGTTTGGGTGGTGAGGAGCGGCGGCAAGCAGGTATGCTTGCGGGCCCAGTCGTCTTGGGCGGGGTATTGCACCACCGACCTCACCCGCAGCCACACGAACAATAAGGATTCATACCTGCATGTGTTGGAAAAGAAGGGAAGGCTGAAAAAGATGGAAGCATACGCGAGGGCAAAGTTAAGAGTGGGAAAAAGATGAAGGCCTGTCCTGTTAGGTGGAGTCTACCCTCCCTCTGCAGTGCTACTTGCACCACACCGTGGGCACTGTGCTGATTCATGTTTACTTACAGTGCCCCCAAACCTGACATTGGTCTGTCTGTCCTCATTCGGTCATTTCCCTACTACTCACCCTCACTTTACCTTACCACGCACAAGCGCAGAACCAACACCAATATTCGAACCTAGCCCTGCATTATTAAAATTTCACGATTTCATCCATACATTCCTTATAATTTATTAACAACTCAGATATTTCCGAATCTTTACCCCGCTATGTTTAAGACAATCAATACAGATAAAGAAAATAAAAATATATAGATAAACTATGACTCCAAGAAAATTCGAATAACCTATGTTTAATTTTTCAGTAATTCACCCTAATACTAATGCCTCCATTTTTAATATCAATTGCTTCAAATAAAAAAAATTACAAAGAATCCAAAAGCTTTGTTTAAGTTAACTTATAACTAGGAGTAATTCAAGTTCAAATGCAATTATAAATTAGATACAGAAACAGATATGAAATCCTATAATTGCTTAATAGTACAAATCCCACCTGGTTTCTGACCCACCCTAACATACAACAGCTACTAGGGGTCAGTTCAAAATCCTAGAGATACAGATATTCAAATGCTCATGGGTTCGGCAAGCAAAAGCAAAAAAACATAAAACGCAAAAAAAAAGGTAAGGCCCTGTTCCATGGCCTATCTCAACAATCCATTATGGAAGCAAAAGCAGATCATAAAAAGAGCAAAAGAAACCAGATTGGCGTATTAATAAAATGTGTGTATGTTTGTAGCTATGCATGTACTTAGGTTTAGGTTTCCTCTTTTGCTAATCTTCTATTTTTCAAGAATAGGCAGTATGTGTTAATATATGTACGTTCATTCAAATATGTGTAGTGGCAAAAATATAGTCTCAAATTTCACTCACCCGTATACTCGTACTCCAACGGCGCCGGTGCAGTTGAGTGGATGTGCTGAGTTTGCTGAAATAGTAAGAGTTAAAAACATACATACATTCACACCCTCGGCCACGCTCAAGTTAGCCACCCTCAATCACTCAACCAGATCGCTCGCTTGCGATTTTGGTTATTGAGTGCTTTGATGCCTAGTTATTAAAACTCCGGCTTGTAAGGCATACAAAAACAAACTTGGTGGTAAAAAAAATATGAAAAAAAAAATTTTAGATAAAAGAATTGTTTGGCCCAAAGTGTTCTACGAAATAGCTGGATCTTTTTCTTGTTGCAAGATTCAGAAAGAGGATCCGCAGGTGTGAGTTAGGTGTGCATAAGAAAATAAAAAAATAAAACATGTGTACTTGCCCAGCGGTATGCAGAGGGCTGGTAGACATGCCTGTGAGTTGAGGTGTTTTTCGTAAGAAACGAAAATCACAAACTTATATTTAAAAGTTGCAACGAACCCGGTTAGTCGTGTTTATAGCTGGGGTAAAACTCAGCGAATGGGTTCGCCTATACAATAAAAGATGTTAGTTAAACGTTATAAAAAATGATGATTTATTTCAATCATTCTGAAAATCTAAATACATATGTGATTATAATATGTTTAATCACCGAGTGTTTTACACGCCTCGGTGGTATACTTTGTGAATATACGTAATCGGTGAGCGTTTTACACAACTCGGCGGATCCCTGGTAAAATACGTAATCGGCGAGCGTTTTACACAACTCACCGAATCCCTAGTAAAATACGTAATCGGTGAGCATTTTACACAACTCGACGGTATACCTATCATAAACAGCTGAAGCTTGACACCACCAGCTGCTCCGTAGTGGTTATAAACAAAAAATAATAAAAACCAAAAATCAAAAAAAAAAGATATTGATCAAATCAAATCGGTTTTTGAAAAAAATATATAAAAAAAATAATAAGGAAATGAAGCTTATGTCAATATATGTATGTAACAAAAAAAAAATAAAGTATTAAAATGATCAAAATAAAAATTAGATTCGAATATGTGAATATATGTATATGTATGTAAAACAGAATTCCAATTAAAGTTGTATGAGTGATGAAACAAAAAATGAGAAAAAGGTATTAAAAAAAATTAATAATATATAAAAAAATGCTAAAACAAAAGTACCATTCAAACAATATTGTTGTACTTTAGGAGATTTCAAAATACTAATAATTTCGAAATTAAAGAAAATTATGACTTAAAATCCAAAACTTCCAATCAGCCAATGTCAAAAATCAACTTCTGTCAAAAAAACAAAAAAAAAATTGGAAAATTTATGTTTGCTTTGGTGATTCTGGTGCTGCCTTGGCGAAGGTTCGGTGAAGGCGATGACTCCGTCTCTATAATGTGTCTAGTCAGTCGTCTTGCTGTCCGTGGAAGTGTCGCACATCATACCTATCAACTAGTTTCTAGGTGTGGCTGCCACACCGCCCTACTCCTATCTATCGTTGCGACGTCTGCAAGCCTCACTTAGCGGCCATGCGGGATCACATGAAAGGCAGCTTCAACAGCTCGCCACGATCTGCTACTAAAGTCCGTCTGCTAGCTGGGTGCCATGCCAGATACCACTTTGCCAAACTGTCGAAGTTCAGCAAAGGAACCCTGACATGGGCACTCAGCTTATTCCTATCCTTTCGTCATGATGACACTTATCGGCCAGGCGGACCCAAACGACGTTGCCATCATGACGGTCCCTCTCCTCAGTCGGGAGAACGAAACTAGGATTGTGATTTCAAGAAAAAAAGTGGAGATAGAAAGCATTACAATTAGCAAAGGGCAAACCAAAGGAAAAAGTAGTAACATAACAGAAAAATGGTGAGCAAAAAATAGCAAGAACGTTATTTGGATATTGTGTTGTGGATTTAAGGCAAAAAGGAAAACTGAAAAAAACTTTTGTAACTAGAAGCAAATATGCAGAAGATTACAAGGTTTTTTCGCTATTGCGTTGAGAAATAAAAAAATAAAAAGAAACTGAATGAAAATTTTGTAAGCTAATAAGGCTAAATAAGAAATAAAAATGCAACTTTAAAGGTTAATGGAGATTGAAAAAGAACAAAAAAAGGAGATACTATTTTAAAAGGGATTTGAAAAAAAAAAAAAAAATTAGAAAAATTAAAACAAAGCTGATCGGGCTGTTACCGTTGGGCGCCATTGTTTCATGGCTCATTGTTTGGGTGGTGAGGAGCGGCGGCAAGGAGGTATGCTTGCGGGCCCAGTCGTCTTGTGCGGGGTATTGCACCACCGACCTCCCCCCGCAGCCACATGAACAAGAAGGATTCATACCTGCATGTGTTGTAAAAGAAGGGAAAGCTGAAAAAGATTGAAACATACGTGAGGGGCAAAGTTAAGAGTGGGAAAAAGATGAAGGACTGTCCTGTCAGGTGGAGTATACCCTCACTCTGCAGTGCAACTTGCACCACACCGTGGGCACTGTGCTGATTCCTGTTTACTTACAGTGCCACCAAACCTGACATTAGTCTGTCTGTTCTCATTCGGTAATTTCCCTACTACTCACCCTCACCTAACATTACCACGCACAAGCGCAGCACCAACACCAATATTCGAACCTAGCCCTGCATTATTAAAATTTCACGATTTCATCCATACATTCCTTATAGTTTATTAACAACTCAGATATTTCCGAACCTCTATCCCGCTATGTTTAAGACAATCAATACAGATAAAGAAAGTAAAAATATATAGATAAACTATGACTCCAAGAAAATTCGAATAACCTATGTTTAATTTTTCAGTAATTCACCCTAATACTAATGCCTCCATTTTTAATATCAATTGCCTCAAATAAAAAAAATTACAAAGAATCCAAAAAATTTATTTAAGTTAATTTATAACTAGGAGTAATTCAAGTTCAAATGCAATTAGAAATTAGATACAGAAGCAGATATGAAATCCTATAATTGCTTAAAAGTACAAATCCCACTTGGTTTCTGGCCCACCCTAACATACAACAGCTACTAGGGGTCAATTCAAAATCCTAGAGATACAGATATTCAAATGCTCATGGGGTCGGCGAGCAAAAGCAAAAAAAAAACATACAACGCAAAAAAAAGGTAAGGCCCTGTTCGTTGGCCTATCTCAACAATCCATTATGGAAGCAAAAGCAGATCATAAAAGAGCAAAAGAAACCAGTTAGGCGTATTAATAAAATGTGTGTATGTTTGTAGCTATGTATGTACATATATTCCTTGGGTTTAGGTTTCCTCTTTTGCTAATCTTCTATTTTTCAAGAATAGGCAGTATGTGTTAATATATGTACATACATTCAAATATGTGTAGTGGCAAAAATAGAGTCTCAAATTTCACTCACCCGTATACTCGTACTCCAACGGCGCCGGTGCAGTTGAGTGGATGTGCTGAGTTTGCTGAAATAGTAAGAGTTAAAAAGATACATACATTAACACCCTCGGCCACGCTCAAGTTAGCCACCCTCAATAATTCAACCAGATCGCTCGCTTGCGGTCTTAATTATTGAGTGCTTTGATGCCTAGTTATTAAAACTCCGGCTTGTAAGGCATTTTTGTATGCCTTTGTATTTTTGTATGAACTTGGTGGTAAAAAAAATATGAAAAAAAATTTTAAATAAAATAATTGTTTGGCCCAAAGTGTTCTATAAAATAGCTGAATCTTGATCTCGTTGCAAGATTCAAAAAGAGGATCCGCGGGTGTGAGTTAGGTGTGCATAAGAAAATAAAAAAATAAAACATGTGTACTTGCCTTGCGGTATGCAGCTGGTAGATATGCCTGTAAGTTGAGGTGTTTTTCGTAAAAAAAGAAAATCGCAAACTTATATTTAAAAGTTGTAACGAGCCCCGTTAGTCGGGTTTATAGCTGTGGTATAACTCAGCGAATGGGTTCGCCTATACAATAAAAGATGTTAGTTAAACGTTATAAAAAATGATGATTTATTTCAATCCTTCTGAAAATCTATATACATATGTGATTATAATATATTTAATCACCGAGTGTTTTACACGCCTCGGTGGTATGCCTTGTGAATATACGTAATCGGTGAGCGTTTTACACAACTCGGCGGATCCCTAGTAAAATACGTAATCGGCGAGCGTTTTGCAAAACTCACCGGATCCCTAGTAAAACACGTAATCGGTGAGCGTTTTACACAACTCGACGGTATAACTATCATAAACAGCTGAAGTTTGACACCACCAGCTGCTCCGTAGTGGATGTTTAACACAGCCCACTATATAGCCCACTCTACGACTTCTAAGCCAAGAGTGCCTTGCTCATAAATTTTCCGCTCCTTTTATACCATTTTTGAGTCGACTTCCGTTGATTTACAATAAAAGTTCTTATAACTAAGCTATGAGTACTAAATATATATTTGTACGCATGTGTGTTCGCTATCGTTTGACAATTCCATTTCTCCTTGTTCGCTTATACGTAAGTATGTATGTTTGTGCATAATTATGTGAGTTCATATACTCTGCGATAAATTTTTCATATCCTATATATAATTTAATATGTATTATAATTATATATGTTTTAAAATGTATGTATGATTGTACAAAGTATATTTAATTCAAAATGTATGTACATATATGTATAAGTGAATTCATTTCATGCCATATATATATATAAATTATTATACTTCAGTTTATAATATTAATATGAAATTGTATTATCTACAATGAAAAATCAAAATTTGTGGAGGCCCGAAAGCCTGTAATTTTGGGGTCTTCACATCCCCCACTTACTTCCGGCTCGTGATTGTTACCTCGCCGCCTCTGTTGATCCGTTGTCATCGCGTGAAAGCTGTAAATTTTGTCCAAAACCATCTGAACATAACCCGAACCGCGTTGGTATTTCCATCATTAAATTTCCCAAGGTTTCCCATTTTGCAAAATTTGATATGTTTTTGTGTATAAATGTACGTGTGAGTTTGCTTATTTCGTACTTGTTGTTGTTGTCACCAAATAATTATTCCTTCTTAAGTTACGTTGACCTTTGTTGTTGTTAGTTGCTGTCAGTGTCCTCGTGTTTTGCCCTTCCTTGTATTGCTTGTGTTTGTGGTTGTTGTACCACTGTATCTTTTCATTTCGTGCTTGCTTGCGTTGTTTGTTATTGTACCATGTAGCTGTGATATTTTCTATTACTTATGTTAATTACTATTGGTATGCGCGTGCATCTTCCCTTTATTGTATTGCTTGTGTTTGTTGTTGTTGTACCACTGCATTTATATTTCGTGTTTGCACGTGTTGTTTGTTGTTGTACCATTGCATTTCTTTGCTCCTTGTTATTGTTAGGATAGGATAGGTTAGGTGGTAGCTTCCCTGATAAGGATAGCTCACTTGGACAACACGAAGGTCCGTTGTGATACCACATACACCAAAAATAACGGTGACCTAGATCCAGCTACTTAGAGAATCGTTGGGTAGCAACGATAAAGCTCCGAATGATACCGATCTCAACTTTGGATATATCCTCGGGAGATCCAAGTGAGTCGCGACCGAAGTACTTTCGCCTAATTCTGGCAAAAGCTGGACAATCAAGCATAAAGTGATTTGTTGATTCCACCTCATCATCCTCCATACAGCTGCAGCAGGATGGAGTTTCTAGTATATTGAGACGTACCGCATGGATACCCATGGGACAGTGCCCTGTCAAAACCCCAATGACCATTGATAGGTGAGCCTTAGTGAACCCAATTATTTCAGCAGACCTCCTGCCATCCACTTTCGGCCAGAAAGATCTTGCTACCCTGCAAGACGTGGTATCCGCCCAACGTTTGCTGAGCTGATTCGAGGCCCAGCTATGGAGGAGCAATCCACAGGTGGCCAGCGGGATCCCGAAGTCCCTACAGCCATCTTCATCCGGTTCAGTTGTACCGATGCGGGCTAAGAGATCCGCTTGACAGTTACCCGGGATATCACTATGGCCCGGGACCCAGATAATCTTAATTGTAAAATAATTCGATGCAATCGCAAGCGAGGTCAGGCACTCCCAGACCACCCTCGATCGCACTGTAGTTGAGCTCAAGGCCTTGATAGCCGATTGGCTATCAGAGTAGATGTTAAATTCCCTAACCGTGGTAGCACTGGATAGCATTCCATCCACCGCATCCTTAATCGCAGCAATTTCCGCTTGGAATACACTGCAGTGATCAGCCAGCTTAAACTTGCGGCTTAAATTTAGCTCTTGACAAAAGACCCCCCCACCAACCTTTCCATCCAGCTTTGACCCATCCGTGAACAAGTTAACGGGTCCCATGCCCCAGATAATTCCTCTTCCCCAATCCTCTCTCTCTGGAATAACTGGGGTGAAGGTTGTATAGGGAGCTGTTATCGGCATACAGTAGTCCGTTCTGTCCGGGATGAAGTCGAAACTGGTAAGAAGGCTAGAGTGTCCGCGGTCAGAAAGTCTATATCCCATATCACGAAGCCTGACCAACGACCTTGCCGCGGCCGCCTTTCCCGCAATATCTACTGGGTATATGTTCAGCATGACGTTCAGTGCCAAGGTAGGCGTTGTTCTGAGAGCGCCACTGATACCGATCAGCGCCGTCCGTTGCACTGACACTAACATTTTGGAGGTGCTCGCCGTGTCCAGTGCTTTCCACCAGACCAGCACCCCATATAGCAGAATCGGTTTGACCACCATCTCATAAAGCCAGTGTACTATTCTTGGCGAGAGTCCCCATCTCTTTCCGATAGCTCCTCTGCAGCAGTACAAGGCAATGGCGGCCTTCCTGGCCCGATCTTCCGCATTGGGTCTCCAGGACAGTTTCTTGTCCAAAACAATCCCCAAATATTTAACCCTATCAGAAAGTACCAACGGTACCCCTGCAATCGAGGGAGTTCTGAAATCGGGCACCTTATATCTTCTTGTGAAAAGGACCAATTCCGTTTTTCCCGGGTTGACCGCCAATCCACATGATTCAGCCCACCTAGCCACAGTATCCAGGTAGCCCTGAAGAACATCGCGCAGGGCGCCCAGAAATTTGCCTCTGACTAGGATAGCGAGGTCATCTGCATAGGCAACCACCCGACAACCATTGGCTTCCAGCTCCACAAGAAGCTCGTTGACTACCACAACCCAGAGGAGAGGAGATAGGACACCCCCCTGTGGCGTGCCCCTGCACACCTTCCTCTTAATTATGGCCCCTCCCCACGCCGCTGCGACAATTCTGCCGCATAGAAGTTTGCTAATAAATTCAACCAGAGCCGCCTCGACTCCTAAACCCACCAGAGCTCTTTCGATTGACCCCGGTAAGACATTGTTAAAAGCTCCCTCGATGTCTAGAAAGGCACCCAGAGCATACTCTTTGTGTTCTAGGGACCCCTCTATTTGCTTTACAATCGAATGGAGAGCCGTTTCCGTCGATCTGCCCTTGCAGTACGCATGTTGTGAAGCCGACAGTAACCCCCGAGGTATCCTTTCCCGTAGGTACAGGTCAATCAACCGCTCAAACGTCTTAAGAAGAAACGACGAGAGACTGATTGGCCTGAAATCCTTAGGTGATACATGAGAGCTTCTGCCGGCCTTCGGAATGAAAATAACCCTAACCGTGTGCCAAGACTTCGGGATATAGTTAAGCCTGAGGCAGTTAGTATATATGATGGCCAACCAGCGGCAGGAAATCCCCAAAGACCTTTGAAGCTGCGCAGGAATGATTCCATCCGGGCCCGGAGACTTATAGGGCTTGAACGACCCTATAGCCCAGGTTATCTGACTTTCCCGTATTGGAATGGCAGGCACTTCTGCATGGCCAACGACCGCCGACCATGCAGGCGAAGATCCCTGCGCAACTCGGACATCGGGAAAACGATTGTCCAGTAAAAGCCTTAGGGACTCCTCGCTACTCATCGACCAGTCCCCACCATCATCTCTCAGATACCCCAGAGGAGCGGAGTTCCTAGAGAGTATTTTTCTAAATCTCGCGGATTCATTGCAGCCTTCTACGTTTTCGCAGAAGCTTCGCCATGCATCTCGCTTGGCTATCCTTATTTCATATTTATAAATCCCCAGACTCACCTTATAGAGCTCCCAGTCCGAGGGTAATTTACTCCTCCTGGCTCTGTTGAAGAGCCGCCGACTGGACGCTCTTAGGTCGTCAAGAGAATCCGACCACCAGGGCGGCTTGCCCTTCCCCCTGTAAGTTTTCAATGGGCAGGACAGCTGAAAGGCGCTATTGCTTGCCGAGGTGAAGTTTTCCACCAGAACGTCTATCTCAGATTCGGACAGGCCCGAACTAATGATAGGCACCGCAGGCAGTAGCTCTCCCAGCTTCCTACAATACAAGTCCCAGTTAGTACTTTTAGGGTTCCTAAAAGATATTTTACCGGGACGTTCTTCGTTCACTGAGAACTGAATATATCGGTGATCAGAGAAGGAGTGCTCGTTGAGAACCCTCCATCCAGATATCCGACCTTCCAGTTCTCTACTAACCAGGGTGAGGTCCAGGACCTCCTCCCTTAACGCAGTAATAAAAGTCGGGTCATTCCCCCTATTACATATACAAAGTCCCTCATCTACAATAAAAGTAAATAAAGACTCACCTCTAGTGTTGGTATCCGAGCTTCCCCAAATGCTATGATGGGCATTTGCATCGGCACCGATGATCACGCCAACACCTCTCCGCCTTGCTTCAGCGGTGATTTCACCCAGTATCGCAGGTGGTGGTCCCACTACGTCCCCGTGGGGCATGTACGCTGAGACCACCCACATTTCATTACTTCCTCGCTCGAGGCAGACCGTGGTTACGTCAGCATTGCTGAAATTAGAGAGAATAAAAGCTTTAATCTCTTTTTTAACAAGCACACAGGATCTAGGCCTACTTGCCTCCGCATGCACCAAGGTGTTGAATTTTCCAGTCCTTAATCCAGAAATCTTACCGCCGTTACTACTCAGCCACGGCTCCTGGACAAGGACTATATCCACTCCGCCTTTTTCAAGGCAGAGCAACAAATTTGCGGAAGCCGCCTTAGAGTGCTGAAGATTGATTTGACGGATTTCCATCAAAAGCGCTCTTCTTCCGCACCCCATCCTTGGCGGATTCGTATTAGTATTGTCCATTCTAAAAAAGTCCCCCCTCAAGGCCGCTATCCGGAGCCGATTGTGTAGTCGCCCTTTAACGATCTCGTGGTTATCTATGCTACGCAGGGAGGCCACGCGAGGGTTGACGCATTACCTTATGAGTAATGCGTTCAGAGCCAGACCGGACGCGAAGCGGGAAAATCTTCAACCGCACCTACACCACCAACTTAACGGCGACGGAGCCGGAACGTACCTTGAGGCCCGCCACGGTTTTAATGGGACGTGGGCAGGTGCAGCATTAGCCTACCAGCCATTTTGGTAGGGTTTCACCCCGACCTACTAAAGTGGCAGAATACCGCACCTACCAGCCCAATGTCATCAAGTCAAAATGTAAAGTGAAATCAAAGTCCTTAAACAGTCCAGTTCGTCACCGTTGTGTACCGATCTTGACTCTCCCTCCCCTGAGCTCGGCACAATGACTCAAGGGGTGCGGGTTTTATCGAGTTGTCCTCTCTAGATCCGCCATTATCAGTAGAAGCAGGGGCACCTCGTGCAGGACGTGATAACTAATCACGCGTGACATTCGTCACTATGGCCGGTCTAAGACTGATATCAGTCCCTGATCCAGAGCCTGAAACCACTTATGATATCCAAGCCAAGTATCTTAGCCCCCCCTTGTTATTGTTAGTCGGCTGTGATTTGTTTGGGGATGCTGTTTATGGTAGACGGAGTAAATAAGCGTTGTTTTGGCGTGTACCAAATTAGGGTTGCCGAAAAATTTTGTTTTGATGGTTACTATTATTGAGATTATTACTATGATCATCAATAGTGCTATTATGATTATTAGAGCATTATTATTAAAATTAATAATATTACAGAAAATAAAATTAATGTAATTGTAATAATTATTAGGGCAATGATTGAAATTTATGAAACTTGTTCATATTGTGATTTACCATCGTGCTACGCCTTCCTTTGTAGTTTTCGGTGATTTTACTCTTCGGTTGTGTTTGCAAAGATGTAGATGGGCATCTGTGGAGGGTTTTGTTGCGCTTTCGCTTCTCCCGTTGATTAAATTGTTTTCATAAAATGGTTTAAGCTCTCTTAGATGCGCTGTTCTCTTCTTGCCTTGAAACGTTTTGTCGAGTTCGACGATGACTGGCGAAATAAAATTCGTGATTCTATGGGCCCTCTGAATTTTGGTGCTAGTTTGGCCGCAAAGTTGTCGGTTGCCTTAGACAGATGGTGTTCCTTTACTAAAACTCTGTCTCCTATCGCCGGATTCCACTTCCTTCTCCGCAAATTATAATGTCGTGCCTGTTCTGCCGACGCACGTTGCTGGTTTCTTCGTACCATTTGAAATATCTCCTTCATTTGCGCTACCTTTTCATTTGCCTTTGTTGTGGCCTCGCCTGTGCCAAATGTTCGCTCGTCGTATAGGGCGTTTGGGATTCCTGGCTCTCGTCATTGTACCAAGAATGCCGGATTGTACCCTGTTGCCTCGCACACACTCGAATTTAGTGCTAACATTATCTCTGGTAATAACTCGCCCCAGTTGCGTTGTTCTTTTCCCGTGAGTTGTGCTAACATCCGCTTGATGTTTCGGTTTGCCCTCTCCGTGGGGTTCTCTTGTGGTGTATAGGGTGCTGTTAATTGGTGCTTTAATCCATAGTCCTGAAGGAGTCTCTTGAATTGTCTGCTCGTGAACTGGGCGCCGTTGTCTGTAATAATGACCTTAGGAACTCCAAATCGTGATAATATACGTTCTCTAAATGCTTTGATGAGGCTATCCGCTGTTGCCTTACGTAATGGTACGATCTCTACCCACTTGGTGAAACAATCTAGAAACACTAAAACCATGGTATTGCCGCGTTTTGAACGTGGTAGTGGTCCAACGAAATCTGCGCACACCATTGCCCACGGTTCTTCGGGAATTTGGGTTAAAATTTTCCCCGCTGCTTGCTGTTGGTTAGGCTTGTAAATTTGACAGTTTGGGCATTGTTGTACATACCGTTTTATATCGCGAAACATTCCTGGCCAGTAGTACCTTGTGGCTGCTCGAACTCTTGTCTTTCAGATACCCATGTGTCCGGCGCTTGGACTGTCGTGCACTTCCTGTAATACTTTACCGCGTTGTGGTTTCGCTACACATAGCTTCCACGGGATCGCGTCTTGATCGTCGATCTGAACAGCTATGTGCCGATATAACTCATCGTTTTCAATTATGTAGTCTGGAAACTTCTCCGGGTTTCGTTTAACTTCCTCCTTCCTTTTTTCGGTAATAGTGCAGTTTACGATACCCACCGAAATTTGGGCCAAAATTTTCGAGTGAGGTACCAAAAGACGCGTATTTACATCTAAATCAAGAATCCGAAGGCGGAAGTTAATTTTTTTATCCGTTCAAAAGATATTAACGAAAAACCGAAAAGACCCGCCGGTCCCTCTGAAACCCGGAGTAAGATCCATAGTATTTTTGCGCAGAACACCTTTCTGCGTTGGCGGCTTTCGGCCGCGCTTATAAAAAATAACCCTGGGCTACGCCACGCCAAGTCCGGGTGTGTGGTATAACCGTGGCTCCCGCCACGGTGATGCACAATTTTTTTATGTGCGTACAACAACAACAACCACATTAAAATCGCCAACTTCAACTGCAAATATCTCCGGACAGAGATAAAATTTTTCTTTTACGCCTTCGGATTATTGTTCTCGAGATTAATACGCGTCTTTTGATACCTCACTCGAAAATCTTGGCCCAACTTTAGGGTGGGTACCGTAAACTGCACTACTACCCTTTTTTCAAGCTATTTACACGATGTTTCGTTTTCGTGTTCCAGTCTGTTGAGTTGTGCATCTTGTGGCTGTCGTGACAGTGCAGCCGCTACTACGTTCAGCTGACCTTTCCTGTAATGTACATCGAACGAGTACTGTTGCAACTCCAACGCCCATCTCGCAATACGTCCCGAAGGATTTTCGATGGCGTTCAACCATTCCCGTCCGTGATTACCGTGAATTCGTAGCCCTCCAGATATGGTCGCATTTTACGTATAGCCCATACAATGGCTAAGAACTCTTTCTCCGTGGGTGAATAATCAATTTCGGCTTTGTTGAGGCGGCGGCTAAGGTACGCGATTACCTCTCCGTCGTCTAGCTCCTGTGTGAGGACTGCTCCTAGTCCAAAATCGCTCGCGTCTGTTTGTAATGTGAATGTTCGTGTAAAATCTGGGCACGCCAGTACTGGTGCTTCGGTGAGTGAATTCTTCAGTGTCTGAAATGCTGTTTCTTGTGTTCCGGTCCATTTCCAACTGTTACCCTTCTTTAGCATGGTTGTCAGCGGATGCGCTATTTTTGAAAACTCTGGTACGAATCGCCGGTACCAGGATGTTATACTTAAAAATCGTCTTAATTCTGTTACGTTTGTTGGTGCTTGCAATTCCTTAATCGCTGCTAATTTATCTGGGTCTGTGTGTATACCCTTTTCGCTTACGACATGTCCCAGATACTTCAGTTGCTTCTTGAAAAATTCGCACTTTTCGGCTTTGATTCTTAAATTTGCTTTTCGTAGGCGTTTAAATACTTCCGTTATATGTTTAACATGCTCCTCTAGCGTTGAGCTTGTAATTATAATGTCATCTAGGTATGCGAATGCGTTCGGGTCTAATTCGGGCTGATTACTTGATCTAATGCCCGTTGAAATGTTGCGGGTGCTGAATGAAGCCCGAATGGCATCACGCGCCATTCAAACAGTCCGCGTCCAGGTACAGTAAATGCCGTATATTGCTTACTTTCTTCCTCCATAGGGATCTGCCAGTAGCCGTTTTTCAGGTCCAGGCTACTTATGTACTTCGCGTTTCTTAGCCGGTCTAGTATGTATTGGATCCGCGCTAGCAGGTATGCATCGGTGACTGAGCGTGCGTTGAGCTGGCGATAGTCTATACATAACCTCCACTTACCATTCTTCTTCGTTACGAGTACGATCGATGCACTATGCGGGCTTCGCGATGGCTCGATGTATCCCTTCTCCAGTAGCTCGTTTATCTCCATATTAATGGTTTCCTGCATCTTCGGGTTCCATGGAAAGTATCTTTGTTCTATCGGCCGACCATAACGCATGATTATTTTATGCGCCGCGATATTTGAGGTACCAGTCATATTTTCTAAGCTAAGAATCTGTTCGTCTAGGAAATCCTTAACTTTGATAGTGTTTTAAGACGGGCTTTGCTGGTCCGTAGTTAGTCCTTCTGTATCGTTTAAGTCGGGCTCGCCTGCCTTAGTTATTGTCCTGCACATAACCGTGTCTTTGATTGCTTCTTCTGCTTGTAGCGTTACCGTGTGACCGCCGAAACTTAATGATGTGTTTACCCTGGCAAGTATGTCTGTGCCGATGAAAACTTCTTCTATTAGCCCTGGGTGAACGAGTATTTCGCTGTTGTACTTCTCTTTCTCAATCTCTACATCTGCCACCATTGCTTCCTTTATCGTGCTAACTCTACCATCGCCCAATACCACTCGGCTTCTTACCTGTTTCAAAATCGCCTTACCTAATCTCCTCAAACATGTCTCACTCATAAAACTCCTTGTCGCTCCTGTATCTACTGTTGCTGTTACTTTGCAGCCATTTATCTTTACGCCGGCCAAAATACGCCTTCCTGTTTTCTTCAAAATAGTTAGACCTCCCGAATTTGTATTGCTGGAGACCCCACCCCTCGTGTCTGATCGAGTCTCCGGTCGTTTCCCGATGATACGCGGCAACAATTTTTTGTGAGAATGTTGAACCGACCACATTCCCAACAAAAGTCTCTATGTTCATTGCGGTACTCATAGGCACGATGTCCGTTTTCACCACATCGCCTGCACGCGGTCCTGGGATTCGTATACGTTTGTCTTGTTGGTGGGTTACTTCGTTGTGTATTGCCATTGCCAATCCTGCTACTTGGCTCTACATCTGTTAATTCTTGTATGAAAAAATGCCGGTCATCTGGACGCCTTTTTGGAAGTGCTCTTGCCACTATTCTCTGCGCATCTCTGCCATTCTTGATATTTTCGAAGTCCTCTGCCAGACTCACCAAGCCTTCGAGCGTCTGAAATTCAGTTCATTTGATATATAATTGATACTCACTGCGGCAGTTTCAGTATATCCTTTGCAGTCTTTGTTCCTCGGTGAGGTTCGCGTGTCTCATGAGGTTCTGTAGTTCCAAAACGTAATACTTGAACGACTCTCGTGGTCATTGTGTTCGCTGACGTATCTCATCTTCCAGCCTTTCGAAGTATGATGCGCTCAAGAAGAAGCGTAAAAGGTCGTGTTGAAAACTGTTCCATTCGCTCCAGTGACGATTATTGTTCCGCAGCCATACCAGGGCTCGGCCCTTGAATAATTGTGGTAGCGCTCGTGGGAGTGAATAAGGTCCACTCCATATCCCTCCGCCAGCTCTTCTACTCTCTCGACGAAACTCAGTGGGTCACTTTTGCCATCGTACTTAATTCCTCATTTTCGTGCTCGGTCCATTGCGCAGGCGGTAGACGGAGGTTAGGTAAGTTATCCTGCAAATTGATATGACATATTAGGTATCGTAGGTATGCTTACGCTTTCAATGTTGTTGACCGGTGCCGCTGGTCGATTTCCGGAAGCGGTTCCACTGTTGCCTTGACCTTCTTGATTCGTGGTTAATGTTGTTTTGGAATGCTTTGTTTCCAACTCTGCAAAACGTGTTTCGTAGCTCGGATTTTGGTAAACAAATTGGACGAAATCCTTCCTCAACTCGTCGACGGTCCCGCTGTTGTTGAATCCAAACTCGGCCGCGTATGTCAAAAGATCTTCCTTCTTCAGGTAATAAATCCAATTTACCTTGACCATGTTGTTTTGTTATATGTTCCGGTGAAATAAAATATATGTCCCCTTATATGTATAAGGGTACCTGCTCGGGCGCCAATTGTAACGAACCCCGTTAGTCGGGTTTATAGCTGTGGTATAACTCACCGAATGGGTTCGCCTATACAATAAAAGATGTTAGTTAAACGTTATAAAAAATGATGATTTATTTCAATCCTTCTGAAAATCTATATAGGTACATATGTGATTATAATATATTTAATCACCGAGTGTTTTACACGCCTCGGTGGTATGCCTTGTGAATATACGTAATCGGTGAGCGTTTTACACAACTCGGCGGATCCCCAGTAAAATACGTAATCGGCGAGCGTTTTACACAACTCACCGGATCCCTAGTAAAATACGTAATCGGTGAGCGTTTTACACAACTCGACGGTATAACTATCATAAACAGCTGAAGTTTGACACCACCAGCTGCTCCGTGGTGGATGTTTAACACAGCCCACTATATAGCCCACTCTACGACTTCAAAGCCAAGAGTGCCTTGTTCATGAATTTGCCGCTCCTTTTATACCATTTTTTAGTCGACTTCCGTTGATTTACAATAAAAGTTCTTATAACTAAGCTATGATTACTAAATATATATTTGTACGAATGTGTGTTCGCTATCGTTTGACAATTCCGTTTCTCCTTGTTCGCTTATACGTAAGTATGTATGTTTGTGCATAATTATGTGAGTTCATACACTCTGCGATAAATTTTTCATATCCTATATATAATTTAATATGTATTATAATTATATATGTTTTAAAATGTATGTACATATATGTATAAGTGAATTCATTTCATGCCATATATATATAAATTATTATACTTCAGTTTATAATATTAATATGAAATTGTATTATTTACAATGAAAAATCAAAATTTGTGGAGGCCCCGAAAGCCTGTAATTTTGGGTTCCTTCACATCCCCCTTACTTCCGGCTCGTGATTGTTACCTCGCCGCCTCTGTTGATCCGTTGTCATCGCGTGAAAGCTGTAAATTTTGTCCAAAACCATCAAATCATAACCCGAACCGCGTTGGTATTTCCATCGTTAAATTTCCCAAGGCTTCCCATTTTGCAAAATTTCGTATGTTTTTGTGTATAAATGTACGTGTGAGTTTGCTAATTTCGTACTTGTTGTTGTTGTCACCAAATAATTATTCCTTCTTAAGTTACGTAGACCTTTGTTGTTGTACTACTGTAGCTTTAAAACCTGCAATTCTTATGTTAGTTGCTGTCAGTATCCTCGTGTTTTGCCCTTTCTTGTATTGCTTGTGTTTGTGGTTGTTGTACCACTGTATCTTTTCATTTCGTGCTTGCTTGCGTTGTTTGTTGTTATTCCATGTAGCTGTGATATTTTCTATTACTTATGTTAGTTACTATTGGTATGCGCGTGCATTTTCCCTTTATTGTATTGCTTTATTGTTGTTGTTGTACCACTGCATTTATATTTCGTGCTTGCACGTGTTGTTTGTTGTTGTACCATTGCATTTCTTTGCTCCTTGTTATTGTTAGTCGGCTGTGATTTGTTTGGGGATGCTGTTTATGGTAGACGGAGTAGATAAGCGTTGTTTTGGCGTGTACCAAATTAGGGTTGCCGAAAAATTTTGTTTTGATGGTTACTATTATTGAGATTATTACTATGATCATCAATAGTGCTATTATGATTATTAGAGCATTATTATTAAAATTAATAATATTACAGAAAATAAAATTAATGTAATTGTAATAATTATTAGGGCAATGATTGAAATTTATGAAACTTGTTCATATTGTGATTTACCATCGTGCTACGCCTTCCTTTGTAGTTTTCGGTGATTTTACTCTTCGGTTGTGTTTGCAAAGATGTAGATGGGCATCTGTGGAGGGTTTTGTTGCGCTTTCGCTTCTCCCGTTGATTAACTTGTTTTCATAAAATGGTTTAAGCTCTCTTAGATGCGCTGTTCTCTTCTTGCCTTGAAACGTTTTGTCCAGTTCGACGATGACTGGCGAAATAAAATTCGTGATTCTATGGGCCCGCTGTATTTTGGTGCTAGTTTGGCCGCAAAGTTGTCGGTTGCCTTAGACAGATGGTGTTCCTTTACTAAAGCTCTGTCTCCTATCGCCGGATTCCACTTCCTTCTCCGCAAGTTATAATGTCGTGCCTGTTCTGCCGACGCACGTTGCTGGTTTCTTCGTACCATTTGAAATATCTCCTTCATTTTCGCTACCTTTTCATTTGCCTTTGTTGTGGCCTCGCCTGTGCGAAATGTTCGCTCGTCGTATAGGGCGTTTGGGATCCGTGGCTCTCATCCTTGTACCAAGAATGCCGGATTGTACCCTGTTGCCTCGCACACACTCGAATTTAGTGCTAATATTATCTCTGGTAATAATTCGCCCCAGTTGCGTTGTTTTTTTCCCGTGAGTTGTGCTAACATCCGCTTGATGTTTCGGTTTGCCCTCTCCGTTGGATTCTCTTGTGGTGTATAGGGTGCTGTTAATTTGTGCTTTAATCCATAGTCCTTAAGGAGTCTCTTGAATTGTCTGCTCGTGAACTGGGCGCCGTTGTCTGTAATAATGACCTTAGGAACTCCAAATCGTGATAATATACGCTCTCTGAATGCTTTGATGAGGCTATCCGCTGTTGCCTTACGTAATGGTACGATCTCTACCCACTTGGTGAAACAATCTAGAAATACTAGAACCATGGTATTGCCGCGTTTTGAACGTGGTAGTGGTCCAACGAAATCTGCGCACACCATTGCCCACGGTTCTTCGGGAATTTGGGTTAAAATTTTCCCCGCTGCTTGCTGTTGGTTAGGCTTGTAAATTTGACAGTTTGGGCATTGTTGTACATACCGTTTTATATCGCGAAACATTCCTGGCCAGTAGTACCTTGTGGCTGCTCGAACTCTTGTCTTTCAGATACCCATGTGTCCGGCGCTTGGACTGTCGTGCACTTCCTGTAATACTTTACCGCGTTGTGGTTTCGCTACACATAGCTTCCACGGGATCGCGTCTTGATCGTCGATCTGAACAGCTATGTGCCGATATAACTCATCGTTTTCAATTATGTAGTCTGGAAACTTCTCCGGGTTTCGTTTAACTTCCTCCTTCCTTTTTTCGGTAATAGTGCAGTTTACGATACCCACCGAAATTTGGGCCAAAATTTTCGAGTGAGGTACCAAAAGACGCGTATTTACATCTAAATCAAGAATCCGAAGGCGGAAGTTAATTTTTTTATCCGTTCAAAAGATATTAACGAAAAACCGAAAAGACCCGCCGGTCCCTCTGAAACCCGGAGTAAGATCCATAGTATTTTTGCGCAGAACACCTTTCTGCGTTGGCGGCTTTCGGCCGCGCTTATAAAAAATAACCCTGGGCTACGCCACGCCAAGTCCGGGTGTGTGGTATAACCGTGGCTCCCGCCACGGTGATGCACAATTTTTTTATGTGCGTACAACAACAACAACCACATTAAAATCGCCAACTTCAACTGCAAATATCTCCGGACAGAGATAAAATTTTTCTTTTACGCCTTCGGATTATTGTTCTCGAGATTAATACGCGTCTTTTGATACCTCACTCGAAAATCTTGGCCCAACTTTAGGGTGGGTACCGTAAACTGCACTACTACCCTTTTTTCAAGCTATTTACACGATGTTTCGTTTTCGTGTTCCAGTCTGTTGAGTTGTGCATCTTGTGGCTGTCGTGACAGTGCAGCCGCTACTACGTTCAGCTGACCTTTCCTGTAATGTACATCGAACGAGTACTGTTGCAACTCCAACGCCCATCTCGCAATACGTCCCGAAGGATTTTCGATGGCGTTCAACCATTCCCGTCCGTGATTACCGTGAATTCGTAGCCCTCCAGATATGGTCGCATTTTACGTATAGCCCATACAATGGCTAAGAACTCTTTCTCCGTGGGTGAATAATCAATTTCGGCTTTGTTGAGGCGGCGGCTAAGGTACGCGATTACCTCTCCGTCGTCTAGCTCCTGTGTGAGGACTGCTCCTAGTCCAAAATCGCTCGCGTCTGTTTGTAATGTGAATGTTCGTGTAAAATCTGGGCACGCCAGTACTGGTGCTTCGGTGAGTGAATTCTTCAGTGTCTGAAATGCTGTTTCTTGTGTTCCGGTCCATTTCCAACTGTTACCCTTCTTTAGCATGGTTGTCAGCGGATGCGCTATTTTTGAAAACTCTGGTACGAATCGCCGGTACCAGGATGTTATACTTAAAAATCGTCTTAATTCTGTTACGTTTGTTGGTGCTTGCAATTCCTTAATCGCTGCTAATTTATCTGGGTCTGTGTGTATACCCTTTTCGCTTACGACATGTCCCAGATACTTCAGTTGCTTCTTGAAAAATTCGCACTTTTCGGCTTTGATTCTTAAATTTGCTTTTCGTAGGCGTTTAAATACTTCCGTTATATGTTTAACATGCTCCTCTAGCGTTGAGCTTGTAATTATAATGTCATCTAGGTATGCGAATGCGTTCGGGTCTAATTCGGGCTGATTACTTGATCTAATGCCCGTTGAAATGTTGCGGGTGCTGAATGAAGCCCGAATGGCATCACGCGCCATTCAAACAGTCCGCGTCCAGGTACAGTAAATGCCGTATATTGCTTACTTTCTTCCTCCATAGGGATCTGCCAGTAGCCGTTTTTCAGGTCCAGGCTACTTATGTACTTCGCGTTTCTTAGCCGGTCTAGTATGTATTGGATCCGCGCTAGCAGGTATGCATCGGTGACTGAGCGTGCGTTGAGCTGGCGATAGTCTATACATAACCTCCACTTACCATTCTTCTTCGTTACGAGTACGATCGATGCACTATGCGGGCTTCGCGATGGCTCGATGTATCCCTTCTCCAGTAGCTCGTTTATCTCCATATTAATGGTTTCCTGCATCTTCGGGTTCCATGGAAAGTATCTTTGTTCTATCGGCCGACCATAACGCATGATTATTTTATGCGCCGCGATATTTGAGGTACCAGTCATATTTTCTAAGCTAAGAATCTGTTCGTCTAGGAAATCCTTAGCTTTGATAGTGTTTTAAGACGGGCTTTGCTGGTCCGTAGTTAGTCCTTCTGTATCGTTTAAGTCGGGCTCGCCTGCCTTAGTTATTGTCCTGCACATAACCGTGTCTTTGATTGCTTCTTCTGCTTGTAGCGTTACCGTGTGACCGCCGAAACTTAATGATGTGTTTACCCTGGCAAGTATGTCTGTGCCGATGAAAACTTCTTCTATTAGCCCTGGGTGAACGAGTATTTCGCTGTTGTACTTCTCTTTCTCAATCTCTACATCTGCCACCATTGCTTCCTTTATCGTGCTAACTCTACCATCGCCCAATACCACTCGGCTTCTTACCTGTTTCAAAATCGCCTTACCTAATCTCCTCAAACATGTCTCACTCATAAAACTCCTTGTCGCTCCTGTATCTACTGTTGCTGTTACTTTGCAGCCATTTATCTTTACGCCGGCCAAAATACGCCTTCCTGTTTTCTTCAAAATAGTTAGACCTCCCGAATTTGTATTGCTGGAGACCCCACCCCTCGTGTCTGATCGAGTCTCCGGTCGTTTCCCGATGATACGCGGCAACAATTTTTTGTGAGAATGTTGAACCGACCACATTCCCAACAAAAGTCTCTATGTTCATTGCGGTACTCATAGGCACGATGTCCGTTTTCACCACATCGCCTGCACGCGGTCCTGGGATTCGTATACGTTTGTCTTGTTGGTGGGTTACTTCGTTGTGTATTGCCATTGCCAATCCTGCTACTTGGCTCTACATCTGTTAATTCTTGTATGAAAAAATGCCGGTCATCTGGACGCCTTTTTGGAAGTGCTCTTGCCACTATTCTCTGCGCATCTCTGCCATTCTTGATATTTTCGAAGTCCTCTGCCAGACTCACCAAGCCTTCGAGCGTCTGAAATTCAGTTCATTTGATATATAATTGATACTCACTGCGGCAGTTTCAGTATATCCTTTGCAGTCTTTGTTCCTCGGTGAGGTTCGCGTGTCTCATGAGGTTCTGTAGTTCCAAAACGTAATACTTGAACGACTCTCGTGGTCATTGTGTTCGCTGACGTATCTCATCTTCCAGCCTTTCGAAGTATGATGCGCTCAAGAAGAAGCGTAAAAGGTCGTGTTGAAAACTGTTCCATTCGCTCCAGTGACGATTATTGTTCCGCAGCCATACCAGGGCTCGGCCCTTGAATAATTGTGGTAGCGCTCGTGGGAGTGAATAAGGTCCACTCCATATCCCTCCGCCAGCTCTTCTACTCTCTCGACGAAACTCAGTGGGTCACTTTTGCCATCGTACTTAATTCCTCATTTTCGTGCTCGGTCCATTGCGCAGGCGGTAGACGGAGGTTAGGTAAGTTATCCTGCAAATTGATATGACATATTAGGTATCGTAGGTATGCTTACGCTTTCAATGTTGTTGACCGGTGCCGCTGGTCGATTTCCGGAAGCGGTTCCACTGTTGCCTTGACCTTCTTGATTCGTGGTTAATGTTGTTTTGGAATGCTTTGTTTCCAACTCTGCAAAACGTGTTTCGTAGCTCGGATTTTGGTAAACAAATTGGACGAAATCCTTCCTCAACTCGTCGACGGTCCCGCTGTTGTTGAATCCAAACTCGGCCGCGTATGTCAAAAGATCTTCCTTCTTCAGGTAATAAATCCAATTTACCTTGACCATGTTGTTTTGTTATATGTTCCGGTGAAATAAAATATATGTCCCCTTATATGTATAAGGGTACCTGCTCGGGCGCCAATTGTAACGAACCCCGTTAGTCGGGTTTATAGCTGTGGTATAACTCACCGAATGGGTTCGCCTATACAATAAAAGATGTTAGTTAAACGTTATAAAAAATGATGATTTATTTCAATCCTTCTGAAAATCTATATAGGTACATATGTGATTATAATATATTTAATCACCGAGTGTTTTACACGCCTCGGTGGTATGCCTTGTGAATATACGTAATCGGTGAGCGTTTTACACAACTCGGCGGATCCCCAGTAAAATACGTAATCGGCGAGCGTTTTACACAACTCACCGGATCCCTAGTAAAATACGTAATCGGTGAGCGTTTTACACAACTCGACGGTATAACTATCATAAACAGCTGAAGTTTGACACCACCAGCTGCTCCGTGGTGGATGTTTAACACAGCCCACTATATAGCCCACTCTACGACTTCAAAGCCAAGAGTGCCTTGTTCATGAATTTGCCGCTCCTTTTATACCATTTTTTAGTCGACTTCCGTTGATTTACAATAAAAGTTCTTATAACTAAGCTATGATTACTAAATATATATTTGTACGAATGTGTGTTCGCTATCGTTTGACAATTCCGTTTCTCCTTGTTCGCTTATACGTAAGTATGTATGTTTGTGCATAATTATGTGAGTTCATACACTCTGCGATAAATTTTTCATATCCTATATATAATTTAATATGTATTATAATTATATATGTTTTAAAATGTATGTACATATATGTATAAGTGAATTCATTTCATGCCATATATATATAAATTATTATACTTCAGTTTATAATATTAATATGAAATTGTATTATTTACAATGAAAAATCAAAATTTGTGGAGGCCCCGAAAGCCTGTAATTTTGGGTTCCTTCACATCCCCCTTACTTCCGGCTCGTGATTGTTACCTCGCCGCCTCTGTTGATCCGTTGTCATCGCGTGAAAGCTGTAAATTTTGTCCAAAACCATCAAATCATAACCCGAACCGCGTTGGTATTTCCATCGTTAAATTTCCCAAGGCTTCCCATTTTGCAAAATTTCGTATGTTTTTGTGTATAAATGTACGTGTGAGTTTGCTAATTTCGTACTTGTTGTTGTTGTCACCAAATAATTATTCCTTCTTAAGTTACGTAGACCTTTGTTGTTGTACTACTGTAGCTTTAAAACCTGCAATTCTTATGTTAGTTGCTGTCAGTATCCTCGTGTTTTGCCCTTTCTTGTATTGCTTGTGTTTGTGGTTGTTGTACCACTGTATCTTTTCATTTCGTGCTTGCTTGCGTTGTTTGTTGTTATTCCATGTAGCTGTGATATTTTCTATTACTTATGTTAGTTACTATTGGTATGCGCGTGCATTTTCCCTTTATTGTATTGCTTTATTGTTGTTGTTGTACCACTGCATTTATATTTCGTGCTTGCACGTGTTGTTTGTTGTTGTACCATTGCATTTCTTTGCTCCTTGTTATTGTTAGTCGGCTGTGATTTGTTTGGGGATGCTGTTTATGGTAGACGGAGTAGATAAGCGTTGTTTTGGCGTGTACCAAATTAGGGTTGCCGAAAAATTTTGTTTTGATGGTTACTATTATTGAGATTATTACTATGATCATCAATAGTGCTATTATGATTATTAGAGCATTATTATTAAAATTAATAATATTACAGAAAATAAAATTAATGTAATTGTAATAATTATTAGGGCAATGATTGAAATTTATGAAACTTGTTCATATTGTGATTTACCATCGTGCTACGCCTTCCTTTGTAGTTTTCGGTGATTTTACTCTTCGGTTGTGTTTGCAAAGATGTAGATGGGCATCTGTGGAGGGTTTTGTTGCGCTTTCGCTTCTCCCGTTGATTAACTTGTTTTCATAAAATGGTTTAAGCTCTCTTAGATGCGCTGTTCTCTTCTTGCCTTGAAACGTTTTGTCCAGTTCGACGATGACTGGCGAAATAAAATTCGTGATTCTATGGGCCCGCTGTATTTTGGTGCTAGTTTGGCCGCAAAGTTGTCGGTTGCCTTAGACAGATGGTGTTCCTTTACTAAAGCTCTGTCTCCTATCGCCGGATTCCACTTCCTTCTCCGCAAGTTATAATGTCGTGCCTGTTCTGCCGACGCACGTTGCTGGTTTCTTCGTACCATTTGAAATATCTCCTTCATTTTCGCTACCTTTTCATTTGCCTTTGTTGTGGCCTCGCCTGTGCGAAATGTTCGCTCGTCGTATAGGGCGTTTGGGATCCGTGGCTCTCATCCTTGTACCAAGAATGCCGGATTGTACCCTGTTGCCTCGCACACACTCGAATTTAGTGCTAATATTATCTCTGGTAATAATTCGCCCCAGTTGCGTTGTTTTTTTCCCGTGAGTTGTGCTAACATCCGCTTGATGTTTCGGTTTGCCCTCTCCGTTGGATTCTCTTGTGGTGTATAGGGTGCTGTTAATTTGTGCTTTAATCCATAGTCCTTAAGGAGTCTCTTGAATTGTCTGCTCGTGAACTGGGCGCCGTTGTCTGTAATAATGACCTTAGGAACTCCAAATCGTGATAATATACGCTCTCTGAATGCTTTGATGAGGCTATCCGCTGTTGCCTTACGTAATGGTACGATCTCTACCCACTTGGTGAAACAATCCAGAAACACTAGAACCATGGTATTGCCGTGCTTTGAACGTGGTAATGGTCCAACGAAATCTGCGCACACCGTTGCCCACGGTTCTTCGGGAATTTGGGTTAAAATTCTCCCCGCTGCTTGCTGTTGGTTAGGCTTGTAAATTTGACAGGTTGGGCATTGTTGTACATACCGTTTTATATCGCGAAACATTCCTGGCCAGTAGTACCTTGTGGCTGCTCGAACTCTTGTCTTTCAGATACCCATGTGTCCGGCGCTTGGACTGTCGTGCACTTCCTGTAATACTTTACCGCGTTGTGGTTTCGCTACACATAGCATCCACGGGATCGCGTTTTGATCGTCGATCTGAACAGCTATGTGCCGATATAACTAACCATTTTCAATTATGTAGTCAGGAAAGTTCTCCGGGTTTCGTTTAACTTCCTCCTTCCTTTTTTCAGTAATAGTGCAGTTTACGATACCCACCGAAATTTGGGCCAAAATTTTCGAGTGAGGTACCAAAAGACGCGTATTTACATCTAGATCAAGAATCCAAAAGCGGAAGTTAACTTTTTTTACCCGTTCAAAAGATATTAACGAAAAACCGAAAAGACCCGCGGGTCCCTCCGAAACCCGGGGTAAGATCCATAGCATTTTTGCGCAGAACATCTTTCTGCGTTGGCGGCCTTCGGCCGCGCTTATAAAAAATAACCCTGGGCTACGCCACGCCAAGTCCGGGTGTGTGGTATAACCGTGGCTACTGCCACGGTGATGCACAATTTTTTTTTGTGGGTACAAACAACAACATCCACATTAAAATCGCCAACTTCAACTGCAAATATCTCCGGACAGAGATACAATTTTTCTTTTACGCCTTCGGATTATTGTTCTCGAGATTAATACGCGTCTTTTGATACCTCACTCGAAAATCTTGGCCCAACTTTAGGGTGGGTACCGTAAACTGCACTACTACCCTTTTTTCAAGCTATTTACACGATGTTTCGTTTTCGTGTTCCAGTCTGTTGAGTTGTGCATCTTGTGGCTGTCGTGACAGTGCATCCGCTACTACGTTCAGCTGACCTTTCCTGTAGTTTACATCGAACGAGTACTGTTGCAACTCCAACGCCCATCTCGCAATACGTCCCGAAGGACTTTCGATGTCGTTCAACCATTTCAATGATAAGTGGTCCGTGATTACCGTGAATTCGTAGCCCTCCAGATATGGTCTCATTTTACGTATAGCCCATACAATGGCTAAGCACTCTTTCTCCGTGTATGAATAATCAATTTCGGCTTTGTTGAGGCGGCTAAGGTACGCGATTACCTCTCCGTCGTCTAGCTCCTGTGTGAGGACTGCTCCTAGTCCAAAATCGATTGCGTCTGTTTGTAATGTGAATGTTCGTGTAAAATCTGGGCACGTCAGTACTGGTGCTTCGGTGAGTGAATTCTTCAGTGTCTGAAATTCTGTTTCTTGTGTTTCGGTCCATTTCCATCTGTTACCCTTCTTTAGCATGGTTGTCAGCGGATGAGCTATTTTTGAAAACTCTGGTACGAATCGCCGGTACCAGGATACTATACCTAAAAATCGTCTTAATTCTCTTACGTTTGTTGGTGCTTGCAATTCCTTAATCGCTGCTACTTTATCTGGGTCCGTGTGTATACCCTTTTCGCTTACGACATGTCCCAGATACTTCAGTTGTTTCTTGAAAATTTCGCACTTTTCGGCGTTGATTCTTAAATTTGCTTTTCGTAGGCGTTTAAATACTTCCGTTATATGTTTAATATGCTCCTCTAGCGTTGACCTTGTAATTATAATGTCATCTAGGTATGCGAATGCGTTCGGTTCTAATTCGGGCTGATTACTTGATCCAATGCCCGTTGAAATGTTGCGGGTGCTGAATGAAGCCCAAATGGCATCACGCGCCATTCAAACAGCCCGCGTCCAGGTACACTAAATGCCGTATATTGCTTACTTTCTTCCTCCATAGGGATCTGCCAGTAGGCGTTTTTCAGATCCAGGCTACTTATGTACTTCGCGTTTCTTAGCCGGTCTAGTATGTGTTGGATCCGCGGTAGCAGGTATGCATCGGGGACTGAGCATGCGTTGAGCTGGCGATAGTCTATACATGACGTCCACTTACCATTCTTCTTCTTTACGAGTACGATCGGTGCACTATGCGGGCTTCGCGAGGGCTCGATGTACCCCTTCTCCAGTAGCTCGTTTATCTCCATATTAATGGTTTCCTGCGTCTTCGGGTTCTATGGAAAGTATCTTTGTTTTATCGGCCGATCATCACGCATGATTATTTTATGCGCTGAGATATTTGAGATACCAGTCATATTTTCGAAGCTAAGAATCTGTTCGTCTAGGAAATCCTTAACTTTGATAGTGTTTTAAGACGGGCTTTGTTGGTCCGTTGTTAGTCCTTCTGTATCGTTTAAATCGGGCCCGCCTGCCTAAGTTATTGTCCTGCACATAACCGTGTCTTTGATTCCTTCTTCTGCTTGTAGCGTTACCGTGTGACCGCCGAAACTTAATGATGTGTTTACCCTGGAAAGTATGTCTGTGCCGATGAAAACTTCTTCTATTAGCCCTGGGTGAACGAGTATTTCGCTGTTGTACTTCTCTTTCTCAATCTCTACATCTGCCACCATTGCTTCCTTTATCGTGCTGACTCTACCATCGCCCAATACCACTCGGCTTCTTGCCTGTTTCAAAATCGCCTTACCTAATCTCCTCGAACATGTCTCACTCATAAAACTCCTTGTCGCTCCTGTATCTACTGTTGCTGTTACTTTGCAGCCATTTATCTTTACGCCGGCCAAAATACGCCTTCCTGTTTGCTTCAAAATAGTTAGACTTCCCGAATTTGTATTGCTGGAGACCCCAGCCCTCGTGTCTGATCGAGTCTCCGGTCGTTTCCCGATGATACGCGGCAACAATTTTTTGTGAGAATGTTGAACCGACCACATTCCCAACAAAAGTCTCTATGTTCATTGCGGTACTCATAGGAACGATATCCGTTTTCACCACATCGCCTGCACGCGGTCCTGGGATTCGTATACGTTTGTCTTGTTGGTGGGTTACTTCGTTGTGTATTGCCATTGACAATCCTGCTACTTGGCTCTACATCTGCTAATTCTTGTATGAAAAAATGCCGGTCATCTGGACGCCTTTTTGGAAGTGCTCTTGCCACTATTCTCTGCGCATCTCTGCCATTCGTGATATTTTCGAAGTCCTCTGCCAGACTCACCAAGCCTTCGAGCGTCTGAAATTCAGTTCGTTTTATATATAATTGATACTCACTGCGGCAGTTTCAGTATATCCTTTGCAGTCTTTGTTCCTCGGTGAGGTTCGCGTGTCTCATGAGGTTCTGTAGTTCCAAAACGTAATACTTGAAAGACTCTCGTGGTCATTGTATTCGCCGACGTATCTCATCTTCCAGCCTTTCGAAGTATGATGCGCTCAAGAAGAAGCGTAAAAGGTCGTGTTGAAAACTGTTCCATTAGCTCCAGTGACGATTATTGTTCCGCAGCCATACCAGGGCTCGACCCTTGAATAATTGTGGTAGCGCTAGTGGGAGTGAATAAGGTCCATTTCATATCCCTCCGCCAGCTCTTCTACTCTCTCGACGAAACTCAGTGGGTCACTTTTGCCATCGTACATAATTCCCCATTTTCGTGCTCGGTCCATTATGAAGACGGTAGACGGAGGTTAGCTAAGTTGTCCTGCAAATTGATATGACATATTAGGTATCGTAGGTATGCTTACGCTTTCTTTGTTGTTGACCGGTGCCGCTGGTCGATTTCCGGAAGCGGTTCCACTGTTGCCTTGACCTTCTTGATTACTGGGTAATGTTGTTTTGGAATGATTTGTTTCCAACTCTGCAAAACGTGTAACGTTGTAACGAACCCCGTTAGTCGGGTTTATAGCTGTGGTATAACTCAGCGAATGGGTTCGCCTATACAATAAAAGATGTTAGTTAAACGTTATAAAAAATGATGATTTATTTCAATCCTTCTGAAAATCTATATACATTATTATAATATATTATTATAATTATTATAATATATTTAATCACCGAGTGTTTTACACACCTCGGTGGTATGCCTTGTGAATATACGTAATCGGTGAGCGTTTTACACAACTCGACGGTATAACTATCATAAACACCTGAAGTTTGACACCACCAGCTGCTCCGTAGTGGATGTTTAACACATCCCACTATATAGCCCACTCTACGACTTCTAAGCCAAGAGTGCCTTGTTCATGAATTTGCCGCTCTTTTTATACCATTTTTGAGTCGACTTCCGTTGATTTACAATAAAAGTTCTTATAACTAAGCTATGATTACTAAATATATATTTGTACGCATGTGTGTTCGCTATCGTTTGACAATTCCATTTCTCCTTGTTCGCTTATACGTAAGTATGTATGTTTGTGCATAATTATGTGAGTTCATACACTCTGCGATAAATTTTCCATATCCTATATATAATTTAATATGTATTATAATTATATATGTTTTAAAATGTATGTATGATTGTGCAAAGTATATTTAATTCAAAATGTATGTACATATATGTATAAGTGAATTCATTTCATGCCATATATATATAAATTATTATACTTCAGTTTATAATATTAATATGAAATTGTATTATCTACAATGAAAAATCAAAATTTGTGGAGGCCCCGAATGCCTGTAATTTTGGGGTCTTCACATCCCCCCCTTACTTCCGGCTCGTGATTCTTACCTCGCCGCCTCTGTTCATCCGTTGTCATCGCGTGAAAGCTGTAAATTTTGTCCAAAACCATCTAATCATAACCCGAACCGCGTTGGTATTTCGATCGTTAAATTTCCCAAGGTTTCCCATTTTTGCAAAATTTCGTATGTTTTTGTGTATAAATGTACGTGTGAGTTTGCTAATTTCGTGCATGTTGTTGTTGTCACCAAATAATTATTCCTTCTTAAGTTACGTTGACCTGTGTTGTTGTACTACTGTAGCTTTAATACCTTGCAATTCTTTTGTTAGTTGCTGTCAGTATCCTCGTGTTTTGCCCTTTATTGTATTGCTTGTGTTTGTGGTTGTTCTACCACTGTATCTTTTCATTTCGTGCTTGCTTGCCTTGTTTGTTGTTGTACCATGTAGCTGTGATATTTTCTATTACTTATGTTAGTTACTATTGATATGCGCGTGCATTTTCCCTTTATTGTATTGCTTGTGTTTGTTGTTATTGTACCACTGCATTTACATTTCGTGTTTGCACGTGTTGTTTGTTGTTGTACCATTGCATTTCTTTGCTCCTTGTTATTGTTAGTCGGCTGTGATTTGTTTGGGGATGCTGTTTATGGTAGACGGAGTAGATAAGCGTTGTTTTGGCGTGTACCAAATTAGGGTTGCCGAAAAATTGTGTTTTGATGGTTACTATTATTTAGATTATTACTATGATCATCAGTAGTGCTATTATGATTATTAGAGCATTATTATTAAAATTAATAATATTACAGAAAATAAAATTAATGTAATTGTAATAATTATTAGGCAATGATTGAAATTTATGAAACTTGTTCATATTGTGATTTACCATCGTGCTACGCCTTCCTTTGTAGTTTTCGGTGATTTTGCTCTTCGGTCGTGTTTGTAAAGATGTAGATGGGCATCTGTGGAGGGTTTTGTTGCGCTTTCGCTTCTCTTGTTGATTAACTTGTTTTCATAAAATGGTTTAAGCTCTCTTAGATGCGCTGTTCTCTTCTTGCCTTGAAACGTTTTGTCCAGTTCGACGATGACTGGCGAAATAAAATTCGTGATTCTATGGGCCCGCTGAATTTTGGTGCTAGTTTGGCCGCAAAGTTGTCGGTTGCCTTAGACAGATGGTGTTCCTTTACTAAAACTCTGTCTCCTATCGCCGGATCCCACTTCCTTCTCCGCAAATTATAATGTCGTGCCTGTTCTGCCGACGCACGTTGCTGGTTTCTTCGTACCATTTGAAATATCTCCTTCAATTTCGCTACCTTTTCATTTGCCTTTGTTGTGGCCTCGCCTGTGCCAAATGTTCGCTCGTCGTATAGGGCGTTTGGGATCCGTCGCTCTCGTCCTTGTACCAAGAATGCCGGATTGTACCCTCTTGCCTCGCACACACTGGAATTTAGTGCTAACATTATCTCTGGTAATAACTCGCCCCAGTTGCGTTGTTCTTTTCCCGTGAGTTGTGCTAACATCCGCTTGATGTTTCGGTTTGCCCTCTCCGTTGGATTCTCTTGTGGTGTATAGGGTGCTGTTAATTGGTGCTTTACTCCATAGTCCTGAAAGAGTATCTTGAATTGTCTGCTCGTGAACTGGGCGCCGTTGTCTGTAATTATGTCCTTAGGAACTCCAAATCGTGATAATATACGCTCTCTAAATGCTTTGATGAGGCTATCCGCTGTTGCCTTACGTAATGGTACGATCTCTACCCACTTGGTGAAAAAATCTAGAAATACTAGAACCATGGTATTGCCGTTCTTTGAACGTGGTAATGGTCCAACGAAATCTGCGCACACCGTTGCCCACGGTTCTTCGGGAATTTGGGTTAAAATTTTCCCCGCTGCTTGCTGTTGGTTAGGCTTGTAAATTTGACAGGTTGGGCATAATTGTACATACCGTTTTATATCGCGAAACATTCCTGGCCAGTAGTACCTTGTGGCTGCTCGAACTCTTGTCTTTCAGATACCCATGTGTCCGGCGCTTGGACTGTCGTGCACTTCCTGTAATATTTTACCGCGTTGTGGTTGCGCTACACATAGCTTCCACGGGATCGCGTCTTGATCGTCGATCTGAACAGCTATGTGCCGATATAACACCGTTTTCAATTATGTAGTCAGGAAACTTCTCCGGGCTTCGCTTAACTTCCTCCTTCCTTTTTTCGGTAATAGTGCAGTTTACGATACCCACCGAAATTTGGGCCAAAATTTTCGAGTGAGGTACCAAAATACGCGTATTTACATCTAGATCAAGAATCCGAAAGCGGAAGTTAATTTTTTTTACCCGTTCAAAAGATATTAACGAAAAATCGAAAAGACCCGCGGGTCCCTCCGAAACCCGGGGTAAGATCCATAGTATTTTTGCGCAGAACACCTTTCTGCGTTGGCGGCCTTCGGCCGCGCTTATAAAAAATAACCCTGGGCAACGCCACGCCAAGTCCGGGTGTGTGGTATAACCGTGGCTACCGCCACGGTGATAGACAATTTTTTTTGTGGGTACAAACAACAACAACCACATTAAAATCGCCAACTTCGACTGCAAATATCTCCGGACAGAGATACAATTTTTCTTTTACGCCTTCGGATTATTGTTCTCGAGATTAATACGCGTCTTTTGATACCTCACTCGAAAATCTTGGCCCAACTTTAGGGTGGGTACCGTAAACTGCACTACTACCCTTTTTTCAAGCTATTTACACGATGTTTCGTTTTCGTGTTCCAGTCTGTTGAGTTGTGCATCTTGTGGCTGTCGTGACAGTGCAGCCGCTACTACGTTCAGCTGACCTTTCCTGTAATGTACATCGAACGAGTACTGTTGCAACTCCAACGCCCATCTCGCAATACGTCCCGAAGGATTTTCGATGGCGTTCAACCATTCCCGTCCGTGATTACCGTGAATTCGTAGCCCTCCAGATATGGTCGCATTTTACGTATAGCCCATACAATGGCTAAGAACTCTTTCTCCGTGGGTGAATAATCAATTTCGGCTTTGTTGAGGCGGCGGCTAAGGTACGCGATTACCTCTCCGTCGTCTAGCTCCTGTGTGAGGACTGCTCCTAGTCCAAAATCGCTCGCGTCTGTTTGTAATGTGAATGTTCGTGTAAAATCTGGGCACGCCAGTACTGGTGCTTCGGTGAGTGAATTCTTCAGTGTCTGAAATGCTGTTTCTTGTGTTCCGGTCCATTTCCAACTGTTACCCTTCTTTAGCATGGTTGTCAGCGGATGCGCTATTTTTGAAAACTCTGGTACGAATCGCCGGTACCAGGATGTTATACTTAAAAATCGTCTTAATTCTGTTACGTTTGTTGGTGCTTGCAATTCCTTAATCGCTGCTAATTTATCTGGGTCTGTGTGTATACCCTTTTCGCTTACGACATGTCCCAGATACTTCAGTTGCTTCTTGAAAAATTCGCACTTTTCGGCTTTGATTCTTAAATTTGCTTTTCGTAGGCGTTTAAATACTTCCGTTATATGTTTAACATGCTCCTCTAGCGTTGAGCTTGTAATTATAATGTCATCTAGGTATGCGAATGCGTTCGGGTCTAATTCGGGCTGATTACTTGATCTAATGCCCGTTGAAATGTTGCGGGTGCTGAATGAAGCCCGAATGGCATCACGCGCCATTCAAACAGTCCGCGTCCAGGTACAGTAAATGCCGTATATTGCTTACTTTCTTCCTCCATAGGGATCTGCCAGTAGCCGTTTTTCAGGTCCAGGCTACTTATGTACTTCGCGTTTCTTAGCCGGTCTAGTATGTATTGGATCCGCGCTAGCAGGTATGCATCGGTGACTGAGCGTGCGTTGAGCTGGCGATAGTCTATACATAACCTCCACTTACCATTCTTCTTCGTTACGAGTACGATCGATGCACTATGCGGGCTTCGCGATGGCTCGATGTATCCCTTCTCCAGTAGCTCGTTTATCTCCATATTAATGGTTTCCTGCATCTTCGGGTTCCATGGAAAGTATCTTTGTTCTATCGGCCGACCATAACGCATGATTATTTTATGCGCCGCGATATTTGAGGTACCAGTCATATTTTCTAAGCTAAGAATCTGTTCGTCTAGGAAATCCTTAACTTTGATAGTGTTTTAAGACGGGCTTTGCTGGTCCGTAGTTAGTCCTTCTGTATCGTTTAAGTCGGGCTCGCCTGCCTTGTCCTGCACATAACCGTGTCTTTGATTGCTTCTTCTGCTTGTAGCGTTACCGTGTGACCGCCGAAACTTAATGATGTGTTTACCCTGGCAAGTATGTCTGTGCCGATGAAAACTTCTTCTATTAGCCCTGGGTGAACGAGTATTTCGCTGTTGTACTTCTCTTTCTCAATCTCTACATCTGCCACCATTGCTTCCTTTATCGTGCTAACTCTACCATCGCCCAATACCACTCGGCTTCTTACCTGTTTCAAAATCGCCTTACCTAATCTCCTCAAACATGTCTCACTCATAAAACTCCTTGTCGCTCCTGTATCTACTGTTGCTGTTACTTTGCAGCCATTTATCTTTACGCCGGCCAAAATACGCCTTCCTGTTTTCTTCAAAATAGTTAGACCTCCCGAATTTGTATTGCTGGAGACCCCACCCCTCGTGTCTGATCGAGTCTCCGGTCGTTTCCCGATGATACGCGGCAACAATTTTTTGTGAGAATGTTGAACCGACCACATTCCCAACAAAAGTTTTTATGTTCATTGCGGTACTCTTAGGCACGATGTCCGTTTTCACTTCGCTGTCGTATCTCATCTTCCAGCCTTTTGAAGTATGATGCGCTCAAGAAGAAGCGTAAAAGGTCGTGTTGAAAACTGTTCCATTCTCTCCAGTGAAGATTATTGTTCTGCAGCCATACCAGGGCTCGGCCCTTGAATAATTGTGGTAGCGCTCGTGGGAGTGAATAAGGTCCAATTCATATCCCTCCGCCAGCTCTTCTACTCTCTCGACGAAACTCAGTGGGTCACTTTTGCCTTCGTACTTAATTCCCCATTTTCGTGCTCGGTCCATTACGCAGACGGTAGACGGAGGTTAGGTAAGTTGTCCTGCAAATTGATGTGACATATTAGGTATCGTAGGTATGCTTACGCTTTCAATGTTGTTGACCGGTGCCGATGGTCGATTTCCGGAAGCGGTTCCACTGTTGCCTTGACCTTCTTGATTAGTGGTTAATGTTGTTTTGGAATGCTTTGTTTCCAACTCTGCAAAACGTGTTTCGTAGCTTGGATTTTGGTAAACAAATTGGGCGAACTCCTTCCTCAACTCGTCGACGGTTCCGCTGCTGTTGAATCTAAACTCAGCCGCGTATGTCAAAAGATCTTCCTTCTTCAGGTAATAAATCCAATTTACTTTGACCATGTTGTTTTGTTATATGTTCAGGTGAAATAAAATATATGTCCCCTTATATGTATAAGGGTACCTGCTCGGGCGCCAATTGTAACGAACCCCGTTAGTCGGGTTTATAGCTGTGGTATAACTCAGCGAATGGGTTCGCCTATACAATAAAAGATGTTAGTTAAACGTTATAAAAGGTGATGATTTATTTCAATCCTTCTGAAAATCTATATACATATGTGATTATAATATATTTAATCACCGAGTGTTTTACACGCCTTCGTGGTATGCCTTGTGTATATATACGTAATCGGTGAGCGTTTTACAGAACTCGGCGGATCCCTAGTAAAATACGTAATCGGCGAGCGTTTTACACAACTCACCGGATCCCTAGTAAAATAAGTAATCGGTGAGCGTTTTACACAACTCGACGGTATACCTATCATAAAAAGCTGAAGTTTGACATCACGAGCCGCGCCGTAGTGGATGTTTAACACAGCCCACTATATAGCCCACTCTACGGCTTCTAAGCCAAGAGTGCCTTGTTCATGAGTTTGCCGCTCCTCTTATACCATTTTTGAGTCGACTTCCGTTGATTTACAATAAAAGTTCTTATAACTAAGTTAAGATTACTAAATATATACTTGTACGCATGTGTGTTCGCTATCGTTTGACAATTCCATTTCTCCTTGTCCGCTTATACGTAAGTATGTATGTTTGTGCATAATTATGTGGGTTCTTACACTCTGCGATAAAAGTTTTCATATCCTATATATAATTTAATATGTATTATATTTATATATGTTTTAAAATGTATGTATGATTGTACAAAGTATATTTAATTCAAAATGTATGTACAATATTAAATCGAGGCTCTATAAGCGTCTTAAAAGATCTGGTTCTTCTGAAGATTTTTCTAAATATTTAGTTGCCCGTTCCAATTTCCAACGCCTGAATCAAAACTGCTACAAGTCGTATTTAACAAGATGCAAAATTGAGTTTTTTAACAATCCTAAAAAATTTTACGGGTTTGTTAATTCAAAGCGCAGATCTTCGGGATTTCCATCATCTTTGTCTTTGGGTGGCGAGAATGCTAGCCTTGACCATGATATTGCCGACTTATTCGCAGACTTTTTCAAATCGACCTATTCGTCAACCTGTACCCAAACCGGTAGTTATCCGTTCGAGATAGTTAGTTCTAACTGTATTCTCAATCCAGTCATTGATAGTGCCACTGTACTTCAGAGTTTTTTAGCTCTGAAACCGATTTTTTCTCCAGGGCCCGATGGTATTCCTGGCTGTATGCTTAAGTTCTGTGCTGTGAACTTAACAGAACCGATCGTAAAATTGTTCAACTTATCTTTGCAATCGGCGTCATTTCCATCAATTTGGAAACAGTCATTTATCATACCTCTGCACAAGAAGGGTAGTAGATCTAATATTGAGAATTATAGGGGAATTGCTAAGCTTTCAGCTATTCCTAAAACCTTTGAACAAATAATTACCTGTCAGCTTCAACATTCGTGTACTTCCATATTATCACCCTTTCAGCATGGGTTTGTGAGATGTAGGTCAACCACCACAAACCTACATGAGTTTACCTCTTTAGTTCGGGATGGTTTGTTGGCTTGCAAGCAAACTGATGTGATTTATACGGATTTAAGTAAAGCTTTTGATTCAGTGAATCACGAACTTCTGATTCTGAAGCTTGATTTACTGGGCTTTCCGAAGAGTCTGACTTCATGGCTCTCAAGCTATCTTTCTAATAGAACCCAAAAGGTGCTTTATAAAAATATTATTTCAAAATCAATTCATGTTACCTCTGGTGTACCTCAGGGCAGTCATTTAGGCCCATTTCTTTTTACTCTTTTTATAAATGATCTGCCACAGGTTTTGAATCATTCACGAGCTCTAATGTATGCCGATGATGTAAAAATTTGCTATACATGCTTGCCTTCGGAGTTAACTCGCTCAAATCTACTTCAGGTTGATTTGGACTCATTTCAACGCTGGTGTACAATAAATGCATTAGTTCTAAACTGTTCCAAATGTAAGTTCATGACATTTCATCGCGTGAAGCCTGTCCTGTCGTCTTATGCACTTTATGGCACTCTTATGGAGCGTATATCTTCGATTAACGATTTAGGGGTTCTGTTTGACTCGAAACTGAGCTTCAACTCACATATTTCAGCTATTACTAATAAAGCAATGGGTACCCTTGGTTTTGTGAAACGCTGGGATAAGGAGTTCAAGGATCCGTATCTGACCAAATTCCTCTACACTTCGCCGGTCCGCCCAATACTTGAGTATTGCTCGTGTGTTTGGTGTCCATTATATATTACTCATATAAAGCGTATTGAGTCTGTGCAGAAACAATTTTTAATTTTTGCTCTACGGGCCTTTAACTGGGACTCAAATCTTCATCTTCCGTCTTATAGAAGTAGACTTCTTCTCATTAATTTGCCAACTCTGGAAAATCGTAGAATATTACTCGGGGTAATGTTCCTGCATAAGCTAATTCTAGGTGAGGTTGACTCCTCTGAGCTGCTAAGTCGATTGAGCTTTGCAGTTCCTGCTAGGACGTCCAGACACTACGTGCCCTTCCATTTACCCCTGTGTCGTAGACATTTTGGCAAAAATGATCCTATACGTGTTTGGTGCTCGTACTATAACGACTTGTATAATTGCATTAGTATCGAATGTTCGTTTGTTGCCTTACGCAATGGTATACTTTTCAATCTCAACTGATATCTTAAAGTTTATTTGTTTAATTTGTAATCATTGTTTAATTTTAGTTCTTGTTCAATGTTAAAAGAAATTGTAAATTTTTAATTTATTCCATTTTTAATTCTATACTTGTATATATTTTTACGCTATCTTTTTTTTATGTTACTTTCCTTTGTATTTTGTTAGTCGACCACACTTGTTAGTTGACTTTAAATAATTAAATAAATAAATAAATAAATAAATATATGTATAGGTGAATTCATTTCATGGCATATATATATAAATTATTATACTTCAGTTTATAATTTTAATATGAAATTGTATTATCTACAATGAAAAATCAAAATGTGTGGAGGCCCCGAACGCCTGTAATTTTAGGGTATTCACAAAGTTTATATAAAAAAACAATTCATAGGCAGGGAAACTCAAAATTTCAAATTTTTGAGTTCGTCACTTTGCTAGTGACAGGAAGGAAAAGGGAGCATATGTAGAGTAGACTAAATAAAAGGAACTAGAAAAAAATAGCTATGACTTCGCAAAAATGCAATACTAACAGATAAATGTCACAAGGCAAGGAATTGAAACGAAACGCGAAAGACAAAAATTGAAGTCAAGCATATTGAAGGTGTACGAAAAATGAAGAAAATGATGCGAAAAAATTGGTTTTTTTCTTACCTTTTTTTTTCAACTAACAAAAAAAAGGAACTCCTTTATGCCCTATACCCCCTCTTTCCCTCAAAATTTAGACCATTGCATGCAATTAGAAAAATTAAATGAAAATTAAGACATTATGAATAGTAAGCAGATGGGAAGTTTGAAACGGAAGCTAAGTAAAAAACAACGAAGAAGATATTTGCCCAAAAAAAAGGAAATTTCCCCAAGAACTACTTAAATAGATGTTAACAATGCAATGAATACAAATATTTCAGAAAATTACGTATTTAAAAAAAAGGAAACACCGGGACTCTGCTTCTCCTGTATGGTGTTGTTGTTGTTATGGTGACATGTTTGGAGTAGCCTGCTTCAGATGTTGCTGGTTTTTGCGTTCATGGTGTTCGGTGGGATTGTATCTACCGCGGTGATATTCACTGTTGCCAAAAAGTGTAGCGTCTAGGGATCGGTGGGGAATGTTGTATAGGTCGTTGTTGTTGCTGTTCTTGCTAAACTTTCCTTGGACTTGGTGTGGTGTTTGTGTTGATGTGCGTGTTTCAAATCAGGTTTTAGCCACTTTTTTCCCGATGCAAGTGCCCAGTGTGCTATTTCCGCAAATTAAAAATGATCTGGTACAAAAAAGACAAAACAAAAAATGTATTAGTTATATAAAAAAATTATTCATGAAATACAGGTTACTCTAAAGACGTATGCATACTTGTTTGTCTGCTTTATTTCCACAACAGCAAAAATATATACATATATGTATGGGGGTGTGGAGCCATGTGTAGCATTATACGTCATACCCACTGTAATGTAGCATTATGCTTCATACCCACTGTAACACACTTGCAATAATACTCATCATAAACTCCAAATATATTTTAGTAACAATCATATTACAATATTGTCCAACATAAATTATTGAACTAACCCAGACCGTTAACCAACATCAATGGAATGCCGAATATGAGACCCATATCCATTCACAGCTAATAAATTTTGAGTATACATACAAACATACAACCCATTGTGAGAAAATACCAAAACACACAAATTGATCTGCTGACGTTGCTAAACAACATGTACAAACCTACATGTATGGAGCCATGCATACAAAACTACATGTATACAAAGACTGTATACAAACGTACATGTATGCATACTTCATTTCCTATGTACTTATTTTTAGTTATTAGTATTAAGATATTTATGAATGCATAGGTTAAGTCAATTACCAAAAAAGACAAGAATTTATTTAATAAAGAAAAAGATTTAATGTCGCACCATCAAACGTGCAACGCCTTTTAATTCCTAATACTTCATGGCGATCCTGCCAGTCTAGGTCAATAATTAGCACAACTGCTAAAAGATCTAGCTGGTCAGAAGAGCCTGTTAGTTCGGGAAAATAAATAAAGCAGGATTCGCCTGTAAAGTAAAGTAAAGTAAATATTTCCTAATACTTCATGGCGATCCTGCCAGCCTGATCTTTAATTAGCTGAAAATTTGCTCTTAAGCAAAATTCGCTAGATCTCGCTGAAGGGAAGATCCTGCCAGACTAGATTTAAAATTGGAAAAACTGCTAAGAATCTAGCTGGAGGAGACCGTGCAAGATTTAAACAAAAAGTAAATTCATTAAATTCTGCCAATAAGGCAAAAGGAACAAATTTCCTTTTTAAGAAATTTTGATTGCCACGTTCAAAAATCCAGCGAAAGGAGCGCGCAGGTGAAGTGGAATATACACCCAGAATAAAAGCATTAAGCGTGAAGTGAAAGGAGCGCGCAGGTGAAGTGGAATATACACCCAGAATAAAAGCATTAAGCGTGAAGTGAAAGGAGCGCGCAGGTGAAGTGGAATACACACCCAGAATAAAAGCATTAGGCGTGAAGTGAAATATATACCACAGGATCCCGGCATTGGACGTGAATAACAAGCTGAACAATTAAATAAAAATGTCTTAGAATAAGTATGTATATAAAATTTAGAATCAATTGAGCGGCCTCAGGGACGCTAAACCATCAGCAAAAACGAGAGTTTTTGCTTAGGATTTTTTTTTTTGAAAAAAAAGCGAAAATTTAAACTAAAACAAAAGTATGTACGAATAACTTCTTTGGACCTCGAAAAAAAATTTGATAGTATAAAAAACTAAAAATTTAAATTAGGAGGAAAATTAAAACTACTTATTGATAAAAAAAGTAAAAATTTCTTATTCAAAAAAAAAAAGCTAAAATGCTAAAAATCCTAAATTAAACTTTTATAACAAAAAAATTCAAGTAAATTGGAATGTTTAGGAGACCTCTGTAAAATAGTAAATCAACTTCAGACAGTCCACCTATCCTCTAAAGAAAGCCCAAAGAACATTTTTTAAAATCACCATAACTACTAAAATGCAAAGGAACTCCTCAGATCTTCCTCTCTATTGGTGGGACGAAAATACCCGACACACTAGGGACCTACCCAAAGAACTACAAGGTTTAAAGAAATTGTGGAAGATAATAGGTATGGAAAGGGAACCCACAATTGAGGACATTATAAATCCCACTACCAAAGACGAAGAAATAATGCGTATGATGAGGAAAGTGTTCCCCAACAATGCCAAATGCTAAGTAGCATCAAAAAAAAAAAAAAAAAATGCGCATTTTCAACCTAAAAATTAGGAAAAAGATTGAAGCCCAATGTGGCGTAGAAAAAAAAATAATAACAATAAACAATACAAAAATAATGTAAACAATACAAAAATAATATCAACAAAATCACTCTTAGATCTTTATAATGTCAAATAAATTTGGCAAAAATGGCATAAAAACTAATTTTTAAAAAAATTGTACAATTTTTCCAACAACTTTTATGTCAACTAAATAAGGAAAAATAATAAAAATAAAAAGGAATGCTTAAGATAAAGAATACAATCAAAAATTTTATTAAAAATTCAATTTAGTTCAACTCTCATAAAAGTAGAGGAAAATCTCAAAATGTCTTGGTGGACAAAAATGGCCCAAGGCATTATGGTAGCCATAGCTGGCTACGAAGTAGGAAAAGAAAGCTCTGAAATAAGAGATAATAAAATAATGAAGTATGAGCCATCAACTAGGGTAGATACAGAAAGTACTCCGAACATCTCAGATGTTTGGTTAGCAATTATAGGTTGTGTATTCATGCTATTGATCATCACAATAGCTATGATGCTCAAAAACTATATAAAGCACAAATTTAGGCAGGTAAAACCCGCCACAACTCGTATCTAACCCATTACCAGTACCAAACTAAAGCTGAGGAAGAGCGATAAATTCAAATAAATCTCAAATAGTAAACCTAAAAATGTCACAATCGACAGTAAAAACAACACCGCCTAAAGTGAACAGCAAAAAAAAAAAATCAAAAAAATCAAAAAAAAACTTTTCGCATAACTCCTTTTATGGCTCCTGACAAAAATGGTCATGAAGCAATGGGAAATTTTAGGACAGTGGAAATAGGCAAAAACTAAAAAACTTTTAAAACCAGCCCATAACAACAAAAAAAATGATGAAGAATAGTCCCAAAGAGAACCTATAAAAATATAAGTGAAGCGCTATACAAATTTGCAATAAGACATGTCGCTCTCGTTTTCATCTTAGGATAGAAAAATGGTAGCGTAGGAAATACAAGAAACCTGATTGTGGATGATAAAATTAGTTAGGACATTTACCTATCAGGCTGTACACACGTTGTACAAATGCCGCCAATCTAGGACTTGGTATTTATAATAAAATCACAATTGTCCTAAGGGACAAATTGGTGGAAAATGATTATTTACTCGAGAAGGCAAATTTAAAATAATAAAAGTAGGTACCCAAATTCTCTAAGATCAAACAATTGCACAAACCCCAAAAAGTTGTGAAAGTGACAAATCCCGGTATAAAAATAAATTCTTCATAAAAGTCATGACGATTCTGTCTTGGTGGCCGCCGCAGAAATCGCATGACAAATAAGATCAAAGAAATAGCTGGAAAATATGAAATTATGAAAAAAAAGAACATTTAAAAATACGAAAATTTTTTTTTTTGCACCCACTGTACCTTCCACTTATCCATTAATGGAGCCACTACCAATACATAACTGCCCGCTCTTCCATCAGTAACCCCTCTATTTTTTTATGCAATTATTACAGATTTACCTTAATAGGAATGAAAAATGTCAAGCGAAAAAAAAATCTTTTCCTTGAATAATATGAGGAATTAATATACATTCATTTATTGCCTAGCTCTAATAAGGCCATATTTTTACATATTAGGAAAATAGTTTACTTTAACCCCAATAGATTAGAAACTATTAATAGCAAAATTTCTTTTTCTCTAACCCTAGGTAGATAAATAATAAAAATTATTCAATAACTTATTTACATAGAAAAAATTCGATAGGAAAATATTTTGCATAAGTTCATAAATAATAGTAAGAACTATAAAAATAATTTAGAAAATAATGATAGGAACAATAAAGGATATAGCAGTCCATACATTCATAACTTAAAGTAAAGAATCATTCCAATTTAATCAATTTGTAAAAACATGCCGATTTTTAAGTGAGTCGACGCTCTTAAAGACCGGCTATGCAAAAACAAATTAAAAAATTCTCTATATGTAAAAACTCAAAATTTTTTTTTTGAAAAAAGAACTATACATAAAAAAATAAATATGTTAAATATAAACATTTTTGAAAAAAAAAGAGGATATGCACTAAAATATAACAATAAAAATAGCAAGGTCAGCAAATCGAAAACAAATCAAACAACTTCTTTCACTACAATATCAAGTAACAATAAAATATCAAAATCATTGAAAATATGACGAAGAGTCTTATACAATTGTTCACAAAACAATTATATAACACTCTTTTTTCAAAGGCGGATGGTGTAGCATTATACGTCATACCCACTGTAATGTAGCATTATGCTTCATACCCACTGTAACACACTTGCAATAATACTCATCATAAACTCCAAATATTTTTTAGTAATAATCATATTACAATATTGTCCAACATAAATTATTGAACTAACCCAGACGGTTAACCAACATCAATGGAATGCCGCATATGAGACTCATATCCATTCACAGCTAATAAATTTTGAGTATACATACAAACATACAACCTATTGTGGGAAAATACCAAAACACACAAATTGATCTGCTGACGTTGCTAAACAACATGTACAAACCTACATGTATGGAGCAATGCATACAAAACTACATGTATACAAAGACTGTATATAAACGTACATGTATGCATACTCCATTTCTTATGTACTTATTTTTAGTTATTAGTATTAAGATATTTATGAATGTATAGGTTAAGTCAATTACTATAAAAGACAAGAATTTATTTAATAAAGAAAAAGATTTAATGTCGCACCATCAAACGTGCAACGTCTTTTAATTCCTAATACTTCACATGCCTTAGAAGCCAATTTCCCAGTGGGCATGCCAGGTTGAGAGAGGGAGTTAAAACACGGAAAGATTACACTTACCTGGTGTTTTAAATTTTGATGGCGGGATCCAAATGAAAATTGCCGGACTAGGGTGTAAGTAGGCCTCGCAACTCCGCGCACTAAAACTTTTCGCGGACTTTTCTGACGCTTTTAAATAACGCGCACTAAAAACTTTTAAACCTCTAAAAAGATATTACTACTTGGCACTTCACTTGCCCTGGGCACTGTTACAAGAAAATATTTGCCCGTTGCCTAACTTTTATAGCCACCGCCGTGGTAAGGAACGTTATCCAGAAACGGACAACTTTCACCTATACATGTTCAGCTTTCTTCTCGGCTTTCCCGTATTTTCGTTTATGCGTCCACGCAATCATACACTCATATGTTGACACATAAACGCTTATACAAACCAAAGATTGATCGAATAGTAAAGATGTTGCAGGCGCAAACTTCGGTGGAAAGCAGCGGAGCGTAACAAAATCCTAGTAGGTCACTTCCACCACACCAAAAACTTTAACACAAATTTTTACATAATTTAAGCATAAAAATACACTGATTGTAGTTTTAGAGTGTAAAAATGTTAATTCTGAACACATAGCTGAATTAAAAGTATACAAATAATTGTTAAATAACAAATACCGACAGTGGTAGTTTCACAAATTCTGCTGTGGTAAGTGGTGAATGTGACCTACTAGATGATTTTTGAAGCTTGCTTCACACTATTTTTCGCCCCTGCAACAACTTTACTCTTCAATCAATCTTTATACAAACTAACATTAACATACTTAACAAAACAACCCAAACACATAGATACATAGCATTCATAGCATTCGTGCCTTGACCGCTCACACTGATTCATTGATACGCTCATGCATTCACACACTTAAACGCTTACACAAAAGGGCCCATTACTGATACAGATATCTAGTTCGTGTCCAGTGCACGGACTTTTAAAATAAGACCAACAAACGAAAAATTAAAATAGTGGTAGAAGTTGGAAGATGTTTTTCCAAGAAAACAATAGCTGCAGTTTATATTTGTACAAAACAATTCATAATTTATTGTAAAACAAATAAAGCACATTTCACGGAAATAACACTTAAAAACACATGTAAACTCAACAAGAAAATACATGTAAATTTGTATATACATAGCTTATGCCTGTATGATACTTGCTTTTTTCCTGTATTTCGAGCTTAAAATACTAACGAAAATTTACCGAAACATCTAATTACAACAACAATTTTCCAATGTCCCAAAAATACTGTCACAAAGTAACCGACTTCTGCATGCTATTGTTTCCTTAAAACTTTTTTATTTTCGTTCCAAATTATTCACAAAAAACTGATGAAAATAGCGCACGAAATTATTTGTCTGCTCATTTACTACATTTATTTCATAAACAAATTTATTTCTTGTTTGAATTTTTCACAAATTTTTCAAAATTGGTTAGTGTCACCTCTTACTGTTATTTGGGTGTGCTCGGCAATTAAAAACGTTTACCTAATGATCACACCATTTGTTTCCACTGAGAATATATTGAAATGTTCGTAGATTTTTGGGCTTTGGTGGTAGAAGTTGTAGAAAATGAAAATGGGCTAAAAACTTGGTAGTTCTACCAATAAAGTGGTAAGCATTGTTCGTGTCTTGGCTGCAATGTTGCTACGTCATCAGCAACATCGTATCTACTCCAGACACAATGTTGCCATTTTGCTGTAGCAACCGACGTTGCAACACTGCGGCCGACATACAAAGCTGGACACTTCACACGTATTCACAGATACATCCTGCCATTCGCTCGAACCACTGCTTATGATGAAAGGCTGTCGTTACACATTCATAAAAAACTATTATGTTGATGGCAGGCCACGCCAGAGGCATACGTGTGTATTTAGTATAAAATCCTCAACCGAAAGATGAAACAATAGAAAATTAGATGAAGATGACGGTGAAAAGTAACCCCACCTTAAGTTTCCCTAAAAGAAAAAAACCCAAAACACGATATATGGTTTCATTTACTAGATATGCAATTTGAGGTATCCGACCAGATTAAACCTTCTCTAATTTCAATACGGAAACCTTTTGCGATTTTCTTTGGTCTGTTATGAATTTCTCTACATATCAATACATGGTTACTCTTTCTGCTTAAATAATGAGGTATCATACAATTAAACAAGAGAAATACCCAAATATGAATATTTTTACTATCAAAAACTGAATATAGTTTTTTTAGTCATCCTTTGAAATCATATCTGAATCAAATGTGTTTACTTTAGGTTATCAACAACTTTTAATAATTTTTTCCATTCAGCCTTCTGAATCTTTCTGATTATCTTTGTTATTCAGTCAACATGAATATTCTACTTGCTAAATTTTACTTCTCATTGAAGATCTTATTTTGTACGAGGTTTGAAGAATAAATCGAATACGATTATCTATTCGCCAAGTCATTCATTAGTCTCAAACCAGAACGATTGAAATTTGTTCACAAATACGATCTGAAAATGACTGTGAAAAGCAGTCAAATATTACGCCAAAACAATTAAAGCCCACTTTTACAATGATAGCGATTATGAATAAAGCGTTTCGAAATATGAACCATAAATGATTATTGAATAATTGTCACATTTAAGGTACATTTTCCTTCAAACGCTACGTTAATTTTATAATCAAAAATTCTTTTAAGTTTGAACGTTTTAATCATCTGGGGGTGGGTCAGTCCCAATGAAATCAACCAGCGAAAGCAAATTTTTACACCCCACCTCCTCAGATTTGCATGAAAATTTTTTTACAGCATCTATGGACAAATTTAACAACCCGTATTTTTCAGTTTTGCCAAAATCGCTTTAGGTATTGTTTTACGAATTTTTATACATTTTCCGTTTTTAGTCGATTTGCGACTTTTTATATTCGGCGACAAAAGGTACTTTTCAGCAAAAAGCCTGTTATGGACTTAGGTCTTGTCTAAATATGTGTTTTCATCCTTTAAAGTTGATATTTAGGATTTTTTTGCTCAGCATGGTCAGGTCAGAGAAGTGTTCCCTCCATAATCTAAGCACTCTCTGGAGATCAGTTACAAGGTCGCCGTTTTCGTTCCTACAGGAGTTTTCCCCGGTCTTAAAACCTTCCGTCTGTCGCCATATTTTTTGGTAAAATTTTCAGGCGTTACTCCTGGTGGCTAGCAGCTCAAGCTCCTAGCACTCACGCCTTTCTGCTTCTGCTTTTTTCTTCCTGAAAAGGTGTCTCGCTTCCTTTTTCAACTCACGATAGCGTTCACACACTCCTCTTGTCGCGCTCGCTTTTAACGTAGCCCTGTAGGCAGCGTCTTTTCTTTCAGTTGCAACGCGGCATTCTTCATCATACCAGTTGTTTTTTCGTGGTAGCCGGTAACCAATTTTTTCCTCGGCGGCAGTACGGTGTGCTTTGGAAATATGCTCCCACTGCTCCAGTATTCCTTCAGGATGAGTTGTGCTCTCAGAGAGCAGGTGTGATAGTCGAGTTGCGAAATCATTGGCAGTCTGTTGTGATTGAAGTTTTTCGACGTCTAGCTTTCCTTGTGTTTTTTGTTCCTTGGTTTTAGCCGCGTTGAGGCGGGTGCGTATTTTGGCTGCAATGAGATAATGGTCCGAGTCGATGTTAGGTCCTCGGATCGTAGGCACATCGAAAACACTGGAGGCATATCGTCCGTATATCACACCGTGATCGATCTGATTGCGAGTATTTCGATCAGGAGACAGCCATGTAGCTTGGTGTATCTTTTTATGCATGAACCCCGTGCTGGATATGACCATGTTTCGAGCACCGGCAAAGTCAATCAGCCTCAGTCCGTTAGGAGAAGTTTCATTGTGTAGGCTAAACTTTCCGACTGTAGGGCCAAAAACACCTTCTTTTCCCACCCTGGCGTTAAAGTCACCAAGCACCACTTTTATATCGTGACGGGGGCAGCGCTCCTATGTGCGTTCTAATTGTTCATAAAAAGTGTCTTTCAACTCATCGTATTTCTCCTCTGTCGGCGCATGGGCGCAGACGAATGATATATTAAAAAATTTTGCTTTTATTCGGATAGCGGCGAGACGTTCGTCCACAGGTGTGAACGCCAAAACTTCGCGACAAAGTCTGTCTCCCACCACGAATCCGACGCCGAAACTGCGCTTATTCGTATGGCCACGAAAATAGATGTCACTTGTTTTGATCTTCCTTCTTCCTTACTTCGTCCAACGCATTTCTTGGATGGCGGTGATGTCAGATTTTGCTTTGACGAGGACATCAATCAGCCGGGCATCTGCACCAATCCCATTCAGGGAGCGGACGTTCCAGGTGCATGTAGTCGTCACATTAATTCATTAACAGTTTTTTTCTTAGACCACGATTGGGGCGTCAGTGTCAAAATTTGAATTTTTTCTTGATTAATTTTAGTGATTTTCAGTATTTCTTATATAGAATCAGCAAGGCAATCCAAGTCTTCAGCTTTTTGTGCTATAGTAGATATAGCGCTTCAATTGACGAACATGACGAATCTGATTCTAATTCTTGCTGTGGTAGTTTAAAGACACTGGCATCCTTTGATATGACTTTACTTTTTAATTCAGTTACTTTTCGCTTTGCATAATTAACTTTAGATCCCATTGATAAAGATTTTAGTTCTATTGCTGAAACGCCCAACGTTGCCAAACTTGTGTTTAAATCATGCTTTTCTAAAGCTATAGACGCGGTGTCCGGTTTTCTTTGTTTTATTTGTGTAAGTACACTATTGTCAGTATTTCCAGTTTCAAGATTAATATCATCTTCAATTACTTGTTCATTTTCATCAACATGTGCCACAATGTTTTTCCAATAGTTGTCACAGATCTTTTGACCAGGAATTAAGATAATTCCCCTTTTGTGTTTTACCACTTTTGCAAGTTGCAATGAAATTGGCCTTAAAGAAGCTCTGATACCTTTTTTGTGGACTTTATTGGGCTCACAACACTTCTTTTGAAAATTTTCATAATATTCTGTATAAAACAGAAAATGGTGGAGACATATGTCAGAACTAGGTGGTAAGTTTTGGGTTAACCTCCAACCAATGAGTTCTTGATTTCATCTGACAAATTTAATACTAGCTGATTTTCTTTCTTGTTAGTAAAATCTTGACTGTGACAAGAATAACTTGTAATCAGGCCCACAGTACATTATTCCTCAGATACAGATGTCGAAACTTCTTCAGAACTCATTTTAAATTAGATCTATTATTCAATTAGTTTTAAACCCCAAAAATACATTAAAAAAAAATGTTTGTAAATACTTTTTCTGCTTGGTTGGGTTTGGAATTCTTTTTCATTGAAAAAACTCATGCTTAGTAATTCTAGCAAAGAGTTTTGATTAAGAAGAGCAGTCGCTCGTTTTTTTTTGGAAAATGCTGGAAAATCGTCCAAAAATCGGAATAGCACAAGGTGGCTACACCGCATAAGCATATATATAAAAAATTCTTTAAGATAAAATTCGGCAAAAATGTTGTGCTTTATAGCGATCTCTAGCCAATCGTAGCAAACTGGTGGCTCTTATTAATCAAAACTTATAAATTCTAATCCTTTGCAATTATTTCACTTACCAACAATTTTGTTATTTAAAATAGAAACACTTTTTATCACTTTTTTGTAGTTACCAAAAATACTTCTGTTAAAATATTGTTTGTTTTACACAATACACTCAATGATTTTAACGGTACTCTGCTTCCAGCTACAGCTGTAAAATGAAGGTTGCCCCATTGGTAAAATATTTTTGAACATAATACCTTAAAGACCCAAACGTTGCCGATAAAAATAAATCTAACGATTCAAGCCTTTTTTAGGTCACTTACGATCAAATACCCACAAATTTTATTTTGCAGTATGATAGTATTTTTCACTCTCTTTTAAATGACATCTTTCTTGGCTTTGTACCAGGAGTTGGAAAAAAGTGTTGACCATTTATGGAGAAGACCATGCTGAGAAAAAAAATCCTAAATAGCAACGGGAAATATTTTGAATAAGGTGCCACGATTTTCCAACTTTTTTTTCGAGGGGTGGAGGGGGTCCTAAAAATCACAAAATTCTCGTCCGCAACTCTAGGAAGCTCTTAGTTTATGAAATATAAGCTTTTTAATTTCCAAATTTAGTAAAATTTCAAGTTAAGTCCTGCACTTAAAATTCGGATCGCACATGTTGATAGCGGTATCAAAAGACGCGCTTTTGCGTCAAGATTGAGAATCCGAAAGCAGAAACTATATTTTGTTATCTCGTTTAAAAGTTCTGTGGTCACAAGTCATAATCGCCTAAGTTTGTTTTTCAATATTTTCAGGATAGCAATTTAAAGTATCAAATCATTACTGCAAATCATGGTATGATATTTATTGCTAATCGTTTAATAAATACACAAGGTGTATCGGTCTTCTTTTTAACTTTGCAAGCAAACTGTTATGTTTTTGCTTAATTTGAAAGATATAAAGGAAAAAAGCAGTTAGGCTATTATGGCTTGTTGAATGAAAAAATTTAAAATCTCTTAGTTTGAGTTGGGCTGTTATTCCGAATAAAAAAATGTTTAGAAGTGCCTAAAGTTGAAATCTTATGTGTAGTTGTGCTATTATTCCTTACTTTTAATTTATTAATTTTATTCACTTAAGTCAGTTTTATATAGTAAATCTTGAAATGCGGTATTTTCAAAAATACTGGAATACAGACATATAAGGGCATATTTATAGTAATTTTAAGTTAGTTGGAGCACTTTTGACAGATAGCACATATAAAATTGTGTCAAAAAGCTTTAACTAACTTAAAATCATATTCTTTTTCAACTATAACTATGCCCCATAGTTTAAAGAACTACAATTAAAAATTTTTATCAATATTAAGGATCCATTTTATTCAATTCAGTTAAAAATTCACATGTACATATTTTTATTATAAATACATAAAAATATTATTTCAAAAATCTTCGTCACTGTCACACTCCGTCAAATCGGGATGGGTATTAAGCTGCTCCATACTTGTGGGAATGCTGTCATAAAATGAGTGAAATTCTGGTTTTATAAACTGCTTCAAGTCCATAAGATCTTTCTTTTTTTCTTTAGAAATGCATGGTAAGTTCTTTATATTTTGTATTTCTCCAAATCCTTTTATAGAACACCCTCTTTTGCCCACCTTTAAGATTTTAAATGGTTCTTCATTATCTAATGAAGTTTTGTATTGGACTTTGTTGGACATCTTGGTATAACGAAGCCATCGAATATCGTGCCATACAAATTTTTCGCCATCCTCATTGAAACGTTTCCAAGAAATTTTTGATTTGGATAAGTCCGAAAAGTTATAAAAATCATTTGGCTGCATTTCAATAGTTTGCAATTTGGGTCCAATAGTATTTACGAATTGGTACCAATCTCTTGGGGTCTCAATTTCGACATTTGTTTTTTTTTTTTCGCTCAATAAGGGCGTGATCACTATCGCACTCCATATGTGTATGGCCGGGTTCGAGGAATTTGTGGTCAATGTGATCCAATGTAGACGCATTGGAAATAAATGAAATAAACATGGCAGAAACAAACGAATTTTTATTTTGCCCTGCGCACGAATCGCTATAAAATGTAACTGTTTTCGTTTCTGGTGGCAACATTTTTAACAATTTAAAAAGACACGAGGAAATTTCATTTCCACCACGTCTAGCCATAGCTTCGTGCCACATGAAGCATTTTGCTGCATTAGTTACAAGATCGTGAACCGTTAAATTAAACGTCCATAGTTGTCTTTTGTAGAAACTGATAGAATTTCGAAGAAAAGGTGTTGGTAAACATTGCTGTAAATCGAATGCAAAACTTTTAATAGTGTTCGATTCCACCGAGCGCTTTTTATCTTGTCGTTTAGATTCATAAGCCAATTCAGCTTTAGCTTAATGAATTTCTTTTTGCTCAATCAATGAAGCTTTTTCATCTTCGGTTAGAGCGATTTTTATTTTTGCAACGTAAGTGTCGCAGGTGCTACAAGTGTCTACCTTAGGTTCTTTAAATTTAAGACCAAGAGTTTTGAAAATTTCAGAGTATTTAGAAAGGCTTACTGGATTGCTTACTTTTTCCTTGTAAAGGCGGTGCATAGACGATAAATTGAGACTAGCAGGTAAATATTTTTGAGAAGTATCGCGCCGGTTGTAATGGCTTTCGTATGCAGGGAAACTTAAAATGTGTTCTTTAATTTCATTTTCCATTGAAGCATCAATTTTAGATGTAGGAGTATGCTTGCCTCGATGATCACTGAATTGCATAGACGGACAACAAATTTATTTTCTAACGACCGATTTAATAAAGCTATCACTTTCATCGAAACATTGTCTAAAATGCTTTTTGCATACTTTGATTGTATTACTATTAATCTGGAATGAATATTGCATTGAATTTTCTCGATTTCGTCTGCGTTCTACTGTATTGCATAGGGTGTCACATTTTTTATCCCCAACAGCTACTAATGATCCAATGTAAAAATTCTTTGGTCATAACTTCCCAGGGACCAGTAATGTTTAAATAGAGATTCTATTTATTCAGTTGTAAATTTTTTTTGCATTTGTTTCTACATAAATCAAACGATGGATTGCAGACCCTGGCTTTAACTATTCTACCTGAACACGTTGTGTATGATTTTCGCCTATTTCTAAGGTCACGACGAAGCTTTTTCTTTGACTTTGATTTTGGTTTCGCAAGGCCGTTTAAATTATCACGCTGGTGAGAAGTTTCTTCGTCGTTTGATGAGCAATCCATACTAGTAGCAGATCGTGATAAATTAAAGTCCGGATCCCTTATGGAGTTGTCTGAGTCAAATTCTCCACTATGAGGAAGGACGTCTTCATGTGCCTCATGACTAAGTTTTTTTGGATTATGCAAACCTAGTTAAAATAAAAGTTACCCTCGTTAATTTTAATAATAAATACTTTTAATCTCTGGCATAATCTGCATAAAATGCTTACTTTCAATAACAGTTAAATTAAACTCGATTCCGTGGATTGATGACATTGTTTCATTTTGTACACATGGAACAAAATTGGAATAATAATTTTGGAATCGCCCATCGCAAGGCCTTTCAGGAATAAAGTTTTCTGGTTCGTTAGCATCTCGGTATTTTTGAATGTTGGTGCTGGCATTTTCGACATGAGATGTTCCACTTGTACCAAGAGTGACTATAGTAAAATTGAAAACAATTTTTTAGTGTTTTGTTTGGGTTATAGGTAAATACAACATTGCAATCTAAAGACGAAAATGTTTAAAATTCCGATGGTGCTTACACGTTTTTATTTAAAATATTAAAAACGACACTAGAAATAAGGTTGGTTGTGCGATAATAAAAATGTTTGGGGTTGGGGTTATGTCACTCTTTCATATTTCAAATTACATGCAAATAATTTTGATTTGCAAAATAACAAGGACAACCTTATTTCATTTAATTAATTTTATTTACTTACCTTCGTTGTTTCGACGCTCTGGCAATGACCTAGCCAATTCAACCATTTTTGCTGCTCTGTCGGACATTTTTTTATCACTTTCCACAACAAATATTACTTTTAAATAATTGCTATATAAGCTGCACAACTCTCTGACACAACTTAACTCAACTTAATGATTCGTTTAAAAAAATATATTATTGAATACCAAAAACCTATGTCTACTTAGGTACAGGTTTTTTTGAAATAAAATTTGAAATAAGAACGTAATTCAATATAATATTTTCAAAAAGTCATGGCTTCCTATTGAAAAATAATTTATCTTAATTTGTGCTAGCCAATGGCGGTTATTGTAATTCGGAACAACATCCTAACTCAAGATACAAAAAAAATATATTTGGCGCTATGTTTTGTAATAACGACTTAAATTTATATATGCCGTAATGGAAAAAATAAGTTACATTCTTAAGTTGAAATAGGCTGTTATGCCCCACAAAGGAAATAAATTATGAAAATGCTTAACTTGAGCTAGGATACTTTGACGGAGAGTTTATGAGTTAGGCTTTTATGCCAAAACAACCAAGCGAAAAAATAACTTAAGCTGTTAGGTTTTTTTTTAATAACCTTTTTCTAAAAAAAGATACAGACATAAAAAGTGGATGACCCATAGAATTGATTACGCTGAACATGCTGGCACTAATAACTAAATTTTGTCCTAACTCGAGTTAGGCGATTATGGTTTGTGACCACAGAGTTATTCGCAGAAAACCCGTCGCTACTGTTGTCGCTTTTTTCGTTGTTGCAATTAAACAAACGAAAACAAATGAAGGTGGTGAATAGTGTTGCCAGCTCCGCAACAATATCTTTTTATCTTGGTAGAACATTATAAGGTGGTGGCACGTCGACATAAATGCAAACAAACATACGCATAAGTCCATAACAGGCTTTTTGCAGAAAAGTACCTTTTGTCGCCGAATATAAAAAGTCGCAAATCGACTAAAAACGGAAAATTTATAAAAATTCATAAAAAAATAACTAAAGCTATTTTGCCAAAACTGAAAAATACGGGTTGTTATATTTGTACATAGACAATGTAAAAAAATGTTCATGCAAATCTGAGGAGGTGGGGTGTAGACCCTGGTTGATTTCATTTGGACTGACTCGGCTGGATATTCTGGTGACGATATGATATAATGATATGAATAAATTTCTTTGGGATTAACTGCTATATTTAATTGCGGATTCTGTGGCAGATAGTGAATATGCGTTAGGGTTTTGCAGTCCTCGCTCGGGGAGAGCGCGTGAATTTGGGTTTGATTTGTAAAAATCAAGAATAGAATGGGCCGAGTCCCGTTAGGTTCTGTGACAGATATCGGATCTGCGTTAGGTTATTGGTTGGCCTCGTTTCGAGTGAACGAGAGCTGGGTTTTGGACATCCCTTTCCCTCGACGCAACTCGTCTGTCTTTCTGTTAGGCATTCCTTCCGTCTCCGTTACCGCGAGAGCATAAATTTAGGGTCGAGTGCCTTTGGGGGGTTGGAATACCCAGTAGGATCCTCACACGATGAGTCAAAATGTAGGAGTATAGATTGTTAGGTGTCCGTTCACGTGATGAGCCCGAGGATTCCGGGGTTGGCACTGAGTGCCCAGGGTGGTTGGAACCCCCGGTGGGAGCCTCACACGTGGAGGCTGGATTACGTAGTTTAACTTGGAATTATCCGCTCACGTGGCGAGCCCTCGGATTCCGCTCTTGATACTAAGTACCTAGGGTGGTTTGGAATCCGCAATGGGAGCCTCCCACGGTGAGTCTCGGTGTAGGAATAGCGTAGTGTATAGGTTATGATCTCACGGTGACGAGATGAGTTCGGTGGGAATACCTAATTGGAAGTGTGTGAAGAGGCCCCGGGGGGGGGGGGGGGGGATGGGTCCACGACAGGAAGGTAGAGTTCGGAAGGGAGTGAGGGAGAGGAAAGGAGGGATTGTTAGGAGGAGCTCTTAGCCTTCTAGAAAACCGTCTCTCCCGTTGGAAGAAGAATCACTTTGATCAAAGGTCGTCTGAGTTTACCCTTCTCGGTTTTGAGGTCGACTACGCGTACTCGGTCATCTTCGCCGGGGTGTACGTTGACAACTCGACCTAACCTCCATTCGTTGGGAGATAAGTTGTCTTCTTTGAGGACAGCGAGATCTCCCACTTCTATATTTTTTTGGGATACTTCCACTTCACTTATTTTTGAACTTCGGATAGATATTCCACTTTCCATCGTTTACAAAATTGTGATGGAGGTCTTTGAGTTTCTGCCACCAATTGATCATCGAGGCCGAGCTCTCACTAGCATCTGGTTCTGGCGGGGCCAGTAGGTGGCTGCCCGTGAGGAAGTGGCCTGTGGTAAGCGGCTCTAGGCCGTTGGGTCATTGGATGCCGGGCTGAGCAGCCGCGAGTTCAGGCATGCCTCGATGCGGCACAAGAGTGTATGGAATTCCTCGAAGGTGAATTTGTGTGGTGAGGCTATATTTTTGAAGTTTTTCACTCCAGCCTCCCACAGCCCTCCGATATGAGGAACGCCCGCAGGGATGAAATGCCACGTTAGAGACTGGTGACTGTATTTTGAAATAGTTATATCTCGAGTTTCAGAGATGAACGTCTTCAACTCCGCTCGTAAAGAGCGTGAAGCTCCGACAAAGTTTGTACCGCTGTCGGAGTACATATTCATATCAAGAGATAAAGCGGGCAAATGCCGCTAAAAGTGATGGGGGGAGATCACTAGTGGCCTCCAGATGAATCGCCCATGTGGAAAAACATACAAAGAGGTATACATAACTTTGGGATAGGCGACACCCTCTGCCGCGGTAACTTTTGGTGTCGAAGGGTACGGCGAAGTCGACTCCAGTATTCTGAACTATAATGCTGATTCTGATAAATTGTAATGACAAGTTGAGTTACTGCTTTGATCTCATTAGGGGAGATTAAGGGTGACGACCTGAAATGAATTTTTTGTTTTGGGGTGAGTTCTTCGGTAGAACCTCATTACGTATGAGGTTGAAAAGCGTTGAAAAATATCGGTAGTATGTACGGTTTTCGTTGCGCAGGTCTTCGCCTTCTTTTCCTCTACGGAGGTGATGTAGTCACTTTCTTGTGCTGGCCATTGGGATTTGTCATCTTGCAGCCAAGAAGGTCCCTGCCACCACAACGAATTGTTGACCAACTCAGACGCAGGTAATCCTCTACTGCCTAAATCTGCTGGGTTTGGCTCCGAGTTCACGTGAAGCCAGTCCTTGCTACCGACCATGTCGATGATCTTGGATCTTGGTGATCCGATGTGCGACGAAGGTTGACCAGGAACAGGGCGGATTTCGTGTCCATGCGAGTGCGATAGTTGAATCCGTGCAAAGGTGGACCTTCACTGGTCCCAATTTGAGGTTCCCGAAAATTGATTCTGTGATTTCCTCTAAGAACACGGCTCCGGAAAGTTCCAATCGTGGAAGAGAAAGAGTTTTCACTGGGGCTACTCGCGTTTGGGGTAGAAGCAGGTTTGTCCAGATGCCATTATCCCTTTTTCACGCGCATGTAAACGGCTGCTGCATAAGCCTTCTCAGATGCGTCACAAAATCCATGGATCTCGATGTCGGTTTCTGGTGAAAAGTTGACCCATCTAGCTATCCTGATTTTATCGATGATGGTATTGGTCGGTGGAGGTTTTCCATCGTTCCATCGTTCCAGCGTACTGGTCGATACTGGTTCGTCCCAAGCGGTGCCTTCTAACCATATACTCTGCATGAGTATTTTTGCACAATGACCATTGGCGCAAGCTAGCTCAAAGGGTCGAAAAGTTTGGCTATAGCGGATAAGATTGCTCGTGTGGTGATGTTTTCGCCATTCTCTAGGGTCCCTGCTTTGAAATAAAATACATCTGCGTGAGCGTTCCATCGTATTTCCAGGGCCTTTACCGAACTAGCTTCTTCGAACGCTAGGAAGTCTTCGCTGAGCAAATTCCTCACAATTTGAAGCCAACTTGCATAATGGAAAGCCAGGTAAGGCTTCGCGAATCTCGTTTCTTGCTTTGATGGTTGACGCTATTGTGTGTCCTCCAGATGAAATATCATCTACGTACATACTCTCTCTTGGTATGCTAGCCGCTGTAGGGTGTGAAGTTACTACGTCGTCAGCCAGTTGTAGGAGCGTCCTTATCGCGATATATGGAGCGCAATTCACTCCAAAGGTAACCGTCTTTAATTCGTAGAGTCTAATAGGGTCATTCAGGGAAGTGCGATACACAATGAGTTGAAATTTGGTGTGATTTTCGTTCACCCAAATTTGTCGATACATCTTTTCGATGTCGCTATTGAAGACGAAACGGTATAGTCTCCATCGTGGGATTAGTATGGGAGAATAGCATTTAAACTAATGCCATTTGCCGTAGGACTTGAGTCACTTAATACGACGCGTACTTTTGTAGTGGTACTTTCTGCTTTAACAGCGGCGTGGTGGGGCAGGAAGCAATTATCCTAATCGTCGGATGGAATATTGTTTTTTAATTGTCTCATATTCAGACCACACTCGAACATATTCTTTACCTAAATCTGGGTTTTATAATAGCCGCCCCTCATTCCGGAAGAATTGAGAGCATACGCGCTTCAGCGACGGTCCTAATTTAATATTATTAGGGTATTCCTGCCTGAATGGTAGTGACATGGTGTACCTTCCATTTTCACTTCGTTTCGTTGTTTCTTTAAATAGTTGTTCGCAATACCCTTCCTATTCGTTTAATATTTTATTTTTGGGCACATTTTCTACCTCCCAGAAAGCTTTTAGTTGGTTGTCTAACGCAACCTCGTTGTAGGATGACATGATGCTCTTCGTTGGATTCGGTGCTTCAATTCGACCGGTTAATATCCAACCGAACACTGTCTCTTGGGCCAAAAGTGTATTTAGTACATTCTTTTTTATACCGCTCATTATAATTTGGGGATATATGTCTCCGCCAAATCTTCGTTGACGTAGAACCTCTTGTCTGCCAAAACCAAGTCGGGGAATGCCTGCATAGTCATTTCGTGGATATGGCAGGATAGAAGATTCCCAGTGAGTTTAGCTAGAACGAGAACGCGTGTAGCCAGACTGAAGCAGGGATTCACTGGTGAACGTAATTCAATGTTGGATGCTTCTTTCTCCTGAGCTGACACCGCATTTGTGATGCCTGAAAACTGAGCATGCATTTTCCTCGCTGGCAAATTGATTCTACGTTTCAGTCTTTCAGTTATAAAGGAACATTCAGACCCAGAATCAATTAATGCCCGCGCGGAGAGGTCGGTACCATTATGGTGAATGTGTACGCGAGCAGTTCCTAATAGCACACCTGTGCTGAAATTGGTATGGCAGGATTTGAAATTCTGGTTCGTAGAGGAAGGTGCTTGTCCCGACTCCTGTATTTTCCGTGCCTGTGCCAAAGTTGACGGGGTATTATCCGCATCTTTGAAAGGGTTGCGCACCGCAGTTTGCTGAAGTGTATCGGCATGCAGGAGCGTGTGGTGACGTGATTGACATTTGGAACAGTTGTAAGAACTGGTGCACCTCGTCACTGTGTGTCCTGGGGATAAACAGTTCAGGCAGCCATTTGTGGATTTAACGAATTTAATCCATTCTACTGGGGTTAACACGCAAAAGCGGGTACAATTGCTTAATCTGTGCTCAGGGGATTTGCATATTTTGAGAATTGATTTTATTGTTTGCTTACATACTTTTGTTTGAAAAGCACCAAGTTTTTCGTAGGGGTTTCTGTCGATTATCGCGACGCTTTTGATTTTTGCGCTTTACAAGTGGCATTCCCTGTAAAACCAGACACTGTTTCAAGTGCCTGAAATCTATTAGATAGGAATTTGTCCATATTCTCCCACTTGTATATGTCCGTTTTGTGGTCAATGCTCTGCTCCCATAGAAACAACGTATTTTCAATTTGAAACATCCATCTGATGGGTTTTTAGGGATGCCAAACAATTATTTATGTCGCGCTGTAAAGTTTTAATTGAGCTGCCGCACTCGCTGTCTATCTTTTTTAGATTAAACAAAATTTGTATTTGTGAGTTTACGAGAATCCGTTTATTCTCATATCTCTCACATATGTTTTTCTGTCTCCAAGCCTTCATTTGTCAAGGGACATTTCTTGACGATGTCCTCTGCCTCACTTTGTGGTTTTTGGTTAAGGTGGAACGACTTTTCTACCGGACCTAGGCAACTGTTGTTTTTATAGATGGCCGTGAACAGGTCCCGGAATATTGGCCAAGATAGGTTGTCGCCCTTGAATAGCTCAGTATCACAAGCTGGCAGGCGGATACTATGTTCATGCGCACGACCTCCTTCGGGTCGAACCTCACCATTTTTTCCTCCTTCAATTTAGCTTGAAGTTCAGCCATGTTAGACATGCATCGCAGGAATACGGCATATGCCGCTTTATGCTTGATCTTGACCGCTGAAATCTTTTTTGCGTCAAGCGTGTCGGAGTCAAGTAACTCATCGGGGGGCGGTCTCTACTTTTGCCAACTTAGCTTGCAACACTTTTTTCTGTATTGCTAGACTGTGTACTGTGTGCAGAGCCGCACTTATGTCGTTAAAGTCGGCCTCGAACTCGGTTATTCGATCGGCCAATCTGATGCACGCTTCCATGTTCATGGATGAAAAGTCGTGAACGAATTAAAACAAAAAGGGATATAAATCTGAATAAACCTGAGAGAATCACCCAATCAATAAATACTATATTACGAAAAATTTTATTTATTACTTTTATTTGTTTAATTTTCTGACTTTGCATATTATTTTGTGCCGTAAAACAGAGAGCAGGGGGAAGCAACACCAATGTGTATTGTGTGAAGTAAAGGAGGGCCACTCGCCACTTCAACATTCAATTTTATTATAAAATAAGTGCGCGCGATGATATGAAACCCGACGAAAAGTGTAAAAACGTGTGATAAATCTTGTGCAACAAAGACAAAGAAAACTTTGTAACAAAGATTGATTAGAAAACTAGTGAAAATAATAGTGACGCAAAAAGAAACTGAAATTTGCCGCAATCGAGTGGCGTGAAAGGTTTGTGAAAGTGAGGTTATGTGCACCTCTTCCTTGTGCTGTGTCCGGAGAGTCTTACCGCTTGTAATTGGGGTTTTTATTTTCCCGGAATGTGGTCCGTTAGTCGGCCTAGGTACATATATGTCCGCTAATTGGGTTTGTTATAATTTTTTTTGTTTAATCTTTTTTTTACTTTTTATCTGCCGAATTTGTTTTGTTTTGTGATGTTAGTATGAGTGCGTGTGTGTATGCAATGAAAGGACCCCAGCTCATCCCACGTCCCAGGTGTATTGTGTCGGGTTGAGCTGGGATTCAAAGTGGCACCTCTTCCTGTTCCACCAGTCTGGGGAGCGGCTCGAAAACCGTTCCACCCATTGCGGCGGAGGCAGGAGGGGTGTCCAGGGTGAATGACGGGAGGCCTCAACACCCCCAGCCAGTCCCACTAGCGCGTCCTTGGAGACCGCCTCTGCGTTGCGGCTGGGTGGGTTGGGACCAACCTGAGTGTGTAGGAAATTGACCCTAGTGGCCCCAACCAGTCCCAGAGGCCGGTCCTTAAGACCCCCTTATGAGTTGCGGTTGGGAGCACTAGGGACAAGAATGAATGAGTTTGTGCTTTTTTTATTTTTTTTTTGGAGCCCGAGTGCCTTCGGGGAACAGGAGATGTCAGCGTTCCCATTGAGTATCGTGATTTGGTGCCCGAGGCGCTGTCGCGCTGGTCATTTTGGTCAACTTGTGAAGTTGACCATCCCATCAGTCCGAGGTGTGCAGCCGCAGGAGCAGCCACCTGCGTTTCGGTGGGATGGTTGGACGGATCAGGTTGTCCAGAATGATCATCGATGACAGTTGCTGAGGGCGCCATAACAGATGGCGCCCAACGGGGCAACCGAGGCGCTGGTCTCGGTGGTCAGTTCGGGCAACGTGTGAAGTTGACCATTCCACCAGTCCGAGGTGAGCAGCCGCAGGAGCAGCCACCTGCGTTGCGGTGGAATGGTTGACGGATCAGGTTGTCCGGACTGGTCATCGGGGGCAGTTGCCGAAGGAGCCACGGGACTGAACGTCGTGTCCGCCGGACTTTGTATTCACCCGATGAGGCAGTGTTGCACGCACTTTATTTTTTTTTGTAAGTGGGTTTTTTTTTTTGTTGCCGGAATGTTGTCCGTAGTCGGCGTTGGTAAATTTTGTCCGCTAATTGTTTTTTTTTTTGTAACGTCTAATTTTTATAACTTTTTACCTGCCGAATTTGTGTTGTCTTGTGTGAGTGAGTGGGTGAATTGTAAGGACCCCAGCTCATCCCACGTCTCAGGTGGCAACACCTAGTGCCACCTGGATTGTGACGGGTTGAGCTGGGATTCAAAGTGGCACTCCTTCCTGTCCCACCAGACTGGGGGAGCGGTTCCGAAACCGCTCCACCCTTTGCGGCGGAGGCAGGAGGGGTGTCCAGTAAGAATGGACGGGAGGCCTCAACACTCCCAACCAGTCCCAGGGGCAAGCCCCTGGAGACTGCCCCTGCGTTGCGGCTGGGCGTGTTGAGACCAACCCGTGTGTGCCTGGAGTGACCCTAGTGGCCCCAACCAGTCTCGGAGGGGGGCCTTAAGACCCGCTCGCATTGCGGTTGGGAGCACTAGGGACAAGTATGAATGGATTTGTGATTTTTTGTTTTTGCCTGTGGCCCGAGTGCCTTCGGGAAAGGGATGCCAGCATTCCCATTGATTATATAACTAATCATTTTTATTTGCAGCTTGATTTTTTTTTGTACGGCTATCAATCGTAGTAATTATTATTTGCGAGTTTTTTTGTATTTCCTCGCGCACCTGTAGATATATATATATATATATAAAAAAATTTTTTCCTATCAATCATCGCTAGGTATACTAGGTGAAGGGGGTGGACTTTATCTTTTTTTTCTCCCTCCAATCCCTAACTGCCTTACGTGGCAAAAGTTTTTTTTAATCTACGATTTGACCTTTTTTTTGAGTATGTCGCGCGACCAGTCTTTCGGCAACCGGGCCGGAATACTCCGTTCGGGAGTGCGGGGAATTGCCGGGGAAAACAGAACCGGGGCGGTAATAATAGAGGGGCTTTCTCCAAGGCCAGGCGTCCCTTGGTGGTGCGCACCCCAGTAGGGGGACAATACGGAGATCCCACGGTAATGAACGTGGGCTCGGACCTGAACGACCCTCGCGATAAAATGGACAGACCTGTAAGTGCCAGTAACCTTAATGCGCCCTTATTAAACACGCATGATATTTCGGGGCTAATGACCAATGTGTCGACCTATGCACCGGATGGAGCTGGTGCCTTACCATTACACCAAGAAGTTGGAAACTCTGGAGAAGCTGCAGGGGATCGGGCGAATACCCTAGGAATGCAGGATGAAGCTACTCGTGGAGGCTCGTAGGTGGACGTGCTACACCAGCTGTTCACAAAGAATCTAAGACAACGTTAATGCGTTTGCACTTAATTATCTTTTCGACACTAAAAAATGTTTCACACTTTTCGCGGTTAACACTATGCGTGTGGCACTCAGAATATATTTTATACACGGTTTTATTTATTTTATAAACAAAAAAAATTGTGGCAAGAAATATTGCACTTACTTTCATTTGGCGATTTGCTGCTCTTGTGATGATGTGGCAAGATGACTTGTGGTGTTGCAGTTGGTTTGGCCGTAATGGTTGCTCAGTGTTTTGACGCTGATTTAAAATTTAATATAACCTTTGCTCTTTGTGGGCAAATGGCTTTTCTGGATACATTTTTCTGGCTGATTTGTGGACTGTATTTTTTGTTTTAAGGTGCTGTATTCCAAATTCCTGGAGAAGAAGGACCAAATGTTCGGCCGGGGTGCGTCTTATCCTTGCGAGAGGTGGGCACACCGGGTCGATCTCAATGAACGGGTATATTTGGAAATAAAATAAGAGAAGACAAGAATTTCTCGTTATAAATTATAGGCTTTATTGGGTAAAATTAAGAAATATCAAAGGTTACAATATTACCTGAATAAACGCAATGATACGGCAGAGATCGCTGGCAGCAGATGTGTACAGAACGGCTGTTGAAATCCAAGAGGCCGGTTGTACCACCGGCGACAACCGTTGGCCCGAAAAATCCTCCGTTTGTAGGGGAAAGTCACCCACACATAAACGTCGACATGCATGTGCATGAGCGCTGACAAAAAACACATATTCACGTGCATGTACATGCATGCACATGCGTGTGGCGGTGATGGTGTGGGTTGCTATAAGGTACAATCGAGTATCGAGTTGCAGAGTTGCCTGAGAGGGGCCGCAATCAGATGCGGAAAAGTTAGGCATCCTGCCTAAACAAAAATTGAAGTTCAGAATTTCTGTTTGTAGTTCAGAAAATTATAATTGAACTTAAATTTAAATTTTCCGAACTTCAACTGTAATTTTCTGAACTTCAGTTGAGATTCCTGAGATTCAATTGTAATTTACTGAACTTCTATTGAAAATTCAGAGCTTCAAGTGTAATTTTCTGAACTTGAATTGAAACTTTCAGAACTTCAATTGCAACCTTCGGAACTAAACCTGAAAAAGGTGTGGTAACACAATTTTTTATATAAAGTGAAAAATTTAACATTTTCTCTGTCAGATAAAATGGTGAATTGCCAACCAGTGGTTTGAAACCATTTGCATTCGTGTTGGCGCTTCTCTATATCCTTAATATAACAATATCTTTTTAATTCTTTAATTAATAGAAAAATATAAATTTTTTTTCTTTAGAACTGTGTACAAAAATGTGTACATTTACATATCGCAACCTAAACCAAAAAGTGTTGCAACTCATAGTCAGAGTAGCTTTGTGTTGAATGTTGATTTATACCACGAAAATAACAAAACCAGGCTAAACAATAAAGTTGACTACTAAAAACCATAAGTTATTTCACGATGCTTTCATGGATCGATTTACACTTAAATACCGATGTAAAATTTTTTTAAGTTGTGACATTTTTAGTTTAGGATGCGATATATACATTCAGTGGAATAATTCTACATTCAGGGTACGTTATGCAATTTTCACCAAGGTTTCCTTGTTTTTTCGTGATTTTCCAATAATAAACGTAGGTACTCATAGTAATTTTTTGTTTTGAATTATGTGATTACAATATTTATAAGGACCATTTAGTTGATGGTATTGGTACTTTCAGTTAAGTTCATCACAAATATATATATTCAAAAAATTTTTTTGTTATACATCTACATAGTTTATAAACTTTGCCTAAAAATTATTGACAAATTCGTTGCAATTAAATTGCTTTAAAAATCTTTGCAAACTTGACGCGACTGTTGAATATTTTTTTAAAAAGCTTGGAATAAGAAAAAAGTGATTACATATATGTAGGATAGGATAGGATAGGTTAGGTGGTAGCTGCCCTGATCAGGATAGCTCACTTGGACAACACGAAGGTCCGTTGTGATACCACATACACAAAAAATAACGGTGACTTAGATCTAGCTACTTAGAGAATCGTTGGGTAGCAACGATAAAGCTCCGAATGATACCGATCTCAACTTTGGATAAATCCTCGGGAGATCCAAGTGAGTCGCAACCGAAGTACTTTCGCCTAGTTCTGGCAAAAGCTGGGCAATCAAGCATAAAGTGATTTGGTGATTCTACCTCACCATCCTCCATACAGCTGCAGCAGAGTGGAATTTCCAGTATATGGAGACGTACCGCATGGATACCCATAGGACAGTGCCCTGTCAAAACCCCAATGACCATTGGTGAGCCTTAGTGAACCCAAGTATTTCAGCAGACCTCCTGCCATCCACTTTCGGCCAGAAAGATCTTGCTACCCTGCAAAACGTGGTGTCGCCCAAAGTTTGCTGAGCTGATTCGAGGCCCAGCTATGGAGGAGCAATCCACAGGTGGCCATTGGAATCCCGAAATCCCTACAGCCATCTTTATCCGGTTCAGTTGTACCGATGCGGGCTAAGGGATCCGCTTGGCAGTTTCCCGGGATATCACTATGGCCCGGGACCCAGATAATCTCAATTGTAAAATAATTCGATGCAATCACAAGCGAAGTCAGGCACTCCCAGACCACCCGCGATCGCTCTGTAGTTGAGCTCAAGGCATTGATAGCGCTTGGCTATCAGATTAGATGTTAAATTCCCTAACCGTAGCAGCACTGGATAGCATTCCATCCACCGCATCCTTAATCGCAGCAACTTCCGCTTGGAATACACTGCAGTGATCAGCCAACTTAAACTTGCGGCTTAAATTTAGCTCTTGACAAAAGACCCCCCTCCCCCACCTTCCTTTCCATCCAGGTTCGACCTACCCGTGAACAAGTTAACCGGTCCCATGCACCAGATAATTCCTCTTACCCACTCCTGTCTCTCTGGAATGACTGGGGTGAAGGTTATATAGGGGGCAGTTATCGGCATACAATAGTCCGTTATGTCCGGGATAAAGTCGAAACTGGTAAGAAGGCTAGAGTGTCCGCGGTCAGAAAGTCCATATCCCATATCACGAAGCCTGACCAACGACCTTGCCGCGGCCGCCTTTCCCGAAATATCTACTGGGTATATGTTCAGCATGACGTTCAGTGCCAAGGTAGGTGTTGGTCTGAGAGCGCCACTGATACCGATCAGCGCCGTCCGTTGCACTGACACTAACATTTTGGAGATGCTCGCCGCGTCCAGCGCTTTCCACCAGACCAGCACCCCATATAACAGAATCGGTTTGACCACCGTCTCATAAAGCCAGTGTACTACTCTTGGCGAGAGTCCCCATCCCTTCCGATAGCCCCTCTGCAGCAGTACAAGGCAATGACGGCCTTCCTGGCCCGATCTTCCACATTGGATCTCCAGGACAGTTTCTTGTCCAAAACAATCCCCAAATATTTAACCCTATCAGAAAGTACCAAAGGTACCCCTCCAATCGAGGGAGTTCTGAAATCGGGCAACTTATATCTCCTTGTGAAAAGAACCAATTCCGTTTTTTCCGGGTAGACCGCCAATCCACATGATTCAGCCCACCTTGCCCTGCAGAACATCGCGCACGGTGCCCAGAAATTTGCCTCTGACTAGGATATCGAGGTCATCTGCATAGGATTCCACCCGACAACCATTGGCTTCCAGCTCCACAAGAAGCTCGTTGACTACCACAACCCAGAGGAGAGGAATAGGACAACCCCCTGTGGTGTACCCCTGCACACTGTCCTCTTAATTATGGCCCCTCCCCACTCCGCTGCGACAATTCTGCCGCATAGAAGTTTGCTAATAAATTCAACCAGAGCCGCCTCGACTCCCAAACCCACCAGAGCTCTTTCGATTGGCCCCGGTAAGACATTGTTAAAAGCCCCCTCGATGTCTAGAAAGGCACCCAGAGCATACTCTTTGTGTTCTAGGGACCCCTCTATTTGCTTTACAATCGAATGGAGAACCGTTTCCGTCGATCTGCCCTTGCAGTACGCATGCTGTGAAGCTGACAGTAACCCCCGAGGTATCCTCTCCCGTAGGTACAGTTCAATCAACCGCTCAAACGTCTTAAGAAGAAAAGACGAGAGACTGATTGGCCTGAAATCCTTAGGTGATACATGAGAGCTTCTGCCGGCCTTCGAAATGAAAATAACCCTAACCGTGTGCCAAGACTTCGGGATATAGTTAAGCCTGAGGCAGTTAGTATAGATGATGGCCAACCAGCGGCAGGAAATCCCCAAAGACAATTATGTAACTAAAATTACAATTAACTTCCTTTTGGCATGTTATGGCTCTGAAAACTATCAGAGGGATACCGCAATAGGCAAAAATATGTAGTTTAACGTATGCGGGTATGCATGTATTTCGACCCAGTTTAAATAGAAAAGAACGTTGTCAGAGAAAATTTTTCTCATTACTCCAATAATGTCTGATGATGCACCTTTCAGCATAAAGATATATGATTTCTAAATACCGAAAAACCAATTTAAGTTATGAAACACAATTAAAAATGTTCAAAAATACCATTGATTCTTGATAATGATCTGAGTCCAACTTTTTCTCAATGTCATAAACTGAATGTTAGTGGCATAACGACGGCGAACTCGGTGTGAGTATCATTTTCCGTTTCTCCGCTGATACGGGATACTATTTTGTGCGTTTTCTTAATCAGCACTTTTGAGCCACGCACGACTTTATGTTGAGCCATGACTTCTGCCAATTCTGGAAGCTGAAATGATAGCATAAATATTAATGAATGAGAATCAAGTTATTGCGGCTACAACTACTAGGGTTCCAACAGTTCAATATTTCACTATGCACCTTTTCTTCGATCTTAGTCAATCTAAATTCCAGGTCGATATGCTTCTGTAATATTGTTTGTAGTATCGCTATTATATTTTGTTATGGAAGTCTTCGTTGGTTATGGAAGTAGCCGCATTATTCAAAACGGTATTCTTTGTATTTAAGGTGGAGCGAAAGGACGCGATGTGTTGTGCTACATCGACGAAATCGGCGTTTGTTGAATTCGTTTTGGAGGGAGGTACATCGATCAATTATTGAAATTGTTGTTTACAGCGTTTGAGCTAGATGGAAACGGTTCGCTGTGTTGTGCTACATCGAAAAAATGGGCATTTGTTGCATTGAAGCCCTTTGACAAATAAAACTTTCGAAATATTGGCTTGTATGGTTGGTTGGTTTTTGCGCTAAACGGAGTACGGAGATTGGCGTTCTTTTCATATGATCTGGATGGAATTGGCTCACTGATTTGTGCTACATCGATGAAATGGGGCTTTGTTGCATTAGAAGTGGAAGGAAACGCATCGACCAAATTGACATTTGCTTTGCCTTTTACCAGCTTAATCTTTTTAATCCTTATTTGGTTGGCTGTAGAGCTAGACGAAGTACGGAAATTGGCGTTATTTGCGTTTGATTTAGATGGTACTGGCTCAGTGTTTTCTGCTACATCAACGAAATAGGGGTTCTTTGTATTGGGAGCGAAGGGAAGTACATCTGCCATATCCTTGGATGTTTGGTTGGTAGTAGAGCTGGAGATATTTAAAAAGGCGTTGCTTTTCCTATACGGAGAAGAGGTATACATATCTATGTCTCCCTCAAATATGTCCTGGCTCGCCATTCTTTCTGATCATATGTTCTCCATGCAAAAAAATAAATACAATTACGAGCAGCATTTATATAATTTTGTTTGAAAATGTATGAGGAGGTCCTTACCAAAACGTAACATTTCATTCATATGTGAATTCGAGTAAATTGTAAAGTTGATTTTACCATTGATCCCTTATGAAAGCTTATTACGAATATAATATATTTTCCAAAATAAACATTTTGGAAATGTTTAGTTTTGGTGTGGACCTCCGCATGTGATCAAATTGGAGCAAGCGATAATATAAGAATATTAGTTTGAAAACTTGTGAAAAAGGTTATGAAGTAAGGGTATGAGAAGGTATTCATTTTCAAAAGGAATACAAAAATACTTATGTTCTATATCTTCCCAGGAAATTTTAAGTCTGATTTCATCCAATCTACTTCCAACCAATATACTAAGGGCTGAAAGTTACTCAAGTGGTGCTGAAAAGGTTTAAATATTCAAAAATAAAATATTTGCTCGCTTTGGGAGTCAGATAGTAATTGTCTTTATTAAAATAAATTCTTTCCGTTTTATACATAATTTCTTAACCTATACATTCATAATTATTATAATACTTACGAACTAAAAATATGTAGATTTGCATAAATGGTATGCATTAGGCCGGGTCGATTTGTGGGGAGGCAAAAAAATCGCCCATTGCTCTGTGAAAATCATATTCTAGGGATCAAAATAAGAAACTTTGCCGAAGGAACCATACCTCTAAAACGAATTCTGGTGTCCCCCAATTTGGGTCGAACTTTTGGGTAGGGCAAATTTTGAAAAATTCCACTTTGACCCATTTAGAGTGCTCCAATCGAGTCCAAATGTATGACCGACCCCCACTAACTTTGGAGGCCCGACCCACCGATGCCAGTGGCACACCCCCTGGAAGCCCCTAGGGGTTCACCATACAAACATTTCAAAAAATCGCCGGTTTTGCACTTTACATGAAAAATCAGCGAAATGCCTATAGTTTTTTTTTTGGAGTTTATTTTTCTCTTTAGAAATTTATTTAGTCAGAACATATGTAAATGAAAAAATTAATTTAACTTAGTAATAGAAAAGAAATTAAAAAAAATTATTAGAAATTAGCGTTTTTACAACCCTTTTAAAACCAAGACATCACTGTGATGCATTTGCATGTCGTAAACATAGTTGTGTGGGTTTTTATTCAACCGTTTTAAAAAATGAAGGTATCACTGCGACACAACTGCAGATCGTAAAATTGCTTGTGTTGTTTTTTTTTAAAGCCACCACAAGACACAACAGGTTGAATTGAAATTACCATTTCATTCTTATTACCTCGTCTCGTAGACCATATATAACGCAACAGTTTTTGTGAATGCATTAAGTCGTTGTGAAGAACTCAAAGTGTGAAGTGCTAATATCAGATAAAAAAATATTTCAAAAAAATAATAAGTGAAGTGACCATTCCAAATCAAAAAGTTTACAATGAATCCACCATCCTCTACACCGCAAGATGAAGCAACTACATCAACAACTATCGAAAACCCAATGAGTCATATACCCAAGCATGTTGTTACAGTTTTGGTGTGTCTTCTGATTTAACTGATCTTAGTTTACCAACCCATCTGGATATCTTGAGATATTATTTTTACTTAAGCCAACGTGCTAAAACAGAACAAAAAAAGTTTTCCCATAAATCATTCACTATTCAAGTACAAGATAAGTTGATTGGAATTTGGGAAAAACTTGGTATTGAAATAATGCTGAAAAAAAGTGTATTTAATAAATTGAATAAATTGCTTGACAAGTATCAAGAGCAAATCAAGAGAAGAAACAACACCCAACAATTTACAGAGTATGTAAAATCTCTGGAAACAATTTTTTACATTGGAGCATGTAAATGCGATTTGAAGGCAGCTCCATGTGCATGCGGCTGGGTTCCCGAACGCCTCAAAGAGTTCATGCACGATCAATCAGAGAAGACTAACAATGGATGCATTTATGATGGAAACTGAAGAGCAAGGAGCAACGTCTATGTCATCAATGCCAACACACCAAGATCCCGATGATTCAACATACGCACCGCCACCGGTTCAAGAAGATATGGATAGAAGCACAAGTTCACAATACACATAGAGATACGATTGTTTTAACTTTGCCTTCGTATGTGACAGATTTGGTGTGCCTGACAGAGTAGCATCAGCATTGGGAACCGCTCTTTTGCAAGATTTTAAAATTAAAGATAAGCATGGGAAACCTCTCAACATGGATAAATCGAAAGTTCGCAGAGAAAAGGAGAAATGCAGACAAGAAGTGCTTTGCAAACGGTTAGATGATACCAATTTGTTAGCGTTTCATTCGATGGCAGAAAAGATGATACTTTAACGATAGATAAAATTGAGAAGTATCATTCTAGGATGGCAAAAGAACCTCATCTTGTTATTTTGAGAGAACCCAATTCTGAATTGATTGGTTACGTAAGACTGGAACATGAAACCGCTGAATACAAAACAACCAAATTAAATGGTTTTTTCAACGATAAAAATATATCACTGGATGCATTAATTGGAATATGCACTGACGGTGAGCCAACAAACACTGGCCCACACGGTGGAATTATACGACGATTCGAATTGCTATTAAAAAGACCATTGCATTGGTTCGTTTGCCTTCTACACTTCAACGAACTTCCGTTTCGGCATTTGTTTGAAGCTTTGGTAAATCAACCAGCACTAGACCAATATCGGCAACCGGAAAACTGAGGCGTCAAATCGTAACTTGTGAAACTCTTCCGGTAAGTTATTGCTATCTCTCATTTATTATAATTGTCAACCATTTTTAATTATTTTATTATTATATATTTTCAGGTGGTGGACGGTGAATATGCCCCCTGCTCCAGAAAAAATTGAATTTTCCACCGATTCGAAGTACTTATACGACATGGCCCATACAATTTCTAGTGCCGTGGTTCCGGTGGATCTGGCTAACATCAAACCAAGGAAAATTTTACATTCTCGGTGGCTCACCAAGGCCGCTAGATTATTGCGATTATATGCGACAACGGAAAATCCAGATGCAAATTTAGGAATTCTGGTTGAATTTATAATTAAATGTTATTTAATTTAATTTAATTTATTTATTATTACGGCTGTTTAGGCCTAAAACTTAAACTACTAAGTACAATTCATTATTATATCATTTATTTCTATTGAATATGCTGTTGGAATGCCATGTGATTCCGATCAGCATATTTACTGGCGTAACAAACGGACGAGTCTGGGAGCCAGTCATTTAAGGAAGGTTGGAAAGGACGCGTTTCCAATCCTCCAGGGCTCCCAGCTTAAGGCAACAAAATTTGGAACTTATATTTTTCAATTATATTTGTATTTTAAGCTGTCGGAATGTATTGGTCTCCGATCAACACAGCTAAACATGTCTTTGGATGATGGAAATTGAAGTGACCCAATCACCCCTCAACTTTGTTTAGTAAAGACGCTGTCGGAACACATGAAGATTCCGATCAGCGCAGCTCAAAATATATTGGGAGGTTGAAAAGGACGTGTTTCCAATCCCCCCTGCTCCAACTTTTGTTTGACCTTATTTTGGTTACACATCATATAATTTTATTGTTATATTAATGCTGTCGGAATGCGAGTGATCCCGATCAGCAACAGTAAATATAGGCTGAAAATACCGAATTCCAGGGAAATTTGTTGTTGGAACTGTCTGGAGTTACAGGTGGCGACTGATTTTCTTTTCCTTAGGGTCGGGTGTATTGTATTTTGCTGCTACCAGTATTACCATTCCCTTTTCGCGCTCCAGTATCGGTATGTCATGTAAGAAATAAAAGAAACAAAACTTTATCTTATTGGAAGGGTTTTACAATGCTCCAATAAACTTTTTTTAAAAGTATTGAAGTTATTACTACTTTTTATGTGATTAGGAAGTTCATTGAAATATTTCAGGCCCTTATAAAATATATTTTGCTTGTCCACTTCTGTTTTGAAAAGAGGTAATCTAAAATTATTGTTTTCTCTGATTACGTATGAATGTGCATCATTTACATATCTAAGCTTTTCGCTGAGGTATGTTGGTAATTTACCGTGCTTAATATTAAATAAAAATTTCATACTGTGGTAGAATATGAGCTGTTTTATATTCAACCAGTTTAGTGCTTCTATCATGTTATTAATGGGAGTATCATACCTCATGTTTAACATAGCTTTGTTTTGCATAACTTGTAGCTTATCTACCTGAGTTACATTGGCCATAAAGAATATTGTGGGACAATATGTGCCAATGTACTTCAATATCAAGTATTACAGCTCTGTCGTGTACGGCAGTGCATCATTTTTCAAGTTCAATGGTTGGTCACGATTTCTGGAACCTCGTTTACGCAAAATTGTCAAGCATATATGTAGATTTGTATTAATGGTATGCATATATGTAGATTTGTATTAATGGTATGCAAAGTCAGCAAATTGATATTTATATGAACCACGTAAAATGTTTGTATGTAAATATTTGGGTAATTCACATTAACAAAGTAAACAGTGTAAATTAGTTGTGTGTAAATATTTTGGTGACAAACTAACATTGACGATCGACAAGCTTATTGACCGGGGTGAGGGACTGAGCAAAAAATAGTAAGGTGTGAACTGACAAGTGTTTCATATTCGGCATTCCATTGATGTTGGCTTACCGCTGTGTTGGGCCAATGTAATTTATGTCGCATAATATTGTAATATGATTATGCTATGACTGCGTGTGGTCGGTTCACAAAAATGCATTGGCATAGAAGTTAATGATGCGTAATGTCGCAAATGTATTGCATAGGTGGGCATGACGCATAATGCTACACCATTCGCCTTCGAAAAAGAGGCTTATATAATTGTGTGCACAATTGTGTAGACCCTTTGTTTGAGTTTTGAATATTTTGGTAACTTGATATGAAAGTGAAAGAGTTTGTGTACTTTGTTTCTAATATGCTGGCCTTGATACTTTTATTATTTTTACATTTTTTTTTTTTTTTCTTAACAATGTTTTGTACAAATTGTCTTTCAAAATCTTAAATTTAACTATTTTTATTTTATTTTATTTTATTTATTTTACATATTTTACTTATTTTACACAGCCGGATTTTAAATGTTTCAACCCACCTAAAATCTACTTATTTCTAGAAGTTTTTATTAAATAACCTACTAAATTGGAATGCTTATTTTACGATTATTTGCTTTAAATTATCAAAAGGTGTTTCAAATGTGTTTAAGCCTATTCTTATGAATTATTAATTCCTTATCTTCATTGTTCCTATTACTAGTTTCTTCTCTATGTGGTATTAAAGTAAAATTGTAATTTTTGTAAATTTTCTTTACCTTATACCTTCCTTTATATCTACTGTCTAGCTTATGGCTAGCTTCTTCTCTAACTAGTACTAGATCAACTATTTTTATTTCCTTACTGGTGCTACTTTTATCATAATTAACTTTTTGTTTTTCTTTAGTTTCTTGCACTAACTTTCTAGCTCTTTGTTGTGCTATTTGAAGTATATATTTAACTTCCTTATCATATGCTTCGTGATTATATCTGTGGTCACAAGTCATAATCGCCTAAGTCTGTTTTTCAATATTTTCAGGATAGCAATTTAAAGTATCAAATCATTACTGCAAATCATGGTATGATATTTATTGCTAATCGTTTAATAAATACACAAGGTGTATCGGTCTTCTTTTTAACTTTGCAAGCAAACTGTTATGTTTTTGCTTAATTTGAAAGATATAAAGGAAAAAAGCAGTTAGGCTATTATGGCTTGTTGAATGAAAAAATTTAAAATCTCTTAGTTTGAGTTGGGCTGTTATTCCGAATAAAAAAATGTTTAGAAGTGCCTAAAGTTGAAATCTTATGTGTAGTTGTGCTATTATTCCTTACTTTTAATTTATTAATTTTATTCACTTAAGTCAGTTTTATATAGTAAATCTTGAAATGCGGTATTTTCAAAAATACTGGAATACAGACATATAAGGGCATATTTATAGTAATTTTAAGTTAGTTGGAGCACTTTTGACAGATAGCACATATAAAATTGTGTCAAAAAGCTTTAACTAACTTAAAATCATATTCTTTTTCAACTATAACTATGCCCCATAGTTTAAAGAACTACAATTAAAAATTTTTATCAATATTAAGGATCCATTTTATTCAATTCAGTTAAAAATTCACATGTACATATTTTTATTATAAATACATAAAAATATTATTTCAAAAATCTTCGTCACTGTCACACTCCGTCAAATCGGGATGGGTATTAAGCTGCTCCATACTTGTGGGAATGCTGTCATAAAATGAGTGAAATTCTGGTTTTATAAACTGCTTCAAGTCCATAAGATCTTTCTTTTTTTCTTTAGAAATGCATGGTAAGTTCTTTATATTTTGTATTTCTCCAAATCCTTTTATAGAACACCCTCTTTTGCCCACCTTTAAGATTTTAAATGGTTCTTCATTATCTAATGAAGTTTTGTATTGGACTTGTTGGATATCTTGGTATAACGAAGCCATCGAATATCGTGCCATACAAATTTTTCGCCATCCTCATTGAAACGTTTCCAAGAAATTTTTGATTTGGATAAGTCCGAAAAGTTATAAAGATCATTTGGCTGCATTTCAATAGTTTGCAATTTGGGTCCAATAGTATTTACGAATTGGTACCAATCTCTTGGGGTCTCAATTTCGACATTTGTTTTTTTTTTTCGCTCAATAAGGGCGTGATCACTATCGCACTCCATATGCGTATGGCCGGGTTCGAGGAATTTGTGGTCAATGTGATCCAATGTAGACGCATTGGAAATAAATGAAATAAACATGGCAGAAACAAACGAATTTTTATTTTGCCCTGCGCACGAATCGCTATAAAATGTAACTGTTTTCGTTTCTGCTGGCAACATTTTTAACAATTTAAAAAGACACGAGGAAATTTCATTTCCACCACGTCTAGCCATAGCTTCGTGCCACATGAAGCATTTTGCTGCATTAGTTACAAGATCGTGAACCGTTAAATTAAACGTCCATAGTTGTCTTTTGAAGAAACTGATAGAATTTCGAAGAAAAGGTGTTGGCAAACATTGCTGTAAATCGAATGCAAAACTTTTAATAGTGTTCGATTCCACCGAGCGCTTTTTATCTTGTCGTTTAGATTCATAAGCCAATTCAGCTTTAGCTTAATGAATTTCTTTTTGCTCAATCAATGAAGCTTTTTCATCTTCGGTTAAAGCGATTTTTATTTTTGCAACGTAAGTGTCGCAGGTGCTACAAGTGTCTACCTTAGGTTCTTTAAATTTAAGACCAAGAGTTTTGAAAATTTCAGAGTATTTAGAAAGGCTTACTGGATTGCTTACTTTTTCCTTGTAAAGGCGGTGCATAGACGATAAATTGAGACTAGCAGGTAAATATTTTTGAGAAGTATCGCGCCGGTTGTAATGGCTTTCGTATGCAGGGAAACTTAAAATGTGTTCTTTAATTTCATTTTCCATTGAAGCATCAATTTTAGATGTAGGAGTATGCTTGCCTCGATGATGACTGAATTGCATAGACGGACAACAAATTTTTTTTCTAACGACCGATTTAATAAAGCTATCACTTTCATCGAAACATTGTCTAAAATGCTTTTTGCATACTTTGATTGTATTACTATTAATCTGGAATGAATATTGCATTGAATTTTCTCGATTTCGTCTGCGTTCTACTGTATTGCATAGGGTGTCACATTTTTTATCCCCAACAGCTACTAATGATCCAATGTAAAAATTCTTTGGTCATAACTTCCCAGGGACCAGTAATGTTTAAATAGAGATTCTATTTATTCAGTTGTAAATTTTTTTTGCATTTGTTTCTACATAAATCAAACGATGGATTGCAGACCCTGGCTTTAACTATTCTACCTGAACACGTTGTGTATGATTTTCGCCTATTTCTAAGGTCACGACGAAGCTTTTTCTTTGACTTTGATTTTGGTTTCGCAAGGCCGTTTAAATTATCACGCTGGTGAGAAGTTTCTTCGTCGTTTGATGAGCAATCCATACTAGTAGCAGATCGTGATAAATTAAAGTCCGGATCCCTTATGGAGTTGTCTGAGTCAAATTCTCCACTATGAGGAAGGACGTCTTCATGTGCCTCATGACTAAGTTTTTTTGGATTATGCAAACCTAGTTAAAATAAAAGTTTCCCTCGTTAATTTTAGTAATAAATACTTTTAAACTCTGGCATAATCTGCATAAAATGCTTACTTTCAATAACAGTTAAATTAAACTCGATTCCGTGGATTGATGACATTGTTTCATTTTGTACACATGGAACAAAATTGGAATAATAATTTTGGAATCGCCCATCGCAAGGCCTTTCAGGAATAAAGTTTTCTGGTTCGTTAGCATCTCGGTATTTTTGAATGTTGGTGCTGGCATTTTCGACATGAGATGTTCCACTTGTACCAAGAGTGACTATAGTAAAATTGAAAACAATTGTTTAGTGTTTTGTTTGGGTTATAGGTAAATACAACATTGCAATCTAAAGACGAAAATGTTTAAAATTCCGAGGGTGCTTACACGTTTTTATTTAAAATATTAAAAACGACACTAGAAATAAGGTTGGTTGTGCGATAATAAAAATGTTTGGCCTTGGGGTTATGTCACTCTTTCATATTTCAAATTACATGCAAATAATTTTGATTTGCAAAATAACAAGGACAACCTTATTTCATTTAATTAATTTTATTTACTTACCTTCGTTGTTTCGACGCTCTGGCAATGACCTAGCCAATTCAACCATTTTTGCTGCTCTGTCGGACATTTTTTTATCACTTTCCACAACAAATATTACTTTTAAATAATTGCTATATAAGCTGCACAACTCTCTGACACAACTTAACTCAACTTAATGATTCGTTTAAAAAAATATATTATTGAATACCAAAAACCTATGTCTACTTAGGTACAGGTTTTTTTGAAATAAAATTTGAAATAAGAACGTAATTCAATATAATATTTTCAAAAAGTCATGGCTTCCTATTGAAAAATAATTTATCTTAATTTATGCTAGCCAATGGCGGTTATTGTAATTCGGAACAACATCCTAACTCAAGATACAAAAAAAATATATTTGGCGCTATGTTTTGTAATAACGACTTAAATTTATATATGCCGTAATGGAAAAAATAAGTTACATTTTTAAGTTGAAATAGGCTGTTATGCCCCACAAAGGAAATAAATTATGAAAATGCTTAACTTGAGCTAGGATACTTTGACGGAGAGTTTATGAGTTAGGCTTTTATGCCAAAACAACCAAGCGAAAAAATAACTTAAGCTGTTAGGTTTTTTTTTAATAACCTTTTTCTAAAAAAAGATACAGACATAAAAAGTGGATGACCCATAGAATTGATTACGCTGAACATGCTGGCACTAATAACTAAATTTTGTCCTAACTCGAGTTAGGCGATTATGGTTTGTGACCACAGATATACTGGGCTTATTTTATTCTCATCTAGGAATTCGTATGTCGGTGGATTTTTTGCAAATATAAGCTCGTAAGGGCAATACCCGTGTACGGTCGATGAGCTCGTGTTGTAGCAGTACGCGAAATACTTGAGGTATTCATCCCAATCATCTTTGTCACTGGATATGTATGAACGTACATATTCGTTGAACGTTCTATGATTGCATTCCACGGTGCCCAAAGTTTGATGATGGTATGGTGTTGAGGTTTTATGCTCAATTTTTACCAGTTTGCATAGTTCTTCGAATAAGCAATTTTTGTATTCGGTTCCCATGTCTGTTAGGATTATCTACATGCAACCATAAATCAGAATGAAGTGCTGGAATACAGCTTTAGCAACTGTTATCGCGTGTTTGCTCGGAACTGGAATTGCTACCAAATATTTGGTGAGATCGCATATGATGGTCACTGCGTATTCGTTTCCACTTATCGATTTCGTACTATATCAAAAGCCTTCGGAGGTGTCTCCGTTATTGTCATTGGCTCTTTTATATGCTTATTTATTTTATTTTTCTTCAATGGATGCAGTTATTTACGTATTTCTTTATGTCACCTCGCATATTTTTCCAGGTATAGCTTTCCTTGATTTTCTTTATCATGCAATTTATTCCTGGGTGGCCAACACTAATAGGATCGTCATGATATTTCTGCAGAATTTCTTTAATTTTCCTGGGATTAATCACGTACATAACCTCTGGGGTTAGTGCAATTGTTAGTGTTTTGAGAACCATATTTCCTGTTTCAATAAATTTGCCTACTCGAGTATAATTACTTTTAACCAATTTGTCCCCTAAGGACAACTGTATCTTTTCATGTCCTAAATTGGCGGCTTCTTTTTCAAGCCTGATAAAGAATTGTCCTAAGTCAATTTTATCATCTACAATTAGGTTGCTTGTATTCATAGTGCTACAAATTTTCTTTCCCTTTTTGAAATATAATTTCGGAGGATTGAAAATGAGCCTGACATGTCTTATTACTTCAAATTTATTTAGCGCTTCATATATTTTGGGTTTCTCTGTGTAACTTTCTTCAGTTTTTACATTACTTTTGATAACTTTAGCTGCTGATCTAGTGATGACTTTCATTATTTTGCATGCTTCCACTGACATTTCTTTTAAATTTGTAATGTTAATGCGTCAATGCGTCCGCTACATGATTTTCTTTACCTGCAATGTACTCCACTTCGAAATCGTATTCTTCTAAATCAAGTCTCACTCTTTTTAACTTAGATGAAGGGCTGTTCATCGAGAAAAGGTATGTTAATGGACGATGGTCGATTTTAATTAGGAATTTTCTGCCATAAACAAATGGTGTGAAAAAGGTTATGGCCCAATGGATTGCTGCTAATTCTTTTTCTATTATTGCTTTGTTTGTTTCACCTTTTGTGAATGATCTAGACGCGTATTTTAATTGGTAACTGTTTGCTATCGTGTTCTTGGCTGAGGACTGCTCCGCAAGTATACCCACTAGCGTCTGTTGTTATGCAGAATTCTTTATTGAAGTCGGGATATTGCAAAAGTTGTGGGCTGATTAATGCTTCCTTTAAGTAGAGAAAAGCTTTTTGACATTCTTCTATCCAGTCGAAGGAAACATTATATGCAAAGCCTAGTTAATTTTCTTGAGTACTCTGCGAAATTCGGTACAAATCTTCTGTAATAGTTGCAGAACGTTACGAACATTTTAACTTCATCTGCTGTTTTTGGTGTTAGGTAGTTTTGAACTGTTTCAAATTTGCTTGGGTCAGGTAGTATTCCCTGGCTTGTGCATTTATGTCCTAAATAAGTTACTTCTTCACTGAAAAATACGCATTTATCTCGATGTAATTTTAAGTTGTATTTCCTACAAGTCGAGAAAATATCTTTTAAATTTTTCAGCATGTGTTTTTCTGAACACTCTAGTACAACTAAATCATCCATATAGAGAAATGCTTGGGATGGTTTGAGGCCCGCAAATGCTAGTGTAATCATTCTTTGGAATGAATTTCGTGCTACTTTTAATCCATAGGTTAGTCTTTTGAATCTATATGTACCATTTTCTGCTGTGAATGAGGTTAAATCTTTAGAGTCTGGGTGCAATTCTATTTGATGAAAACCTGACAAAAGGTCTAGGCATGAAAAATATTTTGCTGTTCCAAGTTGGTCTAAAATATCATCGATTCTTGGAAGTGGGAATTTGTCCGCTGCTAGTTTTTTGTTTACTTTTCTTTAATCAACTACCTAGTCTCCATCTCTTTTCTGTATAACCTGGTAGTGATTTTTTAGGTACTAGTATAATTGGACTGTTGTACTCTGATATTGAAGGTTCCATTATGTCATCTTCAATCAATTTATTAACCTGTTTACTTATTTCTCCTTTTTGTGTCTCGGGTAATCTATAGTTTTTATATAGACTGTTGTGTCATCTTTCATGTGTAGTTTTTGTTTATAAAAATTATTAGTGGAAATTGGTTCTGTTTCTAGTGCAAATATATCTATGAATTCTGTGCATAATGAAGTTAATTGTGAATTGAAAAATTTTGGGAAATTTTTGGTTAATCTTTTTAATTTTTCTGTGTCATCTAAGTTTTCAGTATGTATTTTGTAATTTTGAATAGTTATATTTTTATGTGTGGTGTTAATAATTCTGACGAAAGTTTGATCCTTATTTGTGATTGTGTTTGCTACAAAAATGTCTTCAGCCAGTTGTTGGTGGGGTATAAAGATGGATTTATTATCAGTGTTGACTGTTACCTTCAGATCTAGCAGGGATTGTAATTGTGTTAGCAGTTGGGTAATTTGTTAGATACATTGTGATGGTTTGGGGAAAATCATATGGTCTTAGGATTAGTGTATCCTCTGTTTTGCCATAATCTAGAATACAATTATATTTCTTTATAAAATCCAAACCTATTATTCCATCGCACGGTATTGGAAAGTCGTCTTCTATGACGTGAAATTTATGATAAATTAGAAGGTCATTGCCTTTTAAATCAGCTTTGATTGTGCCTAATGTACTGGTTATACCTTGACCAATGCCCTTTAAGTCTGTTATTTGTTTTGTATTTATTTTTCATTATTAATTATTTGATTCTTTTTGATTATGGAGATATCTGCTCCAGTGTCTACTAAAAAATTTGAAATTGAGTTATTTAAATACGTTTTTGTAGATATATAACTATTTAAGTATAGATTCAGTACATATATTTTCCTATCTACTGATTTTGAAGTGAAGTTTCCTGGTTTTCCTGCTGATTACAGCTACGTACATTGCATGTCTGATTGCGTCTTTGATTATAGGATCTATTTTGGTTTTGCAATCTTCCTTGAGGATTATTATTATTGTTAGTATTCGCTCTAAAGTTATTTTTATATCCCGGCTGTGGTCTAAATCTCCTACCTCGGTAACCTCCATAGCTGTTAACTTGGTAACTTCCACGGGAATTACTTCGGTATTGGTTTTGTTGACGTATACTTAGAATTGTGTTCGAGCTGCCTGGGATTTCCGTACAGCTGCTTGTGAACTTTGAGATTGCGTCGTTCATTGTTGTGAACGTTCCCGCCTGCATAATCATTTTCGCTTTTTCGTTTGAGCAGTTCTTACTCATAGCTTTGACTGCTGCTTGGGTAGCATATCTCGTTGCCAAGTCTGGGTTTAATCCGTCCGAGATATAAGCTCCTTCCAATGACCTAGTTATCTTTTCTATTTCTGCAGTATACTGGTGTGCAGTTTTGCTGCGCTGTTGCATATTTAGTAGTTTTGCTGTAAAACCTCTACTGATTCGCCTTTTATTGCTGTTCTCAATTTAAGTTTAATTTGTTCAATAGTAGTCTCGTTGCAATTTCTTGCAGTGCATTTTAGCTTGATCTTTATCATGGTTATTGCTAAGGCTTCATGAGTATCCTTGATTTGGTCTAAGATATCAAGGGCATCTAAGAAACTATGCAAATTTTCAGGCTTGCCATCAAACTCTGGCAGCACTGATGAGACAGTTTTGATAAATTCTACTACTGTTTGTGCCATTGTAACTTTTATGAGTGGTGTATGCAGTGGTTTCTTGGTTGGTGTTCTTCCCCTGATGGAGTTTGACTCAAAGGAAGTGAAGGGGTACGGTTTCTTGACGGTTCGGTTAGAACGGAGTTAAAGTCAATTTGGAGATTTTCTTCTATCGTAGTTGGTATGGGAATTTCAATGTTATATCTTGGTAATGAAGATACTAATTTATCCCGTACTGTTGAAACAATTTGGTGAGCTTCTTTTTGGTGATGGTTAGTAAGTGATTTACTTTACTGATCAATTCTTTTACAACATTTAGAGCTTCTAATATTATATTTAAATGTTTTGTTTTGTTTCTGTTTTTACGGTTTTTGTGTTTTTAATTTTTCTTCTGTTAATTTATCATGGATTTCTTGCCATGTATTCATCTCTATTTGAAATTTCCTTTAAACTCTTTGTACATTATTTAATTGTCTCAATTTGTTTTTTATGTAATTTTTTATTAAAATTGCAATTGGACAATCAAAAATGTAGTTACACAAACTAAAATTGTTAACCATTTATCAGAAATTTCTTCTTTACTTTCTATACTAGCTTTTGGTTCATGCTTGACCAATGTATTTTCAAGGTTGTTTTCGCTATTTTCCTTACCAACTTCGTATCCTGCGATACCTATTAGTATACCATTTAATATGGTTTTCCACCATGCCATGTTTAAAAATTATTAACGAAAATTTGTAAATTTTTTTTTATTTATTTATTTATTTATCAACCATCATATGACTTAATACGCTTTAATTCTAAAATTTATAATTTTGCATTTTTTAAAATTTATTTTTCGTTTGGGAAGACCATTCGTAACATCCTAGCTGTTTCTTCTTCCCTTGTTGTAGGGTTTTTAACATCTTCTATTGTAGGTTCCCTAGTCATTCCTGTTGTCTTTCAAAATGATTTTAACCATTTCAGTTGTTTTTCGTAGTCTACCTTTCCTTTATCTATAATTACTTTATCTTCCCATGCAATGGGGTGTATTTAGCTGTCATTCCAAATACTCAAACAATTCTTTAATTTTTAACAATGTTTAAAAAGATTCCTTTTTTTTCTTTAAGTCTTTACATATATATTTTTGTTTTTAATATCTCCTATTGTACAAAAAAAAAAAACCTAGGCAAAAATATAATTTTTGCCAATGGTTAAGCGTCACAGGGCCGCTCAAGTTATTCTAAGTTTTAAATTATTTAAATATACTTAATATCCGCTGCCAGTTGTATTGCCCATTATGTCCTGTCATATAATATTAGTTGCCTTGGTGCCGGTTTATATTACACTTCTTTATTTATGCTCGCCGGCATTCCCTTCAATTCTGATATTTGTTCATTTGCCACAGCTTTATTAACATAATAATAATTGCCTTTTAAGGTGGGTTTGTTTTTCTTCAGTAGTATATTTTCCAAGCGTTTTTTTCTTCAAGCACATCTCTCGATATTGTGGAAGTACGTTTAGTGGATTTTCTATTTTTTTAAACTTGGCAGGACCTTTCAGATCTTTGGCCAGATCTGTCAGGATCTTTTCCTCTAGCAAGATCTTTAGCAGTTTTGCCAATTTCTGATCAAGCTGACAGGATTTTTCAGTTTTGCCAAATTAATCTAGTTTGGCAGGATTGCCATGAAAAGGTTTAAATATTCAAAAATAAAATATTTGCTCGCTTTGGGAGTCAGATAGTAATTGTCTTTATTAAAAGGAATTCTTTCCCTTTTATACATAATTTCTTAACCTATACATTCATAATTATTCAAATACTTACGAGGTAAAAATATGTAGATTTGCATAAATGGTATGCATATATGTAGATATGTATTAATGGTATGCATATATGTAGATATGTATTAATGGTATGCATATATGTAGATTTGTATAATGGTATGCAAAGTCAACAGATTGATATTTATATGAACCATGTAAAATGTTTGTATGTGAATATTTGGGTAATTCACATTAACAAAGTAAACAATGTAAATTAGTTGTGTATAAATATTTTGGTGACAAACTAACATTGACGATCGGCAAGTGTATTGACCGGGGTGAGTGACTGAGAAAAAAATAGTAAAGTGTGAACTGACAAGTGTTTCATATTCGGCATTCCATTGATGTTGGCTTACCGCTGTGTTGGGTCAATGTTGTTTATGTCGCATAATATTGTAATATGATTATGCTATGACTGCGTGTGGTCGGTTCACAAAAATGCGTTGGCATAGAAGTTCATGATGCGTAATGCCGCAAATGTATTCCATAGGTGGCGCATAATGCTACAGTGCTTCGTAATAATTATCGACTTGTAGAAATGTGTTCGCTACTACCACGTCCTTTCCCGATTCGTTTATTGTTTCTATTATTTTTATTGGACCTGTCCCCTTACTAAAGAAATATGGATCCTTCTCTTTTTTGAATCAATAATAAGAAAACCATATTTTGAGGTTTTTTTTTATTTCTAGGCATTTTCTCTCCTGAAGGCATAAAATTTTTAAATTTGTGTGCAGAGAATTGATCCAAAGGCCCATTATCCCTGGCACACGCAGGGAAATGCAACAAGCAGTGGATGTTAAAGATAATTGAATCCTCACCGTAAGTTTCACCAAAGAGGTTGACAAACTCTTCTAACATTTCTTGCAAAACATTGGTTTCGGTTTCGCAAAATGTTCCACAAGAAAGTATTCGTATGCTGGCGTGTAAAAGAAGGAAATGATAATACAAATTAAAATCAACACAACCTTTTAAAACAAATATCCCAGCATAAAGTAAAACTTGTCTGTACTCTTTTGATTTCCAGTTTTTATTTTCTTCAAAATTTCTACAAACTCTTCTGAATTCTGAAGGGACGTAGGGAGATATATAGTCAAACCTTGTATTAATTTCAGCAATTTTTCCCTTGTTGTTGTTTTTTTGTCACGCCAAGATTAACAAGATTGATTGGATCTAGGGGGAATTGGGATACCTTACAAAAGTTTGCTGCCTCGAGTAAACTTTGTAGTCCTAAGTTATGGTGTTCCTTGTCAATCTGTTCTTAAAGGATAAGTCGGTTCGCAGCTCACATACCTGTTTTGGGAATGACAGTCTTGTTCCTAAACGTTCTCCCAACTGGCAACACTTAGGACAATTGTGTTTTCCGCTATGTTCTTGTACTTCAGAAATAAAAGCTCGTGCGGGTGAATCGCATATAAATAGATGAACATCAAACCATTTCAAATCGGGGAATGAGCCTACTTTCAAGCCATTTACCCTTAATTGATTAACTTCCTCCGCGAAGCCTTTCAAAAAGCCGTTTACGTTTGTGGGTTTTTGTTTTCTTGAAAAACACGGAATCAAAAAAGGACGCTCAATTGGATCACCGACAATTGATCCTAGAATCGGCCATAGAACCCTCTTCGAACTTTGAAATGGTTTGAGATCATCAACTCCCACATCTATTAACACTTGTGTAATGTTTTTTAAAGTAGGAACTACCTGGAATCGCAATAGGAATGAATGCCATAGTATGCAAACTCACCACCGAGAATATTCTGAACTTCCACACTATTTTTGTGTGTTTCGAGTATTGTCTGTGACGACAGCGGCAGATCTTTCACCCCAATAATTAATAAAGTTCGAACGAGATCATTTAATGCTACTTGGGTAATATTATGTTGTATGGCCCATAACTTTATATAATAACATTTTTGTGCAGTCTAAAGTTCAGAAGGGAAGTTGTCGAACGTACTCTCAGCATCTGTTGCTCATTCAGAAGATTCCTCACGGCAGAAAGAGCTTTCGGAGGTGGTGTCCCATACATCTGTCGCAGCTGAATTAAAATCAGCATCTACCAGAGCAAATTTTAAAATATTGGCGTATTCGCCTACACTGCGCTTAAAACCGTGATTTTCTTGACGGGCACATGCGTATTTACCTCGACAACAATAAGCGAAGGGGGAAAAATAATATTTTAGCTCGTTCAAAAGAAACTAACGACAACGCGAAAAATTACCCCTGGTCCCTCTGAAACTGGAGGTGTGATTCATAATATTTTAGCGCAGAACACCTTTCTGCGTTGGCTCTTTCGGCCGCGCTTGCTATCATAATTAAATCCGTACAAAATCCCTTTGTACACAAAATTGTTTCCTGTGTACAACAATATTACAACAACCACATGAAAAGTTTCAATTTATTTTGCAAATATCTCATCATAGAAGCAAAATTTAAAAATACTATGGATACCACCCTCGGTTTCGGAGGGACCCGCGGGTCATTTTTCGGTTTTTCGTTAGTATCTTTTGAACGAGTTAAAATTTTTATTTTCCGCCTTCGGATTATTGTTGTCGAGGCCAATATGCGTCTTTTGATACCTCCGTTAATATTTTTGGACGCGTAATAGCAGTCGACCCCTCAACTAGACTATTACCAATTTTTTAAATTAACTTATAAGTTATAGGCTCAAAGTTATATAAAATGATATATGTTTATTATATCGATTTCGCAAAGAAACTTAATCAAATCACAATTTGGTATTATGAAATTTGATTATTATTTGTTACATTGACAACAAAATCCGACCAATAAAGCAAAACGTACCAGATTTTTGACTACACTAGGCATTCAATAAAGCAATAACGAGATGATTCGGAATTTGCATTTTGTACGGAAGATTCGAGTTCAATAAAGGCTTTGTGATAAAGATTAACCCCCTGTGTAAAATTTGTATTAAGTATTTTTTCTTTCAATATTAAGAGTGGGCAAATATTTAAATATTTCCATAGTAATTAAGTATATACATTCAATATATAATAAAATCTTAGAAAGAAACGAAAAATAATAATTCATAACAAGATTTTTCGTTTCCTTAAACCATCACAGTCACAACTCTTTTTCAATTCGACCCAATTCGCCGTGCAGGAGAGTGTCAAAAGAATGTATGCATTGATTTCGATAAACTGACTTATTGTTGTACTAACGCATTGTTATGATTGTGACCACTGTTTTTTTGTCGGCGAAATTTCTTAAAATGTTTTGACTTGGCAAATTGCAATCCTTTTCGGAGCATATCCTCGGGGGTTAATCCCTTAAAAGCAAGTGTAGAACAGCTACTAAAAATTTAAAGGTTCACATTCAAAAATCAAGGTATTTATATAAGCGGATATAAATACCTGCCAATGCGCTATACAAGTTGGGGAACGATTTAAGCCCAATATTGCCGTGAGTCCCGTCCAAATTCAAAACAATTGTCGCGTCTGTTTTTGTAATCGGTGGTAAATTTTTGATTTTGTTGCATAATATTGATGCAATCGCAGATTCCTGTAGAAAGCACAAAAAGTATTTAAAAATGAATTTAAAAGTTGATATTTAACGTACATATACATTTCTGTTTGACGATGTAATTTTTTCGTCAAATTGCTGCATCTCATGTACGTCTAAAAGTGGAAAACACTTTACGACAGGTGTATTTTGTACTTCCTGACGAACTAACTGCTCGGTAGTAACTTTCAGCCCAGCTATGGCATCCATGATAGCGGTATTTTGGGTATCAACTATCATTTGCAGCTGATACAATTTTTCTAATTTATTTTCAATTGATTGTAGTTGCATCTCAAATATTTTACAGGGCTGCAGCACACAACTTCGAAAACGCTTTGTGTGACTTCTATAAAAAATTTAAAAACAATCATTAATAGTGTGAATCAATAAAAATAAAAACATTATTGTTTAAAATGACCGAAATATAAGACAAACTTTTCGTACCGGAGCCAATTTCAGTTTTCCACAAAGATGTACTTTCTGTAAGCAACTTGGCTTATCAGAAGCAATTCTTCAATATCTGCCGTCTAGAAATTTGCACGACCGGACCAGTTTCACTTCTGTACAAACTCAATTTTGCATGACCCTTTTCCCTTACTAACTAATCGACACATATGGCGTTTACTTACCTTACTCATTCTGCGCTCTATCTTTGATTCTTTTATTTATTTATTTAACACAAAATTTTTTGTCATATAATTTCCCCTAATCACTTAATAATACCGATTATATTGTACGTAAATTTATCGATTGAATTGTGATAGCTCATCCATTATTCCCATAACACTATGTAGCATTATGCATTATGCCCTCCTATGCAATACATTTGCGGCATTATGCATTATGAACTTCTATGCCAATGAATTTTTTATGAACCTACCACACACAGTCATAGTGCAGTCATATTACAATATTGATCCACATAAATTATGTTCACCCGACACAGCGGGAAGTCAACATCAATTGAATGCCGAATACAAAACCTATATCATTTCACAATTTCATAGTCTTGCTCAATTAGTTACACTGATCAATGCACGTGCCGATCCGAATGTCTAATCGTGTGTAATATTTACACACAACTATTTACATTGTTTCCATAAATAGGTCAATGAAGTAATATGCTGACTTTGCATACCAGTATTAGAAATGTACATATTTTTAGTTTGTTAGTGTTAGCAGAATTATGTATGTGTAGGTTAAGAAAATATGTATAAAAAGAGAAAGAATTTCATCAATAAATTCAATAATTGTCAGACGATCAAACTGGACTCTTCTTTCTGTTAGTTTAAACATTTCATGGCGATCCTGCCAGTTCGATCCTTAATAAGCATACAAATTTGCTGAACAAGCTGTGAAGACCAAATAAAACACCATTAATTTGGCCCACATAAAACGACCCCACAACATATTCAACACAGCTTTAACACAACAGCCAGTCGCAAAAGGTCCTAGCAACACGACAAACCAACAAGTCTCAGAAACACGACTAGCAATCACAACACTTAATAGCAACACAACAAAATAACAAGTCTCAGCAACACAACGAGCGTTCACAACATTTAATAGCAACACGGTAATCATGGCAACCCAACCATTTGAGCTAGCAGCACCAAACACAAAAGCTATAAAAGGAGCGACACAGCAGTACAGCAGTTAGTTAGCACGGAGCTGTGGTCGTGACCGGAGCTACCAGTGGAGCGTCCCTCGAATGTGTCGGTTATACCACTAGGAGATGTCGTTTCATAGGAGTGAGTCGTGGTCTCAGCTGGTGAATGTGTCGGTTATACCACCAAACACCGCTTAAGACTTCGTAAGCAACGGCCCTACCACAGTAACGCGCACCCGCGAACAGGTGACGTCCGCCCACCTGTGCCGACGGTGACCGCGCCAAAACAGACCGGAACTACCAGTAGAGCGCATTTCGAAGGTATCGGTTGTACCATCTGGAGAGATTGTTTCATAGGAGTAAGTCGTGGCCTCTAGTGGTGAATGTGTCGGTTATACCACCAAAAACCGCTTGAGACTTCGTAAGCAACGGCTCTGCCACAGTGACGCCCACCCGCGAACAGGTGACGACCGGCCGCCTGCGCCGACGGCGACCGTGCCACAGCAGCCATACGCAAGCATACAACGTTGGCCACAGCAGCCATACGCAAGCATACAACGTTGGCCACAGCAGAGTCAGGCCAACATACGACGTAGGCCATAACAGCTCTACGTAAACACACTACGCTGGCCGCAACAGCGCTACGTAAACATACTACACTGGTCGCAACAGCACTACGCAAACACACTACGTTGGCCAGAGCAGAGTCACGATAACCTACGTCGCTGGCCGCAACAGCGCTACGCAACAGCACTACGCTAACATACGAAGCTGGACGCAACAGCGCTACGCAAGCATACTACGTTGACCGCAGCAGAGTTACGCAAATACCCGAAGTCAACCGTACTAAAGTTACACACACGCACGCAGGCGCACCGACATAAGCCGCAGCCGAGACAGCGCAGTCGCTAGTCGTACGAGAGACACGCCGACCGAGTGCGTTACAGAAATACATTTACGCACACCCAGACCACGACCAGCAAGGCGTCCTAACGGGACGATCCTAACGCGAGGGCCGTTAGCCCACCACTAATCATAGAGCAAGCACAAAGCGAAGTGCAGAATACAAATACATCTTTCTTTTATTACATTATTTTCATTAAATATAAATATATAGAGTTAAAGAAATAAAGCGAATTTTATGTGAAAACGATTTGCAAGGTGTCCCGAATAACAAATTTATTGTAAGTGAACCTTGCACACGGCGAGTATACCCCAAGCACTTATTGAAGAAGCACCGGGGCAGGAAAAAAAGCTTCGTTACAATTGGCGCCCGAGCAATGACCCCGAAAATCCTCCAACGTCAGAAGAAACATTCCTGACTAGAAACCTAACCATAAAATGGCCGAACAGATTGATACCACGTGGTTAGACAACATTTCAGAGGAGCAGCTGATATCCATCAAACAGGAATTGGGTATTGAGCAGACTGGTACCACACGAGAAATCCGAAAGCGCATAGCAGCACTGACTTCGAGAGCAAACGTGAACTCGGAAATACGCGAAAAATTTCTATCCCTAGGAGCCTCTTATAAGGAAACTACAGACACGAGTGATTTAAATGAGGTTAAGACACCGATTCCATCGAACGGACGGGGCACCATGAACACCGCCGATAGACCAGCAGAGCAAGACCAGTTCGCGTTCCCTCCCAGGAGTACAGCACCCCCACAACAGTACTTATCGTCAGGAAAAGCGGTACCATCCAACGGTACATCTCAGGCACCGACCGTTATATTCGCACCCATCATCGACCAGGTAAGCAAGTGGTCGGTAAAATATGAAGGTGGACGGAACCCGTTAGCGTTCATCGAACGGCTGGAGGAATTAGCCGAAGTGTACGCGCTAAACGTGGATCTCCTACCAAAAACCATGCCCGAGCTACTAGGGGGCCCTCGCTGCAGTGTTATCGCAATAAGAATGCACACTGGGAAAGGTGGACAAACTTAAAAAGGATTTTTTACGGTTTTTCCTACCATTCAGGTATTTCGAGCGTCTCGAAGACGACATATGCCAACGGAGGCAGCATAACAAGGAGAAGTACAAGGACTACGTGCTAGCGATACAGGGCTTGATGAGACACGCGGGATACACCAGCGAATAGTGGCTGGAACGAATCTTCCGTAACAGCCACCCCGATTACCAATTTTAAATCCGTCGGAGGGACTTCACCAATCTCTCGGAACTCTTAACCCTTGCCGAGGAATAAGAGCGCATACGTGAGGACTATCGAAGACCATCAGGCGGGTACCACCGCGAAGTTACGCGACACATCGCAAGTGACACAACTCTGGTATCACCACCTAAACCTGCGCGAGCACCACCACCACCACCGAACATACCGCACCACACGCCTCCCGGCAATCAGGGGTTCGAACAAGGACACTACGCAAATAGATGCCGAAACCCACGGAAATTTTTTTCCAGGGAGTGTGGCCGCAGTGATATACGCACAATCGAATGCTGCCGTCGACGACAGGGAAACGACAGGGGGCTTCACGAAGAACAAGGCGCAGTGAGCCCAAAGAACCCAGCGCCGAATCGGCAGTGGTAATGTACGAAGAGCATGGGCGCCTTTACGCTGTAGCCTGGCTCGGCGCGAAATCAGCCGAGGCGGTCATCGACACAGGGACATCGAGAAGCTTCGTTTCGAGCGGCTTAGCAGAACGTGTAGTAAACTCTGGAAACGGAGAAATGGTGAGAGTGGCCATCAAAATAACGATGGCAAACGGGACTAGCACCACAATCTTCGACGCCATAAAGACTGAGGTACGCCTCGGAGAAGCGTCACTCCACACAGTTTTACACGTCGTGCCTGGGGCGATCGACGACATCGTACTGGGCCTGGATACGTTAGGAAGAATGGGAGCCACCATAACATGTGGAGAAGGCCACCTCGTGCTAACCACACCCCTTGGTTAGCACACACCGCATCCTGGAGCCACGTCAGAAACTACTCAGAGTATAACACCAGCGAGAACGAGTACGAGGACCGCCAGGAATGACACCCCTGGGACCATTCAGAGTATAACACCAGCGAGAACGAGTAACGCCAGGTACGACACCCCTGGGACTATTCAGAGTATAACACCAGCGAGAACGAGTAACGCCAGGTACGACTCCCCTGAAACTATTCAGAGTATAACACTAGCGAGAACGAGTAGGAGTAACGCCAGGCACGACACTCCTGGGACTATTCAGCGTATAACACCAGCGAAAACGAATAACGCCAGGTACGACACCCCTGGAACTATTCAGAGTATAACACCAGCGAGAACGAGTACGACACCCCTGGGACTATTCAGAGTATAACACCAACGAGAACGAGTAACGCCAGGTATGACACCTCTGGAACTATTCAGAGTATAACACCAGCGAGAACGAGTAACGCCAGGTACGACACCCCTAGGACCACGTCAGGAACCATTCAGGGGGTAACACCACCGATCAGTAGTAACCACAAGCACAACAACATTGATGATAGGATCAACAGGACCAACGGGGCCTACGATGACGACGAGGCGGAGCGAGTTCGCGGCTTTCTGGCAAAAGAGCTCCGGAAATTAGAGAGCATGAGTGAGGTGACGACAATAGCCGAGCAAAAAATTATCCTGAGGGACGACCGCCCTATCAAGCAACGTTACTTCCCACTCAACCCAGCTATGCAGACCATCATCAACAACGAAGTCGACGAGTTACTCCAGAAAGGATACATCGAGCCGTCCCGTAGCCTACACAGCGCACCGATCGTGCTAGCCAAGAAGAAAAACGGGAAGTGGAGGTTATGCGTGGACTATCGACAGCTCAACGCCCGATCCGTACCCGATGCATACCCCCTACCCAGAATACAACATATGTTGGACAAGCTACGACTAGCGAAGTACATCAGCAACTTGGACTTGAAAAATGGCTACTGGTAAATACCACTGGAGCCCCAGAGCCGTCCCTAAACAGCTTTCACGGTACCGGGACCCGGATTATTCCAGTGGCGCGTCATGTCGTTCGGCCTACACTCCGCACCAGCAACATTTCAAAGAGCAATAGATCAGGTTATTGGGCCGGAGATGGAACCCTACGCTTTCGCATACCTCGATGACATAATCGTCGTAGGATCCACCTTGGAGGAGCACATTCGCAACTTGAAAGAAGTAATGCTACGACTGCAGCACGCCAACCTCAGAATAAATCCGGAGAAATGCGAATTTTTCAAGAAGGAAATCCGATACCTAGGACACGTGGTAAGCGACAGGGATATTCACACCGACCCCGAGAAAGTTGCAGCCATCAAAGACCTGAAACCACCAAGGAACGCGAACGAGGTGCGTCAATACCTCGGCATAGCTTCTTGGTACCTACGGTTCGTACCCGATTTCGCCACGATCAGCCAGCCACTCAAAACCCTGCTGAAAAAGGGCAAACACTGGAAGTGGGGGCCGAACAACAGAAGGCCTTCGAGGCCTTAAAGCAAAAGCTCTCGGGAGCACCGATACTTGCCTGCCCGGACTTCACCAAGACCTTCACCTTACAAACGGACGCAAGCAATTTCGGTCTGGGCACCGTATTGACACAGGACTTGTAGAGTGGAGAACGCGTGATCGCCTACGCCAGCAGGAAACTCAACAAGGCGGAAACCAACTACTCGCCCACCGAGAAGGAATGCCTCGCGATAGTCTGGGGAATACGCAAGATGAGGCCCTACTTGGAAGGATACCGATTCAAGGTAATCACGGACCATATGTCTCTAAAGTGGCTAAAGTCCATCGAAAGCCCCTCAGGCCGTACAGCACGATGGGCCTTGGAGCTTCAGCAACACACTTTCGACATTGAGTACAAGAAAGGGAAGCTGAACCTGGTAGCGGACGCACTATCACGACAGCCACTGGAGACCCTACGACTGGCAACGACAACAGAGCCGCAATGCAAGTGGTGGCACAAGCGCGTCGGCGAAGTACGCACCAACCCGGAAAAATACGCCGACTACATAATACAAGATGGACAACTGTACCGCCATATTCCCTGCCGTTCACACGATGAAGAAGCGGTCCTTTGGAAATTTTGTGTACCCACACCACTGCGACAACGAGTATTAGAAGAAAATCACGACATCCCAAGCGCTGGACACATGGGCATCCGCCGGACGGTAGCGCGGATTGCCAACCGGTATTACTGGCCCGGTATGTTTCAGGACATCAGTCGACATGTACGACAGTGCGAGTCTTGCCAGAAATACAAGGAAGCACAGCAAAAGCCAGCTGGAAAGATGCTCACACAGGTGGCCCAAGAGCCATTCGCCACGGTATGCGTCGATTTCGTCGGACCACTCCCACGATCCACACACGGGAACACGATGCTATTAGTATTTTTCGCCCGCTTCAACAAATGGGTGGAATTGGTCCCCATGAGGCGTGCTACAGCAGATGGCCTTCGCCGCGCGTTCAGAGAACGCATCCTCCCAAGGTTTGGTGCTCCCAAGATACTGATATCGGACAACGGCGTGCAGTTCACCAGCACAATGTGGCAGCGTTACCTCAAGGAAATGAGGACACGAAAACACTTCACGGCGCCCTACACACCGCAAGAAAACCCAACGCGAACAGAATAGTCTAGAGGATCATAGCGCAACTCACCAGATCACAGCACAACAGATAGGACGACTTTCTCCCAGAGATCGAGCTGGCCATCAACACCATTGTGACCGCGTCCACCGGATACAGTCCAGCTTTCCTCGTACAAGGATGGGAGCCGCGACTACCAGGGGCATTGTTTGACGAAGTCAACTTGGGGACGGGCACAGCCCCACCACGGCAGAATAAAATTCCGCCAGAATGCAAGAGGCTTTCAGAATAGTGAGGCAGAACATGGAACGAGCGGCGGCAGACCAAGCACGGCATTACAATCTACGACGGAGAAAATGGACCCCCGTAGTCGGCGAACTAGTGCTCGCAAAGGAACACCATCTCTCCAAGGCCGGGGAAAATTTCGCGGCAAAGTTCGCCCCCAAATATGACGGACCCTACCAAATCCTAGGATATGTGTCCCCAGTGATACTTAAAATACGAAAACCCAACGGAGGAAAGGAGAAAACGGTCAACATCGCAGAGTTAAAGGCATATCATGCAGCAGAGATAATCGCGGGAAATTAAAATAAATCCAGGGAGAACAGATTTTAAATTATTAATTAATATCAAATACCTAACGCCTAAGATAATATTCCCGGCAGGACCAGGCGGCGTATCCCTCTATACGACTGACCTCGACACCCTCAAAAATCGAAATGGTTGACCGACACCATCATTGACGCTTGGGCAAAGGGACTGGAAGAGCAACACGGACAACAAAATGCGACTCTCAGCCCGTTCATGATCTGGCAGTTGGCCCAGAAGAGGAACACTGAGGAAGACTACCAACGCATATGCCGATGGGTCTGGAACGTCGACCTATTTGGCAAGAGTGTGATTCTAGCACCCCACAACACAGCTAAACACTGGTACCTACTCGGTCTCGCAAACGTAGCAGTCACCCACCACGTTGCCGACACGGAATGCTGGCAGGAGCGATATGTATGGGTAGCGGACTCAATGCACAGGGAAAAAATTCCGCACGCAACACATGCTTGGGCAGATTTCCTCCGGTGGGAATACATACAGCGGTACGGGCACGACGGTTTTACAGCTCAAGAGCTAGTACTCGAGGTGTCACAACAATACAACAACAACAACTGTGGCGCCTACGTAGCCGAGAACATGGAGAGAATTTTACGATACACGCGGAGCGGAGAAGGAATGCCCGGACTGTGAAGACAGCCATTCACGGAGTAAATGGCGAGAAAGAAGCGCACAGAAATGCTGCGGTTCCTACGGGACGGTCGAAAACCCCAGGAGATTATACAAAACACTACCACCACATACCACCCTCACACAGTTCCACAACCAAGCACCGAAGACAACACTAACTCCCTAGTTCCAGACACCAAAACGAAGCCACGACCGACAACAGAAGGCCATAAATTTGTAACGATCAAGGCCAGAGACGCAGATGGACCAATGATGGACCTATTCTCGGAGATAGCAAGGGAAGTACGGGATACAATCCGATGCATCGCCGAAGGCAAAGCCCAATACCGAATACGATTCGTTACAGAGAAGTACCAGGTCACCATAGTGAAAAGCAAGGCGCGCATACGATTACTGGTTACCGAGGGCCGACTCTCCGAAGTGGGGAAGGAGGGGGGGGGGGGGGTGTGAGGACCAAATAAAACACCATTAATTTGGCCCACACAAAAGGACCCCACAACATATTCAGTACAGATTTAACACAACAGCAAGTCACAAAAGGCCCTAGCAACACGACAAACCAACAAGTCTCAGTAACACGACTAGCAATCACAACACATAATAGCAACACAACAAACTAACAAGTCTCAGCAACACAACGAGCGTTCGCAACATTTAATACCAACACGGTAACCATGGCAACGCAACCATTTGAGCTAGCAACACCAAACACCACAGCTATAAAAGGAGCGGCACTGCAGTACAGCAGTTAGTTAGCGCGGAGGTGTGGTCGTGACCGGAGCTACCAGTGGAGCGTCCCTCGAATGTGTCGGTTATACCACCAGAAGAGGTTGTTTCGTGGAGTGAGTCGTGGCCTCAGGTGGTGAATGTGTCGGTTATACCACCAAATACCGCTTGAGACTTCGTAAGCAACGGCCCTACCACAGTAACGCGAACAGGTGACGTCCGCCCGCCTGTGCCGACGGTGACCGCGCCACAGCAGACCGGAGCTACCAGTGGAGCGCATCTCGAAGGTATCGGTTGTACCATTTGGAGAGATCGTTTCATAGGAGTAAGTCGTGGCCTCAAGTGATGAATGTGTCGGTTATACCACCAAACACCGCTTGAGACTTCGTAAGCAACGGCTCTGCCACAGTGACGCGCACCCGCGAACAGGTGACGTCCGCCCGCCTGCGCCGACGGCGACCGCGCCACAGAAGACATACGCAAGCATACGACGTTGGCCACAGCAGAGTCACGCCAACATACGACACGGGGCACAACAGCCCTACGTAAACACACTACGCTGGCCGCAACATAACTACGCAAATATACTACGTTGGCCACAGCAGAGTCACGATAACCTACGACGCTGGCCGCAACAGCGCTACGCAAGCATACTACGTTGACCGCAGCAGAGTTATGCAAAAACACGACGTTAACCATACTAGAGTTACACACGCGCACGCCGACGCACCGACATAAGCCGCAGCCGAGACAGCGCAGCCGCTAGCCGTACGAGAGGCACGCCGACGCAGGGCGTCACGGAAATACATTTAAACACACCCAGGCAACGACCAGCAAGGCGTCCTAACGGGACGATCCTAACGGGACACGAGGACCGTTAGCCCACCACTAACCATAGAGCAAGCACAAAGCGAAGTGAAGAATACAAATACATCTTTGTTTTATTACATTTTTTTCATTATAGTTATAAAATATATAGAGTTAAAGAAATAAAGTGAATTTTATGTGAAAACGATTTGCAAGGTGTCCCGAATTACAAATTTATTGTAAGTGAACCTTGGACACGGTGAGTATACCCCAAGCACTTATTGAAGAGAAAAAAGAAGAGAGAAGAAGAAAAAAGCTTCGTTACAAAGCAAATATTGCTAAGACGATCTGACTGGAAGAGATCCTGCCAGTTTGAAAAGTAGGACAATAAATGAAAAAAAAATTTTGCCAAATTGGAAAAGCTAACACCTTGGAAGGAGCAAAGGTAAATAACGCATATGCATACCCAAATGCAAACTCAATCGCAAACACATACAACAGGAATTATGTTCAGCCACTAAACAGAATGCATTATTTTCAAAAAACCAACGTACGAGCAATTTTTACATATTTACATATTTACATCCTTCATGCATATATGGCTACATACTTCATGGTATCCTCTACAACGCATAAAAGGGTGGAATAAATTGGGCAATTTAGCAGCAAAACGGGACCGGAAGATATCTTTTTAATTGGCGGCGTACCGTTTGAGGTGACAGCAAAACTGGCAGCAATATAGAGTATAAGTATAAAATTTAGAAACAAATTGGGCAGCCTTTATGGACGCTAAACCATTAACAAAAAGGAAAGTTTTTGCTTAGGACATTTTTTTAAAAAGTAGGACTTGAAATTAAAAAACAAAAAAAAAATTTTATAAATAATAATATTATGTAAAAGGCTACTTTCAATGAAAATTTCCTTGAAAAAAAAGAGAGAAGTAGCAAGAAAATTAAAATATCTTATTTGAAAAAGAGAAAAAATTTTAAATTTTACAGAAAGTTTTTTAATAGCTTGAAAAAAAATTTATAAAAAGGGTTCAGTAATTGCTTTGCTATGCAAGAAATAAAAACGGAAGAAGAATTCCAGAGAATTTTTAAAAAGTGTGAAGACACTATAAGAGAATTTATAAAAATCTCTGAGGAAACTCTTAAAAATCGTAACACTATTATACAAGGTCCGACACCAATTACTATAGAAGAGTATTGGCGACGGAACCAGTCTTATAAAAAGGAAGAAATTCCAAAGATACCTACCCCAATAATCCGAAAAAGAAAACGGGGAGGTAAACAATTCAAAATAAAGAAAGAAATTGCTGAGACCTTTAAGCTATTAAATTTAACTACAAACACTACAGATAGGTTAAAATTAAAAGAAAAAATTAAAGAATTAAGAAACAGGAAATAAATAATTTAGTTGAAAAAAATGTTTTTTTGAAACGCTACATTGCTAACAATTAAAGAAATTTTTTTTATTTGAGTAAATTGGAATGCCAGGTAAATATTGGGAATACCCCATTAAATGGGAGGATATGGTAATTGTAGATGAAGGAAAAGTAGATTATGAAAAAAAGCTGCAATGGTTAAAACCATTTTGGAAGAAAATAGGAATGCAGAGGGAACCTACAATAGAAGATGTAAAAAATCCTACAACAAGGGAAGAAGATACCATTAGAATGATGCGAATGGTTTTTCCAAACGAAAAAAATTTTTTTCATTAATTAGAAACAAACAGAAGTAGAAACTTACAGAAGGAAAAATTTTAAATAACTAAATTAGGAATGAAAACAAAATAAAACAAAAATTACAAATTTTAGAATTAAATCATAATACTAAGCCATATATAGGTTGGTAAATAAATAAATAAATAAAAATTTAATACAAATTTTCTTTATTTAAATCTAACTAATGGCGTGGTGGAAAACCATATTAAATGGTATCCTAATAGGTATTGCAGGATGCGAAGTTGGTAAGGAAAATACCGAAAACAATTTTCAAAATAAGTTGGTAAAGTATGAACCAAAAACAAATATAGAAAATAAAGAAAACATTTCTGATAAATGGGTAACTATTTTTGGTTGTGTAACTACATTTTCAATTGTCGCAATTGGAATTCTAATAAAAAATTATATAAAAAAAAAGTTGAGACAATTGAATAATGTACAAAGAGTTTAAAGGAAAATTCAATACAAAGAGAGATGAATACATGGCAAGAAATCTATGATAAATTAACAGAAGAAAAATTAAAAGCCGATAAATTATATAAGTGCATAAACAAACATAATATTAGAAGCTTTAAATGTTATAAAAGATTTAATCAGTAGAGTAAATCACATACTTACTAACGATCACCAAAAAGAAGCTCAACAAATTTTTTCAACAGTACGGGATAAATTAGTATCTTCATTAGCAAGATATAACATTGAAATTCCCATACCAACCACAATTGAAGAAAATTTCCAGATTGACTTTAATTTAGCTTTATCAGAACTTTCACGAAGCCGCACTCCATCACCACCACTGAGTCAGACTTCATCGGTGGAAGAAAATAAATTCTCTAATTGCCCAGCTATAAATATTATAGTGGCACAAACAGTAGTTGAATTCATCAAAACTGCTTCATCAGTACTACCAGAGTTTGATGGTAAGCCTGAAAATTTGCATAGTTTCCTATATGCTCTTGATATCCTAGACCAAATCAAGGATAGTCACGAAGCCTTAGCAATAACCATGATAAAGACAAAGCTAAAAGGCAAGGCAAGGAACTTCATAAGTAACGAAAATACAATTGCACAAATAAAACAAAAACTAAAAATTGCAATAAAGTGAGAATCAGTAGAGGCTTTGACAGCAAAACTACTAAATATCCAACAGCGCAGCAAAACTGCAAACCAGTATACTGCAGAAATAGAAAAGATAACTAGGTCATTGGAAGGAGCTTATATCTCGGACGGATTAAACCCAGACTTGGCAACGAGATATGCTACCCAAGTAGCAGTCAAAGCTATGAGTAAGAACTGCTCAAACGAAAAAGTGAAAATGATTATGCAGGCGGGAACGTCACAACGACGCAATCTCAAAGTTCACAAACAGCTGTACGGAAATCACAGGCAGCTCGAACACAATTCTAAGTATACGTCAACAAAACCAATACCGAAGTAATTCCCGTGGAAGTTACCAAGTTAACAGCTATGGAGGTTACCGAAGTAGGAGATTTAGACCACAGCCGAGATATAAAAATAACTTTAGAGCGAATACTAACAATAATAATAATCCTAAAGGAAGATTACAAAACCAAAATAGATCCTATAATCAAACACGCAATCAGACACGCAATGTACGTAGCTGTAATCAGCAGGAAAACCAGGAAACTTCACTTCAAAATCAGTAGATAGGAAAATATATGTACTGAATCTACACTTAAATAGTTATATATCTACAAAAACGTCTTTAAACAGCTCAATTTCAAATTTTTTAGTAGACACTGGAGCAGATATCTCCATAATCAAAAAGAATCAAATAACTAATAATGAAAAATAAATACAAAACAAATAACAGACTTAAAGGGCATTGGTCAAGGTATAACCAGTACATTAGGCACAATCAAAGCTGATTTAAAAGGCGATGACCTTCTAATTTATCATAAATTTCACGTCGTAGAAGACGACTTTCCAATACCGTGCGATGGAATAATAGGTTTGGGTTTTATAAAGAAATATAATTGTATTCTAGATTATGGCAAAACAGAGGATAAACTAATCCTAAGACCATATGATTTTCCCCAAACCATCACAATGTATCTAACAAATTACCCAACTGCTAACACAATTACAATCCCTGCTAGATTTGAAGGTAACAGTCAACACTGATAATAAATCCATCTTCATACCCCACCAACAACTGGCTGAAGGCATTTTTGTAGCAAACAAAATCACAAATAAAGATCAAACTTTCGTCAGAATTATTAACACCACACATAAAAATACAACTATTCAAAATTACAAAGTACATACTGAAAACTTAGATGACACAGAAAAATTAAAAAGATTAACCAAAAATTTCCCAAAATTTTTCAATTCACAATTAACTTTATTATGCACAGAATTCATAGATATATTTGCACTAGAAACAGAACCAATTTCCACTAATAATTTTTATAAACAAAAACTACACATGAAAGATGACACAGACTCTAGAGATTTAACCTCATTCACAGCAGAAAATGGTACATATAGATTCAAAATACTACCCTATGGATTAAAAGTAGCACCTAATTCATTCCAAAAAATAATGACACTAGCATTTGCGGGCCTCAAACCATCCCAAGCATTTCTCTATATGGATGATTTAGTTGTACTAGGGTGTTCAGAAAAACACATGCTGAAAAATTTAAAAGATGTTTTCTCGGCTTGTAGGAAATATAACTTAAACTTACATCGAGATAAATGCCTATTTTTCAGTGAAGAAGTAACTTATTTAGGGCATAAATTCACAAGCAAGGGAATACTACCTGACCCAAGCAAATTTGAAACAGTTCAAAACTACCCAACACCAAAAACAGCAGATGAAGTTAAAATGTTCGTAGCGTTCTGCAACTATTACAGAAGATTTGTACCGAATTTCGCAGAGTACTCAAGAAAAGTAACTAGGCTTTGCATAGAATGTTTCCTTCGACTGGACAGAAGAATGCCAAAAAGCGTTTCTCTACTTAAAGGAAGTATTAATCAGCCCACAACTTTTGCAATACCCCGACTTCAATAAAGAATGCTGCATAACAACAGACGATAGTGTGTATGCTTGCGGAGCAGTCCTCAGCCAAGAACACGATAGTAAACAGTTACCAATTGCTTACGCTTCTAGACCATTCACAAAAGGTGAAACAAACAAAGCAACAATAGAAAAAGAATTAGCAGCAATCCATTAGCTTTTCTCTACTTAAAGGAAGCATTAATCAGCCCACAACTTTTGCAAGACCCCAACTTCAATAAAGAATGCTGCATAACAACAGACGCTAGTGGGTATGCTTGCGGAGCAGTCCTCAGCCAAGAACACGATAGCAAACAGTTACCAATTGCTTACGCTTCTAGATCATTCACAAAAGGTGAAACAAACAAAGCAATAATAGAAAAAGAATTAGCAGCAATCCATTGGGCCATAACCTTTTTCACACCATTTGTTTATGGCAGAAAATTCCTAATTAAAATCGACCATCGTCCTTTGACATACCTTTTCTCGATGAACAGCCCTTCATCTAAGTTAAAAAGAGTGAGACTTGATTTAGAAGAATACTATTTCGGAGTGGAGTACATTGCAGGTAAAGAAAATCATGTAGCGGACGCATTGACGCATTAACATTACAAATTTAAAAGAAATGTCAGTGGAAGCATGCAAAATAATGAAAGTCACCACTAGATCAGCAGCTAAAGTTATCAAAAATAATGTAAAAACTGAAGAAAGTCACACAGAGAAACCCAAAATATATGAAGCGCTAAATAAATTTGAAGTAATAAGACATGTCAGGCTCATTTTCAATCCTCCGAAATTATATTTCAAAAGGGGAAAGAAAATTTGTAGCACTATGAATACTGTAACGAAGCTTTTCCTTGCCCCGGTGCTTCTTCAGTAACTGCTGGGGTATACTCGCCGTGTCCAAGGTTCGTTTACAATGAATTTGTATTTCGGGGCGCCTTGCAAATCGTTTTCATATAAATTCACTTTATTGGTAAATTCCCTAAACTATAATATAAAATGTATAAAATGTGTATCTATAATTCACTTAATTTCATTGCTTGCTTTATAATTCGTGATGGGCTAGCGGTCCCTCGTGTCCCGTTAGGAACGTTCTGTTAGGGCGCCGTACTGGTCGCCGTCTAGGTATGTGTGAATGTGTCTCGGTGACGCCTTGCGCCGGCGTGTTCCTATTATGGTTAGTGGCAGTGCTAAGCCTGCTGCGGCCAGCGTCGTATGCCTGCGTATCTCTGCTGCGGCCAACGTCGTATGTACGCGTAGTTCTGCTGCTGCCAACGTCGTGTGTATGCGTGACTCTGCTGTGGCCAACGTCGTATATTTGCGTAGCTCTGCTGCTGCCAACGTCGTGTGTATGCGTGACTCTGCTGTGGCCAACGTCGTATATTTGCGTAGCTCTGCTGTGGCCAACGTCGTATGTAAGCGTGACTCTGCTGTGGCCAACGTCGTGTGTATGCGTAACTCTGCTGGCGTCGTGTGTATGCGTGACTCTGCCGCCGAGGCTTATGGCGATGGCGCACGGGCTCGTGACGTTGTGGGCCTTCGCTTAGCGGGAAGCGAGCGTAGTTTAAGGCGTTGTAGAGCGGTCAAAACCAGCTTACCCACAATCCTCAACCCACGGCTCTTTCCTATGACGGGAACTCTCTTGCGATGGTCAAAACCGATACGCCTTTCAGATGCCCTTCAATTGCTGCTCATGTGACAGTCGCAACTTTGCGCCCCGTTAGGTGAGATCCGTTAGCCTCGGTACAGTCACGTTGTTGCGTTTCACCTCAACTCACTCCTACTGCGGTTGCCGACGTACTTCTGCCGCGGACGACGTTTGGCTGAGCGCGGGATCACGATGCTGTGGAGGGCGTTTGCTTGCGAGGGAGCAAGCGTGATCTAAAGCGTTGTAGAACGGTCAAAACCTGCTTGCCCACAATCTTCAGTCCACGACTTTCTCCTATGAAACGCACTGGCTTGCAATGGTCAAAACCGATATGCCTTCCAGAGCGCTCCAATAGTAGCTCCGGTCGCAACCACAACCGCGTGCTGACTGACTCCTGTCTTCTCGTGTTGCCCTTTTTATAGCCAATGCTCTTGATGTTGCTAGCATAGTTCGTTGCGTTGCCATGGTTACGGTGTTGCTGTGGCGTGTTGCGGCAACTTGTTGCGCTAGTGATGTTTCTGACATTTGTTTGTGTCCCGTGTTGTGTTGGCAATGTTGCTAATCGTGTTTTTATGATGTTTCAGAGACTTGTTTGTATCTCGTGTTGTCTGTAGTACTGCTCCTGTGTTATGGGGTGGTGGTTTTGTGTGGGCCAAATTAATGGATTATATTTGGTCCTCACAATACAAGCAACCAAATTGTAGATGATAAAATTGACTCAGGACAATTCGTTATCAGGCTTGAAAAAGAAGCCGCCAATTTAGGACTTGAAAAGATACAGTTGTCCTTAGGGGACAAATTGTTTAAAAGTAATTATACTCGAGTAGGCAAATTTATTGAAACAGGAAATAGGGTTCTCAAAACACTAACAATTGCACTAACCCCAGAGGTTATGTACGTGATTAATCGCGGGAAAATGAAAGAAATTTTGCAGAAATATCATGACGATCCTATTAGTGGTGGCCACCCAGGAATAAATCGCATGATAAAGAAAATCAAAGAAAGCTATACCTGGAAAAATATGCGAGGGGACATAAAGAAATACGTAAATAACTGCATCCACTGCAAGAAAAATAAAATAAATAAGCATATAAAAGAACCAATGACAATAACGGAGACACCTCCGAAGGCTTTTGATATAGTACAGATCGATACGGTCGGACCATTACCGAAATCGATAAGTGGAAACGAATACGCAGTGACCATCATATGCGATCTCACCAACTATTTGGAAGAAATTCCAGTTCCGAGCAAACACGCGATAACAGTTGCTAAAGCCGTATTCCAGCGCTTCATTCTGATTTATGGTTGCATGAAAATAATCCTAACAGACATGGGAACCGAATACAAAAATTGCTTATTCGAAGAACTATGCAAACTGTTAAAAATTGAGCATAACACCTCAACACCATACCGTCATCAAACTTTGGGCACCGTGGAATGCAATCATAGAACGTCCAACGAATATGTACGTTCATACATATCCAGTGACAAAGATGATTGGGATGAATACCTCAAGTATTTCGCGTACTGCTACAACACGAGCTCATCGACCGTACACGGGTATTGCCCTTACGAGCTTATATTTGCGAAAAATCCACCGACATACGAATTCCTAGATGAGAATAAAATAAGCCCAGTGTATAATCACGAAGCATATGATAAGGAAGTTAAATATAGACTTCAAATAGCACAACAAAGAGCTAGAAAGTTAGTGAAAGAAGCTAAAGAAAAACAAAAAGTTAATTATGATAAAATTAGCACCAGTAAGAAAATAAAAATAGTTGACCTAGTATTAGTTAGAGAAAAGGCTAGCCATAAGCTAGGCAGTAGATATAAAGGAAGGTATAAAGTAAAGAAAATTGACAAAAATAACAATTTTACTTTAATACCACATAGAGAAGAAACTAGTAATAGGAACAATGAAGATAAGGAATTAATAATTCATAAGAATAGGCTTAAACACATTAGAAACACCTTTTATTAATTTAAAGCAAATAATCGTAAAATAAGCATTCCAATTTACTAGGTTATTTAATAAAAACTTCTAGAAACAAACAGATTTAAGTGGGTCGACACATTTAAAATTCGGCTGTGTAAAATAAGTAAAATATGTAAAATAAGTAAAATAAGTAAAATAAAAAAAACAAATAGTTAAATTTAAGATTGTGAAAGAAAATTTGTACAAAACATTGTTAAGAAAAAAAAAATAAAATGTAAAAATAATAAAAGTATCAAGGTCAGCATATTAGAAACAAAGTACACAAACTCTTTCACTTTCATATCAAGTTACCAAAACATTCAAAACTCAAACAAAGAGTCTACACAATTGTGCACACAATTATATAAGCCTCTTTTTCGAAGGCGGATGGTGTATCATTATGCGTCATGCCCACCTATGCAATACATTTGCGGCATTACGCATCATGAACTTCTATGCCAATGAATTTTTGTGAACCGACCACACGCAGTCATAGCATAATCATATTACAATATTATGCGACATAAATTACATTGACCCAACACAGCGGTAAGCTAACATCAATGGAATGCCGAATATGAAACACTTGTCAGTTCACACCTTACTATTTTTTGCTCAGTCACTCACCCCGGTCAATACACTTGCCGATCGTCAATGTTAGTTTTTCACCAAAATATTTACACACAACTAATTTACATTGTTTACTTTGTTAATGTGAATTACCCAAATATTCACATACAAACATTTTACATGGTTCATATAAATATCAATTTGCTGACTTTGCATACCATTAATACAAATCTACATATATGCATACCATTAATACAAATCTACATATATGCTTGACAATTTTGCCTAAACGAGGTTCCAGAAATCGTGACCAACCCATGAACTTGAAAAATGATGCACTGCCGTACACGACAGAGCTGTAATACTTGATATTGAAGTACATTGGCACATAACATTTAATTATAAATTCAACCAGAATTCTTAAATTTGCATCTGTATTTTCCGTTTTCACATTTAGTCGCAATAATCTAGCGGCCTTGGTGAGCCACCGAGAATGTACAATTTTCCCTGGTTTGATGTTAGCCAGATCCACCGGAACCACGCCGCTAGAAATTGCATGGGCCATGTCGTGTAAGTACTTCGAATCGATGGAAAATTCAATTTTTTCTGGAGCAGGGGGCATATTTTGCAACTCAATTTTCTGGAAGCCGTCCACCACCTGAAAATATATAATAATAAAATAATTAAAAATGGTTGACAATTATAATAAATGAGAGATAGCAATAACTTACCGGAAGAGTTTCACAAGTTTCGATTTGACGGCTCAGTTTTCCGCTTGCCGATCTTGGTCTAGTGCTGGTTGTTTTATCCAAAGTTTTAAACAAATGCCGAAACGGAAGTTCGTTGAAGTGTAGAAGGCAAACGAACCAATGCAATGGTCTTTTTAACAGCAATTCGAATCGTCGTTTAATTCCACCGTGTGGGCCAGTGTTTGTTGGCTCACCGTCAGTGCATATTCCAATTAATGCATCCAGTGATATATTTTTATCGTTGAAAAACCCATTTAATTTGGTTGTTTTGTATTCAGCGGTTTCATGTTCCAGTCTTACGTAACCAATCAATTCAGAATTGGGTTCTCTCAAAATAACAACATGAGGTTCTTTTACCATCCTAGTATGATACTTCTCATCAATTTTATCTATCGTTAAAGTATCATCTTTTCTGCCATCGAATGAAAACGCTAACAAATTGGTATCATCTAACCGTTTGCAAAGCACTTCTTATCTGCATTCCTCTTTTTCTCTGCGAACTTTCGATTTATCCATGATGAGAGGTTTCCCATGCTTATCTTTAATTTTAAAATCTTGCAAAAGAGCGTTTCCCAATGCTGATGCTATTCAGTCAGGCACACCAAATCTGTCACATACCAAGGCAAAGTTAAAACAATCGTATCTCTCTGTGTATTGTGAACTTGTGCTTCTATCCATATCTTCTTGAACCGGTGGCGGTGCGTTTGTTGAATCATCGGGATCTTGGTATGTTGGCATTGATGACATAGACGTTGCTCCTTGCTCTTCAATTTCCATCATAAATGCATCCATTGTTAGTCTTCTCTGATTATGTTGATCGTGCATGAACTCTTTGAGGCATTCGGGAACCCAGCCGCATGCACATGGAGCTGCCCTCAAATCGCATTTACATGTTCCAATGTAAAAAATTGTTTCCAGAGATTTTACATACTCTGTAAATTGTTGGGTGTTGTTTCTTCTCTTGATTTGCTCTTGACACTTGTCAAGTAATTTATTAAATTTATTAAATACACTTTTTTCAGCATTATTTCAATACCAAGTATTTCCCAAATTCCAATCGACTTAATTTGTACTTGAATAAAATAAAAATAAATGTAAGGCGCGATAACCTCCGAAGAGATCTAAGGCCGGACGGGACCTACATGTTTTATGCCGACTCCGAACGGCATCAGCAAGGCAGATGAGTTTTCACTGAGAGCTTTTCATGGCAGAAATACACCCGGAGCGCTTGCCAAACACTGCCGAGGGGCGACCCCGCTTAGAAAAATTTTCTTCTAATTTAAAAACCTTATTTCTAAAATTTAGATGTTGCTTTGCCCGGGGTGCGAACCCAGGGCATTCGGTGTGGTAGGCGGAGCACGCTACCATCACACCACGGTGATGAATAGTGAAAGATTTATGAGAAAACTTTTTTTGTTCTGTTTTAGCACGTTGGCTTAAGTAAAAATAATATCTCAAGATATCCAGATGGGTTGGTAAACTAAGATCAGTTAAATCAGAAAACACACCAAAACAGTAACAACATGCTTGGGTATATGACTCATTGGGTTTTCGATAGTTGTTGATGTAGTTGGTTCATCTTGCGGTGTAGAGGATGGTGGATTCATTGTAAACTTTTTGATTTAGAATGGTCACTTCACTTATTATTTTTTTGAAATATTTTTTTATCTGAAATTAGCACTTCATACTTTGAGTTCTTCACAACGACTTAATGCATTCACAAAAATTGTTGCGTTATATATGGTCTACGAGACTAGGTAATAAGAATGAAATGGTAATTTCAATTCTACCTGTTGTGTCTTGTGGTGGCTTTATAAAAAAACAACACAAGCAATTTTACGATCAGCAGTTGTGTCACAGTGATACCTTCATTTTTTAAAACGGTTGAATAAAAAACCCACACAACTATGTTTACGACATGCAAATGCATCACCGTGATGTCTTGGTTTTAAAACTGTTGTAAAAACGCTAATTTCTAATCATTTTTTTTAATTTCTTTTCTATTACTAAGTTAAATTTATTTTTTCATTTACATATGTTCTGACTAAATAAATTTCTAAAGAGAAAAATAAACTCCAAAAAGAAAAAATATAGGCATTTCGCTGATTTTTCATGTAAAGTGCAAAACCGGCGATTTTTTGAAATGTTTGTATGGTGAACCCCTAGGGGCTTCCAGGGGTTGTGCCACTGGCATCGGTGGGTCGGGCCTCCAAAGTTAGTGGGGTCGGTCATACATTTGGGCTCGATTGGAGCACTCTAAATGGGTCAAAGTGGGATTTTTCAAATTTTGCCCTACCCAAAAGTTCGAGCCAAATTGGGGGACACCAGAATTCGTTTTAGAGGTATGGTTCCTTCGGCAAAGTTTCTTATTTTGATCCCTAGAATATGATTTTCACAGAGCAATGGGCGATTTTTTTGCCTCCCCACAAATCGACCCGGCCTAATGCATACCATTTATGCAAATCTACATATTTTTAGTTCGTAAGTATTAGAATAATTATGAATGTATAGGTTAAGAAATTATGTATAAAACGGAAAGAATTTCTTTTAATAAAGACAATTATTATCTGACTCCCCAAAATATTTTTGAATATTTAAACCTTTTCAGCACCACTTGAGTAACTTTCAGCCCTTGGTATATTGGTTGGAAGTAGGTTGGATGAAATCAGACTTGAAATTTCCTGGGAAGATATTGAACATAAGTATTTTTGTATTCCTTTTGAAAATAAATACCTTCTCATACCCTTACTTCATAACCTTTTTCACAAGTTTTCAAACTAATATTCTTATATTATCGCTTGCTCAAATTTGATCACATGCGGAGGTCCACACCAAAACTTAACATTTCCAAAATGTTTATTTTGGAAAATATATTATATTCGTAATAAGCTTTCATAAGGGATCAATGGTAAAATCAACTTTACAATTTACTCGAATTCACATATGAATGAAATGTTACGTTTTGGTAAGGACCTCCTCATATATTTTCAAACAAAATTATATAAGTGCTGCTCGTAATTGTATTTATTTTTTTGCATGGAGAACATATGATCAAAAAGAATGGCGAGCCAGGACATATTTGAGGGAGACATAGATATGTATACCTCTTCTCCGTATAGGAAAAGCAACGCCTTTTTAAATATCTCCAGCTCTAGTACCAACCAACCATCCAAGGATATGGCAGATGTACTTCCCTTCGCTCCCAATACAAAGAACCCCTATTTCGTCGATGTAGCAGAAAACACTGAGCCAGTACCATCTAAATCAAACGCAAATAACGCCAATTTCCGTACTTCGTCTAGCTCTACAGCCAACCAAATAAGGATTAAAAAGATTAAGCTGGTAAAAGGCAAAGCAAATGTCAATTTGGTCGATGCGTTTCCTTCCACTTCTAATGCAACAAAGCCCTATTTCGACGATGTAGCACAAATCAGTGAGCCAATTCCATCCAGATCATATGAAAAGAACGCCAATCTCCGTACTCCGTTTAGCGCCAAAACCAACCAACCATACAAGCCAATATTTCGAAAGTTTTATTTGTCAAAGGGCTTCAATGCAACAAATGCCCATTTTTTCGATGTAGCACAACACAGCGAACCGTTTCCATATAGCTCAAACGCTGTAAACAACAATTTCAATAATTGATTGATGTACCTCCCTCCAAAACCAATTCAACAAATGCCGATTTCGTCGATGTAGCACAACACAGCGCGTCCTTTCGCTCCACCTTAAATACAACGAATACCGTTTTGAATAATGCGGCTACTTCCATAACCAACGAAGACTTCCATAACAAAATATAATGGCGATACTACAAACAATATTATAGAAGCATATCGACCTGGAATCTAGATTGACTAAGATCGAAGAAAAGGTGCATAGTGAAATATTGAACTGTTTGGAACCCTAGTAGTTGTAGTCGCAATACCTTGATTCTCATTCATTAATATTTATGCTATCATTTCAGCTTCCAGAATTGGCAGAAGTCATGGTTCAACATAAAGTCGTGCGTGACTCAAAAGTGCTGATTAAGAAAACGCACAAAATAGAATCCCGTATCAGCGGAGAAACGGAAAATGATACTCACACCGAGTTCGCCGTCGTTATGCCACTAACATCGCTGGATTCAGTTTATGACATTGAGAAAAAGTTGGACTCAGATGATTATCAAGAATCAATGGTATTTTTGAATATTTTTAATTGTGTTTCATAACTTAAATTGGTTTTTCGGTATTTAGAAATCATATATCTTTATGCTGAAAGGTGCATCATCAGACATTATTGGAGTAATGAGGAAAATTTTCTCTGACAACGTTCTTTTCTATTTTAACTGGGGCGAAATACAAGGCAAACGATCTTTATCTAAACTGAAACTCGTGAACAGCGTACTTTTTGGTAGTGTAATTTAAATTGTTTTAAAATCTCATTACTTACATTGTCCATGCCTACTAATTTAGATGTTTTCAAACTGCAGGATCGAATTTTTGAAGACGCCATGAGAAGATATTTAACACTGAGCCACAACCGGCATAAACAAAGGCGGTATCTCAAAAATAAATCCAGCATATAAATAATGCATACCCGCATACGTTAAACTACATTATTTTGCCTATTGCGGTATCCCTCTGATAGTTTTCAGAGCCATACCATGCCAAAAGGAAGTTAATTGTAATTTTAATTACATATATGTCTTTGGGGATTTCCTGCCGCTGATTGGCCATCATCTATACTAACTGTCTCAGGCTTAACTATATCCCGAAGTCTTGGCACACGGTTAGGGTTATTTTCATTCCGAAGGCCAGCAGAAGCTCTCATGTATCACCTAAGGATTTCAGGCCAATCAGTCTCTCGTCGTTTCTTCTTAAGACGTTTGAGCGGTTTATTGAACTGTATCTATGGGAAAGGATACCTCGGGGGTTACTGTCAGCTTCACTGCATGTGTACTGCAAGGGCAGATCGACGGAAACTGCTCTCCATTCGATTGTAAAGCAAATAGAGGGGTCCCTAGAACACAAAGAGTATGCTCTGGGTGCCTTTCTAGACATCGAGGGGGCTTTTAACAATGTCTTACCGGGGGCAATCGAAAGAGCTCTGGTGGGTTTAGGAGTCGAGGCGGCTCTGGTTGAATTTATTAGCAAACTTCTATGCGGAAGAATTGTCCCAGCGGAGTGGAGAGGGGCCATAATTTAGAGGAAGGTGTGCAGGGGTACGCCACAGGGGGATATCCTATCTCCTCTCCTCTGGGTTTTGGTGGTCAACGAGCTTCTTGTGGATCTGGAAGCTAATGGTTGTCGGGTGGTTGCCTATGCAGATGACCTCGCTATCCTAGTCAGAGGCAAATTTCTGGGCACCGTGCGCGATGTTCTGCAGGGCTACCTGGATACCGTGGCTAGGTGGGCTGAATCATGTGGATTGGCGGTAAACCCGGGAAAAAGGGAATTGGTTCTTTTCACAAGGAGATATAAGTTGCCCGATTTCAGAACTCCCTCAATTGGAGGGGTACCGTTGGTACTTTCTGATAGGGTTAAATATTTGGGGATTGTTTTGGAAAAGAAACTGTCCTGGAGACCCAATGTGGAAGATCGGGCCAGGTAGGCCGCCATTGCCTTGTACTTCTGCAGAGGGGCTATCGGAAGGGATGGTGACTCTCGCCAAGAGTAGTACACTGGCTTTATGAGATGGTGGTCAAACCGATTCTGTTATATGGGGTGCTCGTCTGGTGGAAAGCGCTGGACACGGCGACCATCTCCAAAATGTTAGTGTCAGTGCAACGGACGGCGCTGATCGGTATCAGTGGCGCTCTCAAAACAACACCTACCTTGGCACTTAACGTCATGCTGAACATATACCCAGTAGATATTGCGGGAAAGGCGGCCGCGGCAAGGGCGTTGGTCAGGCTTCGTGATATGGGATATGGACTTTCTGACCGCGGACACTCTAGCCTTTTTACCAGTTTCGACTTTATCCCGGACATAACGGACTATTGTATGCCGATAACTGCTCCCTATACAACATTCACCCCAGTCATTCCAGAGAGAGAGGAGTGGGGAAGAGGAATTATCTGGGGCATGGGACCGGTTAACTTGTTCACTGATGGGTCGAAGCTGGATGGAAAGGTTGGTGGGGGGGGGGGGGGGGGGTCTTTTGTCAAGAGCTAAATTTAAGCCGCAAGTTTAAGTTGGCTGATCACTGCAGTGTATTCCAAACGGAAGTTGCTGCGATTAAGGATGCGGTGGATGGATTGCTATCCAGTGCTACAACGGTTAGGCAATTTAACATCTACACTGATAGCCAAGCGGCTATCAAGGCCTTGAGCTCAACTACAGTGCGATCGAGGGTGGTCTGGGAGTGCCTGACCTCGCAGCTCAGCAAACGTTGGGCGGACACCACGTCTTGCAAGGTAGCAAGATCTTTCTGGCCGAAAGTGGATGGCAGGAGGTCTGCTGAAATAATTGGGTTCACTAAGGCTCACCTAGCAATGGTCATTGGGATTTTGACAGGGCACTGTCCCATGGGTATCCAAGCGGTACCTCTCAATATACTGGAAACTCCATCCTGCTGCAGCTGTATGGAGGATGATGAGGTGGAATCACCAAATCACTTTATGCTTGATTGCCCAGCTTTTGCCAGAACTAGGCGAAAGTACTTCGGTCGCGACTCACTTAGGATAGGATAGGTTCGGTGGTAGCTGCCCTGATAAGGATAGCTCACTTGGACAACACGAAGGTCCGTTGTGATACCACATACACCAAAAATAACGGTGACTTAGATCTAGCTACTTAGAGAATCGTTGGGTAGCAACGATAAAGCTCCGAATGATACCGATCTCAACTTTGGATATATTTCCTCGGGAGATCCAAGTGAGTCGCGATCGAAGTACTTTCGCCTAGTTCTGGCAAAAGCTGGACAATCAAGCATAAAGTGATTTGGTGATTCCACTTCATCATCCTCCATACAGCTGCAGCAGGATGGAGTTTCCAGTATATTGAGACGTACCGCATGGATACCCATGGGACAGTGCCCTGTCAAAACCCCAATGACCATTGATAGGTGAGCCTTAGTTAACCCAATTATTTCAGCAGACCTCCTGCCATCCACTTTTGGCCAGAAAGATCTTGCTACCCTGCAAGACGTGGTATCCGCCCAACGTTTGCTGAGCTGATTCGAGGCCCAGCTATGGAGGAGCAATCCACAGGTGGCCAGTGGGATCCCGAAATCCCTACCATCTTCATCCGGTTCAGTTGTACCGATGCGGGCTAAGAGATCCGCTTGACAGTTACCCGGGATATCACTATGGCCCGGGACCCAGATAATCTTAATTGTAAAATAATTCGATGCAATCGCAAGCGAGGCCAGGCACTCCCAGACCACCCTCGATCGCACTGTAGTTGAGCTCAAGGCCTTGATAGCCGCTTGGCTATCAGAGTAGATGTTAAATTCCCTAACCGTGGTAGCACTGGATAGCAATCCATCCACCGCATCCTTAATCGCAGCAATTTCCGCTTGGAATGCACTGCAGTGATCAGCTAACTTAAACTTGCGGCTTAAATTTAGCTCTTGACAAAAGACCCCCCCACCAACCTTTCTATCCAGCTTCGACCCATCAGTGAACAAGTTAACCGGTCCCATGCCCCAGATAATTCCTGTTCCCCACTCCTCTCTCTCCGGAAAGACTGGGATGAATGTTGTATAGGGAGCAGTTATCGGCGTACAATAGTCCGTTCTGTCCGGGATGAAGTCGAAACTGGTAAGAAGGCTAGAGTGTCCGCGGACAGAAAGTCTATATCCCATATCACGAAGCCTGACCAACGACCTTTCCGCGGCCGCCTTTCCCGCAATATCTACTGGGTATATGTTCAGCATGACGTTCAGTCCCAAGGTAGGTGTTGTTCTGAGAGCGCCACTGATACCGATCAGCGCCGTCCGTTGCACTGACACTAACATTTTGGAGGTGCTCGCCGTGTCCTATGCTTTCCACCAGACCAGCACCCCATATAGCAGAATTGGTTTGACCACCATCTCATAAAGCCAGTGTACTATTCTTGGCGAGAGTCCCCATCTCTTCCCGATAGCTCCTCTGCAGCAGTACAAGGCAATGGCGGCCTTCCTGGCCCGATCTTCCACATTGGGTCTCCAGGACAGTTTCTTGTCCAAAACAGTCCCCAAATATTTAACCCTATCAGAGAGTACCAACTTTACCCCTCCAATCGAGGGAGTTCTGAAATCGGGAATCTTATATCTCCTTGCGAAAAGGACCAATTCCGTTTTTCCCGGGTTGACCGCCAATCCACATGATTCAGCCCACCTAGCCACAGTATCCAGGTAGCCCTGCAGAAAATCGCGCAGGGTGCCCAGAAATTTGCCTCTGACTAGGATAGCGAGGTCATCTGCATAGGCAACCACCCGACAACTATTGGCTTCCAGCTCCACAAGAAGCTCGTTGACTACCACAACCCAGAGGAGAGGAGATAGGACACCCCCCTGTGGCGTGCCCCTGCACTCCTTCCTCTTAATTATGGCCCCTCCCCACTCCGCTGCGACAATTCTGCCGCATAGAAGTTTGCTAATAAATTCAACCGGAGCCGCCTCGACTCTTAAACCCACCAGAGCTCTTTCGATTGCCCCCGGTAAGACGTTGTTAAAAGCTCCCTCGATGTCTAGAAAGGCACCCAGAGCATACTCTTTGTGTTCTATGGACCCCTCTATTTGCTTTCCAATCGAATGGAGAGCCGTTTCCGTCGATTTGCCCTTGCAGTACGCATGCTGTGAAGCCGACAGTAACCCCCGAGGTATTCCTTCCCGTAGGTACAGGTCAATAAACCGCTCTAACGTCTTAAGAAGAAACGACGAGAGACTGATTGGCCTGAAATCCTTAGGTGATACATGAGAGCTTCTGCTGGCCTTCGGAATGAAAATAACCCTAACCGTGTGCCAAGACTTCGGGATATAGTTAAGCCTGAGGCAGTTAGTATATATGATGGCCAACCAGCGGCAGGAAATCCCCAAAGACCCTTGAAGCTGCGCAGGAATGATTCCATCCGGGCCCGGAGACTTATAGGGCTTGAACGACCCTATAGCTCAGGTTATTTGACTTTCCCGTATTGGAATGGCAGGCACTTCTGCATGGCCAACGACCGCCGACCATGCAGGCTAAGAGCCCTGCGCAACTGGTACATCGGGAAAATGATTGTCCAGTAAAAGCCTTAGGGACTCCTCGCTTCCCATCGACCAGTCCGCACCATCATCTCTCAGACACCCCAGAGGAGCGGGGTTCCTAGAGAGTATTTTTCTAAATCTCGCGGATTCATTGCAGCCTTCTACGTTTTCGCAGAAGCTTCGCCATGCATCTCGCTTGGCTATCCTTATTTCATATTTATAAATCCCCATACTCACCTTGTAGAGCTCCCAGTCCGAGGGTAATTTACTCCTCCTGGCTCTGTTGAAGAGCCGCCGACTGGAAGCTCTTAGGTCGTCAAGAGAATCCGACCACCAGGGTGGATTGCCCTTCCCCCTGTAAGTTTTCAATGGGCAGGACAGCTGAAAGGCGCTATTGCTTGCCGAGGTGAAGTTTTCCACCAGAACGTCTATCTCAGATTCGGACAGGCCCGAACTAATGATAGGCACCGCAGGCAGTAGCTCTCCCAGCTTCCTACAATACAAGTCCCAGTTAGTACTTTTAGGGTTCCTAAAAGATATTTTACCGGGACGTTCTTCGTTGACTGAGAACTGAATATATCGGTGATCAGAGAAGGAGTGCTCGTTGAGAACCCTCCATCCAGATATCCGACCTTCCAGTTCTCTACTAACCAGGATGAGGTCCAGGACCTCCTCCCTTACCGCAGTAATAAAAGTCGGGTCATTCCCCCTATTACATATACAAAGTCCCTCATCTACAATAAAATTAAATAAAGACTCACCCCTAGTGTTGGTATCCGAGCTTCCCCAAATGCTATGATGGGCATTAGCATCGGCACCGATGATCACGCCAACACCTCTCCGCCTTGCTTCAGCGGTGATTTCACCCAGTATCGCAGGTGGTGTTCCTTCTACGTCCCCGTGGGGCATGTACGCAGAGACCACCCATATTTCATTACTTCCTCGCTCGAGGCAGACCGTGGTTACGTCAGCATTGCTGAAATTAGAGAGAATAAAAGCTTTAATCTCTTTTTTAGCAAGCACACAGGATCTAGGCCTATTTGCCTCCCCATGCACCAAGGTGTTGAATTTTCCAGTCCTTAATCCAGAAATCTTACTGCCGTTGCTACTCAGCCACGGCTCCTGGACAAGGACTTTATCCACTCCGCCTTTTTCAAGGCAGATCAACAAATTTGCGGAAGCCGCCTTAGAGTGCTGAAGATTGATTTGACGGATTTCCATCAAAAGCGCTCTTCTTCCGCACCCCATCCTTGGCGGATTCGTATTAGTCTTGTCCATTCTAAAAAAGTCCCCCCTCAAGGCCGCTATCCGGAGCCGATTGTGTAGTCGCCCTTTAACGGTCTCGTGGTTATCTATGCTACGCAGGGAGGCCACGCGAGGGTTGACGCATTACCTTATGAGTAATGCGTTCAGAGCCAGGCCGGACGCGAAGCGGGAAAATCTTCAACCGCACCTACACCACCAACTTAACGGCGACGGAGCCGGAACGTACCTTGAGGCCCGCCACGGTTTTAACGGGACGTGGGCAGGTGCAGCATTAGCCTACCAGCCATTTCGGTAGGGTTTCACCCCGACCTACTAAAGTGGCAGAATACCGCACCTACCAGCCCAAAGTCATCAAGTCCAAATTTAATGTCAAATCAAAGCCCTAAAACAGCCCAGTTCGTCGCCGTTGTGTACCGATCTTGACTCTTAAAGAGTCCTCCGTCCCCTGAGCTCGGCACAATGACTCAGGGGGTGCGGGTTTTATCGAGTTGTCCTCTCTAGATCCGCCGTTATCAGTAGAAGCAGGGGCACCTCGTGCAGGACGTGAAAACTAATCACGCGTGACATTCGTCACTATGGCCGGTATAAGACTGAAATCAGTCCCTGATCCAGAGCCTGAAACCACTTATGATATCCAAGCCAAGTATCTTAGCCCCGACTCACTTGGATTTCCCGAGTATTTATCCAAAGTTGAGATCGGTATCATTCGGAGCTTTATCGTTGCTACCCAACGATTCTCTAAGTAGCTAGATCTAAGTCACCGTTATTTTTGGTGTATGTGGTATCACAACGGACCTTCGTGTTGTCCAAGTGAGCTATCCTGATCAGGGCAGCTACCACCTAACCTATCCTATCCTATCCTACATAAATGTAATCACTTGTTTCTTATTCCAAGCTCTTTAAAAAAATATTCAACAATCGCGTCAAGTTTGCAAAGATTTTTAAAGCAATTTAATTGCAACGAATTTGTCAATAATTTTTAACCAAAGTTTATAAACTATGTAGATGTATAACAGACACATTTTTTGAATATTTATATTTGTGATGAACTTAACTTAAAGTACCAATACCATCAACTAAATGGTCCTTATAAATATTGTAATCACATAATTCAAAACAAAAAATTACTATGAGTACCTACGTTTATTATTGGAAAATCACGAAAAAACAAGGAAACCTTGGTGAAAATTGCATAACGTACCCTGAATGTAGAATTATTCCACTGAATGTATATATCGCATCCTAAACTAAAAATGTCACAACTTAAAAAAATTTTACATCGGTATTTAAGTAAAAATCGATCCATGAAAGCACCGTGAAATAACTTATGTTTTTTTGGTAGTCAACGTTATCATTTAGTCTGGTTTTGTTATTTTCGTGGTATAAATCAACATTCACTCTGACTATGAGTTGCACCACTTTTTGGTTTAGGTTGCGATATGTAAAATTACACATTTTTGTACACAGTTCTAAAGAACAAAATTTATATTTTTCTATTAATTAATTATGTTTGTGCAAACGTCAAGCTATGTAGTTGATTTTTTTTACTTGTGCTCTTGTGTTTTCAATAAATATAGTGTTTAATATTATTAATATAGTTTTATTGTTTTATTGTTCACATAGTTGGTGAAGTGCTATAATTTGTGTATGCTGAATCAAGAAATTAAATTTAAATTCAATTGCTTTTACTTAAAGTTTTAATATTCAAAATTAAAATTTTCATCAATTTTGCATATACACACATATATACATAATTATTTGCAGTTGAATTGCCGAGTATTTTTGCATTGTGTTGTTGCTGTTGATAGGCTTCAGTTTTTAATAGTGTAATTTTGTTTTTATTTTTGATTTTTTGCGTGCACATTCTTTCCCCAGTGTTACAGCTGTGTGCGCGGTTTGTTCAGTGTTATTACAGTGCATCTCAAACTGCTCATACAGCATATCTCTTTCTAATAGCTACTTTCAAACTGTTGTATTTTTTCTTATGACCCGTTGTGCTATCGTTCAATTAATACTCATACTTTTCCTATTTTATTAATTCTCGGTTTTCCGTAGCATTTATATATATATTTATTCCTCATCCTCTTTAAATTTATTAAGAATGTCGTGTTTATATCCTAACTGATTAGTAAAAAGTGAATCACATCCCTTCGTGGCATGCTGGCTTTGCGATGGGCTTGCCCATATGAAGTGCGCCGGTTTATCAGCACGAGTGGTTGACGCACTTAACGATAACGATAAGGGAGTACGTTGGGCTTGTTTGAAATGTAGGCCTACCCAAATTGACCTTTTCAAGGTCTTCAAACAGGCCCGAGATGGATTTTCTGAAATAGGCAGAGAGATTTCCTCTTTATCCGAGAAGTTTAAGCATTATGAAAGCTTATTTAAGTCTTTCAAACATTCAAATGTGAACATTCCGGATAATAATCGTAGGTCTATCGATGTTTCCCTTCCAGCTCTGACTATGGATGCTGATCCCAAAGTTCCTTCACCTCCAGATCTTCCACCCCCAACTATTGAATTGATAAATCTGTCCTCTCCAAGTCCCTTAGCAGTTCAACCATCGACATTGAATGCTCATTCAGCTGTATCTACTGTACCCTCTACAAAAAGGAACCAGGTTCCCAAAACCCTTCTGCGGAATCTGAACCGCCGGCTGGTAGATTGATTACTGTCCCGATTAAAAAGTCGATTTTTGTCTCCAGATTCGAGAGAGACACTACAGAAGAGGACCTGAAGTCGTACATCATAAGTAAACTTAAATCTGAAAATGTGTCCATTCGTAAATTTAATTTTAATTATCCTAGAGACATTTCGTCATTTAAGATTGACGTATCAGCGCAACATTTTGAAACAATTTTGAATAAATCATTTTGGCCACCCGGAGCCTTTGTGCGTGAATTCGAGCAAAGACGCAACGTTAATATTCGTAATCTTGCTACCGTTCCTCAAACCAATAATGCTGCAAAAACTAAATATTAATCCTGTCCTTAATATATTTTATCAAAATGTAAGAGGCTTAAACACAAAACTAACTGAACTATACTTGAGATCATTTAACTGTAATTACAATATCATCGCTTTTACTGAAACTTGGTTAAAGCCTCATATTTTAAATTCGGAGATTCTTTGCAATGATTGCCAAATATATAGAAATGTCCACTTGAAGAGAGTTGGAGGTGGAGTTTTGCTCGCGGTACATTCTTCTATACCTTCCGCTGAGGTAAATTTACCTGTTATTGAAGCTCCGGAATTTAAGTGCATTAGAACCCAGCTGGGAATAGGTTTTACCTATATTGCCATTTGCTATATCCCACCATCTTCAGATCCCTCGGTGTATATGAACCAAGATATCAGTTCAATGTTGAAGCCTATTGACTCGATAATTGTCTTGGGTGATTTTAATCTTCCGCACGTATCATGGACCACATCCGGCCATGGTATTGTACCGATTTCTTCAAAGTTCTCCAGCATCGACTTTTTAGCTGAAATAACTGAACTTTGCCTAAGACAGATAAATATAGTTTCAAACATGTACGGGACGGTACTTGATCTGGTATTTGGGGTGAACCTCTTACTGTACCTGAGGATCCTTACAATCCTTCGCTGGAAATAGTTTACGAATTCGAAGAAAGTTCTCGGAGTTGCACTACCACAGAAAACGACTCTAGTTTTAGATTCGAATTCGCGAAGGCTAATTTTAATAAACTCAACCAAATTTTATCTACAATAGTTTGGGCCAAATACGGTGCAGGTATTGACAAAAACGTTTCTGACTTCAACGCCGTCATTCACGCTATTCTGGAAAGACATGTACCTAAGCGTAAACGTGTTTTCACTGAACTAGTCCAAATATGGTACACCAAAGAACTGAAATCTTTAAAAAACAAAAAATCGCGTTCCTTCAAGCTGTTCAAGAAGACGGGGTCACACTCCGACAACTTGAAGTACTCTATATTGCGTCATAAACATTTTGAATTAAATAAAAAGTGTTACAATACCTATCTCTGTGCCATGAAAAAGAAAATAACTAGCAATCCGAAAGCTTTCTACCATTTCGTGAACTCTAAACGTAGGGTTAAAGGCTTTCCTTCTGGTATGAAATACCGTGATGATTTCTCTAGCGACGATCAAGTTATTGCTAATTTATTTGCACAATTTTTCAAATATAACTATTCCGCTGAATTAATTCCTTTGTCTAGTGAATACCCGTATCAACTCGACTCACTTAACGCAATTAATATTCCATCAATATCTCCAGAAGAGGTTCTTACATATTTAACTTCTTTGAAGGAATCTTATAAATACGGTCCTGATCTAATTCCCACATGTTTTCTCAAAAGATGTGTAGAACACATTTATCTGCCCCTAACTGATTTATTCAACATGTCCCTAAAACATGGAGTTTTTGCTTCTGCTTGGAAGGAATCTTTTCTAATACCCCTCCACAAAAACGGCAGTAGGTCATGTGTAGAAAACTATCGAGGAATTGCAAAATTATCTGCCATTCCTAAGGTGTTTGAAGCCATTGTTACTAATCAGCTAACATTTTCCATTTCTTCATTGATTGCAGAATCTCAACATGGATTCTGTAGAGGCAAATCTACCATTACCAACCTACTTGAATTCACAACGCATGTTTCTAATGGATTTAGAGAAAATTTTCACACCGATGTTATTTACACTGATTTCAGTAAAGCATTTGACAAAGTTTCCCATTCATTGCTTATCCACAAGCTGGATCGACTTGGTTTCCAACCAGGTCTCACTCATTGAATATCTTCTTATCTCTGCGGTACAACGCAACAAGTAATTTTTAAAAATACTCTTTCAGAGGTCATTAATGTTCCCTCTGGCGTCCCACAGGGCAGTCATCTCGGTCCAATTCTGTTCTTGCTATTTATTAATGATATCTGTACCATAATTAAATATTCCAAAATTTTAATGTATGCTGATGATGTAAAACTTTTTAGGTCTTATGAGTCTATTGAAGAACGTCCATTGCTTCAAGCGGATTTAAACTGCTTAGTTGCTTGGTGCAACGCGAATTCAATGCCGCTGAACATCCATAAATGTGAGTTCATGTGCCTCTCCCGGAGATCTTTGCCAGCAGCCTCTTACGTAATTGATAATTTTTTTCTTGCATCAGTAAATTATTTTGTTGACTTGGGAGTCACGATGGATGCTAAACTTAGTTTCAACCTTCATATTATGACTACTGCCAATAAGGCTAGAGGTGTTCTATCATACGTGAAGAGATGGTCTAAAGAATTTAGTGACCCTTATGTAACCAAAGCCCTTTTTACTACATTAGTTAGACCGATACTAGAATATGGATCAGTAGTCTGGAATCCACGATATCAAGCTCATGCAGATGGGCTTGAGTCAATACAGAAGCAATTTTTACTTTTTTCTTTAAGGAATTTTCATTGGGAGTCTGCATATAATCTTCCACCTTTTACTAGTCTGTTAAGGCTTATCAATCTTCCAACTCTCGCTAGCCGTAGAGGAATGCTAGGCGTATTATTTATGGCTAAACTACTGAATGGACTAATTTCTAGCCCCTTTCTTTTGAACGAAGTAAACTTCAATGTCCCATCACGAGCGTCAAGACATTACAAACCTCTTCTTTTGAGGCAGTGTAGAACAAATTTCGAATTAAATGAACCTTTCCGGTGTTTGTGTTATGATTTTAACTCTCACTCGAATTCATTTGATATAACGGATTCACTTTTTACTGTAAGGAAAACTGTCCTATCATATCTTAACTCGTAACAAAATAAAAATAAAAAAAATAAAAATCTTTATATGCTAAATCGTTGACTTATTTAACAATTTACTATATGTATAATTTTCTACTGTTATGTATATAATACTCAGCTGATGATTTTTATTCTGTAGCTGAGCAGTTTTAGATCTCGACGCTTAACAAACCTCCGCCTATCAACAACTCGGCAAAAACAAAAACAAATCCGTGCGTCATGCGGATGCGCCCCTCGTGTCGGTTGGGCGGGCTTTGGAGGGTATTAATCCGTTGGGTTTATTATTATTATTATTAAAAAGATATTGTTATATTAATGATATAGAGAAGCGCCAACACGAATGCAAGTGGTTTCAAACTACTGGTTGGAAATTCACCCCTTTATCTGACAGAGAAAATGTTAACTGTTCACTTTATATAAAAAAATGTGTTACCACACCTTTTTCAGGTTTAGTTCAGAAGGTTGCAATTGAAGTTCTGAAAGTTTCAATTCAAGTTCAGAAAATTACACTTGAAGCTCTGAATTTTCAATAGAAGTTCAGTAAATTACAATTGAATCTCAGGAATCTCAACTGAAGTTCAAGAAATTACAGTTGAAGTTTAGAAAATTATAATTTAAGTTCAATTATAATTTTCTGAACTACAAACAGAAATTCTGAACTTCAATTTTTGTTTAGGCAGGATGCCTAACTTTTCCGCATCTGATTGCGACCCCTCTTAGGCAACTCTGCAACTCGATACTCGATTGTACCTTATAGCAACCCACACCATCGCCGCCACACGCATGTGTATGCATGTACATGCACGTGAATGTGTGTTTTTTGTCAGCACTCATGCACATGCATGTCGACGTTTATGTGTGGGTGACTTTCCCCTCCAAACGGAGGATTTTTCGGGCCAACGGTTGTCGCCGGCGGTACAACCGGCCTCTTGGATTTCAACAGCCGTTCCGTACACATCTGCTGCCAGCGATCTCTGCTGTATCATTGCGTTTATTGGTAATATTTTAACCTTTGATATTTCTTAATTTTACCCAATAAAGCCTATAATTTATAACGAGAAATTCTTGTCTTCTCTTATTTTATTTCCAAATATACCCGTCCATTGAGATCGACCCGGTGTGCCCACCTCTCGCAAGGATCAGACGCACCCCGGCCGAACATTTAGTCCTTCTTCTCCAGGAATTTGGAAGACAGCACCTTAAAACAAAAAATACAGTCCACAAATCAGCCAGAAAAATGTATCCAGAAAAGCCATTTGCCCACAAAGAGCAAAAGTTATATTAAATTTTAAATCAGCGTCAAAACACTGAGCAACCATAACGGCCAAACCAACTGCAACACCACAAGTCATCTTGCCACATCATCACAAGAGCAGCAAATCGCCAAATAAAAGTAAGTGAAATATTTCTTGCCACAATTTTTTTTGGTTAAAAAATAAAAAAAACCGTTTTTAAAATATATTCTGAGTGCCACACGCATAGTGTTAACCGCGAAAAGTGTGAAACCTTTTTTAGTGTCGAAAAGATAATTAAGTGCAAACGCATTAACGTTGTCTTAAATTCTTTGTGACTATCTGGTCTGTCCCCCCATCAGCGGTAAGACTCTCCGGACACATAACAAGGAAGCGGTACACATAACCTCACTTTCACAAAACTTTCACGCCACTCGATTGCGGCAAATTTCAGTTTCTTTTTGCGTCACTATTATTTTCACTAGTTTTCTAATCAATCTTTGTTACAAAGTTTTCTTTGTCTTTGTGGCACAAGATTTATCACACGTTTTTAAACTTTTCGTCGAGTTTCATATCAGCGCGCGCACTTATTTTATAATAAAATTGAATGTTGAAGTGGCGAGTGGCCCCGCTTTACTTCACACAATACACATTGGTGTTGCTTCCCCCTCTCTCTTTTTTTACGGCACAAAATAATCTGCAAAGTCAGAAAATTAAACAAATAAAAGTAATAAATAAAATTTTTCGTAATATAGTAGTTATTGATTGGGTGATTCTCTCAGGTTTATTCAGATTTATATCCCTTTTTTTTAATTCGTTCACGACTTTTCATCCATGAACATAGAAGCGTACATCAGATTGGCCGATCGAATAACCGAGTTCGATGCCGACTTTAACGACATAGGTGCGGCTCTGCACACAGTACACAGTCTAGCAATACAGCAAAAAGTGTTGCAAGCTAAGTTGGCAGAAGTTGAGACAGCCCTCGATGAGTTACTTGACTCTGACACGCTTGAGGCAAAAAAGATTTCAGCGGTCAAGATCAAGCATAAAGCGGCATATGCCGTAATCCTGCGATGCATGTCTAACATGACTGAACTTCAAGCTAAATTGAAGCAGGAAAAAGATGGTGGGGTTCCACCCGAAGGAGGTCGTGCGCGTGAACATAGTATCCGCCTGCCAGCTTGCGATACTGAGCTATTCAAGGACGACAACCTATCTTGGCCAACTTCTTGGGGTTCACGACAGGAAGGTGGAGTTCGGAAGGGAGTTAGGGAGAGGAAAGGAGGGGTTGTTAGGAGGAGCTCTTAGCCTTCTTGAAATCCGTCTCTTCCGTTGGAAGAAGAATCAGTTTGAGCAAAGGTCGTCTGAATTTACCCTTCTCGGTTTTGAGGTCGGCTAGGCGTACTCGGTCATCTTCTCCGGGGTGTACGTTGACAACTCGACCTAACCTCCATTCGTTGGGAGATAAGTTGTCTTCTTTGAGGACAGCGAGATCTCCCACTTCTATATTTTGTTTGGGATACTTCCACTTCACTCGTTTTTGAACTTCGGATAGATATTCCACTTTCCATCGTTTACAAAATTGTGATGGAGGGTTTTGAGTTTCTGCCACCGATTGATCATCGAGGCAGAGCTCTCACTAGCATCTGGTTATGGCGGGGTCAGTAGGTGGCTGCCCATGAGGAAGTGGCCTGTGGTAAGCGGCTCTAGGCCCGTTGGGTCATTGGATGCCGGGCTGAGCAGCCACGAGTTCAGGCATGCCTCGATGCGGCACAAGAGTGTATGGAATTCCTCGAAGATGAATTTGTGTGGTGGGGCTATCTTTTTGAAGTGGCTTTTGAAGTTTTTCACTCCAGCCTCCCACAACCCTCCGATATGAGGAACGCCCGCAGGGATGAAATGCCACGTTTTCCGTTTTTAGTCGATTTGCGACTTTTTATATTCGGCGACAAAAGGTACTTTTCTGCAAAAAGCCTGTTATGGACTTATTTTTTAAATAAATGCTGTCAAACTTACAGTTCTAACTTGAAATTTCACCAGCATTCTGAAAATTAAGTGTTATTTCCGTGAAATGTGCTTTATTTGTTTTACAATAAATTATGAATTGTTTTGTACAAATATAAACTGCAGCTATTGTTTTCTTGGAAAAACATCTTGCAACTTCTACCACTATTTGAATTTTTCGTTTGTTGGTCTTATTTTAAAAGTCCGTGCACTGGACACGAACTAGATATCTGTATCAATAGTGGGCCCTTTTTTTTTAAATAAAAGAATTGTTTGGCCCAAAGTGGTCTACGAAATAGCTGGATCTTGATCTTGTTGCAAGATTCAAAAAGAGGATCCGCGGGTGTGAGTTAGGCGTGCATAAAAAAATAAAACATGTGTACTTGCCCTGCGGTATGCAGAGGGCTGGTAGACATGCCTGTGAGTTGAGGTGTGTTTCGTAAAAAAAGAAAATCGCAAACTTATATTTAAAAGTTTATATAAAAAAACAATTCATAGGCAGGGAAACTCAAAATTTCAAATTTTTGAGTTAGTCACTCTGCTAGTGACAGGAAGGAAAATGGAGCATATGTAGAGTAGACTAAATAAAAGGAACTAGAAAAAAAAAAATAGTTATGACTTCGCAAAAAAGGCAATACTAACAGATAAATGTGACAAAGCAAGGAAATGAAACGAAACGTAAAAGACAAACATTGAACTCAAGCAAATTGAAGGTGTACAAAAAATGAAGAAAATTATGCGAAAAAATGGATTTTTTCTTACCTTCTTTTTTTTCAACTAACAAAAAAAGGAACTCCTTTATGCCCTATACCCCCTCTTTCCCTCAAAATTTAGACCATTGCATGCAATTAGAAAAATGAAATGAAAATTAAGACCTTATGAATTGTAAGCAGATGGGAAGTTAGAAACGGAAGCTAAGTAAAAAAACAACGAAGAAGATATTTCCCCAAAAAAGGAAATTTCCCCAAGAGCTGCTTAAATAAATGATAACAATGCAATGAATACAAATATTTCAGAAAATTGCGTATTTAAAAAAAAGGAAACTCCCGGACTCCGCTTCTCCTGTATGGTGTTGTTGTTGTTATGGTGACGTGTTTAAGGTACCTGCTTCAGATGTTGCTGGTTTTTGCGTTCACGGTGTTCGGTGGGATTGTATCTACCACGATGATATTCACTGTTGCCAAAAATTTTAGCGTCTAGGGATCGGTGGGGAATGTTTTATAGGTCGTTGTTGTTGCTGTTCTTGCTAAACTTTCCTTGAGCTTGGTGTGGTGTTTGTGTTGATTTGCGTGTTTCAAATATCGCCCTGTTGTGAATTTGCGTGTCTCATTTGTGTGAAAGAGTGTATTGCCGGTGTGGGATCTGTAGTAGTTGTTGTTGTTGTGTTGACCGCCACCAATTTGGGCCTTTTTGCTGCCAACGATTCCGGATTTTAGCCACCTTTTTCCCGGTGCTAGTGCCCAGTGTGCTATTTTCGCAAATTAAAAATGATCTGGTACAAAAAAGACAAAACAAAAAAATTTATTAGTTATATAAAAAAATTATTCATGATATACAGGTTACTCTATAGACGTATGCATACTTGTTTGCCTGCTTTATTTCCTCACCTGCATACATATATACATATATGTATGGGGGTGTGGAGCCATACCTTAGAAGCCAACTTCCCAGTGGACATGCCAGGTTGGGTGAGGGAGTTAAAACACGGAAAGGTTACACTTACATGGTATTATAAATTTTAATGGCGGGATCCGAATGAAAACTGCTGGACTAGGGTGTAAGTAGGCCTCGCAACTCCGCGCAATAAAAACTTTTCGCGGACTTTTCTGGCGCTTTTAAATAACGCGCACTAAAAACTTTTAAACCTTTAAAAAGGTATTACTACTTGGCACTTCATTTGCACTGGGCACTGTTACAAGAAAACGATTGCCCGTTGCCGAACTTGTTGCCCATTTATAGCCACCACCGTGGTAAGGAAAGTTGTCCAGAAACGGACAACTTTCACCTAAAGATGGTCAATTTTCTTCTCGGCTTTCTCCTATTTTCGTTTATGCGTCCGCGCAATCATACACTCACATGTTCACACATAAACGCTTACACAAACTAACATTAATATACCTAAAAAAACAACACAAACACATAGATACATAGCATTCGTGCCTTGACCGCTCACACTGATTCATTCACACGCTCACACATTCATACACTTAAACCCATACACAAAAGAGCCCATTACTGATACAGATATTTAGTTCGTGTCTTGGCTGCAATGTTGCTACGTCATCAGCAACATCGTATCTACTCCAGACACAATGTTGCCAATTTGCTGTAGCAACCGACGTTGCAACACTGCAGCCAACACACGAAGCTGGACACATCACACGTAGGCCATTCACTCGAACCCGTGCTTATGATGAAAGGCTGTCGTTACAGGCTCGCAACCGACGAGGGTGCAAGCACTATGGAGCGTGTGCGTAATAAAAAAAAAAATTCAAACGCAGCCTGCAACATTTTGTTTCCCTTCCAACGTGTGGCCTCGACCCACGACTCAATGCCGGGCTTAGCGTCACTGCCATTGCCTAATTCCGTTAACTACAGGCTAACAATTGGTTGATACCACTACTCAATCTACTTAATCCTATATCACAGATAATGCTGTACGTAGCTAATAGTAAATAAAATATCACAGATAATAAAACTTAATAAAAAATATAAAATAAAATATCACTGGCAGTAAAAAAAGGATGAAATAAAAGGATTAAATAAAATAAAATATCACAAAACATATAGTCAAGTAAAAAAAATTTGTAAAATAAATATATAAATAAAAAAATTTAAATAAATGCAAAAATAATCAAATAAATAAAAAAGTAAAGAAAAATAAAAATAATTTGATAAAATAATCACATACGTCAATAAGTTAATAAATAAAATACGTCAATAAATAAATAAATAAACTACGTCAATACATAACACAGAACACAGGCCAAACATTGCACAAAGGTACTAGCACTACAAAAAAAAACATAACTATTTTGCAAAAATATCTTTAGCGTGGTATACGCCGATCTTTTTCCCATTGCTGTCGCCAAGCTCATACATCGAATTCCCGATTACATTTAAAACTATACATTTAATTTGTTTCGGGGCTAGCTTGGCATTATAATTGTCCATTTGTGAACTTTGCTTAAATTTTCGGCGATATACCACTTGTCCAATATTAACATCTCTACTTCTAGTGTCGTATACCTTTTGGCTTCTTTCATGGGCCAACTTCAGCTCTTTCATAACTTTATTCCTAATCAGTTGCAGTTTGTCACTTGGAGCCTCTACCTCGCAATCAACATCCTTTACCGCTGCCAGCTTTCGGTATAGCTCATGTGATGCAGCATGCAGCGTGAAAAAATTTAATTAAAATATTCTTTTTTATTTTTCAAAAAATTTCCACTTTTTATATTTTTTTGTTTTTTTTTCTCAAGGATTTTATGTTTTTTCTTCCTTCACTTTTCCTTATTAAATTTTTTGATTTCTAAAATTTTTTCTTAACACACCTTAAGTAAATTTTTTCTTTTTTTGTGTTTTATGTTGTATGGTTGTATGTATCTTTGTTCAAATCTTTTTTCTTTCACTACCCTAACGTGTATTACTTTATTTTTTTTTTATGTACACACGCGTATGTGCGTATTTATGTGTGTTTCTTGATTAAACACTTTCATTTTTTATAAATTAAATATATTTCCAGAAAATTTTATTTTCCGTTTCTTTTTTTTCCTCTTATTTCAGATTATGTGTATATTTGTATGTAAAATTTTTTGTTTTTTATTAACTTTTTTATTTCTCAATTTATACATTTTTTTCACACCTTAATGTTTTGTTTTTTTGTGCACATATATGTATATATGTTTAAATAATTTCTATTTGTTACACTTTTGTTTTTTGTGTCCGTACCGACCGCGGTTATTTATATAAAATAGTTTTTAATTTTTAACAATTTTTGTTTTTTCTTTCTTCTATTCTAATTTAAAAAGTTTTTAATTTTTGTAAAAAAAATTGTGTTTTTTAATTACTTTTACTTTTTTCGTGTTTGTTTTTGGTCGCTGACCTTTCAACACAAAAGGACCATGTATAAAAATCTACCACTGCACTAGGCAATTTATTAATAAAAGGAGGGCACACGGGTTTAAGTTGTATGTTTTTTATTTGAAATGTAAAACTTTTATAACACACAACAAGTTATATAAAAATTTATTTGTTTAAATATTTAAAGCAAATAAAAATATGAAATATTTGCGCGACAGCGGACGGGCGATAAAAAGAATAATTGCGGCTAGGCGATGCGTGCCATCGCGTAGTTTTAGATAAACTAAAAAATATTAAGAGAGTGGAGAGGTGGTGGTTGCAGCCACAGCTGAGATGTACTGTATGCGCTTGGCCGCACTGGCCGGGTGTTGCCAGACGGAGGGGCGGACTTAGTCCGAAAACTGGATCATGTCTTCAACAGGCTATTTGCGATACCTTACCTAGCCGTAGTGAGCGGCGGTGTACAAACTTTCCGACTGAAGAAATGGAAAATGGGAATTTCAACTTTTGCCACTTACACTGGTGGAGCTTATTCTGCACCCGTAGTTCTTCATCGCACTTTCACATTTAACGATTGCCCGCAGGGAGTTAAAAAAGTACAACAACAAGTCGAGAAGGCACGCAAAGATTTAATAGCAAAAGGTTTGGTTTCCGCGACTGACTTTAAAATATACTAGGCATGATTATTTTTATAGGATATCCAATGCATACATGTTGAACATTTTAAAACAATAAGTTATTGCAGCCCTCAATAAATGTGAGCAGAAATTGTACGGAAGGTTAGGACACTGCACTGGAATTTATATATGGCAGTGAAGTCGGAGGTTCGTAAGTGCTGTGATGAACGTAATTAATTATTGTGTTTGTTGTTTCGAATCGGTAGCTGAAGGTCTTCATAACTTAGCCTTGCTATTTTTATGAATGTATTTGTTAAGTATACTTGGTGTTCAAGTTAAACTTTGCCCTTGTTAATTGTTTAATTTTATGTCCGATTCGGTTTATGAAGAGATGCGATTCGATGAAGAACAAGAGGAAGATCTGAGAGCGTATGCTGGAAGGAGCCAAGCGGCGTAGATTCTCAATATGTGTTACCTAATAAGGGGCTACAACACTTGAAAACTAACCTCAAATATATCATCAATGAAAGGAAAATTGTACGGTACATGTTTGGTAAGTCTTGTCTTTCTAATAAATATAACCCCAAAGTAATCAGTGAAATTTAAAACTGTAAAAAAAGGGCTTCTAATAATGAAATCTCTTGTGATGCAACGCAAAACAACCACCTTTATATATAAGCAGTTCACACGGTCTCCTCTTCGGCCGTATATGCCATGCTTTAAAACGGGTTTGATATTGGGAACTGTGGGAAAAACTCATCTGCAAATTTTACATGAAGACAACCCCCATATGAATTGCCCACTAGTATTTATGATGCGACTGCATACCAGTTCTAGTAAAGTATGGTTCACTAACTTTCTTGTTGGAAGGCTTGAAGTTGATATAGGGTGTTATATGGGCATCCGCTATAAGGTAGTATTCCGCTTAGACAACAATATAGCGTAGATTTTGTTTTTTTTTGTTGTTGCTCTCGTAGTAACCTCCAAAACCATTCCGAAAGCTTTGTGGTAATCTGCAACGAAGGGTGGGTGCGTCTATACTGCATAAATAAATAGGTAATACTAGTATATCCAACCCCTCCCTTCCGTGGCCGTTGGGTGGAGATTCCACTGTCATTTATCGTACCTTTTTCACCATATTGTGTGGGAGCATGCGAGTTGACGTCAGAACCTGAAGCTCCATTAGGGTGTGGAGTCAAATTGTAGGGGACGGTTTCTACCATGGTACGTGCTTATGCGTACGTGGGTGGATTCCACTCATACCTTTAGGTTCGTGAAAAAAATCCACCGTTTGGGCGACGGCGTTTGGATTGATATACAACAAAGGCTGTTAATGCTTGTGGGGATTAACAACACGATTTTTAACATTCATAAAAAACTATTTTGTTGATGGCAGGCCATGCCAGAGGCATACGTGTGTATTTAGTATAAAATCCTCAACCGAAAGATGAAACAATAGAAAATTAGATGAAGATGACGGTTAAAAGTAACCCCACCTTAAGTTTCCCTAAAAGAAAAAAACACAAACACGATATATGGTTTCATTTAGTAGATATGCAATTTGAGGTATTGTAATGTTTGCGGATAAGAGAAAATCGAAATCTAGGTTGCAGTGCCCAGTTAGCGGCACCAGATAGAATTTTCTGCTAAATGAAACGGCAGCAGGTTGAATTCTCCCCTTTATTCAAAAGTTGTTTTCTTTTATACAAAATTTCTATGAGCTAAAATACTTACTTACACTAATACTTACAAACTAAGTATAACACACATATACATTCAATTCAGTTCCCTGGGAACTGCATTCCAAGCATAATTAAAATTGGCTGTGCAATGTGCAACGCAAGCATAAATGAATCATGTTAATAATTTGTCTACAGGTAAAGGCTTGTCGCGGGCAAACTCTAAACAGTGGCATACCAAGGCTGAGGTTACCATATGATGCACGGTGTACAAAATATATGTTTGTACAAATGAATGAATGTGTCAATAGAATCTCATGCCGTACCAAAGCGAGCCAAAATATACGTATGTACATCTGTATGAATATGTATGTAAGAGTCAATATATATATTTTAAGGCATTTCAAAACGGGTTGAAATATATGTTTGTACAAATGAATGAATGCTACACCATCCGCCTTTGAAAGAGTTGACATATATAATTCTGTACACGAATTATCTATGGCTACTCAAGTTAGGTTAATTGTTTTGAATCCGTTTGTGCTTACTTTGCTTGTTGGGTTTTTTTTTTTTTTTTTGTTGTGTGACATTTAGCTTGATTTCCATTTTTTTTTGTCTTTTGTTTTGTTTTATTATTGTATTTTTCTTTTGCATACAATAGAAATTTTCTTTGTGTTTATAAAGTTAAAGTGCTCTTATTCTATGAGTTTAAGTCTATTTTTATGTATTACAATTTTCTTATTTTTATTAGTTTGATTTATGTTTTCTATTTTCTATATTGTTTTTATCGATCTTTTCTACCTTATAGGGAATAAATGTAAAATTATTGTTTTCATCGATATTTACTAATCTAAAGGATCTTTTATACCTACTATCTAACTTATGCCCTGATTCATACAAATTTGTTTCGAGCTGAATCGGACGTGTTTTTGTGCGCTCCAATATAATTTTTGTATACCTCGGTAAAATATTGAAATTTTCCAAAGCTTTTGTGTTGCTGTTGCTCGTGTGAACTATTTTTGTGTTAATTCTTTGTCCTGAGTTGAAAAGAGCTCCTGATAATAGATATTAGTCAGAAAAAATACTAATTAAAATCAGTGAGTTAAGAACAAGAATAATAAAAGCAATAACCAACTAAATTTTAAACGAGCGAGTGTTTATAACAACAACAATGGCGAAAAGATACCCAGCAAGGGGAACGGTTTCCCCCCCAACAACCCCTCTCACACCATCATCAACTGTGTTGGCGAAGCAACTGGAGGTACAGAGACAATCAATTGTCAAAGAACTGACTGCAGAATTGAGGAAAACCGAAGAGCGTATAATGCAAAAATTTGGTGAGTTGGCTGCTGAAACTGCAAATTTGAAAATCCGCATTACTGCAGTTGAGAAGAGAGTTTGTGCAGTTGAGAACGCGTGCTCTGATGTTCTCTTGGTGCGAAATGAGTTGATTGCAGCTCAGGGCCACATTAATGCACTCGAAGCCAGCGCAGTCGCCACTGACTTAATAATTACTGGCGTCCCACATGCAGCAAGTGAGTGTTTACCTGACCTATTTTCGAAGATCTGCAGAGTAGCTGATAGCAAAGCACCACCATTGCGCGATGCGTTCCGATTGCGAAACAGTGGGAATAATAATAAACAAAACAAGCCCAACACTTCCCCTCCCATTGTTATAAAGTTGTTCTCTGCACCTGACCGAAACCAGTTGCTAAAATCGGTTGCTGTATTTTGTAAGTCTAAAAAGAGATCACTGACGCCCTCTGACATTGATTTGCCTGGCTATGGGACGGTAAATATTTATGAAAGTTTGCCTAGGAGATTGCGGGAGGTGATGACGCGTGCATCTGAGCTTAGGCGGCAAAAAAAGTTAGCGTCGGCGTTTTCCAATCGAGGCAGAGTATTTGTTCGGCTTAAGAGTGACGAAGAGCCCAAATTGGTTGGCAGCATCGCCGAGGTGGATGCTGTTGTTGGTACTTAAGCGCACTTACAGTATGAAACAAATAATAATTAGAATGTTTATGTATATGTATATGTTAAACTTAAGCTCTGCCTTTCAATTTAATCTATGCTGTGAACTTTTCTCTTTATGCTCAATTCTTTTAACTCGTCTATTTTTTCGTTCTTATTTTGTTTCTAGCTTTAATTTCAGTCTTTGTGCTTTTTATTTGTTGCAGTCACATATATTTGCTTCACTGCTGCGGTTTTTATGTATATCATACTTTTTGTGGCCGTTCCTTCACCATCTAATGGACTTAGACCCCTGTAGGAAATCTGCCTTCAGCATTAGTGATAGCAACAAGGCATTAATGGATATCTTGTGTAAGCAATCTGATGGACTTAATGTAGTACACTTCAACGCCCGCAGTTTAAATAATGATAAGCTGGACTATGTTAGGGATGTATTTTCTGATTGTAATGTTGATCTTATTTGTGTCACGGAAACCTGGTTCACTAGTGATATTCCTGACGTTTGTAACAGCATCCCTAACTATAGTCTGACACGCGTTGACAGAAAAGGAAAGAGGGGGGGAGGAGTTGCTATCTACTGTAAGTCCTACTTGAAAATTAGTGTCTTGGCAGAATCAAAAAATATTGACACGGAGTTTATCATTGCCGAAATATCGGACAACGTGAAAAAAGTTTTGGTATCTTGCGTGTACAACCCCCATAGGTGTAATTTGTTAGATTCATATTTTGAGTAGTTATTCCAGTTTTTAATTGATTTTGAGCGTTTTGTAATTTGTGGGGACTTTAACGTGAATCTTTTGTGTAATGGTGTTTACACTATGAAACTACTTGACCATGTCGCGGGCGCTGGTCTTACCGTTGTTAACAATAATGTACCAACAAGATATTCACATAACTCTACTCCGAGCCTGCTGGACATCATTATAACGGCAAGCCCTGACCACATTTTAAAATTTCAACAAATTAGCTTCATCTCCGATCATGATCTTATTTTTTGCACACTAGATGTTACGTTTAATTGTTCAGCTGACACCGTTACTTCTGTTTATCGTGATTTCAATTCTCTAAATGTGGATGAGGTGTTTGTTGATCTATCATATGTCAATTGGGCCTCATGTTGGTTTCTTGCTACCGTGGATGAGAAGCTTGATTTTTTAAATAACACCCTCTGCAATCTATTTGATGTCCACGTACCGTTACGTGAAGTCCGGTTTATAAAAAATTCTTGTCCTTGGTACAATAAAAAAGTCAGATCTGCTTTTAAACTACGCAATAAGCTGTACACAAAGTGGAAACAGACCAACACTGAAACTGCTTGGTCGCAGTATAAAATCGCTTGCAACCAGGCCACTTACATCACTAGGCAAGCAAAGCAAATATACTGTCACCGAAAGTTAAATCCGGCACTAGCATCTAAAGATTTATGGCGAAACTTAAAGAATCTCAACATCCATGGTAAACAGACGATTGAGTGTCAGATTAATCCTAATACTCTTAACGATTATTTTAGTAGTTCGGGTATTGTCCAGGACAGAGCTGAGTACCTAGAACACACATTTTCACCGGAGAGAGAATTTCAATTTAGCGCAGTAAGTGAAAAAGATGTTCTTGAATCCCTTATGAGAATCAAGTCCGATGCCATAGGAGAGGACGGGATATCCTTGAAGTTTGTGAAAATTGTACTGCCTTTCGTGCTAGGAACCCTTACACACATAATCAATCATTGCTTTACAACTTCGTGTTTCCCAGTGGAATGGAAAAAGGCTGTGATTGTTCCTGTCGCCAAAAAAAATGCAGCCATAACACCTTCTGATTACAGGCCAATCAGCGTTATTCCAGCCTTCGCTAAAGTGTGTGAGTCCTTGATGGCAGCTCAAATTTCATTATACGTTCAAGAACATAATCTGCTCAATCCACTGCATTCTGGTTTTCGGCCTAAGCACAGTTGTTCTACAGCTATGTTGAAATTACTGGACGACATAAGAATTAATTTTGATAAAGGTGACCTAACTCTTCTTTGCCTCCTGGATTTTTCAAAGGCATTTGATTTAGTTAGTCATAGACTTCTTTGTGAAAAGCTCAAATGTTTTTTTGGGTTTTCAGTTACTAGTTAATATGGGATGATGGTACTCACCGATTTACCTTGGCTAGACTGGTTAGGGGACCGGCTTCTTTGTGGTAGTGTGGATGCAATGGCTGAGCCCGGCAATACTGGCTCCTGGTCGAGGACGATGGTGATGGGTTATGATGTTGTGCTGGCTGCCGCTGCTGCTCTCTCTTTGCACGGTGATACCTGCCGACAACTTTTGTCTAGTTTACTTAATATGGTTAGGTGCACGGGTTGATCGTCGAACACGGAATATGGATTTCCAGATTTTCTTACCCAACTGGCGACAAGTATGCTTATGGGAACGAATTTATTAGTATCTGCGGATAGCTATACTACCCTCAACGTTTGCACGAAGGCCGCTACTCCACTTTATCCAAATGATATAAAACGTGTATTTAGGTTACAAAGTTCACTCTTCGATTATGATTTTATTGATACAGCCGATATAAAGCGTGTATGTAAGTTACAAATTTCACTCATAAACTGTGATTCTACTGATAAATTATACAGAGGAATCCCGAATTATTTAATTCAACGCACTACAAGGTTTCAATAAATTAGGTGCTCAAAGCAAACTAGCTTCCTTTTTCACAAAAGATAAATATTAGCAACTGCTATAGTGTGCCAAAATTATAATAATCGAAATCACAAGATGCGAGATTTAGGGTTTTGGTTTTAACAAGAATAACAATAAATTTATGGGAACTTTGATGTAATGCAAAGCTGATAATTTTCACACAAAAAATTAAGCACTTTTAACCTCTTTGCATAGGATGACAACGATAATAATAATACATACATATTCAATAACCAAAAGGTGGTGGTTTTCTGACAGATGTCGATCATGCCAGATCGCCATCCTGCATTTGCGGCGAATTAAATTTGGTGGATTTTCGCGGTGGAGGCTGCCACACGTCCATTAGTGTTCCCAATAGGGAATTTAAAGGGTAAATACAATTCATGGATTATGCGGGTAATTCACTATAATACAATTCCATAATAAAATACAGTACAAGATACGGAATAGATATAAATTCATGGATATACGTATGTACAAAAGAGAGATGGGACGGTTGGCAGCCTACGCCGCGTAAACATCCTGGCCCGCCTAGGCGTACTAAGCGCCTAACGTGTGCTGCAGCTCGGTCAGAGCCCGAACTGCTTCTTGAATTAATATTTTTCCAACTTTATGTTTGTAAGTTGACGTGCGCAATCCGGTGGCGGTGCATTGTATAGTGCGATTTTCGACATTTGATGGCCGTTGAGGTTGACATACGTTCGAAGAACGCTGGGTGGCTGGTGGCTGGCGATGTCGACGATGAGCTGCGGAAATGCGATGGTGCAGCTCCGGGCGGCGTGATGTCGGACGAGCCTCCTGCTGTGGTGGAACGGCATATGACGGGTGGCGACCTCCGGTTTCCCGGTGTAATAGGGTATGTTGGGGATGCCCGCAGACCCGGCAGCGTTCGGTGGAGGTGCACTCGTCGGTGCGATGGGACAGCGCCAAGCAGTTGGTGCAATATTGATGTGCCCTAGCGATTAGTGCGCGTTGTTGCGGTTGCATGGCCAGGAAGGCAGGGCACCTCAAGAGGGCGTGATGCCGCATACACAATCGGCATTTCCGGTAGTCGGCCATCGCGGTATTGGTGTGTCGTGGCGGGGCTGTGGGCACTACGACTCGCGATTCAAGCGAGCGGCGTGGTGCGGGAACCGGAGGGCGCTGACGTGGCATCTGTGAAAGAGAATATGAATGCGTATTAGTGGTATGTCTGAGAGGAAACGCCAGGTTAGGGACTGCCTGTGAGAGATACGGGATGATTAAGTTATGCTCCGAGATGGTGTCGATAGGTAATCTTAGTGGACTGTAGTTGGTTGGGGAGATGGTAGGGAACCGTGGGGTTCTGAGTCGAATTCCGCTGGTGGCAGGAAACACAATTTTGTGATAGGCCTGGTGAGCACACCGTTTTGCGTGCGTACGTCGACTACTCGGATATGGCCGTCTCTCCCTGGATGGGTGTCTTCCACGCGTCCTAGGCGCCATTCGGTAGGGGGTAGGTTGTCTTCCTTGATGACGACTAGATCGCCGATTTTAGGGGGAGGCTGAGCGGTTTGCCATCGATACCGCTTATGTAACTCCATGAGATAGTCATTCTTCCAGCGTTTGCTGAATTGGTGATGTAAAACTTTCAACCGGTCCCAACGGTTGATCATAGAGAGGTGTTCATAGTTCGTCTCGGGGATGGCGAGGAGGGGTGCGCCTCGGAGAAAGTGGCCAGGTGTGAGGGCGGTGAGATCCGCTGGGTCCTGGGAAAGCGGGGAGATAGGGCGAGAATTGAGAACGGCCTCGATACGAATTAATAGGGTTGAGAATTCCTCAAAGGTGAAGCTGTGTGTTCCGGCAACCCTTTTAAAATGGGTTTTAAAGCTTTTGACGACAGATTCCCATAATCCGCCCATGTGGGGTGCGCCGGGGGGTATAAATTTCCAATCGATGCCTTGTGGCGCATACTTTTGGACAATATCTGTCGAGACTTCGTTGAGGAAGGCGACGAACTCTACTTCGGTAGCTCGCTTAGCGCCAATGAATGTTGTGCCGTTGTCGCTCATCATTTGCTTCGGGTACCCTCGACGCCCTACAAACCGGGCGAAGGCAGCGAGAAAAGCCTTACTAGTGAGATCCGAACACAATTCCAGGTGGATCGCCTTGGTAGTGAAGCAAACGAAAACGGCCACATAACCTTTTACGAGGGTTGGAGATCGGAGCATCGAAGCTTTGATGTGAAACGGGCCGGCGAAGTCTACGCCAGTAGTAGTGAAGGGGGGCGCGAAAGTGCATCGTTGGGGGGGGGGGGGGGGGGGGGGGGGGGGGGGGTAAAGCTGCCACTATTTGGGATTGCGTTTGTCGCTTATGAATGGTGCAGACTTTACATTGGAATATACATTTTTTCAGCTGAGGTTTGATTCGGGGGGTATAGAATTCCTGCCTCATAGCTTGTTGCAGGAGGCGGAGGTCCGCATGGAGGAAGCTCTCGTGTAGAAACCTTATATAAAGGGTAGTAAATCTAGCCTTTTCGGGGAGAATGATGGGATGACACTCATTGTAGGTCATGTCGGCATTTACTAATCTTCCGTTGGCCCGGAGAATCCCGTTTGTATCCAGGAAGGGGTCAAGGGCCAGTAGGGGACTTCGCTTTCCGATTGGTTTTGAATTTTCGAGAGAGGCTCTTTCGGAAGCGAAGAATCTCGACTGAGTCAACCTCAGCAGACGGGTTTTCGCGCGCATGACGTCGGCGTAAGAGAGGGCGGATTCGCTAGGGGTACGATTGCCTCCTACCGCATTTCTAAGCCGAGTTACAAATTTCAACATGTACGCTGTTACGCGTAGGGCGCGGGGATAGGAGGAGAACCGTTCCGAGAAGTCTTCGGACTCTTCCGCTGCATGCAGTGATTCGACTCGGCGAAGTTCGGGGGGTACAATATTCCTGGCCGTTGGTGTTGGCCAGTCCTCGGGGGGTCGGGAAAGCCACTCTGGGCCATTCCACCATAGCGATGAGCTAGCTAGCTCGAGTGGGGTGCATCCTCTGGTGCCCATATCTGCGGGATTATCCTTGCTGCGTACATGTCGCCAAGTCGCATTGCCGATGAGGTCGATGATCTGCGCAGTTCGATTGGAGACATAGGTTTTCCAGGAATGAGGTGGTTTCTCAAGCCAGGCTAAAACGATTTCGGAGTCAGACCACAGGGTTAACTTTCGCTGATTGAGGCCGAGATGGGATTGGACAACTGCGACTAACTTGGCTAATAAGACCGCGCCGCATAACTCTAGTCGTGGCAAACTTACGGTTTTTAGGGGGGCCACTTTCCCTTTAGAGACTAAAAGGTGAGAGAATACTTGAGTTCCTACGGTGGTTCTTACGTAAAGTGTCGCGCAATAAGCCTTTTCCGAAGCGTCGCAGAAGCCATGGTGCTCAACTGGTTTATCGGGGTGGTAGTTTATCCAGCGTGGTATTTGAATATCCGAGATCGTTGGGAGATTGTCGGCGAACTGCGCACACTTGATGAGACGGAGGTGTTTCACTGGCTCATCCCAGTCAGTCCCGTCTAGCCATAGCTCTTGCATCAAGACTTTTGCTTGGATCATAATTGGCGTTAGCCACCCTGCGGGATCGAAAAGTTTCGCAATGGAGGAGAGGATTTGCCGTTTCGTGGCTGCCGTGGATGCCGGATTTGAGTCGACGGTATACGAGAATGTATCCGTTAGGGCGTTCCACTGGACGCCCAGGGTCTTGGCGGTGCTAGTCTTTTCGAACTCGAGAAAGTTTGTTTCCAGCAGATCAGTTTTCGCTATTTTTTGGAGGATGTTGGGATGGTTTGCCGTGATCTTTTTTAGGGGAAAGCCGGCTGAATTGAGAGCGTCTATGGTCTCTGTTAGGGATTGCTCGGCTGATTGAAGATCATGACTGCCAGATAAAATATCGTCAACATACGTCTCGGATTTTAGTATTGGGGCTGCGCGTGGATGGGAATCGGCTATGTCTTTCGCCAGCTCGTGTAGAGTGCGAATAGCCAGGAAAGGCGCGCAGTTAACCCCGAAGGTGACCGTTTTTAACTTGTAGTCCTTTATTGGACTGTGTTCGGGGGTTCGGAATATTATCCGTTTGTAGTCTCGGTCATCGGGGTGCAAGAGAATTTGGCGGTACATTTTCTCGACGTCGCCATTAAACACATATTTATATGTTCGCCATTTCAGCAACATAAGTCGGAGATCGGGTTGGAGGGTTGGTCCGGTACATAAAACATCGTTGAGGGAGTGACCGGAACCCGACTTTTTGGAGGCGTTGAACACAACTCTGACTTTTGTTGTCTTTTTGTCTGGCCTTACGACTGCATGGTGAGGGAGATAGAATGAGCAGTATTTACCCAGGGATTCTATTTCATTGGGACTGCATTCTTCCATGTGGCCTAGGGACAGATATTCTTCGAGTACCTGGTCGTACTGCTGCTTGAGATCGCCCTTTTTTGAGAGGGAACGTTCCATGCCGTGGAACTGTCGTAGGGCTGCAGTACGGGACTGACCTAGGCCGACATCGTTCGGGAATGTTGGTTTAAAGGGGAGCCGAACCATATATCGACCGTCATCCATGCGAGTGGTTGTGCTTTGATAAAAGTCTTCGCACATTTTATCTTCTGGGGTTTCCACTCGCACTCTGGGTATTTCTTCGATTTCCCAGAATTGCCTTAGCTGTTCATTCAGCTGGACATTCGTCACTTCCCACGCTTGAGAGGAGTGTGATCCGACCTTTTCGGGGGTTTGGCCACTTATTATCCAGCCAAATATCGTGTTTTGTGCTAGCAGTGTGGGCGAGATCTTTTCTATGCCATTTAGCATTATTTGTGGGATAAGATCACTGCCTAATACCAGATCAATTTGGGAGGGGTTCTGAGTGTTCTGGTCTGCTAGCTTGAGATGGGACCATTTACGCATTTGGTCGTTATTTAGCGTGAGTGTTGGGAGTTGCCTAGTGAGCCGAGGTAGCACGATTGCCTGGGCCTTTATTTTTACCTTGTGGTCATTTGAGACTAGGGTCAGTGAGCATAGCTTGTTGGAGGTTTGTACTACTCCGCCTCCCATTCCCGATATTTCAAATAGGGAGTGGGTATATGGGAGGCCTAGCTTGATTTGAGCTTTCGACGAGATGAAGCTACGCTCTGACCCTTGATCCACTAAGGCTCTGAGCCTGAAGCAGTCCCCTCGGTGTTCTATGGACACTATCGCTGTTGGGAGAATGATCTTGCTATCATTTTCCGCATACAAAGATTGAATGCGGGCAGCGTTTGAGGTGGTGGGAAGTTCCTCGTTGGGATCTTGGTTGGTAACGTCCTGAGTAGTTGCTACTTGGGCTGCCGTTCTTCGAGGGCCATTGGTTTGGTGTGATATTCCGGTATCGTGGAGGGTGGAGTTGTGGCGACCTTGGCAGTATAGACACGTTCCTGTGCTTGTGCAATCTTTTACGAGGTGGGTTTGTGACAGGCAGTTTTCGCAGAGATTGCTTTCTCTCACGAATTTTTTCCGTTCGGGGATTGACAGCTTTTTATAATGCAAGCAGCTTTGTAGCTTGTGGGAGTTCTGCTTGCACTTTCTGCAGGCGTATACTTTTTGATGCTCGGCGACATGAGCATTTGTGCGAGTTTGAGAGTAGTTGTTGTTCTGCGGGGGGTTGCGGCTTTGGTTAGGGGTTTGAGCCTGCCTGAACTGGGGAATGTTTTGACTTGTGGGAGGCTTTGAGAAATTAGTGGAGGGTGGGTTATATCGGGTTTTGGCTGGTCGCCATTGATCCACCCTTTCCACTATCTCGTAGCGAGTAGTCAAAAACTGATCCATTTGGGACCAGTTCGGTAGGTCTCTTCTGGAGCTTAAAGATTGCTCCCAAAGCGCAACTGTATTTTCCGGCAGTTTTGAGGTTACCAGATATATTAATATGGGGTCCCAACTGTCTGTCGAGACTTGTTGGGTTGCTAATATCTGGAGGCAGTTATTAACGGAGGATTGTAATCGCTGAATGTCTTCGCTGTTTTCAGTCGGAATGGGCTTGAGGTTCATGAGGACTTTGATTTGGTTGTCGACCAGGACTCTTTTATTTTCATAACGGGATTTAAGAGCTTCCCAAGCCAGAGCAAAGTTGTCATCACTCAGTGGAAATTGCTTTACTATCTGGCCGGCTTTTCCTTGGGTTTTGTACGTGAGGTGGTACAGTTTTTGGGCGCTCGAGAGTTTGGGGTGGTTGATATAGACCGCCGTGAACATGTCACGGAAGGACGGCCATTGATCATAACTCCCGTAAAATACTTCGGTGTCACAAGCGGGTACTTTGAGGTGCATCCCGGAATTTTCTTGGGGAGTGGTAGTTGTAGCGGGGACGGGATTGCTTAGTACCCTTAGCTGGAGCTGATCGCCTATTCTTGCCTTTGTGTCTTCATACGCTATAAGACAGGCGCGGTATTTATTGAAGGCTGAGGCCTTAAAGTCGACGGGAAGATCGTTGTCATCAGATTCCACGACAGCGTCATATGCGATCTGTAGCCTTTCCCAGAACACATCAATATTTTTGTCTTTTATCTTTAGGGATGCCTCGGTGTTATCTTGGATCTCGGTTGTGCCGAACCGAGCGCAGTAATCAGTAAAGAGATCCGTTTCGGATATAAATTTATTTTCGACCACGGTAGCCATTCTAAAAAAGGACTTGCTTAGTTTTACTTTGGCTATTTTGGGAATTTTTTGGGACTGCCTGGTGTTTATTTATGAGGGAATACCAAAGGCAGAAGCTTTCCTATCGGTCAAGAGTGGGTAGGTTAGGACCAGTTAGATTAATTGGGAGTAGTCTGAGACCAGTTGGGATGACCTGCAGAATTTGCTGCTGGGTATTTCAGACCATGTGAAAGTGGCCGAATTTTTTGCTGGGTATCGTCAACAATGTAAATGTGGAGATATGTATTTAATTTATACCGCAAGGGACTCAAGTATTAAAGGGCAATGAGCTAACTTTGTGCAAGTGTGTGTGGGATTTGCCTCGAAATTTTTTAATGCACCGCTTTTACGTACGGGTGTATATGGGGGTGATACTGTATATATATATATATATATAAATGTATGTTTGGCGGGAAGTTATAATTCTGGCGGGAGAAATTTGGATTTGGCGGGAGCCACCAAATTTTAGTCGGGGAATATACGTAATGTATGTACGTGTTTTTTATATTATTGAAAAACGCTGGTTCCGTCAATGGCGACGAAGGACCATTAGTTAATATGGAATGATGGTACTCACCGATTTACCTTGGCTAGACTGGTTAGGGGACCGGCTTCTTTGTGGTAGTGTGGATGCAATGGCTGAGCCCGGCAATACTGGCTCCTGGTCGAGGACGATGGTGATGGGTTATGATGTTGTGCTGGCTGCCGCTGCTGCTCTCTCTTTGCACGGTGATACCTGCCGACAACTCTTGTCTAGTTTACTTAATATGGTTAGGTGCACGGGTTGATCGTCGAACACGGAATATGGATTTCCAGATTTTCTTACCCAGCTGGCGACAAGTATGCTTATGGGAACGAATTTATTAGTATCTGCGGATAGCTATACTACCCTCAACGTTTGCACGAAGGCCGCTACTCCACTTTATCCAAAAGATATAAAACGTGTATTTAGGTTACAAAGTTCACTCTTCGATTATGATTTTATTGATACAGCCGATATAAAGCGTGTATGTAAGTTACAAATTTCACTCATAAACTGTGATTCTACTGATAAATTATACAGAGGAATCCCGAATTATTTAATTCAACGCACTACAAGGTTTCAATAAATTAGGTGCTCAAAGCAAACTAGCTTCCTTTTTCACAAAAGATAAATATTAGCAACTGCTATAGTGTGCCAAAATTATAATAATCGAAATCACAAGATGCGAGATTTAGGGTTTTGGTTTTAACAAGAATAACAATAAATTTATGGGAACTTTGATGTAATGCAAAGCTGATAATTTTCACACAAAAAATTAAGCACTTTTAACCTCTTTGCATAGGATGACAACGATAATAATAATACATACATATTCAATAACCAAAAGGTGGTGGTTTTCTGACAGATGTCGATCATGCCAGATCGCCATCCTGCATTTGCGGCGAATTAAATTTGGTGGATTTTCGCGGTGGAGGCTGCCACACGTCCATTAGTGTTCCCAATAGGGAATTTAAAGGGTAAATACAATTCATGGATTATGCGGGTAATTCACTATAATACAATTCCATAATAAAATATAGTACAAGATACGGAATAGATATAAATTCATGGATATACGTATGTACAAAAGAGAGATGGGACGGTTGGCAGCCTACGCCGCGTAAACAGTTACATCAGTTAGCCTTATGGCCAGCTACCTTGCCGAAAGGACTCAGAAAGTTGTATGCAAAGGCACTGCATCTAGATCATGTATTGTCTCTTCTGGTGTACCGCAAGGCTCTGTCCTTGGTCCTCTTCTGTTTACTCTTTTTATCAATGATGTGTTCGCTAGGTGTCAGTATGTTAATGCACATGCTTATGCTGATGACATTCAATTGTATTTATCTAGTCGTGTTGGTCTTGTTGATGATTTGTGTTACAAAATAAATTGCGACTTGTCTGCTATTGCGAAATGGGCTTGTGAAAACGGTCTGTGCTTGAATGCCAAAAAGTCATATGTTCTGCCTATAAGCAATAGTGTTGTGCATACTGAAGATATTCCAAAACTGTTCGTTGGTGAAAACGTGCTTTCGTTTACTAGCAAAATAAAAAATCTGGGCTTTGTGATTAACTCAAAATTAAACTGTGTCGACCATGTAAATAAAGTTGTGAGTAATGTTTATTCTGTTTTACGTAGATTGAGAATGTCTGCTTCGTTCACTCCCCTAGAGACTAGGAAAAAACTAGCTATGCAGCTGATCCTTCCACAAATAACGTACTCAGAGCTCGTTTACAGTCAACTTGACTCTGCTTCGTCCCATAAAATTGATGTTACTTTTAACAACGTCACACGGTATGTTTACGGCCTACAAAAATATGATCATATATCTCCATGGAAGCGCAAAGTTATCGGATGCAGTATTTTTGAGTACATAGCAGCGCGAAATTGTATATACATGTACAAACTCATTGAATTTCAAACACCAAAGTATCTTTTGAGAAACTTAAATTTTCAAAGTCTGGTAGACATCGCAAATTGATCATTCCCAGATATTTCTATTTGTGCTCTTCGAGGCTATTCTTTATACATGCTGTAAGGCTCTGGAATTCTATCCCAAATTTCCTTAAGGGTGTGTTGTGTAGGAACAACTACAGAAGGGTGATTCATGACTACTTCAGTTCAGGGGGCATGATTGTGGTAAAACTTTATAGTCTTCCTTGTATTTCCACCTTTCTTTCTTTTACCAACAAAACTTTCTATTCGTTAAGTTTATAATTATTGTTAGTATTTGTCTTATAAGAATTTAGGCTTAATTGTTAATTATTTTGCAATGTATAATCGTTGATGTGCTATAAAAGACTCTGTCTTACAGTCACAACCACTTTTTTTAAATAAATTGAAATGGAAATTGAAAATTGAAATTCATTTTTTACTAACACTAAATTTCCTAAATTTATTTCTTTATATTGTATTTTCCTTTCAAATAGTCAAAGGATTTTTTGAAATCCTCTGTCCAGTCGAAAACTACATTTTTCTTGCAAAGTTTTCTGCCATATCAAAACGAAATCAAATCGTTTATGTTGATTATTAATTTCAAATTATGCTGGCAAAGCTGATTGATGGCGGAGTCATTAAAGGTGAAAGCATTAGCCAAGCTGATTGCAACTTTTCTCATGAATTTTGACAGTACGAACATTTCTCAGAGTATTTTTGACATTACCACCAACGAATTACACAAACAAATTACATGGAGTTTGTGTGTGTATGTGCGCTCGTTGTTACCACCTTACGGCTTCACCATGGCTATAGCATTGCCAACATAAATTATCACGTTTTTGTTAACGTTTTTAACGTTAACGAAAGCTTTTCGTTTCGGTTAAAAACGAGATACAATTTATCTTGATAATTTCTATATCGATAATATTTCGAAGTGTTTCAACGGAAACGGTGGCAATTTTTTGATAATCGAATAGCTTAACGTTAAGGTGCATCCCTGATTTGGAATGAGTTCGGTGCTACTTTAAGGCCATATGGTAGTCCCTTAAAACGATAAGTAACATTATCTGCTGTAAAAGATGTGATATCTCTTGACTCTTCGCTGAGTTCAATCTGGTGAAATCCAGACATTAAATCTAAGCATGAAAAGTATTTAGCTCTTCCTAACTGATCTAGTATGTCATCAATTCTTGGTAAAGGGAATTTATCTGCGGTTAATTTTTTATTTACTTGTCTGTAATCTACAACTATTCTCCATCTTCTTTCTTGGTTATTCGGGAGTGATTTTTTCGGTACTAATAAAATTGGACTATTGAATTCTGAAATTGAAGGCTCTATTATGCCATCTTTAACTAATTTTTTTACTTGTTTATTAATTTCACTCTTATGAGCTTCTGGTATTCTACAATTTTTTACGTAGACTGGGTTATTATCTTTCATACGAGGTTTTTGTTTGTAAAAATTATTAGGGGTAATTGGCTCTGTTTCCAATGAAAAAATGTCAATGAATTCCGCACATAATGCATTAAAAGCTTTATTTGCAAATTTTGGAAAATTTTTATTTAATTTTTCCTTATTCTTGGCCTCATTTTCGAGTTTTCTTATTTTTAACTATCGTATAATCATTCAAATTTTCTGTACGAATATTAAAATCTTGAAGTGTTGTATTTTTATCTGTTGTATTTATAATTCTAACAAATGTTTGTTGTGAATTTGCTAGTGTGTTTGCAATAAAAATACCTTCAGACAATTTTTGTTGTGGGATTAATAAATCTGAATAGTTATTTTCTATGTGAATTTTTGGAACTACTTCTGATCGTGCGGGAATTGAAATACTATTAATTGTTGGTTTGTTAGTCATCTGAATTATTATGTTTTCTGGGTAGTCATATGGTCTTAGTATTAGAGTGTCACCTTCTGTTTGATAATCTAAAATTCAATTATATTGATGAAATTATAATGAAATCTTATCCCAATATTCCATCGCATGGGATTGGGAAATTGTCTTCTACTACGTGAAATTTGTGTCTAATTAGTAGGTAATCATATTTCAAGTCCGCTTTAACCGTGCCAATAGTGCTTGTTATCCCTTGACCAATTCCTGTTACATCTGTTTTTTGAGAATTATTTATCGCGACATTACTGTCAATTTGACCCTTTTTTATTATTGAAATATCCGCTCCCGTATCGATTAGGAGGGTTAGTATGGAATCATTCAGAGTTGTTCTGGAAGATATGTAGCTATTAAGGTGTAAATTGAAAATACAATAATTTTTTATTTATTGATGTGGAGTTTGTTGGTTTTCCTGTTGTGTATCATTTCTGGTGTTATTGCGGGTATTTCCTCGCGATCCGAAATTTCGACCAGATCTTTGGTTATTTTGTCTGTTATTATTATTATTGTTATTATTGAAAGAACGTCTATAATTTCCTCTATAAGTATTGTTTTGGTAACTCCTACGGAAATTACCTCGGAATTGATTTTGTTGGCGAATATGTAATATTGAATTTGTATTTCCAGTTACTTCTGTGCAACTGTTAGTAAATTTTGGTATAGCTTCGTTCATTGTTGTGAACGTTCCAGCTTGCATAATTTTTTTTACTTTATCGCTGGAGCAGTTTTTATACATAGCTTTCACAGCTGATTGTGTAGCATACTTGGTTGCTAACTCTGGTGTTAGTCCGTCAGATATGTATGCTCCTTCCAACGGTTTTGTGAGCTTTTCAATTACAGCAGTGTATTGATTTGCAGTTCTATCGCGCTGTTGGATATTCAGGGATTTTGCTGCCAAAACTTCAACTGATTCACCCTTAATTGCTGTTTTAAATTTTTGTTTTATTGCCTCAATTGAGCTCTCAGCTTATTAGGTTTCTGGCTGTTCCTTTCAGCTTGGTTTTTATCACCGAAACCGCTACAGCTTCATGGGTATCCTTAATTTGTTCTAAGATATCCAAAGAATACAAAAAGCTATTCAAGTTTTCAGCTTTACCATCGAATTCTGGCCAAACTGATGAAGCAGTCTTTAAAAATTCGACTATTGTTTGTGACATTTTGTTGCTTTCAGTTTGTGAGGTTTTATTAAAAATTTCAATTTTTGGGGTTTCCCCTAGATTTGGTTGAGTTTCAGGTAATAAGCTAGCGAAATCAATTTCTATCTCCTCTTCAAATGGCGTTGGGACGAATGCCTCAATGTTATATCTACCTAATGAGGATACTAATTTATCTCTAATACCGGAAAAATGTGTTGTGCTTCTAGTTGATGGCTGGCAGTTAATTTGCTATGTACTTCTTGTATAGCTTTGCCTATATTATTCAATGACTATAATATTGTCGTGAGGTGTTTTAAAATGGTTATTCTTTGTATGCTTATATTTTTATTAATACATTTATAAGCTTTTTCTGCTGAAATTTTTTCTTCCACAAGTGTGTTGATAATAGTTTCCCATTTGGCCATCGAGGTAAAAAATATATATATATTTTTTTTGGGTTATGAGTTGAGTATAATTTTAGAAATAAGTTGACGCAAGTGCAGACCGTCAAAATTATCAACAAGATTTTGATAAAGTCTAATGCCTCAATATGGTCAATTACTTGAATGGAATTAATTACGTTTGCATTGGGTTCTTCTACTTTGGATTCTTTGCCTCCCATTTTGAAATAATAATTGTTTAATTTTTTTTTTATATATTTATTTATTTATGTTCTGTAAGGTTATACATTATCAGCATGCGTTTGGTTTCCTCGATTCTAGTAGTAGGATTATTGACATCCCCCATATTTGGTTCCCTAGTCATACCAATATCTTTCTAAATCTTTTTTTTCTATTTTATTCTCAAGCGTAGTGATTGGGTTTTTGTTCGGCATTATAATTTAAAAAAACGTTTCCTTTAAAAAAAATTCTTGTATACTTCTTTTAATTCCCTAATTTTATTTTTTAGACGTATCCATTCCTCTGTGTTTGTTGTCAAATTAATTTCTTTATACAATATGGCTAGAGCCTTTCTTATGTTAAATCTTTTTCCTCCTCTTTTTCTTTTATTTTTAGTGGGTTTCGGAATCTACGCCTATATTCTTCTATGCTAATTTCCTTAAGGCCTTGTTTAATTATTTCTTGTTCTTTTTTTTTATAATTTAATTACTTCTTCCTCAATTGATTTACAATCATGCATGAATAATATGTCAAATTCTTTTTGATTATTGATTTCGTTCATTGAAAAAGTTAGTGTGAGAAGAAAAAAAATTCTTAATTTTATTAGCAAAAATCTACTTTTTGTCCGTAAACTGGCAGCCGTTAGGTTGCCAAATGCTTTTAAAATAAACTACCTAGATAATTACATACATAATCTGCTTTCTCCGTTTGTCTGCTTGATGTGTGTCTGCAGCCTAAGGTCCATTCCATGTCTTCTTGATGTGTGTCTGCATCCCAAGGTCTATTCCACTTCTCTACGCTTACGCTTCAATTCCATGTGTTCATAATAATCTGCTATCTTCTTGATGTGTGTCTGCAGGCCAAGGTCTATTCCACTTCTCTACGCCTTACGCTTCAATTCCATGTGTTCATAATAATCTGCTAGACACACCTTTACGCCAAATCGATCAACTTTAGGCATCCATGTCAAGCCCAAAGTTTTGATGGTTTGACTGGTCTCATTGTTAAAGTCTACGTCAACTTCCTGGTCCTCCATACCAATATTTTGCAGTAATTGTGAATCATTCGAGTACCACTTTTGTAGGTTGAGTTCATGTTTCCTTAAAATGTGTATTAATTGCTGTTGAATTTCAATTGTTGTATTTAAGTTGTCTGAGCCACCAATTCCGTCATCCACATAAAAGTTGTCCTGTAGAAACTGGGCCCCAGCAGATATTGTAACATATTTTCTATTGCAATTTTGTGTAGGCACTTCGTCGCGTCCTGCTAAAGATGATTAGCAGACTGCATTGTAAACAGCAGATTGCCTAAGCAGAACTGGCGGGATCGACATGTAATGTTTGCGGATAAGAGAAAATCGAAATCTAGGTTGCAGTGCCCAGTTAGCGGAACCAGATAGAATTTACTGCCAATTGAAACGGCAGCAGGTTGAATTCTCCCCTTTATTCAAAAGTTGTTTTCTTTTATACAAAATTTCTATGAGCTAAAATACTTACTTACACTAATACTTTCAAACTAAGTATAACACACATATACATTCAATTCAGTTCCCTGGGAACTGCATTCCAAGCATAATTAAAATTGCAACGCAAGCATAAATGAATCATGTTCATAATTCGTCTACAGGTAAAGGCTTGTCGCGGGCAAGCTCTAAACAGTGGCATACTAAGGCTCAGGTTACCATATGATGCACTGTGTACAAAATATATGTTTGTACAAATGAATGAATAGGGGGACTCATGAAAGCATATAAACTTATAAGGTGTAAAATTATATCCATTTACACACGCGGTTATATGAACGCACCTAGTAATACTCTTGATAAACTTGATTGTTTATCAGCTGTATTATTGCCAAACAAAATTTTTTTGATTGTTATACAAATTAAAAAATGCCAAGATTAAGTGAAAAATCAAAACTAAAGCGCCTTTACTTGCTGATGTTGGAGATTTCTGATGAAAATGCCTGCTGTAATGTCTGCAAGGTTGCATTCCTTTGAGTTTACCGCGCTTACACAATGAAATGTGCGCGTAAATTTATACAAATTGTGTAAATGATTTTTCATACAAAACTTGACAGCTCGTTTACGCACTAGATAAATTTATACGTTTACACACTTTATAAGGAATTTATACGGTTACATGAGTCCCCCTAATGTGTCAATAGAATCTCATGCTGTACCAAAGCTAGCCAAAATATACGTATGTACAACTGTATGAATATGTACGTAAGAGTCAATATATTTTAAGACATTCCAAAACGGGTTGAAATATATATTTGTACAAATGAATGAATAACTTAATGAGTGAATGCTACAGTATCCGACCAGCTTAAACCTTCTCTAATTTCAATACGGAAACCTTTTGCGATTTTCTTTGGTCTGTTATGAATTTCTCTACATATCAATACATGGTTACTCTTTCAGTTTAAATAACGAGTTATCATACAATTAAACAAGAGAAATTCCCAAATATGAATATTTTTATTATCAAAAACTGAATATAGTGTTTTAGTCATATTTTGAAATCATATATTAATCAAATGTGTTTACTTTAGGTGATCAACAACTTTTAATAATTTTTTCCATTCAGCCTTCTGAATCTTTCTGATTATCTTTGTTGACTGAATAATGAATATTCTACTTGCTAACATTTTACTTATCATTGAAGATCTTATTTTATATGAGGTTTGAAGAATAAATGCATGATAATCGTATTCGCAAGGCATTCATTAATCTCAACCAAAACGATTGAAATATGTTAACGAATACGATCTGAAAATGACTGTGAAAAGCAGTCAAATATCACTCTAAAACAATTAGAGCTCACTTTTACAATGATAGCGATTATGAATAAAGCGTTTCGAAATAAGAATCATAAATGATTATTCAAGAATAGTCGCATTTAAGGTACACTTTCCTCCAGACGCTACGTTAATTTTATAATCGAAAATACTTTTAAGTTTGAATGTTTTAATCATCTGGGGGCTGCATATTCTGGTGACGATATGATATAATGATTAAACACTTCTATTTTTTATAAATTAAATATATTTCCAGAAAATTTTATTTTCCGTTTCTTCCCTTTTTTCCTCGTATTTCAGATTTTGTGTAGTATTTGTATGTAAAATTTTTTGGTTTTTATAAACTTTTTGATTTCTCAAATTATAATTTTCTTATAAATTTTTTTTCACACCTTAATGTTTAGTTTTTTGTGCATATATGTTTAAATAATTTCTATTTGTTACACTTTTGTTTTTTGTGTCCGTACCGACCGCGTTTACTTTTTTTGTTATTTATATAAAATAGATTTTAATTTTTGTAAACTAAATTTGTGTTTTTTAATTACTTTTACTTTTTTTCCTGTTTGTTTTTGGTCGCTGGCCTTTTCAACACAAAAGGACCATGTCTAAAAATCTACCACTATACTAGGCACTTTATTAATATAAGGAGGGCACACGGGTTTAAGTTGTCTGTTTTTTATTTGAAATGTAAAACTTTTATAATACACAACAAGTTATATAAACATTTATTTGTTTAAATATTTAAAGCAAATAAAAATATGAATATATGCGCGACAGCTAACGGGCGATAAAAAGAAAAATCATGATTGCGGCTAGGCGATGCGTGCGATCGGGTAGTTTTAGATAAACTAAAAAATATGAAGAGAGTGAGCGCGGTGGTGGTTGCAGCCACAACTGAGCATCACTGTATGCGCTTGGCTGCACCGGCCGGGTGTTGCCAGATGGAGGGGGACGGACTTAGTCCGAAAACTGGATCATGTCTTCAACAGGCTATTTGCGATACCTTACGTAGCCGTAGTGAGCGGCGGTGTACAAACTTTCCGACTGAAGAAATGGAAAATGCGAATTTCAACTTTTGCCACTTGCACTGGTCCTGTTATGTGGAGCTTATTCTGCACCCGTAGTTCTTCACCTCACTTTCACATTTAACGATTACCCACAGGCGGTTAAAATAGTACAACAACAAGTCGAGAAGGCACGCAGAGATGTAATAGCAAAAGGTTTTGTTTTCCGCGACTGACTTTAAAATATACTAAGCATGATTATTTTTATAGGTTATCCAATGCATACATGTTGAATATTTTAGAACACAAATTTATTGCAGCCCTCAACAAATGTGAGCAGAAATTGTACGGAAGGTTAGGACACTGCACTTTAAGCACTGGAATTTATATATGGCAGTGAAATCGGAGGTTCGTAAGTGCTGTGATGAAAGTAATTAATGATTGTCTTATTTCGAATCGGTAGCTGGATGTCTTCATAACTTAGCCTTGCTATTTTTATGAATGTGTTTGGTAAGTATACTTGGTGTTTATGTTCAACTTTGCCATTGTTAATTGCTTAATTTTATGTCCGATTTGTTTTATGAAGAGATGCCCGCTTCATTCTAGGAAGAAAAAGAGAGTGGTCTGAGAGCGTATGCTGGAAGGAGCCAAGCGGCGTTGATTCGCAATATGTGCTGCCTTATAAGAGGCTCCAATACTTGAAAACTAACCTCAAATATATCATCAATGAAAGGAAATTTGTACGGTACATGTTTGGTAAGCCTTGTCTTTCTAATAAGTTTAACTCCAAAATAATCAATGAAGTTTAAAACTGTAAAAATCGGGATGCAACGTAACACAAGCACATTTATATATAAGCAGTTCACACGGTCTCCTCTTCTTCCGTATATGCCATGCTTTAAAACGGGTTTGGTATTGGGAACTGTGGGAAAAACTCATCTGCAAATTTTACATTAAGACGACCCCATATGAATTGCCCACTAGTATTTATGATTCGACTGAATACCGGTTCTATTAAAGTATGGTTCACATAGCTTTCTTGATGGAAGATTTGAAGTTGATATAGCCCGTTATATGGGCATCCGGTATAAGGTAATATTCCGCTTCGACAACAGTATAGCGTAGAGTTTGTTTTTGTTGTTGCTGTCGTAATAACCTCAAAACCCATTCCGAAAGCTTTGTGGTAATCTGCAATGAAGGGTGCGTCTATACTATACTGCATAAATAAATAGGCAATACTAGTATACCCAACCCTCCCCTCCGTGACCGTTGGGTGGAGATTCCACTGTCACTTATCGTACCTTTTTCACCATATTGTGTGGGAGCATGCGCATTGACGTCAGAACCTAAAGCTCCATTAGGGTGTAGTCAAATTGTAGGGGGTGGTTTCTACCACGGTACGTGCTTATGCGTACGTGGGTGGATTCCACTCAGTTCTTTAGGTTCGTGAACAAATCCCACCGTATAGGCGACGGCGTTTGGATTGATATATGTTTGTGGAGATTAACAACACGATTTTTACCATTTGTTACTTGGCTGACTGTTGGTGGTGAAGAGCGGCGGCAAGCAGGTATGCTTGTGGGCCCAGGCTAGCTCGTCGTCTTGGGCGGTGTATTGCACCACCGACCTCACCGGCAGCCACATGAACAAGAAGGGTTCATACCTGCATGTGTTGTAAAAGAAGGGAAGCTGAAAAAGATGGAAACATATGTGAGAGGCAAAGTTAGGAGGGGGAAAAAGGTGAAGGCCTGTCCTGTCAGGTGGAGTCTACCCTCCCTCTGCAGTGCAATTTGCACCGCACCGTGGGCACTGGGCTGACTCCTGTTTACTTACAGTGCCCGCAAACCTGACATTGGTCTGTCTGTCCTCATTCGGTTCCCTACTACTCACCCTCACCTAACCTTACCACGCACAAGCGCAGCACCAACATCAATGTTCCAACCTAGCCCTGCATGATTAAATTTTCACGATTTCATCAATATATTCCTTATAATTTATTAACAACTCAGATATTTCCGAACCTGTGTTTTGATGCCTAGTTAGCTTGTAAGGCATACAAAAAAAAAAAAACATGGTGGGAAAAAAAATATGAAAAAAAACTTTAAATAAAAGAATTGTTTGGCCCAAAGTGGTCTACGCAACAGCTGGATCTTGATCTTGTTGCAAGATTCAAAAAGAGGATCCGCGGGTGTGAGTTAGGCGTGCATAAAAAAATAAAACATGTGTACTTGCCGTGTGGTATGCAGAGGGCTGGTAGACATGCCTGTGAGTTGAGGTGTTTTTCGTAAAAAAAGAAAATCGCAAACTTATATTTAAAAGTTTATATAAAAAAACAATTCATAGGCAGGGAAACTCAAAATTTAAAATTTTTGAGTTAGTCACTCTGCTAGTGACAGGAAGGAAAATGGAGCATATGTAGAGTAGACTTCGTTATGACTTCGCAAAAAAGGCAATACTACCAGATATCAAGCAAATTTAAGGTGTACAAAAAATGAAGAAAATGATGCGAAAAAATGGATTTTTTTTCTTACCTTCTTTTTTTTCAACTAACAAAAAAAAGGAACTCCTTTATGCCCTATACCCCCTCTTTCCCTCAAAATTTAGACCATTGCATGCAATAGGAAAAATGAAATGAAAATTAAGACCTTATGAATTGCAAGGAGATGGGAAGTTAGAAACGGAAGCTAAGTAAAAAAACAACGAAGAAGATATTTGCCCAAAAAAAGGAAATTTCCCCAAGAACTACTTAAATAGATTATAACAATGCAATGAATACAAATATTTCAGAAAATTACGTATTTAAAAAAAGGAAACACCCTGACTCTGCTTCTCCGTTATGGTGTTGTTGTTGTTATGGTGACATGTTTGAGGTAGCCTGCTTCAGATGTTGCTGGTTTTTGCGTTCACGGTGTTCGGTGGGATTGTATCTACCACGATGATATTCACTGTTGCCAAAAAGTTTGACGTCTAGGGATCGGTGGGGAATGTTTTATAGGTCATTGTTGTTGCTGTTCTTGCTAAACTTTCCTTGAACTTGGTGTGGTGTTTGTGTTGATATGCGTGTTTCAAATATCGCCCTGTTGTAAATTTGCGTGTATCATTTGTGTGAAAGTGTGTATTGCCAGTGTGGGATCTGTAGTAGTTGTTGTTGTTGTGTTGACCGCCACCAATTTGGGTATTTTTGCTGCCAACGACTCCGCGTTTTGGCCACCTTTTTCCTGATGCTAGTGACCAGTGTGCTATTTTCGCAAATTAAAAATGATCTGGTACAAAAAAGACAAAACAAAAAAATTTATTAGTGATATTTAAAATATTATTCATGAAATACAGGTTACCCTATAGACGTAAGCATACTTGTTTGCCTGCTTTATTTCCTCACCTGCATACATATATACATATATATATGGGGGTGTGGAGCCATGCATGCAAGTTTACTTTTGGCTTGTTTGGAAACTTGGCTATATAGAAAGTGTGCATGCCAGGTTGGCAGAGTGAGTTAAAACACGGAAAGGTTACACTTACCTGGTATTATAAATTTTGAAGGCGAGATCAAAATGAAAACTGCTGGACTAGGGTGTAAGTAGGCCTCGCAACTCCGCGCAATAAAAACTTTTAGCGGACTTTTCTGGCGCTTTTAAATAACGCGCACTAAAAACTTTTAAACCTTTAAAAAGGTATTACTACTTGGCACTTCACTTGCACTGGGCACTGTTACAAGAAAACGTTTGCCCGTTGCCGAACTTGTTGCCCATTTATAGCCACCACCGTGGTAAGGAACGTTATCCAGAAACGGACAACTTTAAATTTCCATTTCAAATTTCTTCTCGGCTTTCCCGTATTTCCGTTTATGCGTCCACGCAAACATACACTCACATGTTCACACATAAACGCTTATAAAAACTAACATTAACATACTTAACAAAACAACACAAACACATAGATACATAGCATTCGTGCCTTGACCGCTCACACTGATTCATTCACAAGATCATACATTCATACACTTAAACGCTTACACAAAAGGGCCCATTACTGATACAGATATTTAGTTCGTGTCTCGGCTGCAATGTTGCTACGTCATCAGAAACATCGTATGTACTCCAGACACAATGTTGCCATTTTGCTGTAGCAACCGACGTTGCAACACTGCGGCCAACACACGAAACTGGACACATCACACGTAGTCACAGATACATCCGGCCATTCACTCGAACCAGTGCTTATTATGAAAGGCTGTCGTTACAGGCTCGCAACCGCCGATGATGCCTGCTCAGCATTGGTTGCATTTCCACTGGCGTCAGCGTGGGAACACCAAGGCCGCCGGAAGCCGTTGGTGGTGCGTTCACTGCCGAAACACCGCCCCCCGGCCACCCGCGTCCTCAGTGTCAGACATTTGGCACACCAAATCGATCTTCTGGGAGAAATTTAAACTATTTTCCGAGTCGTTAAACGACACCCCGTTCGCGAAAGAGACCCTAAGCGGACGTTCAGGGCGAGGAACCATTATTTCACGGATTATTTCATAGACGGACTCGGCAGACTTGAAGTGGCTTAGCATATCGGCCCTCAGCTCATGATAGCCGAAGTCGGGCTCGTCCGCATGTTCCTCGAGGACCTGCCAACACCACTTCAAGGCACCGCCGGAAACCAGATTATGAAAGTCCGTGAAGGGCTGGAACAAGGAAATACTAAGCTACTCGCGCATCCTCTCCACCCGAAAGATGAAGCTTTCGACGTTTATGCCTTTACTGGTCCCATCGAATTTGATGTGGCCTTTTCTAAATCTAACTTTTTCCACCTTGGGGGGTTACCACTATCTCTCTCGGTAGTCTGATTGGTAATCGGAATACCGTCGCGAGCAGTAGCTCCCCCCCTCTGGTTCCGAGGTTGGGGCGCGGATGACAAGGCGGAACGATGTCTCGACGCTTGTGCAGAAGCCTCCATTTCTGCTACGCGACCACCAAGATTTCCAACATTGGTTTTGATGTTCCGCAACTCTGCCGCCATTTCTACATCAAAATCCTGTTGTTGCGCCATCATCGCCATCATTCGGCTCAGCTGTTCAACATTGGTTGCATTTCCACTGGCGTTAGCGTGGGAACACCAAGGCCGCCGGAAGCCGTTGGTGGTGCGTTCACTGCCGAAACACCGCCCCCGGCCACCCACGTCCTCACTATCCGACATATGGCACAACAAATCGATCTTTTGTGAGAAGTTCAAACTATTTTCGGACTCTTTTAACGACACCCCGTTGGCAAAGGAGACCCTAACTGAACGTTCAGGGCCAAAAGCTACAAAGATCCGCGCTGCACACCTATTTAGGTAATCTGTGGGCACAAAGTCTACAGGACGTGGAATCCCAGTGTCCAGTTGGGTGCAGAGAGACCCAGCGATTTGGTTTTCGAGTGTCCGAGCGCGACTCCTAGTAACCCGCCTGTTGGAATCTAGGACTCCTAGTCCCCCAACAACTCTGTTTTCGCGTTCCCCGTTCTCAGACATTCACTGCCTGAGAAAACCAAAACAAAACGGTAATAAGACGTGCAAGAAAATTACGGCGATAAAGTCAGGCACCCTAATGTCAAAGCCCCCAAATGTAAAACTCAACCGCAAACTGAAAAAACAACAAAAAAAAAAAACAGATGCTATCGGAAATAGTTTATCTTAAGGAAAACAAATCAAACCAAGAAGGATAAAAATAAATGTAACTCAAAGAACTTAAGAAAAGCCAAAAAAAATAAGTATAAATATTTACGACATTAAATAATAAAAAAAAAAAACACTATAAAAACTTAATATTTATAAAAGCAATTTAGTTAATATGTTCGTGAGTATGTGCGTATATAAAGGAGAATTCAAATTATGGATGTGTGTATAAAGAAAAGTAAACTACTATGTCTTAAATGCCTAGTAAAAAAACTTATTAAAATTTACCCAAACCCAATAACATAAAAGGAAAGTGATCTTAAACTCACAGATTAAGAGAATACAGGTATTGCTTCCACTGCTCTATTCGACCAAAGTACAATACAAATTTTCAATATAACTAAGAAACGTGATAAGCTTAATCCAAACACTATGGTAAAAAAATAATAAAAACCAAAATATCAATAAAAAGATATTGATCAAATCAAATCGGTTTTTGAAAAAAATATTAAAAAAAAAATAATAAGGAAATGAAGCTTATGTCAATATATGTATGTAACAAAAAAAAATAAAGTATTAAAATGATTAAAACAAAAATTAGATTCGAATATGTGAATATATGTATATGTATGTAAAACAGAATTCCAATTCAAGTTGTATGAGTGATGAAACAAAAAATGAGAAAAAGGTATTAAAAAAAATTAATAATAGATAAAAAAATGCTAAAACAAAAGTACCATTCAAATAATATTGTTGTACTTTAGGAGATTTCAAAATACTAATAATTTCGAAATTAACGAAAATTATGACTTAAAATCCAAAACTTCCTAACACCCAATGTCAAAAATCAACTTCTGTCAAAAAAAAAAAACAAAAAAGAAATTGGAAAATTTATGTTTGCTTTGGTGATTCTGGTGCTGCCTTGGCGAAGGTTCGGTGAAGGCGATGACGTCCGTCTCTATAATGTGTCTAGTCAGTCGTCTTGCTGTCCGTGGAAGTGTCGCACATGTAACGACAGCCTTTCACCATAGATACTGGTTTGAGTGAATGGTAGCGTGTGTCCGTATCCGTGTGTAGTGTGTCTAGGTTCATGCCTCAGCCGCAATGTTGCGAAGAACGTATCGACACTACGCTATGACAACAGTGTTGCAGCGGAAGTGACCAGTCGGTTCGGCATCAGGTTGTTTTTAGCTGCAACAATGTTGCCAAAGGTATAGCAACATTGCGGTGAGGGCACGAACGAAATGTATCTGTGTAGGTGTTATTTTGTGTGAACGTACAAATGTGTGAATGTATGATTGTGTGAACGCATAAAGGAAAGTACGGGAAAGCCGAAAGTAAAAACCTTGTATGTGTTAAAACTATCCGTTTTGGGTAACTTTCCTTACCACGGCGGCAGATATAAAAGGGCAGAACGTTAGGCAACGGGCCAAAGTTTGATTTTTAACTGTGCTCAGCGAGGTGCGAAAATAAAGACACACGGTGAAGTGCCAATTATTTCAAAAAAAAAAAAAAAGGTTACAGTTTGTAGTGCGTGGTTTAAACCATTGAATGGTAAATATACCTATTGAAAGTTTCCTTAAATTGTGTTGTGCGCGCCGCAAAGTACTCGCGATTCGTGCTGAACAAAGTGGAAAAACAGCTGCCCCTAGATTTTATTTGGATACTGGAATCGAAGTCATAGCACCAGGTAAGATCAACCTTCCCGTCGTGTGTGTTTTGGGTTTTTTTTTGCCAATCCGGCATGCGCTCTGGGGAGGTGGCTTCCATATAGCCAACTTTTCAAGCAAGCCCAAATCAAAATTGCAAGCATATACATAAGCCTACGTACAGAAATATGTATGTAAGGTGAGTATATGAGCACGCAAACAAGCAATGTATGCATAAATATGGTTGATGAATTTTTAAAGCTCGACATATATTTCACTTAGTAAAGTTTGGTTTTTTATTATTTTCTGCTAATTCTAGGTCACACTGCTAGTTGGTAGGACCCGCTGGGCACAGCCACTCCCGGCATATCGGCCACGCAACAACTACTACAAACCGTACCATTTGGCGGCACCCAGCCTGAACAACCAACGACCGCCACAACGAAATTTTTTTATATTATTCAGCGCACCACAACAACAACTATTACGCCGCTTTTAAATTGGCGACATGCGGCCGCAATAACCACTACAACATCTTTTTTTGTTAGCGACATACCGCTCCAACAATAACAACACGAATTTTGGTATTGGCGGCGCAACGCCAATAGTAATCGTCACAACATTTTCATACCGACGGAACGCAACGTTTACAACAACCACAATCTCATTTTTTCTGGCAACGCACTCGCGCATATTCCTGAGCAACACATGGCAAGAACAACAAGCACAATTCAACCTATATCTAAACCTATGAGCAACACCACACAACATATACATGCGCTCAACATATTTATTTGGTATCGATCGCAACAAAAATTGAACCTGTCCGTAGGCAAAGGAAAGTCTGGTAATGTAAATTGCGCATAGGACAACAACAACAGAGCTTCACAACATTCAAGTCTGGAAGAACGACGGCATCCACGGAAGGCTACAACAGCAATGGCGGGAAGAACAGATTTAAAAATGTTATTGTTATTTTAGTCATAAGTTTTTTTTAGTTGAATTGTTTGAAGTTACGAAAACAGAGGTAGTGTTCTTTGAATTAGGTGAATTTTTTGGTAGAAATCTGTAAAAGGGGACAGCAGGGATTTTACTTTTCTTTGTGTTAAACAATATTTTCTTTGACCTTTTCTAATTCCTTTTTTTCATTAAATTTTTATTCCCTTTTGTTTATTTTGTTCACTTCATTTCGCTTCGGCTTTCATTCGTTCATTTTATCCCCCTTTTAACCGGGCCTATTTCACCATTAGGAGTTTTTTTTTTTGCTTTTTGGCAGATTTTCACATATATAGTAGTCAACGAGAGACTAACTCAAAATTGTAAAATTTTGAGAATTTAACCTTTTTTTGTTTACCAGAATTGACGGCAATATGCCTTGCCGGATCATCCCTTGGGATATCGGCACTATATACCGCGGTTAATTTAGTTAGATACCGGCATTTTTTTGATAGCTTATTATTTTTTTTCTAAACATACATTTTTTTTGTCATATGAACACAACGCTGGTAGATTCGTTACTACAAACCCACTCGTTGCAGAACTGCAAAACCGAGTGAGCTATCGAGAGCTGAATAGACGTATGTATCTAGCATGTATGCTCTGAACTTTTGCTCTTTTCAGCATATCTACTCTACAGTTTGAAGGCGCCTCCAACATATTGAGTGACATGGTGAGTGAGAAAAACTTATATTATTTTATTTGAGTATATATGCTGGTATGCACATATATTGACTTGCAATTCCTAATTTATACTCAAAAATTTGAAAAGAATAGGAATTGACAAAGAGCAATAATATATTTGCATACACAATTTTATGCACATACGTATCTACATGCAGGCATATTTTTGTCTTATGCCAAACTGTTTGTTTATCGTTCTCCTTTTTCATCGTTCTTAATTGCATCAGTTATTGAGATAGGTCAAGGATTAACTTTATTGTCTTTTTTTCTTGTAGCGCAAGGAATTTCTTTTATTAACTTGAATTGTATCCATAAGTTTTCCGATTAGCTAGCAAGGCATTAGGGTAGGCCGTAAATTGAAGAGAAAAAAAAAAAACTGTTGTGAATTGGTTAATTTGGTAGATTTTTAGGGCGACATTTATTTTTACTTTTGTTAAGTTTTTTTTTGCGAATGATAATTTTGTTCGAATTGAAAACGAATAATTAGCATTAGGGCGTAGTTTAATTTAAAACTTAGCATTTTCGTGAACTCGTAGTTTTTAGTTTGCCTTCCCTGTTTGAGTTTGCTTTTAATAAATGAATAGTGTATGGATGAAGATATTAGATCTTTTCATAATGCAGGGCTAAAGTTTTAGGTTTGGTGTTGGTGCTGCGCTTACGCGTGGCACGGTTAGGTGAAGGTGAGTAATAGGGAAAAATGACTTATTGACGGATGGGCAGACTTGTGTCAGGCTTGGGGGCACTGTAAGTAGATAGGAGTCAGCACAGTGCCCATGGTGCGGTGCAGGTTGCACTGCAGAGGGAGGGTAGACTCCACCTGACAGGACAGGCCTTCATCTTTTTCCTCCATTTAACTTAGCCTCTCATGTTTATTTATATCTTTTTCAGCTTTTCCTCCCTTTTTTTTCATCATGCAGGTATGAACCCTTTTTTTCATGTGGCTGTGGGTGAGGACGTTGGTGAAATGCCCCGCCCAAGATGACGAGCTAGCCTGGGCCCGCAAGCATACCTGCTTGCCGCCGCTCCTTGCCATCCAAACAGCCAGCCACGTAACAATGGCGCCCAACGTCTAATAGCCCGATCTTTTTTATTTCCCACATTTTTCAAATAGCTCTATCTTTCACTATTCTTTAATCTTCCCACTTTTCTTCTAGATTTCCTTTGTTTTTTATCCCATGTCCCTTTCAAACCCAATCCTTATTTCGGTCTTTTGACTGGACAGGGACCATCATGATGGCAACATCGTTTGGGTTTGCCTGGACGACAAGTGCCATCATGACAATAAGATAGGGCTTAGCGAAGTGCTCATACCAGGGTTCCTTCTTCGGGTTCCTGCAATTTGACTAAGTGGTACCTGGTATGACACTTAGCTAGTGACGGACTCAGGTAGGAGATCGTGACGAGCTGTTCCAGCTACCTTACCGGGAGTCCAGCATTCCCGGTGAGTGAGGTTTACAGTCGTCGCCACGATAGTTATGAGAGGGGGTGTGGCATCCACTCTTAGGGACTAGCTCTTGAGCGTGAGGTGCCACACTTCCACGGACAGCAAGACGACTGACTAGACACATTATAGAGACGGACGTAATCGCCTTCACCGAACCTTCGCGAAGGCAGCACCAGAATCACCAAAGCAAACATAAATTTTCCAATTCTTTTTTTTTTACAGAAGTTAATTTTGCACATTGAGTGTTAGGAAGTTTTGCATTTTAAGTCTCAATATTTTTTTATTTCAAAATTATTAGTATATTGTTTGAATGGTACTTTTGTTTTAGTACTTTTTTTTCCCCCTACTATAAAATTTTTTTGATACTTTTTCTCATTTTTTGTTTTAATCACTCATACAACTTGAATTGGAATTCTGTTTTACATACATATACATATATTCACGCAGACATATTCGAATTTAATTTTTGTTCTAATCATTTTAATACTTTATTTTTTTTTTTTTTTTTTGTTACATATATTGACATAAGCTTCATTTCCTTATTTTTTTTAATATTTTTTCTTTTTTTTCAAAAAACCGATCTGATTTTATCAATATTATTATTTTTTTTTTTTGATATGTTGGTTATTATTACTTTTTTATAACATACTCAACCATAGTGTTTGGATTCAGCTTATCACTTTTCTAAGTTATTTTGAAAGCTTGTATTTTTCTTTGATCGAATAGAGCAGTGGAAGCAATACCTGTTTTCTCTTAATCTGTGAGTTTAGGATCACTTTCCTTTTATGTTATTAGGTTTGGGTAAATTTTAATAAGTTTTTTTTACTATGCATTTAAGCCATAGTAGTTTACTTTTCTTTATACACACATCCATAATTTGAATTTTCACTTATATACACACATACTCACGAACATGCGAACGAAATTGCTTTTATATACATTAAGTTTCTATATTTTTTTTTTATATTATTTAATATCGTACATATTTATACTTAAATTTTTTTTTTCGGTTTTCTTAAGTCCCTCTCATTTTGAGTTACATTTATTTTTAACCTTCTTGGTTTGATTTGTTTCCCTTAAGATAAACTATTTATCTCCGATAGCATTTGTTTTTTTGTTATTTTTCTCAATTTGCGGTTGAGTTTTACATTGGTCGGAATTTGGGTAATTGGACATTAGGGTGTCTGACCCTATCGCCGTAATTTTCTTGCGTGTCTTGCTACCGTTTTGTTTTGGTTTCTCAGGCAGTGAATGTCTGAGAACGAGAACGTGAAAAAAGAGTTGTTGGGGGATTGGATATCCTCGACTCCAATATACGGGTAACCAGGAGCCGAACCCGCGCGTTAGAAAACCAAATAGTTGGTTCGGTTTTTAACCAAATCGACACGGGTATACCGAGGCCCGTTGACTTTGTCCCTACGGACTATTTTAATAGGTGCGCGTCGCGGATTTTTGGATCTTTTGGCCCTGATCGCCCGCTGAGGGTCTCTGTCGCGAACGGGGTGTCATTCAACGAGTTAGATAATAGCCTAAACTTCTCCCAAAAAATCGATTTGGTGTGCCAAATGGTCGATAGGGAAAACGTAGGTGCCCAGGGGAGTGATGTTCCGGCGCAGAACGCACCATCAACGAATGTCGGCACTAGCCTTAATGCTGCTCAAAGCCACACCGCCCAAAATGCAAATAACGTCGAACAGCTGAGCCGAATGATGGCGATGATGGCGCAACAAAACGACTTGGTGGCGCAAATGGCAAATGAGGTGATGAGCATTAAGACCAGTGTCGATAACCTTGGTGGCCGCGTAGCAGACATAGAAACGTCTTCGCAAGCGCCTGTACATCGGTCCGCCTTGGCATCTACGCCCGAGCCTCAGAGCCGGAGGGGGGGAAACGCGGAGCGCGTCAATGAGCCAACGGTCAGTTACAGTACCGGGCGAGATGCCAGCGATCCTCCCAGGTGGAAGAAGCTCGACCTTGAAAAGTGGCACATCAAATTCGATGAGACCAGTAAAGGTATAAGCGTCGAAAGCTTGATATTTCGGGTGGAGAGGATGCGCGAGCAGCATAATATTTCCTACTTCCAGCTCTTCACGGACTTTCATAGTCTGGTTTCCGGCGGTGCTTTGAAGTGGTATTGGCAGGTCCTTGGGGACCACGCAGACGAACCCGATTTCGGCTACTTCGGGCTGAAAGCAGAAATGCAAAGCCACTTCAAATCCGCCGAGTCCGACTATGAAATCATCCGTGAAATCATGGAAAGGAAACAGCTGCCCGCGGAAGCTTTCGATGACTTCTATGCCGAAGTCCACAACATGACGTTCCGTTTGCGGAAGAGGATCCCTGAGAGGGAGTTGGTTGGCATCATCAGGGGCAACCTCAAACCGTACCTGGCCAACTTGACCTTCGCCATAAAAATGGACTCGTTGGCGGAGCTCAAGTCGGAATGCCAGAGAGCTGAAAAACTTATTAAAGAGAATAAGAGTAGGACTAGGGTAGTTAACGAGGTCGATTTTGAGCAGTCAAGGGTAGGAGAGGCAACAAGAGTCGAAGCCTTTGATAGGAAACCCCAACACCAATCCCAATCCTTACCCCAACACAGCCAATCCCAACAGTCCTCGTCCTTCTGTTAGTCCTGCGTCTAAGTCGACTGTGAATTCCTTTTGTGCTTCTCCCTTCCACTTAATGTTGTGTTTTTCGTGTGGTATGCCGGTGGATGACTTTGTGAAAAACCCGGCAGAAGCACAAAAACCAAATAAATGTTCGTCCTCGTTCCACAATACGGTATGTTTTGCATGTGGAAGTGATTCATCCTTTTGTGTTTTTAAACCGTAGCAGGGAAACCCCAGGCTGACGGAGGTGACCGGGGACTCCAGCCAGAAGACAGGCAACCCGGCAGCACAACTGTAAAGATTTTGAGAAGGGAAAAGGTAGATAGGAGAGTTGAAAAGATAGAAGGAAAATTGAAAATGCGCGAGGAAAAAAGTTTACATCAGAGGAAAATTTAATATGAAGAAGCTAGGAGAAGAATTTTTTGTGAAGCATTAGATATTAATAGAAAGAAGAGAAATTTTAAGAAAATAGAGAAAATGCGTGAGAAGAGGAGATATTTTAAACGGCTGAAAAATAAAATAATTGCCACCATAGTCACCGTGAAAGGTGATAATAGATTTTTTGCGAAAACTACTATAGGAGGTCTTGAAGTCCTGGCTCTCTTGGACTCAGGGGCGAGCGCCAGCTGCTTAGGAAAGGACTCAGCTGCACTCCTTCGGGGAAAGGAAGCCTTGATTATGCCAATCAAGGGCAAAATATCCGGACCGCGAACGGGAGGGAACCGCTGTGGTGGGGGTAATAAAGTTACCTGTGGTTTGGGATAATGCCACAAAAGATTTGGAATTTTTGATAGTACCAGGCTTGCAGCAACAGGTTTATCTCGGCATAGATTTTTGGCAGGAATTTGGTATGAGTGTGGTGAGCAAAGGTATGAATGGGAATGTGTGTCCAAGTGTTGCCAGTGTGGCGGAGCTCGTACCCGCCGCGGGTGACTTGTCTTTCGACGCGGTGCAGCACGTTTTGACGCCGGAGCAAAATGCAATGTTAGAGCGTGTGAAGGCTCAATTCCCGTCCTTCGCGGTATTAGGGTTAGGCCAAACAGATAAGGAGGAATACGTCATCGAGGTGGTTGACGAGAATCTGCCAGTAAAGCAGCGCCATTACCCGATCTCACCAGCTATTCAAAAACTCATATACGCAGAGTTAGATCGAATGTTGGACATGGGAGTCATAGAGGAGTCCAACAGCAGCTGGAATTCGCCGGTATCGCTGGTAATAAAAGGGACGAAAAACCGCTTGTGCCTTGACGCTCGCAAAGTCAACGAACGAACAATTAAGGATGCCTACCCCTTACCACACATTGATGGAATCCTCAGCCGACTACAAAATACACGGTTTATTTCCGCGATAGATTTGAAGGACGCTTTCTGGCAGATTCCTCTGGAGAAGAAGTCAAGAGAAAAGACTGCTTTTACTGTCCCTGGCCGACCCCTTTACCACTTTACCGTCATGCCTATCGGGTTGTGCAATGCAGCACAACGAATGTGTTGTCTCATGGACAAGGTCATTTCGAGTCCCATTTGTGTTTATTGGAAAAGGTCGCCCGGTGTCTTCGCGAGGCTAAGTTAACAATTAATATCGAAAAGAGCAAGTTTTGTTTTAAAGAGGTACGATATTTAGGGTACGTAGTCGGGGATGGTTGTATTAAGACCGACGCCAATAAAGTGGTGGCTATGAGGGACTTTCCAGTCCCGAAAACCCCGAAGCAGCTGCGACGGTTCCTGGGTATGTCGGGCTGGTACCGGCGTTTCATACAGGACTATGCGACTATTGCAGCCCCGCTGCACGACTGCCTGAAGAAAGACAAAAGCAAAAAGTTTGCAATGACGGAAGAAGCCATAAAATCATTTGAAATTTTAAAGCAGAGTTTGGTTTCTGCACCGGTGCTTACACATCCGGACTTTAATCGTCGTTTCTATATTCAATGTGATGCATCAACTGAAGGAGTGGGAGGGGTTGTGTTTCAACTGGACGATGACCAGAACGAAAGACCGATTGCCTACGTTTCGGCAAAACTTAATAAGGCGCAGAAAAACTATAGCATTACTGAACTTGAATACTACGCCGCGATCGTGAGTGTGAAAAGATTCCGACCTTATGTGGAAGGAAGCCCGTTCACCATCATAACTGATCACGCCAGCCTCAAATGGCTCATGAATCAGAAAGATCTTTCTGGGAGGCTGGCAAGGTGGAGTTTGAAACTCCAGGGTTATGATTTCGATATCCAACATCGAAAAGGTGCGCAAAACGTGGTTCCCGACACACTCTCGCGAATGCACATGGACGAAATACAGATGAACGACAGAGCCATCGACGTATGTCTCGAGTCGCCGTGCTTCGAGTCGGAGGAGTATACGGAGTTGAAAAAGACGGTGACCGAGAACAAAGACAAGTTACCGGATTTGTGTTTATCGGACGGTTACGTTTACAAATGGACGCAATTCGACAGGGGGGATGACCTTCTAGCGGACCAGACCTAGAGGCTCTGGGTCCCGTCGGAGTTGCGACCGGGGCTGGTGAAGTCGTCCCACAGCTCACCATCCGCTGGCCATGGTGGCATACACAAAATATTATCCCGACTATGTCAAAAAATTACTGGCCAGGCATGGAAAGCGATGTATGTGTATTCGTTAAAGACTGCGAAACTTGCAAAACAAATAAGACACAAAACGTTTTTAAACAACCGTTAGTGGGGAAACAAAAAGTCACAGAACGACCTTTCCAACTTTTGTTCATTGATTTTATGGGTCCTTATCCACGTTCTAGTGATGGTAATGTGCTTGTCTTTGTGTGTTTAGATCATTTCTCGAAGTTTGTGTTTTTAAAACCGATGAGAAGAGTAACTTCAGCGGAAGTCGTTAAGTTCTTGGAGAGGGATGTCTTCCATGTGTTTGGTGTGCCTGAGTATGTCCACTCAGACAATGGAAAGCAGTTTGTGTCAGAAGTTTTCAACCACTTTCTGGAAAAGTATGGCACCAAACACATAAAAACGGCATTTTATTTGCCACAGGGTAACGCTGCGGAGAGGGTGAATAGATCGGTTCTGCAGATAATTAGATCCTTTATAAAGGAGAATCAAAAGAATTGGGACAAATGCATCAGCGATGCTGCATTTGCGCTCCGCAGCGTTACACATGCTGCAATCAACATGTCGCCATATTTTGCCACTTTCGGTATGCCTATGATACAGCATGCTGCATCATACGAGCGGGAAAGCCGAAAGTAAAAACCTTGTATGTGTTAAAACTATCCGTTTTGGGTAACCGTATCGACATGCGGCCGCAATAACCACTACAACATCTTTTTTTTGTTAGCGACATACCGCTCCAACAATAACAACACGAATTTTGGTATTGGCGGCGCAACGCCAACAGTAATCGTCACAACATTTTCATACCGACGGCACGCAACGTTTACAACAACCGCAACCTCATTTTTTCTGGCAACGCACTCGCGCATATTCCTGAGCAACACACGGCAAGAACAACAAGCACAATTCAACCTATATCTAAACCTATGAGCAACACCACACAACATATACATGCGCTCAACATATTTATTTGGTATCGCTCGCAACAAAAATTGAACCTGTCCGTAGGCAAAGGAAAGTCTGGTAATGTAAATTGCGCATAGGACAACAACAACAGAGCTTCACAACATTCAAGTCTGGAAGAACGACGGCATCCACGGAAGGCTACAACAGCAATGGCGGGAAGAACAGATTTAAAAATTTTATTGTTATTTTAGTCATAAGTTTTTTTTAGTTGAATTGTTTGAAGTTAGGAAAACACAGGTAGTGTTCTTTGAATTAGGTGAATTTTTTTGGTAGAAATCTGTAAAAGGGGACAGCAGGGATTTTACTTTTCTTTGTTTTAAACAATATTTTCTTTGACCTTTTCTAATTCCTTTTTTTCATTAAATTTTTATTCCCTTTTGTTTATTTTGTTCACTTCATTTCGCTTCGGCTTTCATTCGTTCATTTTATTCCCCTTTTAACCGGGCCTATTTCACCATTAGGTGTTTTTTTTTTTTTTGCCTTTTTGGCAGATTTTCACATATATAGTAGTCAACGAGAGACTAACTCGACTAACTAATTTAACCTTTTTTTTTGTTTACCAGAATTGACGGCAATATGCCTTGCCGGATCGTCCCTTGGGATATCGGCACTATATACCGCGGTTAATTTAGTTAGATACCGGCATTTTTTTGATAGCTTATTATTTTTTTTCTAAACATACATTTTTTTTGTCATATGAACACCACGCTGGTAGATTCGTTACTACAAACCCACTCGTTGCAGAACTGCAAAACCGAGTGAGCTATCGAGAGCTGAATAGACGTATGTATCTAGCATGTATGCTCTGAACTTTTCCTCTTTTCAGCATATCTACTCTACAGCTTGAAGGCGCCTCCAACACATTGAGTGACATGGTGAGTGAGAAAAACTTATATTATTTTATTTGAGTATATATGCTGGTATGCACATATATTGACTTGCAATTCCTAATTTATACTCAAAAATTTGAAAAGAATAGGAATTGACAAAGAGCAATAATATATTTGCATACACAATTTTATGCACATACGTATCTACATGCAGGCATATTTTTGTCTTATGCCAAACTGTTTGTTTATCGTTCTCCTTTTTCATCGTTCTTAATTGCATCAGTTATTGAGATAGGTTAAGGATTAGGGCTTTAACTTTATTGTCTTTTTTTCTTGTAGCGCAAGGAATTTCTTTTATTACGTTTGAATTGTATCCATAAGTTTTCCGATTAGCTAGCAAGGCATTAGGGTAGGCCGTAAATTGAAGAGAAAAAAAAACTGTTGTGAATTGGTTAATTTGGTAGATTTTTAGGGCGACATTTATTTTTAATTTTGTTAAGTTTTTTTTTGCGAATGATAATTTTGTTCGAATTGAAAACGTATAATTAGCATTAGGGCGTAGTTTAATTTAAAACTTAGCATTTTCGTGAAATCGTAGTTTTTAGTTTACCTTCCCTGTTTGAGTTTGTTTTTAATAAATGAATAATGTATGGATGAAGATATTAGATCTTTTCATAATGCAGGGCTAAAGTTTTAGGTTTGGTGTTGGTGCTGCGCTTGCACGTGGCACGGTTAGGTGAAGGTGAGTAATAGGGAAAAATGACTTATTGACGGACGGGCAGACTTGTGTCAGGCTTGGGGGCACTGTAAGTAGATAGGAGTCAGCACAGTGCCCATGGTGCGGTGCAGGTTGCACTGCAGAGGGAGGGTAGACTCCACCTGACAGGACAGGCCTTCATCTTTTTCCTCCATTTAACTTAGCCTCTCATGTTTATTTATATCTTTTTCAGCTTTTCCTCCCTTTTTTTCATCATGCCGGTATGAACCCTTTTTTGTTCATGTGGCTGTGGGTGAGGACGGTGGTGAAATGCCCCACTCAAGACGACGAGCTAGCCTGGGCCCGCAAGCATACCTGCTTGCCGCCGCTCCTTGCCATCCAAACAGTCAGCCACGTAAAACACATCATACCTATCAACTAGTTTCTAGGTGTGGCTGCCACACCGCCCTACTCCTATCTATCGTTGCGACGTCTGCAAGCCTCACTTAGCGGACATGCGGGATCACACGTAAGGCAGCTTCAACAGCTCGCCACGATCTGCTACTAACGTCCGTCTGCTAGCTGGGTGCCATGCCAGATACCACTTTGCCAAACTGTCGAAGTTCAGCAAAGGAACCCTGACATGGGCACTCAGCTTATCCCTATCCTTTCGTAATGATGACACTTATCGGCCAGGCGGACCCAACCGACGTTGCCATCATGACGGTCCCTGTCCTCAGTCGGGAGAAGGAAACTAGGATTGCGATTTCAAGAAAAAAAGTGGAGATAGAAAGCATTACAATTAGCAAAGGGCAAACCAAAGGAAAAAGTAGTAACATAACAGAAAAATTATGAGCACAAAATAGCAAGAACGTTATTTGGCTATTACGTTGTGGATTTAAGGCAAAAAGGAAAACTGAAAAAAAATTTTTGTAACTAGAAGCAAATATGCAGAAGATTACAAGGTTTTTTCGCTATTGCGTTGAGAAATAAAAAAATAAAAGGAAACTGAATGAAAATTTTGTAAGATAATAAGGCTAAATAAGAAATAAAAATGGAACTTTAAAGGTTAATGGAGATTGAAAAAGAACAAAAAAAGGAGATACAATTTTAAAAGTGATTTAAAAAAAAAACAAAATGAGAAAAATTAAAAAAAAGCTGATCGGGCTGTTACCGTTGGGCGCCATTGTTTCATGGCTGACTGTTCGGTGGTGAGGAGCGGCGGCAAGCAGGTATGCTTGCGGGCCCAGTCGTCTTGGGCGGGGTATTGCACCACCGACCTCACCCGCAGCCACATGAACAAGAAGAGTTCATACCTGCATGTGTTGTAAACGAAGGGAAAGCTGAAAAGGATGGAAACATACGTGAGGGGCAAAGTTAAGAGGGGAAAAAGATGAAGGCCTGTCCTGTCAGGTGGAGTCTACCCTCACTCTGCAGTGCAACTTGCACCACACCGTGGGCACTGCGCTGATTCCTTTTTACTTACAGTGCCCCCAAACCTGACATTGGTCTCTCTGTCCTCATTCGGTCATTTCCCTACTACTCACCCTCACTTTACCTTACCACGCACAAGCGCAGAACCAACACCAATATTCGAACCTAGCCCTGCATTACTAAAATTTCACGATTTCATCCATACATTCGTTATAATTTATTAACAACTCAGATATTTCCGACCGTCTACCCCGCTATGTTTAAGACAATCAATACGGTTAAAGAAAATAAAAATATATAGGGAAACTATGACTCCAAGAAAATTCGAATAACCTATGTTTAATTTTTCAGTAATTCACCCTAATACTAATGCCTCCATTTTTAATATCAATTGCCTCAAATAAAAAAAAATTACAAAGAATCCAAAAACTTAATTTAAGTTAACTTATAACTAGGAGTAATTCAAGTTCAAATGCAATTATAAATTAGATACAGAAGGAGATATGAAATCCTATAATTGCTTAAAAGTACAAATCCCACTTGGATTCTGACCCACCCTAACATACAACAGCTACTAGGGGTCAATTCAAAATCCTAGAGATACAGATATTCAAATGCTCATGGGGTCGGCGAGCAAAAGCAAAAAAAAACATAAAACGCAAAAAAAAGGCAAGGCCCTGTTCGTTGGCCTATCTCAACAATCCATTATGGAAGCAAAAGCAGATCATAAAAAGAGCAAAAGAAACCAGTTTGGCGTATTAATAAAATGTGTGTATGTTTGTAGCTATGCATGTACATATATTCCTTGGGTTTAGGTTTCCTCTTTTGCTAATCTTCTATTTTTCAAGAATAGGCAGTATGTGTTACATACATTCAAATATGTGTAGTGGCAAAAATAGAGTCTCAAATTTCACTCACCCGTATACTCGTACTCCAACGGCGCCTGTGCAGTTGAGTGGATGTGCTGAGTTTTCTGAAATAGTAAGAGTTAAAAAGATACATACATTAACACCCTCGGCCACGCTCAAGTTAACCACCCTCAATCACTCAACCAGATCGCTCGCTTGCGATCTTAGTTATGAGTGCTTTGATGCCTAGTTATTAAAACTCCGGCTTGTAAGGCATACAAAAAAAACTTGGTGGTAAAAAAAATCTGAAAAAAAATTTTAAATAAAAGAATTGTTTGGCCCAAAGTGTTCTACGAAATAGCTGGATCTTGATCTTGTTGCAAGATTCAAAAAGAGGATCCGCGGGTGTGAGTTAGGTGTGCATAAGAAAATAAAAAAAATACCTTGCGGTATGCAGAGGGCTGGTAGACATGCCTGTAAGTTGAGGTGTTTTTCGTAAAAAAAGAAAATCGCAATCTTATATTTAAAAGTTGTAACGAACCCCGTTAGTCGGGTTTATAGCTGGGGTATAACTCAGAGAATGGGTTCGCCTATACAATAAAAGATGTTAGTTAAACGTTATAAAAAATGATGATTTATTTCAATCCTTCTGAAAATCTATATACATATGTGATTATAATATGTTTAATCACCGAGTGTCTTACACGCCTCGGTGGTATGCCTTGTGAATATACGTAATCGGTGAGCGTTTTACACAACTCGGCGGATCCCTAGTAAAATACGTAATCGGCGAGCGTTTTACACAACTCACCGGATCCCTAGTAAAATACGTAATCGGTGAGCGTTTTACACAACTCGACGGTATAACTATCATAAACAGCTGAAGTTTGACACCACCAGCTGCGCCGTAGTGGATGTTTAACACAGCCCACTATATAGCCCACTCTACGACTTCTAAGCCATGAGTGCCTTGTTCATGAATTTGCCGCTCCTTTTATACCATTTTTGAGTCGACTTCCGTTGATTTACAATAAAAGTTCTTATAACTAAGCTATGATTACTAAATATATATTTGTACGCATGTGGGTTCGCTATCGTTTGACAATTCCATTTCTCCTTGTTCGCTTATACGTAAGTATGTATGTTTGTGCATAATTATGTGAGTTCATACACTCTGCGATAAATTTTTCATATCCTATATATAATTTAATATGTATTACAATTATATATGTTTTAAAATGTATGTATGATTGTACAAAGTATATTTAATTCAAAATGTAGGTACATATATGTATAAGTGAATTTATTTCATGCCATATATATAAATTATTATACTTCAGTTTATAATATTAATATGAAATTGTATTATCTATTATGAAAAAAACAAAATTTGTGGAGGACCCGAAAGCCTGTAATTTTGGGGTTTTCAAACCCCCCCTTACTTCCGGCTCGTGATTGTTACCTCGCCGCCTCTGTTGATCCGTTGTCATCGCGTGAAAGCTGTAAATTTTGTCCAAAACCATCTAATCATAACCCGAACCGCGTTGGTATTTCCATCGTTAAATTTCCCAAGGTTTCCCATTTTGCAAAATTTCGTATGTTTTTGTGTATAAATGTACGTGTGAGTTTGCTAATTTCGTACTTGTTGTTGTTGTCACCTTCCTTCTTAAGTTACGTTGACCTTTATTGTTGTACTACTGTAGCTTTAATACCTTGCAATTCTTATGTTAGTTGCTGTCGGTATCCTCGTGTTTTGTCCTTTCTTGTATTGCTTGTGTTTGTGGTTGTTGTACCACTGTATCTTTTCATTTCGTGCTTGCTTGCGTTGTTTGTTGTTGTACCATGTAACTGTGATATTTTCTATTACTTATGTTAGTTACTATTGGTATGCGCGTGCATTTTCCCTTTATTGTATTACTTGTGTTTGTTGTTGTTGTACCACTGCATTATATTTCGTGTTTGCACGTGTTGTTTTTTGTTGTACCATTGCATTTCTTTGTTCCTTGTTATTGTTAGTCGGCTGTGATTTTTTTGGGGATGCTGTTTATCGTAGACGGAGTAGTTAAGCGTTGTTTTGGCGTGTACCAAATTAGTGTTGCCGAAAAATTTTGTTACCGGTATTATAATATAAACGTGATGGTTACTATTATTGAGATTATTACTATGATTATCAATAGTGCTATTATGATTATTAGAACATTATTATTAAAATTAATAATATTACAGAAAATAAAATTAATGTAATTGTAATAATTATTAGGGCAATGATTGAAATTTATGAAACTTGTTCATATTGTGATTTACCATCGTGCTACGCCTTCCTTTGTAGTTTTCGGTGATTTTACTCTTCGGTTGTGTTTGCAAAGATGTAGATGGGCATCTGTGGAGGGTTTTGTTGCGCTTTCGCTTCTCCCGTTGATTAACTTGTTTTCATAAATCGGTTTAAGCTCTCTTAGATGCGCTGTTCTCTTCTTGCCTTGAAACGTTTTGTCCAGTTCGACGATGACTGGCGAAATAAAATTCGTGATTCTATGGGCCCGCTGAATTTTGGTGCTGGTTTGGCCGCAAAGTTGTCGGTTGATTTAGAAAGATGGTGTTTCTTTGCTAAAACTCTGTGGCCTATCGCCGGATTCCACTTCCTTCTCCGCAAATTATAATGTCGTGCCTGTTCTGCCGACGCACGTTGCTGGTTTCTTCGTACCATTTGAAATATCTCTTTCATTTTCGCTACCTTTTCATTTGCCTTTGTTGTGGCCTCGCCTGTGCCAAATGTTCGCTCGTCGTATAGGGCATTTGGGATCCGTGGCTCTCGTCCTTGTACCAAGAATGCCGGCTTGTACCCTGTTGCCTCGCACACACTCGAATTTAGTGCTAACATTATCTCTGGTAATAACTCGCCCCAGTTGGGTTGTTCTTTTCCCGTGAATTGTGCTAACATCCGTTTGATGTTTCGGTTTGCCCTCTCCGTTGGGTTCTCTTGTAGTGTATAAGGTGCTGTTAATTGGCGCTTTACTCCATAGTCCTGAAGGAGTCTCTTGAATTGTCTGCTCGTGAACTGGGCGCCGTTGTCTGTAATAATGACCTTAGGAACTCCCAATCGTGATAATATACGCTCTCTAAATGCTTTGATGAGGCTATCCGCTGTTGCCTTACGTAATGGTACGATCTCTACCCACTTGGTGAAATGATCTAGAAACACTAGAACAATGGTATTGCCGTGCTTTGAACGTGGTAATGGTCCAACGAAATCTGCGCACACCGTTGCCCATGATTCTTCGGGAATTTGGGTTAACATTTTCCTCGCTGCTTGCTGTTGATTAGGCTTGTAAATTTGAGAGGTTGTGCATTGTTGTACATACCGTTTTATATCGCGAAACATTCCTGGCCAGTAGTACCTCGTGGCTGCTCGAACTCTTGTCTTTCAGATACCCATGTGTCCGGCGCTTGGACTGTCGTGCACTTCCTGTAATATTTTACCACGTTGTGGTCTCGCTACACATAGCTTCCACGGGATCGCGTCTTGATCGTCGATCTGAACAGCTATGTGCCGATATAACTCACCGTTTTCAATTATGTAGTCTGGAAATTTCTCCGGGTTTCGTTTAACTTCCTCCTTCTTTTTTTCAAGCTATTTACACGATGTTTCGTTTTCGTGTTCCAGTCTGTTGAGTTATGCATCTTGCGGCTGTCGTGACAGTGCATCCGCTACTACGTTCAGCTGACCTTTCCTGTAGTGTACATCGAACGAGTATTGTTGCAACTCCAACGCCCATCTCGCAATACGTCCCGAAGGACTTTCGATGGCATTCAACCATTTCAATGATAAGTCGTCCGTGATTACCGTGAATTCGTAGCCCTCCAGATATGGTCGCATTTTACGTATAGCCCATACAATGGCTAAGCACTCTTTCTCCGTGGGTGAATAATCAATTTCGGCTTTGTTGAGGCGGAGGCTAAGGTACGCGATTACCTCTCCGTCGTCCAGCTCCTGTGGGAGACTGCTCCTAGCCCAAAATCGCTCGCGTCTGTTTGTAATGTGAATGTTCGTGTAAAATCTGGGCATGCCAATACTGGTGCTTCGGTGAGTGAATTCTTCAGTGTCTGAAATGCTGTTTCTTGTGTTCTTTAGCATGGTTGTCAGCGGATGCACTATTTTTTAAAACTCTGGTACGAAGGTACGCCGGTACCAGGATGCTATACCTAAAAATCGTCTTAATTCTCTTACGTTTGTTGGTGCTTGCAATTCCTTAATCGCTGCTACTTTATCTGGATCCGTGTGTATACCCTTGTTGCTTACGACATGTCCCAGATACTTCAGTTGCTTCTTGAAAAATTCGCACTTTTCGACGTTGATTCTTAAATTTGCTTTTCGTAGGCATTTAAACACTTCCGTTATATGTTTAATATGCTCCTCTAGCGTTGAGCTTGTAATTATAATGTCATCTAGGTATGCGAATGCGTTCGGTTCTAATTCGGGCCGATTACTTGATCTAATGCCCGTTGAAATGTTGCGGGTGCTGAATGAAGCCCAAGTGGCATGACGCGCTATTGAAACAGCCCGCGTCTAGGTACAGTAAATGCCGTATATTGCTTACTTTCTTCCTCCATAGGGATCTGCCAGTAGCCGTTTTTCAGATCCAGGCTACTTATGTACTTCGCGTTTCTTAGCCGGTCTAGTATGTGTTGAATCCGCGGTAGCAGGTTAGCATCGGGGACTGAGCATGCGTTGAGCTGGCGATAGTCTATACATAACCTCAACTTACCATTCTTCTTCTTTACGAGTACGATCGGTGCGCTATGCGGGCTTCGCGATGGGTCGATGTACCCTTCTCCAATAGCTCGTTTATCTCCATATTAATGGTTGCTTGCATCTTCGGGTTCCGTAGAAAGTATCTTTGTTTTATCGGCCGATCATCACGCATGATTATTTTATGCGCCGCCATACTTGAGGTACCAGTCATATTTTCGAAGCTAAGAATCTCTTCGTCTAGGAAATCTTTAACTTTTGTAGTGTTTTCAGACGGGCTTTGTTGGTCCGTAGTTAGTCCTTCCGTATCGTTCAAATCGGGCTCGCCTGCCTCAGTTATTGTCCTGCACATAACCGTGTCTTTGATTGTTTCTTCTGCTTGTAGCGTTACCGTGTGGCCGCCGAAACTTAATGATGTGTTTACCCTGGCAAGTATGTCTGTGCCGATGAAAACTTCTTCTATTAGCCCTGGGAGAACAATTATTTCGCTGTTGTACTTCTCTTTCTCAATCTCTACATCTGCCACCATTGCTTCCTTTATCGTACTGACTCTACCATCGGCCAATACCACTCGGCTTCATACCTGTTTCAAAATCGCCTTACCTAATCTCCTCGAACATGTCTGACTCATAAAACTCCTTGTCGCTCCTGTATCTACTGTTGCTGTTACTTTGCAGCCATTTATCTTTACGCCGGCCAAAATACGCCTTCGTGTTTGCTACAAAATAGTTAGACCTCCCGAATTTGTATTGCTGGAGACCCCACCCCTCGTGTCTGATCGAGTCTCCGGTCGTTTCCCGATGATGCGCGGCAACAATTTTTTGTGAGAATGTTGAACCGACCACATTCCCAACAAAAGTCTCGACGTTCATTGCGGTACGCATAGGCGCGATGTCCGTTTTCACCACATCGCCTGCACGCGGTCCTGGGATTCGTATACGTTTGTCTTGTTGGTGGGTTACTTCGTTGTGTATTGTCATTGCCAATCCTGCTACATCTGTTAATTCTTGTATCAAAAAATGGCGGTCATCTGGACACCTTGTTGGGAGTGCTCTCTATCATCCATTCGTGATATTTTCGAAGTCCTCTGCCAGACTCACCAAGCCTTCGAGCGTCTGAAATTCAGTTCGTTTTATATATAATTGATACTCACTGCGGCAGTTTTGGTATATTCTTTGCAGTCTTTGTTCCTCGGTGAGGTTCGCGTGTCTCATGAGGTTTTGTAGTTCCAAAACGTAATACTTAAACGACTCTCGTGGTCGTTGTGTTCGCTGACGTATCTCGTCTTCCAGCCTTTCGAAGTATGATGCGCTCAAGGAGAAGCGTAAAAACTCATGTTGAAAATTGTTCCATTCGCTCCAGTGACGATTATTGTTCCGCAGCCATACCAAGGCTCGGCCCTTGAGTAATTCTGGTAGCGCTCGTGGGAGTGAATTAAGGTCCAGTTCATATCCCTCCGCCAGCTCTTCTACTCTCTCGACGAAACTCAGTGGGTCACCTTTGTCATCGTACTTAATTCCCCATTTTCGTTCTCGGTCCATTACGCAGACGGTAGACGGAGGTTAGGTAAGTTGTCCTGCAAATTGGTATGACATATTAGGTATCGTAAGTATGCTTACGCTTTCAATGTTGTTGACCGGGGTCGCTGGTCGATTTCCGGAAGCGGTTCCACTGTTGCCTTGACCTTCTTGATTAGTGGTTAATGTTGTTTTGGAATGCTTTGTTTCCAACTCTGAAAAAGGTGTTTCGTAGCTCGGATTTTGGTTAACAAATTGGGCGAACTCCTTCCTCAACTCGTCGACGGTTCCGCTGTTGTTGAATCCAAACTCGGCCGCGTATGTCAAAAGATCTTCCTTCTTCAGGTAATAAATCCAATTTACCTTGACCATGTTGTTTTGTTATATGTTTCGGTGAAATAAAATATATGTCCCCTTATATGTATAAGGGTACCTGCTCGGGCGCCAATTGTAACGAACCCCGTAAGCCGGGTTTATATCTGGGGTATAACTCAGCGAATGGGTTCGCCTAGACAATAAAAGATGTTAGTTAAACGTTATAAAAAATGACGATTTATATCAATCCTTCTGAAAATCTATAAACATATGTGATTATAATATGTTTAATCACCGAGTGCTTTACACGCCTCGGTGGTATTACTTGTGAATATACGTAATAGGTGAGCGTTTTACACAACTCGCCGGATCCCTAGTAAAATACGTAGTCGTCGAGCGTTTTACACGACTCGGCGGTATACCTATCATAAACAGCTGAAGTTTGACACCACCAGCTGCTCCGTAGTGGATGTTTAACATAGCCCACTGTATAGCTCACTCTACGACTTCTAAGCCAAGAGTGCCTTGTTCATGAATTTGCCGCTCCTTTTATACCATTTTTGAGTCGGCTTCCATTGATTTACAATAAAAGTTCTTAGAACTAAGTTAAGATTACTAAATATATACTTGTACGCATGTGTGTTCGCTATCGTTTGACAGTTCCAAATCTCCTTGTCCGCTTATACGTAAGTATGTATGTTTGTGCATAATTATGTGAGTTCATACACTCTGCGATAAATTTTTCATATCCTATATATAATTTAATATGTATTATAATTATGTATGTTTTAAAATGTATGTATGATTGTACAAAGTATATTTAATTCAAAATGTATGTACATATATGTATAAGTGAATTCACTTCATGCCATATATATATAAAATATTATACTTCAGTTTATAATATTAATATGGAATTGTATTATCTACAATGAGAAATCAAAATTTGTGGAGGCCCCGAAAGCCTGTAATTTTAGGGTCTTCACAAAGTTTATATAAAAAAACAATTCATAAGCAGGGAAACTCAAAATTTCAAAGTTTTGAGTTAGTCACTCTGCTAGTGACAGGAAGGAAAAGGAGCATATGTAGAGTAGACTAAATAAAAGGAACTAGAAAAAAAATAGCTATGACTTCGCAAAAAGGCAATACTAACAGATAAATGTCACAAGGCAAGGAAATGACCGAAACGTGAAAGACAAAAATTGAAGTCAAGCAAATTGAAGGTGAAGAAAATCGCAAACTTATATTTAAAAGTTTATATAAAAAAACAATTCATAGGCAGGGAAACTCAAAATTTCAAATTTTTGAGTTAGTCACTCTGCTAGTGACAGGAAGGAAAATGGAGGATATGTAGAGTAGACTTCGTTATGACTTCGCAAAAAAGGCATACTGACAGATAAATGTGACAAAGCAAGGTAATGAAACGAAACGTGAAAGACAAACATTGAACTCAAGCAAATTTAAGGTGTACAAAAAATGAAGAAAATGATGCGAAAAAATTGATTTTTTTTCTTACCTCCTTTTTTTCAACTAACAAAAAAAGGAACTCCTTTATCCCTATACCCCTTCTTTTCCTCAAAATTTAGACCATTGCATGCAATTAGAAAAATTAAATGAAAATTAAGACCTTATGAATAGTAAGCAGATGGGAAGTTAGAAACGGAGGCTAAGTAAAAAACAACGAAGAAAATATTTGCCCAAAAAAAGGAAATTTCCCTAAGAACTATTTAAATAGATGTTAACAATGCAATGAATACAAATATTTCAGAAAATTACGTATTTAAAAAAAGGAAGCACCCGGACTCTGCTTCTCCTGTATGGTGTTGTTGTTGTTATGGTGACATGTTTGGAGTAGCCTGCTTCAGATGTTGCTGGTTTTTGCGTTCACGGTGTTCGGTGGGATTGTACCTACTACGATGATATTCACTGTTGCACTTTTTGGCGTCTACGGATCGGTGGGGAATGTTGTATAGGTCGTTGTTGGTGCTGTTCTTGCTAAACTTTCCTTGGACTTGGTGTGGTGTTTGTGTTGATGTGCATGTTTCAAATATCGCCCTGTTGTGAATTTGCGTGTATCGTTTGTGTGAAAGAGTGTATTGCCAGTGTGGGATATGTAGTATTTGTTGTTGTTGTGTTGACCGCCACTAATTTGGGCCTCTTTGCTGCCAACGATTCCAGGTTTTAGCCACCTTTTTCCCGATGCTAGTGCCCAGTGAGCTATTTCCGCAAATTAAAAATGATCTGGTACAAAAAAGACAAAACAAAAAAATTGATTAGTTATATAAAAAAATTATTTATGAAATACAGGTTACTCTTAAGACGTATGCATACTTGTTTGTCTGCTTTATTTCCTCACCTGTATACATATATACATATATATATAGGGGTGTGGAGCCATGCCCTAGAAGCCAACTTCCCAGTGGACATGCCAGGTTGGGAGAGTGAGTTAAAACACGGAAAGGTTACACTTACCTGGTATTATAAATTTTGATGGCGGGATCCAAATGAAAATTGCCGGACTAGGGTGTAAGTAGGCCTCGCAACTCCGCGCACTAAAACTTTTCGCGGACTTTTCTGACGCTTTTAAATAACGCGCACTAAAAACTTTTAAACCTTTAAAAAGTTATTACTACTTGGCACTTCACTTGCACTGGGCACTGTTACAAGAAAATATTTGCCCGTTGCCTAACTTGTTGCCCTTTTATAGCCACCGCTGTGGTAAAGAACGTTATCCAGAAACGGACAACTTTCATCTATACATGTTCAGCTTTCTTCTAGATTTCCCATATTACGCAACGGAGCGTAACAAAATTCTAGTAGGTCACTTCCACCACACCAAAAACTTTAACACAAATTTTAACATAAGTTAAGCACAAAAATACACTGATTGTAGTTTTAGAGTGTAAAAATGTTAATTCTGAACACATAGCTGAATTAAAAGTATACAAATAATTGTTAAATAACAAATACATACAGTGGTAGTTTAACAAATTCTGCTGTGGTAAGTGGTGAATGTGACCTACTAGAGGTTTTGTCAAGCTTGATTTACACTATTTTTCGTCCCTGCAACAACTTTACTCTTCAATCAATCTTTGTACAAACTAACATTAACATACTTAACAAAACAACCCAAACACATAGATACATAGCATTTGTGCCTTCACCGCTCACACTGATTCATTGACACGCTCATGCATTCATACACTTAAACGCTTACACAAAAAGGCCCATTACTGATACAGATATCTAGTTCGTGTCCAGTGCACGGACTTTTAAAATAAGAACAACAAACGAAGAACTAAAATAGTGGTAGAAGTTGGAAGATGTTTTTCCAAGAAAACAATAGCTGCAGTTCATATTTGTACAAAACAATTCATAATTTATTGTAAAACAAATAAAGCACATTTCACGGAAATAACACTTAAAAAAACATGTAAACTCAACAAGAAAATACATGTAAATTTGTATATACATAGCTTATGCCTGTATGATACTTGCTTTTTTCCTGTATTTCGAGCTTAAAATACTAACGAAAATTTACCGAAACATCTAATTACAACAACAATTTTCCAATGTCCCAAAAATACTGTCACAAAGTAACCGACTTCTGCATGCTATTGTTTCCTTAAAACTTTTTTATTTTCGTTCCAAATTATTCACAAAAAACTGATGAAAATAGCGCACGAAATTATTTGTCTGCTCATTTACTACATTTATTTCATAAACAAATTTATTTCTTGTTTGAATTTTTCACAAATTTTTCAAAATTGGTTAGTGTCACCTCTTACTGTTATTTGGGTGTGCTCGGCAATTAAAAACGTTTACCTAATGATCACACCATTTGGTTCCACTGAGAATATATTGAAATTTTCGTAGATTTTTGGGCTTTGGTGGTAGAAGTTGTAGAAAATGAAAATGGGCTAAAAACTTGGTAGTTCTACCAATAAAGTGGTAAGCATTGTTCGTGTCTTGGCTGCAATGTTGCTACGTCATCAGCAACATCGTATCTACTCCAGACACAATGTTGCCATTTTGCTGTAGCAACCGACGTTGCAACACTGCGGCCGACATACAAAGCTGGACACTTCACACGTATTCACAGATACATCCTGCCATTCGCTCGAACCACTGCTTATGATGAAAGGCTGTCGTTACACATTCATAAAAAACTATTATGTTGATGGCAGGCCACGCCAGAGGCATACGTGTGTATTTAGTATAAAATCCTCAACCGAAAGATGAAACAATAGAAAATTAAATGAAGATGACGGTGAAAAGTAACCCCACCTTAAGTTTCCCTAAAAGAAAAAAACCCAAAACACGATATATGGTTTCATTTACTAGATATGCAATTTGAGGTATCCGACCAGATTAAACCTTCTCTAATTTCAATACGGAAACCTTTTGCGATTTTCTTTGGTCTGTTATGAATTTCTCTACATATCAATACATGGTTACTCTTTCTGCTTAAATAATGAGGTATCATACAATTAAACAAGAGAAATACCCAAATATGAATATTTTTACTATCAAAAACTGAATATAGTTATTTTAGTCATCCTTTGAAATCATATCTGAACCAAATGTGTTTACTTTAGGTTATCAACAACTTTTAATAATTTTTTCCATTCAGCCTTCTGAATCTTTCTGATTATCTTTGCTATTCAGTCAACATGAATATTCTACTTACTAAATTTTACTTCTCATTGAAGATCTTATTTTGTATGAGGTTTGAAGAATAAATCGAATACGATTATTTATTCGCCAAGTCATTCATTAGTCTCAACCAAAACGATTAAAATTTATTCACAAATACGATCTGAAAATTACTGTGAAAAGCATTCAAATATTACTCCATAACAATTAAAGCCCACGTTTACAATGATAGCGATTATGAATAAAGCGTTTCGAAATATGAATCGTAAATGATTATTGAATAATAGTCACATTTAAGGTACATTTTCCTCTAGACGCTACGTTAATTTTATAGTCGAAAATTCTTTTAAGTTTGAACGTTTTAATCATCTGGGGGTGGGTCAGTCCAAATGAAATCAAGCAGCAAAGCAAATTTTTACACCCCACCTCCTCAGATTTGCATGAACATTTTTTTACAGCATCTATGGACAAATTTAACAACCCGTATTTTTCAGTTTTGCCAAAATCGCTTTAGGTATTTTTTTTATGAATTTTTATACATTTTCCGTTTTTAGTCGATTTGCGACTTTTTATATTCGGCGACAAAAGGTACTTTTCAGCAAAAAGCCTGTTATGGATTTAGGTCTTGTCTAAATATGTGTTTTCATCCTTTAAAGTTGATATTTATGATATTTTTGCTCAGCATGGTCTGGTCAGAGAAGTGTTCCCTCCATAATCTAAGCACTCTCTGGACATCAGTTACAAGGTCGCCGTTTTCGTTCCTACAGGAGTTTGCCCCGGTCTTAAAACCTTCCGTCATCCGCCGTATTTTTTGGTAAAATTTTCGGGCGTTATTCCTGGTGGCTAGCAGCTTAAGCTCCTCGCACTCACGCCTTTCTGCTTCTGCTTTTTTCTTCCTGAAAAGGCGTCCCGCTTCCTTTTTCAACTCACGACAGCGTTCACACACTCCTCTTGTCGCGCTCGCTTTTAACGTAGCCCTGTAGGCAGCGTCTTTTCTTTCAGTTGCAACGGGGAATTCTTCATCGTAACAGTTGTTTTTTCGTGGTAGCCGGTAACCAATTTTTTCCTCGGCGCCAGTACGGTGTGCTTTGGAAATATGCTCCCACTGCTCCTGTATTCCTTCAGGATGAGTTGTGCTCTCAGAGAGCAGGTGTGAAAGTCGAGTTGCGAAATCATTGGCAGTCTGTTGTGATTGAAGCTTTTCGACGTCTAGCTTTCCTTGTGTTTTTTGTTCCTTGGTTTTAGCCGCGTTGAGGCGGGTGCATATTTTGGCTGCAATGAGATAATGGTCCGATTCGATGTTAGGTCCTCCGATCGTGCGCACATCTAAAACATTGGAGGCATACCGTCCGTCTATCGCAACGTGATCGATCTGATTGCGAGTATTTCGATCAGGAGACAGCCATGTAGCTTGATGTATCTTTTTATGCATGAACCTCGTGCTGGATATGACCATGTTTCGAGCACCGGCAAAGTCAATCAGCCTCAGTCCGTTAGGAGAAGTTTCATTGTGTAGGCTGAACTTTCCGACTGTAGGGCCAAAAACGCCTTCTTTGCCCACCCTGGCGTTAAAGTCACCAAGCACCACTTTTATATCGTGAAGGGGGCAGCGCTCCTATGTGCGTTCTAATTGTTCATAAAAAGTGTCTTTCAACTCATCGTCTTTCTCCTCTGTCGACGCATGGGCGCAGATGAATGATATATTAAAAAATTTTGCTTTTATTCGGATAGCGGCGAGACGTTCGTCCACAGGTGTGAACGCCAGAACTTCGCGACAAAGTCTATCTCCCACCACGAATCCGACGCCGAAACTGCGCTTATTCGTATGGCCACTCCAATAGATCTCACATGTTTTGATCTTCTTTCTTCCTTGCTTCGTCCAACGCATTTCTTGGATGGCGGTGATGTCAGATTTTGCTTTGACGAGGACATCAACCAGCCGGGCATCTGCACCAGTCCCATTCAGGAAGCGGACGTTCCAGGTGCATGTAGTCGTCACATTAAATTCATTAACAGTTTTTTTCTTAGACCACGATTGGGGCGTCAGTGTCAAAATTTGAATTTTTTCTTGATTACTTTTAGTGATTTTCAGTATTTCTTATATAGAATCAGCAAGGCAATCCAAGTCTTCAGCTTTTTGTGCTATAGTATATAAAGCTTCAATTGACGAACATGACGAATCTGATTCTAATTCTTGCTGTGGTAGTTTCAAGACACTGGCATCCTTTGATTTGACTTTACTTTTTAATTCAGTTACTTTTCGCTTTGCATAATTAACTTTTGATCCCATTGATAAAGATTTTAGTTCTATTGCTGAAACGCCCAACGTTGCCAAACTTGTGTTTAAATCATGCTTTTCTAAAGCTATAGACGCGGTGTCCGGTTTTCTTTATTTTATTGGTGTAAGTACACTATTGTCAGTATTTCCAGTTTCGAGATTAATGTCATCTTCAATTACTTGTTCATTTTCATCAACATGTGCCACAATGTTTTTCCTATAGTTGTCCCAGATCTTTTGACCAGGAATTAAGATAATTCCTCTTTTGTGTTTTACCACTTTTGCAAGTTGCAATGAAATTGGCCTTAAAGAAGCTCTAATACCTTTTTTGTGGACTTTATTGGGGTCACAACACTTCTTTTGAAAATTTTCATAATATTCTGTATAAAACAGAAAATGTGGAGACATATTTCAGAACTAGGTGGTAAGTTTTGGGTTAACGTCCAACCAATGAGTTCTTGATTTCATCTGACAAATTTAACACTAGCTGGGTTTCTTTCTTGTTAGTAAAATCTTGACTGTGACAAGAATAACTTGTAACCAGGCCCACAGTACATTGTTCCTCAGATACAGATGTCGAAACTTCTTCAGAACTCATTTTAAATTAGATCTATTATTCAATTAGTTTTAAACCCTAAAAATACATTAAAAAAAATGTTTGTAAATACTTTTTCTGCTTGGTTGGGTTTGGAATTCTTTTTCATTAAAAAAACTCATGCTTAGTAATTCTAGCAAAGAGTTTTGATTAAGAAGAGCAGTCGCTCGTTTTTTTTTGGGAAAATGCTGGAAAATCGTCCATAAATTGGAATAGCACAAGGTGGCTACACCGCATAAACATATATATAAAAAACTTCTTTAAGATAAAATTCGGCTAAAATGTTGTGCTTTATAGCGATCTCTAGACAATCGTAGCAAACTGGTGGCTCTTATTAATCAAACCTTATATATTCTAATCCTTTGCAATTATTTCACTTACCAACAATTTTGTTATTTAAAATAGAAACACTTTGCATCACTTTTTTGTAGTTACCAAAAATACTTCTGTTAAAATATTGTTTGTTTTACACAATGCACTCAAGGATTTTAACGGTACTCTGCTACCAGCTACAGCTGTAAAATGAGGGTTGCCCCATTGTTAAAATATTTTTGAACATAATACCTTAAAGACCCAAACAAATTCGACTTTTGCGTCGCTTTGGAGCTTACGTTGCCGATAAAAATAAATCTAACGATTCAAGCCTTTTTTAGGTCACTTACGATCAAATACCCACAAATTTTATTTTGCAGTATGATAGTATTTTTCATTCTCTTTTAAATGACATCTTTCTTGGCTTCGTACCGGGTGTTGGAAAAAAGTGTTGACCATTTATGGAGAAGACCATGCTGAGAAAAAAATCCTAAATAGCAACGGGAAATATTTTGAATAGGGTGCCACGATTTTCCAACTTTTTTTTTTGAGGGGTGGAGGGGGTCCAAAAAATCACAAAATTCTCGTCCGCAACTCTAGGAAGCTCTTAGTTTATGAAATATAAGCTTTTTAATTTCCAAATTTAGTACAATTTCAAGTTAAGTCCTGCACTTAAAATTCGGATCGCACATGTTGGTAGCGGTATCAAAAGACGCGTATTTGCGTCAAGATTGAGAATCCGAAAGCAGAAACTATATTTTGTTATCTCGTTTAAAAGTTATTCGCAGAAAACCCGTCGCTACTGTTGTCGCTTTTTTCGTTGTTGCAATTAAACAAACGAAAACAAATGAAGGTGGTGAATAGTGTTGCCAGCTCCGCAACAATATCTTTTATCTTGGTAGAACATTATAAGGTGGTGGCACGTCGACATAAATGCAAACAAACATACGCATAAGTCCATAACAGGCTTTTTGCAGAAAAGTACCTTTTGTCGCCGAATATAAAAAGTCGCAAATCGACTAAAAACGGAAAATTTATAAAAATTCATAAAAAAATAACTAAAGCGATTTTGGCAAAACTGAAAAATACGGGTTGTTATATTTGTACATAGACAATGTAAAAAAATGTTCATGCAAATCTGAGGAGGTGGGGTGTAGACCCTGGATAATTTCATTTGGACTAACTCGGCTGGATATTCTGGTGACGATATGATATAATGATATGAATAAATTTCTTTAGGATTATCTGTTATATTTAATTGCGGATTCTGTGGCTGATAGTTAATCTGCGTTAGGGTTCTGGTGTCCTCGCTCGGAGTGAGCACGTGAATTTGGGTTTGATTTGTAAAAATCAAGAATAGAATGGGCCGAGTCCCCATAGGTTCTGTGGCAGATATCGGATCTGCGTTAGGTTATTGGTTGGCCTCGTTTCGAGTGAACGAGAGCTGGGTTTTGGCCATCCCTTTCCCTGGACGCAACTCGTCCGGCTTTCTGTTAGGCATTCCTTCCGTCTCCGTTACCGCGAGAGCATAAATTTAGGGGATCGTGTTTACTCATGTGGCGAGCCCGGGGATTCCGCTGTGGCACATTGTGAATGTGGATGGGTTCACGACAGGAAGGTGGAGTTCGGAAGGGAGTGATGGAGAGGAAAGGAGGGATTGTTAGGAGGAGCTCTTAGCCTTCTAGAAATCCGTCTCTTCCGTTGGAAAAAGAATCAGTTTGATCAAAGGTTGTCTGAGTTTAACCTTCTCGGTTTTGAGGTCGACTGCGCGTACTCGGTCATCTTCGCCGGGGTGTACGTTGACAACTCGACCTAACCTCCATTCGTTGGGAGATAAGTTGTCTACTTTGAGGACAGCGAGATCTCCCACTTCTATATTTTGTTTGGGATACTGCCACTTCACTCGTTTTTGAAATTCGGATAGATATTCCACTTTCCATCGTTTACAAAATTGTGATGGAGGGCGTTGAGTTTCTGCCACCGATTGATCATCGAGGCAGGGCTCTCACTAGCATCTGGTTCTGGCGGGGCCAGTAGGTGACTGCCCGTGAGGAAGTGGGCTGTGGTAAGCTGCTCTAGGCCCGTTGTGTCATTGGATGCCGGGCTGAGCAGCCGCGAGTTCAGGCATGCCTCGATGCGGCACAAGAGTGTATGCACAGCCCTCTGATATGAGGAAAGCCCGCAGGGATGAAATGCCACTTTAGAGACTGGTGGCTGTATTTTGAAATAGTTATATCTCGGGTTTCAGAGATGAACGTCTTCAACTCCGCTCGTAAAGAGATTATCAAGAGATAAAACGGGCAAATGCCGCCAAAAATGATGGGGGAGATCACCAGTGGCATCCAGATGAATCGCCCGTGTGGAAAACATACAAAGAGGTAAACATAGCTTTGGGATAGGCGACACCCCCTGCCGCGGTAACTTTTGGTGTCGAAGGGTCCGGCGAAGTCGACTCCAGTATTCTGAACTATAATGCTGTTTCTGATAAATTGTAATGACAAGTTGAGTTACTGCTTTGATCTCATTAGGGGAGATTAAGGGTGACGACCTGAAATGATTTTTTTGTTTTGGGGTGAGTTCTTCAGTAGAACCTCATTACGTATGATAACACTCGTAAAGCCCTTGGTAGGTCGGAAAAGCGTTGAAGAATATCGGTAGTATGTACGGTTGTCGTTGCGCAGGTCTTCGCCTTCTTTTCCTCTACGGAGGTGATGTAGTCACTTTCTTGTGCTGGCCATTGGGATTTGTCATCTTGCAGCCAAGAAGGTCCCTGCCACCACACCGAATTGTTGACCAAACGCAGGTAAACCTCTACTGCCTAAATCTGCTGGGTTTGGATCCGAGTTCACGTGAAGCCAGTCCTTGCTACCGGCCATGTCGATGATCATGGATCTTGGTGATCCGATGTGCGACGAAGGTTGACCAGGAACAGGGCGGCTTTCGTATCCATGCGAGTACGATAGTTGAATCCGTCCAAAGGTGGACTTTCACTGGTCCCAATTTGAGGTTCCTGAAAATTGATTCTGTGATTTCCTCTAACAATACGGCTCCGCAAATTTCCAATCGTGGAAGAGAAAGAGTTTTCACTGGGGCTACTCGTGTTTGGGCTAGAAGCAGGTTTGTCCAGATGTCATTATCCGTTTTCATGCGCATGTAAATGGCTGCTGTATAAGCCTTCTCAGATGTGTCACAAAATCCATGGATCTCGATGTCGGTTTCTGGTGAAAAGTTGACCCATCTAGCTATCCTGATTTTATCGATCTCATGGTATTGGTCGGTGAAGGTTTTCCATCGTTCCATTGTTCCAGCGTACTGGTTGATACTGGTTCGTCCCAAGCGGTGCCTTCTAACCATATACTCTGCATGAGTATTTTTGCACAATGACCATTGGCGCAGGCTACATAGATCAAAGGGTCGAAAAGTTTGGCTATAGCGGATAAGATTGCTCATTTGGTGATGTTTTCGTCATTCTCTAGGGTTCCTGCTTTGAAATAAAATACATCTGAGTGAGCGTTCCGTCGTATTTCCAGGGCCTTTACCGAACTAGCTTCTTCGAACGCTAGGAAGTCTTCGCTGAGCAAATTCCTCACAATTTGAAGCCAATTTGCGTAATGGAATGCCAGGTAAGGCTTCGCGAATCTCGTTTCTTGCTTTGATGGTTGACGCTAACGGTATAGTCTCCATCGTGGGATTAGTATTGGAGAATAGCATTTAAACTAATGCCATTTGCCGTAGGGCTTGAGTCACTTAATACGACGCGTACTTTTGTAGTGGTACTTTCTGCTTTAACAGCGGCGTGGTGGGGCAGGAAGCAATTATCCTAATCGTCGGATTGAATATTGTTTTTTAATTGTCTCATATGTCCGAGCGTTTCATATTCAGACAACACTCGAACATATTCTTTACCTAAATCTGGGTTTTATAAAAAGCCGCCCCTCATTCCGGAAGAATTGAGAGCATACGCGCTTCAGCGACAGTCCTAAATTAATAATATTAGGGTATTCCTGCCTGAATGGTAGTGACACGGTGTACCTTCCATTTTCACTTCGTTTCGTTGTTTCTTTAAATATTTGTTCGCAATACCCTTCCTATTCGTTTAATATTTTATTTTTGGGCACATCTTCTACCTCAAAGAAAGCTTTTAGTTGGTTGTCTAACGCAACCTCGTTGTAGGATGACGTGATGCTCTTCGTTGGATTCGGTGCTTCCATTCGACCGGTTAATATCCAACCGAACACTGTCTCTTGGGCCAAAAGTGTATTTAGTACATTTTTTTTATACCGCTCATTATAATTTGGGGATATATGTCTCCGCCAAATCTTCGTTGACGTAGAACCTCTTGTCTGCCCAAACCAATTCGGGGAATGCCTGCATAGTCATTTCGTGGATATTGCAGGATAGAAGATTCCCAGTGAGTTTAGCTAGAACGAGAACGCGCGTAGCCAGGCTTAAGCAGAGATTCACTGGTGAACGTAATTCAATGTTGAATGCTTCTTTCTCCTGAGCTGACACCGCATTTGTGATGCCTGAAACCTGAGCATGCATTTTCCTCGCTGGCAAATTGATTCTGCGTTTCAGTCTTTCAGTTATAAAGGAGCATTCAGACCCAGAATCAATTAATGCCCGCGCGGTGAGGTCGGTACCATTATGGTGAATGTGTACGCGAGCAGTTCCTAATAGCACACCTGTGCTGGAATTGGCATGGCAGGATTTGAAATTCTGGTTCGTAGAGGAAGGTGCTTGTCGCGACTCCTGTATTTTCCGTGCCTGTGCCAAAGTTGACGGGGTATTATCCGCATCTTTGAAAGGGTTGCGCGCCGCAGTTTGCTGAAGAGTATCGGCATGCAGGTGCGTGTGGTGGCGGGATTGGCATTTGGAACAGTTGTAAGAACTGGTGCACCTCGTCACTGTGTGTCCTGGGGATAAACAGTTCAGGCAGCCATTTGTGGATTTAACGAATTTAATCCATTCTACCGGGGTTAACACGCAAAAGCGGGTACAATTGCGTAATCTGTACTCAGGGGATTTGCACATTTTGAGAATTGATTTTATTGTTTGCTTAGATACTTTTGTTTGAAAAGCACCAAGTCTTTTCGTAGGGGTTTCTGTCGATTGTCGCGACGCTTTTGATTTTTGCGCTTTAGAAGTGGCATTCCCTGTAAAAGCAGACACTGTTTCAAGTGCCTGAAATCCATTAGACAGGAAATTGTCCATATTCTCCCACTTTAATATGTCCGTTTTGTGGTCAATGCTCTGCTCCAATAGAACCAACGTGTTTTCAGGTAATTTTGTCGAGCATAAATAGGTGATGATCGCATCCGAATTTGAAACATCCATCTGATGGGTTTTTAGGGATGCCAAACAATTATTTATGTCGCGCTGTAAAGTTTTAATTGAGCTGCCGCACTCGCTATATATCTTTTTTAGATTAAACAAAATTTTTTGTTATGAGTTTACGAGAATCCGTTTATTCTCATATCTCTCACATATGTTTTTCTGTCTCCAAGCCTTCATTTGTCAAGGGACATTTCTTGACGATGTCCTCTGCCTCACCTTGTGTTTTTTGGTTAAGGTGGAACAACTTTTCTACCGGACCTAGGTGACTGTTGTTTTTGTAGATGGCCGTGAACAGGTCCCGGAATGTTCGCCAAGATAGGTTGTCGCCCTTGAATAGCTCAGTATCGCAAGCTGGCAGGCGGATACTATGTTCACGCGCACGACCTCCTTCGGGTCGAACCCCACCATCTTTTTCCTGCTTCAATTTAGCTTGAAGTTCAGTCATGTTAGACATGCATCGCAGGAATACGGCATATGCCGCTTTATGCTTGATCTTGACCGCTGAAATCTTTTTTGCGTCAAGAATGTCTGAGTCAAGTAACTCATCGAGTGTGGTCTCTACTTTTGCCAACTTAGCTTGCAACACTTTTTGCTGTATTGCTAGACTGTGTACTGTGTGCAGAGCTGCACTTATGTCGTTAAATTCGGCCTCGAACTCGGTTATTCGATCGGCCAATCTGATGTACGCTTCCATGTTCATGGATGAAATGTCGTGAACGAATTAAAAAAAAAGCGATATAAATCTGAATAAACCTGAGAGAATCACCCAATCAATAACTACTAAATTACGAAAAACTTTATTTATTACTTTTATTTAATTTTCTGACTTTGCAGACTATTTTGTGCCGTAAAACAGAGAGCAGGGGGAAGCAACACCAATGTGTATTGTGTGAAGTAAAGGGGGGCCACTCGCCACTTCAACATTAAATTTTATTATAAAATAAGTGCGCGCGCTGATATGAAACTCGACGAAAAGTGTAAAAAACGTGTGATAAATCTTGTGCAACAAAGACAAAGAAAACTTTGTAACAAAGATTGATTAGAAAACTAGTGAAAATAATAGTGACGCAAAAAGAAGCTGAAATTTGCCGCAATCGAGTGGCGTGAAAGTTTTGTGAAAGTGAGGTTATGTGCACCTCTTCCTTGTGCTGTGTCCGGAGAGTCTTGCCGCTAATGGGGGGACAGACCAGATAGTCACAAGGAATCTAAGACAACGTTAATGCATTTGCACTTAATTATCTTCTCGACACTAAATATGTTTCACACTTTTCGCGGTTAACAGATTGCGTGTGGCACTCAAAATATATTTTATACACGGTTTTATTTATTTTATAACCAAAAAAAATTATGGCAAGAAATATTGCACTTACTTTTATTTGGCGATTTGCTACTCTTGTGATGATGTGGCAAGATGACTTGTGGTGTTACAGTTGGTTTGGCCGTAATGGTTGCTCAGTGTTTTGACGCTGATTTAAAATTTAATATAACTTTTGCTCTTTGTGGGCAAATGGCTTTTCTGGATACATTTTTTTGGCTGATTTGTGGACTGTATTTTTAGCTTTTAGGTGTTGTATTCCAAATTCCTGGAGAAGAAGGACCAAATGTTCGGCCGGGGTGCGTCTGATCCTTGCGAGAGGTGGGCACACCGGGTCGATCTCAATGAACGTGTGTATTTGGAAATAAAATAAGAGAAGACAAGAATTTCTCGTTATAAATTATAGGCTTTATTGGGTAAAATTAAGAAATATCAAAGGTCACAATATTACCTGAATAAACGCAATGATACGCACAGATCGCTGGCAGCAGATGTGTACAGAACGGCTGTTGAAATCCAAGAGGCCGGTTGTACCGCCGGCGACAACCGTTGGCCCGAAAAATCCTCCGTTTGGAGGGGAAACACACATAAACGTCGACATGCATATGCATGAGTGCTGACAAAAAACACACATTCACGTGCATGTACATGCATGCGCACATGCGTGTGGCGGTGATGGTGTGGGTTGCTATAAGGTACAATCGAGTATCGAGTTGCAGAGTTGCCTAAGAGGGGTCGCAATCAGATGCGGAAAAGTTAGGCATCCTGCCTAAACAAAAATTGAAGTTCAGAATTTCTGTTTTTTAGTTCAGAAAATTATAATTGAACTTAAGTTATAATTTTCTGAACTTTAGTTGAGATTCCTGAGAATTGTAATTTACTGAACTTCTATTGAAAATTCAGAGCTTCAAGCGTAATTTTCGGAACTTGAATTGAAAATTTCAGAACTTGAATTGCAACCTACTGAACTAAACCTGAAAAAGGTGTGGTAACACATTTTTTTATATAAAGTGAACAATTTAACATTTTCTCTGTCAGATAAAGTGGTGAATTGCCAATCAGTGGTTTGAAACCACTTGCATTCGTGTTGGCGCTTCTCTATATCATTAATATAACAATATCTTTTTAATACTTTAATTAATAGAAAAATATAAATTTTTTTTTCTTTAGAACTGTGCACAAAAATGTGTAATTTTACATATCGCAACCTAAACCAAAAAGTGTTGCAACTCATAGTCAGAGTAGCTTTGTGTTGAATGTTGATTTATACCACGAAAATAACAAAACCAGGATAAACGATAACGTTGACTACCAAAAAAACATAAGTTATTTCACGATGCTTTCATGGATCGATTTACACTTAAATACCGATGTAAAATTTTTTTAAGTTGTGACATTTTTAGTTTAGGATGCGATATATACATTCAGTGGAATAATTCTACATTCAGGGTACGTTATGCAATTTTCACCAAGGTTTCCTTGTTTTTTCGTGATTTTCCAATAATAACGTAGGTACTCATAGTAATTTTTTGTTTTGAATTATGTGATTACAATATTTATAGGGACCATTTAGTTGATGGTATTGGTACTTTCAGTTAAGTTCATCACAAATATATATATTCAAACAAATTTTTTGTTATACATCTACATAGTTTATAAACTTTGGTTACAAATTAATGACAAATTCGTTGCAATTAAATTGCTTTAAACATCTTTGCAAACTTGACGCGGTTGTTGAATATTTTTTTAAAAAGCTTGGAATAAGAAAAAAGTTATTACATATATGTAGGATAGGATAGGATAGGTTAGGTGGTAGCTGCCCTGATCAGGATAGCTCACTTGGACAACACGAAGGTCCGTTGTGATACCACATGCACCAAAAATAACAGTGACTTAGATCTATCTACTTAGAGAATCGTTGGGTAGCAACGATAAAGCTCCGAATAATACCGATCTCAACTTTGGATAAATCCTCTGGAGATCCCAGTGAGTCGCGACCGAAATACTTTCGCCTAGTTCTGGCAAAAGCTGGGCAATCAAGCATAAAGTGATTTGGTGATTCCTCCTCATCATCCTCCCTACAGCTGCAGCAGGATGGAGTTTCCAGTATATTGAGACGTACCGCATGGATACCCATGGGACAGTGCCCTGTCAAAATTCCAATGACCATTGATAGGTGAGCCTTAGTGAACCCAATTATTTCAGCAGACCTCCTGCCATCCACTTTCGGGCAGAAAGATTTTGCTAGCCTGCAAGACGTGGTGTCCACCCAACGTTTGCTGAGCTGATTCGAGGCCCAGCTATGGAGGAGTAATCCACAGGTGGCCAGCGGGATCCCGAAATCCCTACAGCCATCTTCATCCGGTTCAGTTGTACCGATGCGGGCTAAGAGATCCGCTTGACAGTTACCCGGGATATCGCTATGGCCCGGGACCCAGATAATCTCAATTGTAAAATAATTCGATGCAATCGCAAGCGAGGTCAGGCACTCCCAGACCACCCTCGATCGCACTGTAGTTGAGCTCAAGGCCTTGATAGCCGCTTGGCTATCAGAGTAGATGTTAAATTCCCTAACCGCAGAGCACTGGATAGCATTCCATCCACCGCATCCTTAATCGCAGCAACTTCCACTTGGAATACACTGCAGTGATCAGCCAAATTAAATTTGCGGCTTAAATTTAGCTCTTGACAAAAGACCCCCCCCACCAACCTTTCCAACAAGTTAATCGGTCCCATGTCCCAGATAATTCCTCTTCCCCACTCCTCTCTCTCTGGAATGACTGGGGTGAAGGTTGTATAGGGGACAGTTATCGGCATACAATAGTCCGTTATGTGTGGGATAAAGTCGAAACTGGTAAGAAGGCTAGAGTGTCCGCCGTCCGAAAGTCCATATCCCATATCACGAAGCCTGACCAACGACCTTGCCGCGTCCGCCTTTCCCGCAATATCTACTGGGTATATGTTCAGCATGACGTTCAGTGCCAAGGTAGGTGTTGTTCTGAGAGCGCCACTGATACCGATCAGGCGCCGTCCGTTGCACTGACACTAACATTTTGGAGATGCTCGCCGTGTCCAGCGCTTTCCACCAGACCAGCTCCCCATATAAAAGAATCGGTTTGACCACCATCTCATAAAGCCAGTGTACTACTCTTGGCGAGAGTCCCCATCTCTTTCCGATAGCCCCTCTGCAGCAGTACAAGGCAATGGCGGCCTTCCTGGCCCGATCTTCCACATTGGGTCTCCAGGACAGTTTCTTGTCCAAAACAATCCCCAAATATTTAACCATATCAGAAAGTACCAACGGCACCCCTCCAATCGAGGGATTTCTGAAATCGGGCAACTTATATCTCCTTGTGAAAAGAACCAATTCCGTTTTTCCCGGGTTGACCGCCAATCCACATGATTCAGCCCACCTAGCCACAGTGTCCAAGTAGCCCTGCAGAACATCGCGCACGGTGCCCAGAAATTTAGCGAGGTCATCTGCATAGGCAACCACCAGACAACCATTGGCTTCCAGCTCCACAAGAAGCTCGTTGACTACCACAACCCAGAGGAGAGGAGATAGGACACCCCCCTGTGGCGTACCCCTGCACTCCTTTCTCTTAATTATGGCCCCTTCCCACTCCGCTGCGACAATTCTGCCGCATAGAAGTTTGCTAATAAATTCAACCAGAGCCGCCTCGACTCCTAAACCCACCAGAGCTCTTTCGATTGCCCCGGTAAGACATTGTTAACAGCCCCCTCGATGTCTAGAAAGGCACCCAGAGCATACTCTTTGTGTTCTAGGGACCCCTCTGTTTGCTTTACAATCGAATGGAGAGCCGTTTCCGTCGATCTGCCCTTGCAGTACGCATGCTGTGAAGCTGACAGTAACCCCCGAGGTATCCTTTCCCGTAGGTACAGTTCAATCAACCGCTCAAACGTCTTAAGAAGAAACGACGAGAGACTGATTGGCCTGAAAACCTTAGGCGATACATGAGAGCTTCTGCCGGCCTTCGGAATGAAAATAACCCTAACAGTGTGCCAAGACTTCGGGATATAGTTAAGCCTGAGGTAGTTAGTATAGATGATGGCCAACCAGCGGCAGGGAATCCCCAAAGACATATATGTAACTAAAATAACAATTAACTTCCTTTTGGCATGTTATGGCTCTGAAAATTATCAGAGGGATACCTTAATAGGCAAAAATATGTAGTTTAACGTATGCGGGTATGCATTATTTATATGCTGGATTTATTTTTGAGATACCGCCTTTGTTTATGCCGGTTGTGGCTCACCGTTAAATATCTTCTCATGGTGTCTTCAAAAATTCGATCCTGCCTTGCAGTTTGAAAACATCTCAATTAGTAGGCATGGACAATGTAAGTAATGAGATTTTAAAACAATTTAAATTACACTACCAAAAAGTACGCTGTTCACGAGTTTCAGTTTAGATAAAGATCGTTTGCCATGTATTTCGCCCCAGTTAAAATAGAAAAGAACGTTGTCAGAGAAAATTTTCCTCATTACTCCAATAATGTCTGATGATGCACCTTTCAGCATAAAGATATATGATTTCTAAATACCGAAAAACCAATTTAAGTTATGAAACACAATTAAAAATATTCAAAAATACCATTGATTCTTGATAATCATCTGAGTCCAACTTTTTCTCAATGTCATAAACTGAATCCAGCGATGTTAGTGGCATAACGACGGCGAACTCGGTGTGAGTATCATTTTCCGTTTCTCCGCTGATACGGGATACTATTTTGTGCGTTTTCTTAATCAGCACTTTTGAGTCACCCACGACTTTATGTTGAACCATGACTTCTGCCAATTCTGGAAGCTGAAATGATAGCATAAATATTAATGAATGAGAATCAAGGTATTGCGACTACAACTACTAGGGTTCCAAACAGTTCAATATTTCACTATGCACCTTTTCTTCGATCTTAGTCAATCTAGATTCCAGGTCGATATGCTTCTATAATATTGTTTGTAGTATCGCCATTATATTTTGTTATGGAAGTCTTCGTTGGTTATGGAAGTAGCCGCATTATTCAAAACGGTATTCATTGTATTTAAGGTGGAGCGAAAGGACGCGCTGTGTTGTGCTACATCAACGAAATCGGCATTTGTTGAATTGGTTTTGGAGGGAGGTACATCAATCAATTATTGAAATTGTTGTTTACAGCGTTTGAGCTATATGGAAACGGTTCGCTGTGTTGTGCTACATCGAAAAAATGGGCATTTGTTGCATTGAAGCCCTTTGACAAATAAAACTTTCGAAATATTGGCTTGTATGGTTGGTTGGTTTTGGCGCTAAACGGAGTACGGAGATTGGCGTTCTTTTCATATGATCTGGATGGAATTGGCTCACTGATTTGTGCTACATCGTCGAAATAGGGCTTTGTTGCATTAGAAGTGGAAGGAAACGCATCGACCAAATTGACATTGCTTTGCCTTTTACCAGCTTAATCTTTTTAATCCTTATTTGGTTGGCTGTAGAGCTAGACGAAGTACGGAAATTGGCGTTATTTGCGTTTGATTTAGATGGTACTGGCTCAGTGTTTTCTGCTACATCGACGAAATAGGGGTTCTTTGTATTGGGAGCGAAGGGAAGTACATCTGCCATATCCTTGGATGTTTGGTTGGTAGTAGAGCTGGAGATATTTAAAAAGGCGTTGCTTTTCCTTTTTCTTTTATCTATGTCTCCTTCAAATATGTCCTGGCTCGCCATTCTTTCTGATCATATGTTCTCCATGCAAAAAAAGAAATACAATTACGAGCAGCATTTATATAATTTTGTTTGAAACTATATGAGGA